>NC_062551.1:1200000-1800000 GCF_016906955.1 Phacochoerus africanus
CCGGACTAAGAGAAAAGGAGACACAGATAAGGGAGATGAGAAACCAAAGAGGAGACACTGCAGCTGACACCACGGAACACAAAGGCGCCTCAGAGACCATCTGAGCAACTACACACACTGGGCAACCTGGGAGAGACAGATAAAGGCCTAGGAACACACATAATCCCAAGACCGCACAGTGAAGACACGCAAAATCTGAACAGACCAATAATGAGTAAAGAGATTAAGTAGTAATTAAAACCTCCCAACACAGAGAAGCCTGGACAAGATGGCTTCACTGGTGAATTCTACCACAACACAGAGGAGAATTTAATACCAGTTCTGCTCGGCTCTTCCAAAAACCTGAAGTGCAGCGGTACGTCCACACTTGTTTTCAAGGCCAGCATCGCCCTCACGCCAAAGCCAGACAAGGGCACCCCGAGAAGAGCAACGACAGAAATCCCTGGTGAGCACAGAGGCAAAATACAGCTGACCCTTGACAGACAGGCTCTGAAACGCCGTGGGTCCCCTTGCACAGGGGTTTTGTTTTCAACCAACAAAGAGTTGGCTCTCTGTATTCATGGGTTTTGCATCCTCAAATGAAACTGCAGATCGAACTTTCCACTAAACTGGGTTAGTTGAATCCACGGATGCAAAGCCAGGTATATGAAGGGCCAATTGCTCTAGCAGACGGCATTCAACAGCACACTGAAAACTCAGGCACCAGGACCATGGGTTCGTTGCAGGGATGCAAGGACGGTTCGATGCACTCAAGTCAATCAGTGGGATGCACCACATTCACAGCATGAAGGGTACAGACCACACGCTCATCTCAACAGGTGCAGAAACAGCCTCTGACAAAATGCAACATCCTTCCATGATAAGAACACTCCTTCAGGTCTGGAAGGATTGTCCCTCTATGTAACAGTTAAGCCCATTGTGACAAGCCCACAGGCAAGCTCCTCCCAGCAACATGGAGAACAACACAAGGGTGCCCACTGTCGCTAATTGTATTCGACGTAGCTCTGGAAGTACGAGTCAGAAGAATTAGGAAAGAAAGAAATAAAAGCCACCCACACTGGAAAGGAAGGGATAAACTCACCTCTGGCCACATGACTTGATCTTTATATATAGAAGCCCTTAAAGTCCCCCACCCAAAACTGTTAGAAAAAATGAATTCTGTAAAGCTGCAGGATAAAAAGTCAACATGCAGATATCAGTTGCATTTCTCCCCATTAATAACAAACTATCTAAAACAGAACTTATGAAAACCATCTCATTTACAACAGCATCAAAAAGAATGGCATGCCTAGGAGTAAATTCAACCCCGGATGCGAAAGATCCAGGCACCGAAGACTAGAAAACGCTGATGAAAGAAATTATAGACAACACAATCAGTTGGAAAGACACGTGTACACGGGTTGGAAAAAGCAGTATGGTTTAAATGTCTGTGGCACACAAAGCAGCCTACAGACTCAACGCAATCCCATCAAAATTCCAAGGGCACGTTTTCCACAGAAATAGAAAAAACAACCCTAAAATTGCGATGGAACCATGGAAGACCCAAAATCCAAAGCAGGCTTGAGCAAGAACAAATCTGGAGGCATCCACTTGCGGATTCAAAGGAAGTCACTAAGCTTTAGTAATCGAACCGCATGCTACTGACCTACAAAGAGACACACATCTGCTGAGAAAAGAACAGGAAACCCAGGAGCAAAGCCAGGCCTCTCCGGTCGACTGACGTTCAGCAAAGGCCCCGAGAACGTACAAGGAAGAGAGGACAGCTTCTTCGATGAACGGCATTGAGAAAACTGGACGGACACAGGGAAAAGAACGAAACTGGACCCTTATCTCGCTAAACGCACAGTGGATGAAAGACTTGGACGTACGACGCGAAGCCATGAGGTCCCAGAATACAACAGGGGAGAAGCTCCTTGGCGTAGGTCTTGGCAGAGAACTTCCGGTATGCCAACAAAAGCAGAGCCAACAAAACAAAAACAACAAGTGGGACCGCATCAAACTAAAACGCTTGTGCAGAGCAAAGGAGACAAAGCCACAAAATGAAAAGCAGTCTGAGGACGGGGACGAGGCACTTGCAAACCACGTACCTGATAAGGGCTTAATCTCCACAACAGTCAAGGACCTTGCAAAACTCAACAGCAAAACCCACAATAACCTGACTGCAAAATGGGCCAAGGACCAGAAGAGATTTTTTACCAAGAAATACAAACGACCAACGGGTGCGTGAAGAGACGCTCGACGTCGCCACGCATCAGAGAAACGCGGGTCGGAACCGCGGGGAGACGCCAGCGCTCACCTGTTAGGTTGGCTACTGCCTGAAATACAAGAAACAGCAAGTGCTGGCGAGGGTGTGAAAAGGGACACTGGTGTACGGTTGGTCGAAATGTCAACTGGAACAGCTACAAGGGAACACAGCACGGGGGAGGGTCCTCACGACGTTAAAAACAGAACTGTCCACAGTTACCATTCCGACTGGGTAATCCCACTTCTAGGGTGTGTGGGTGTGTGTGTGTGTGTGTGTGTGTGGCCGTGAACATGAAAACAGGATCTTGAAGAAGTACCTTCACCCCCAAGGTCACTGCAGCATTGCTCACAATAGGCGAGACGTGGAAAGCACCTGAGTGTCCACTGGCTGAACAAAGAAGGGGAGTGTGTGTGTGTGTGTGTGTGTGTGTGATGTCTTACATAATGGATGTATGTAATGGAATATTACCCAGCCGTTAAAAGGAGGTCATTCTGCCCTTTGCTGCTGTTACGCCCGAAGGATATGACACCAAGTGAGATGAGCCAGACGCTGAAGGACAATTACTTCACAATCTCACTTATGTGTGGAATCGAAAGAGTCAAACTCATAGAAACAGTAGAAAAGGGGGTTCCAGGGGCGGAGAGGTCGCGAAAACAGGGAGATGCTGGTCAAAGGGCCCCGACTCCCAGCTGGAAGCCGCGTAAGTCCTGGGGTCTCACACACAGCGTGGCCACACAGTTATCAACAGAGCGTCACACACTCGACCGTCGCTGAGAGAGCAGGTCTTGTCTGTCTTTTCAGGGCCGCACCCGCGGCGCGTGGAGGTGCCCAGGCCAGGGGCCCAGCCAGAGCTGCAGCTGCCGGCCTGCGCCACAGCCCCAGCAAGGCCAGGCTGCTAACCCACGGAGCAAGGCCGGGGATCGAGGCTGCGTCCTCCTGGATACTAGCCGGGACGGTTCCCGCTGAGCCATGACGGGCAGGCTGAGAGAGCAGATCTTGGACGTTCTCACCCCAAAAGAGAAAAGCTCAGCCTGCGAGCTGATGGAGAGCGAGGACCGCACGACGCACGCGGACGCCAAAACGCTGCCACGTGCCTGAAGTACGCGAGGGTTGGTGTCGGTCCTACCCGAATAAAGAGAAAAACGCTGAGACCCGGGCTCAGCCCAGCGGACACCGGCCCTGGTCTCAGACCCCACATTCTAGGGGTGCGCGGTGGGCAAGCACGCGGGGGTCCGGGTGGGCACTGCCTGGCTTAAAACCACGCAAACGAACTTGCTCATCCGCCCACGGGTCCAAAGTCCAGAGTCGAGGTGGGCAGGCCCCTCCCGCCACAGGCTCCAGGGGAGGGGCCCTCCTGCCTCGTCGGGCTCCTGAGGGCTTGGAGTCCTCCTCTTAGAAGGACACCCAGCAGTCACTGGATTGAGGGCCCACCCGACTCCAACATGATCCCATTCTGATCCTTGGCTAATCACACCTGGAAAAACCCTTTTTCCAAATAAGGCCATGTTCATAGGTTCTGGGCGGACTCGAGTTTTTGGAGGACACGGTTCCACCCACTGCAAAGAGGAAGCAGGGAGGGGCTGGTGCTGTTTTAGATGGGCTGGCGGGGCGGGGTGGGGGGACAGCACTGAAGGGCCTGAGGGGTAGGAGCCTGTGCAGGGGCTTCCTCACATGGCTCCAGGCGGTGTGATGGAGTTTGGAGGGGCGGCCTTGGCCTGCGTTCCCAGTGATAGGGAGAAGCCGCCCGTGTTTCTGACCACAGCGGGAGCGGACCGACTGGGCTCTAAAGCCCGGGACCCCTCTAGCTGCCAGTGGACTCTTGGGAGTGTGTCAACTTGGGGACCTGGAACCCACAAAGCTTGCTTGCCCGTGAGATGGGACCTTGGGCATGCAGCCATCTGCCTGACTGCTCCTTAGGGGACCTGCATTCCCGCCATCCCCGCCCTTGCCTGAAGCTCCCGGACGGCCAGCCTCCTGCTGTGCTGCCCAGGTGGCCAGGCCCGAAGCCTGGCTGCTCCCTCAGCGGCCCCCATCCCGGGGCCTGAGAACCAGCCTCATCTGGCTTCCCAGGCTGGGCCCCTCACCCCCAGCAGAACCTGTGCTTGGTGGGCTGGTGGGCAGTGCCCACGGGCCAGCTCCACACCGAGGGGCCGGGGGGTTGTCAGAGCTGCAGGCGGGGGTGGCCAGATGGGGACATCTTCCTGCGACACAGAGCAGCCCAGAGAGGGTGGAGGAGGTGGGGGAGACCCCTGGACGTGGCTGCTGCTGGCCTGGGAGGTGACGAGTGTGTCCCCGTGGTGGGCTGTGCTCAGGCAGCTCGTGACCAGTGTGCTGCTGCTGACCGAACAGCACCTCACACCCTGATGATGCCAGAAAATCGGCTCCAGAGTCCCCCGAGGCCCACTTGAGGAAGCAGGCTGGAGGTCCGGGAGCTCAGCACATGCCTGGCACACGCCTGGCCCTGCCGTGCACACCTGTGTCCCGGGCCGCCACGCCCGGCTCGCGGCAGGCGCTGAGAAGAAGTCAGCTTCGGCAGCACCCCCCCAAAGGGTAACGACTCGGTGTTTCTTAATTAGAAATAGTTTTTTTTTTGTCTTTTTGCTATCTCTTGGGCCACTCCCGCGGCATATGGAGGTTCCCAGGCTAGGGGTTGAATCGGAGCTATAGCCACTGGCCTACGCCAGAGCCACAGCAACGCGGGATCCGAGCCGCGTCTGCAACCTACACCACAGCTCACGGCAACGCCGGATTGTCAACCCACTGAGCAAGGGCAGGGACCGAACCTGCAACCTCATGGTTCCCAGTCGGATTCGTTAACCACTGCACCACGACGGGAACTCCAGAAATAGTTTTTTTTTAGTTGCGTGCTGGAGCTGTGTAATTCCCATTACCATCTCTCTCTATGTGCACGGGCTTGATAATGTTGTCATAAAATACACATACATGAAACATTCTGTGTGTGTGTGTGTGTGTGTGTGTGTGTGTGTCTTTTTAGGGCTGTACCCGCGGCATATAGAGGTGCCCAGGCTAGGGTTTGAACTGGAACTGTAGCTGCCGGCCTGCACCAGAGCCACAGCAACATGGGATCTGAGCCGCATCTGCGACCTACACCACAGCTCACAGCAACGCCGGATCCTTAACCCACTGAGTGAGGCCAAGGATCAAACCTGCGTCCGCTGCGCTGAGGGGAGCTCCAGGACGTCCTGTCCTAACCACTTGGAAGTGCACAGCGCAGCGGCATTAGGCACATTCACGGCGTTGTGTAGCCATCTTCTCTCTGGTTCCAGAACGGTTTGATCACCACGAGGGAACCGTGAACGCTAACCCGCTCCCTCTCCACACACCCAGCTCGCCCTGTGTCCCCGGATCTGCCTGGTCTGGACACTTCATACAAATGCGATGGTACGGCACGTTGTGTCAAGCTCCCGAGGCCCCTGTGTCGTGGTCAGTGTCAGTTTCACTCAATGACACTGCACTGCACGGGGGGGGGGGGGCATTCGTTTATTCGCCATCCCTGGCAAGACCCAGGTCTGAAACCCACTCGCGGATGTCGAGCAGCACAGCAAGAACGGCTCCACCCCTCAGACCAGCAGGAATGTGGCCTGGACCTCACCCCAGGTGCTGGGCTGGGACCCCAGCCTGGGCAGCTCCTGCGCCGAAGCCCCAGCAGCACCCCTCGTCTCTGGCAGCCCCCCAGAGGGCGAATCCAGCACAGAGGCAGCGTGCTGGGCTCTGGGAACCTGAGCCCTCCCCCTTTCTCGGTGGGTGGGTGGGGCCCAGCTCAGGGACCATGGGCGGCAGGTCTCCCCAGGCCTTGTCATTTGATTTGAGTCCTCTCGACACAAACCCACAGCCAGGGAGGAAGCCGAGGGAGCCAGAGGGCAGAGCCACGTCCAGGAAAATCGCCACCTCCGCTGTCCCCATTTTAGGGATGGGGCGGCTGAGGCCCAGAGAAGCAGGGTGATGTGTCAGGGGGCGCCGAGGGCCAGAGCAGGGACGGCCGGCGGCACTCCAGCCTTGGGTCCCCTTTCCTGATGTGCTGTGCCACTGGGGCCCCTCCGATGGCCGTGGTGTGTGACGTCCCAGTGGAACCACATGGGCCTGTGTTCGTCACCTTCTCCCCTGCTTACCCAGAGCGATGGCCTCGCTTTGCCCCCCTCCCCCATGGGATGCACGGCCGCTCCCCGAGGCGGACAAGGGCATCAGGGCCCACCGGTCGGAGGTCACACAGCCCTGTGGGTCCCTCGAGCTGTGACAAGCCTCCTTGTCTGGGTAAAAACAGCACGCGTTGACTCTCTGAGAGTTCTGCCAGCGGGAGCCCAGACCATTCCCTGCAGGACTAAGGTCACGTCATCGAGGGCTCGTTCCCTCCGGAGGCTCCGGACTCCGTTCCTTCGCAGTTTCTGGCATCTGGAGGAGCCGCACTCCTCTGCCTGACCTCTGCTCCAGGTCCCCTCTCCTCTCTGAGCTGCCCCTCAGCCCCCGTGATGAACCAGGGCCCTGGGGAATCCAGGACCTCGTCCATCCCAAGGCCCCTTTGCCGTGTGGTCACACCCCCCAGGCTCCAGACGTCCAGGGGGCCTGGGCTTGAGCCCGGCTGCTCAGCCCTCCCTGGGGCCACCTTCCAGGGGAGACTGAGACTGGGCGAGCACCCCGGGGCCGGCGCTGCAGGTCCCCCAGAGGCGCAGACAGTGGAGGAAGGGGTGTGGAGGGAGGAGCGGGCGGAGGCCGCCCTCGCAGCCGTCGCTGCGGGAGCAGATTGAGAGGGGCCGCGGCTGGCTGGCTGCTCTTTAAATGTGGAAAGTATTTTTCCTTCAGTAACTAAGGGCTGCTCTGTGTTTATCTCATCAGCCCCTAAGGTGGGGTCACAGGAGGGGACGGGCTGAATGTGGGCTTGTCACGGAGGGGTGTCCTGGGCTGTGGGTCACAGGAGTGGAGCGGGCGTGTGCGTGTCGCACGTCCGGTGTGACGAACGTAACAGGATCGTGCGTGGTGTGCGCCTGCAGGGTGTGTGTGCGAGTGCACCATGTGTGTGTGTCTAGAGTATGTGCACAGGGTGCGTGTGTGCACGTGCACGTGTGTAGTGTGTGTACACCGCTGCACTGAATAGCGCCCGGGGCCCGGGGAACCTTCTCGCAGCCCTTTTGCTGGGCAGCCTGGTCCTGTCTGCCAGCCTCAGGTTCCTCGTCTGTCCAATGGGGACGTGCTCTCGGAGCTGTTGGTGGCTGCACCCGCGATGCTGGCATGAACGAGGAGCGGGGCTGCCAGCTGCTTTTTCCAGCTCGCCGGACGCCTGCTCCGGCCCTGGCTGCAGCCGTGCTGGCCGCAGCACTGCAGCCCCTGCTGATCTTTCCGAGTGAAGTGATGGAAAGTGGGGTCGGAGAGGCCCAGGCCGGGCGGCAGGAGGCGGCAGCTCACGTCCTGGGCATGTGCTCTCGTGCCCGCCTGGGATGCCCCGTGAGACCCCAGGGGGGATGCCGCAAGGGAGGGGCCCTCTGCAGCTCCTGCCTGGAGCCTTGGGGTCCCAGGCCCGGCAGGATGGCTGACACAGGCTCCCCCACACCCACCGCAGGCCCTGGACCCTGGACGCTGGATGGTGCCGCCAACCCGAGGCCTCTGGTGCTGGAGAGGGTCTGGGGAGGGGCCGCACCCCCGCTCCTAGACCTGCTCCTAGACGCCCGTCTCACTGGCCCTGGCACGGGCCTGAAGCAAAGAGCGAGCCATGCCAGCCCAGGGCATGGGGAGCAACAGCATGTGCAGGCCAGGTCTTAAGCCCCATCTGTGAAGGCGGCAGGTCTGGGCATGGGGCCGCTGTAGACGAGGTCAAGGTCAAGGTGAGGTCATTGGGGTGGCCCCTAGTCCAACACAACTGGTGTCCTTAGAACAAGAGGAGAAGACAGACGGGGGGCTGCGTGAGGACGGGCGGAGAAGGAGGGAGGCGGCAGTAGGAGCTGGAGGCAGGAAGGACCCCCCGCCCCCCCCAGGGCCTCGGAGGGGGCCCCGCACCACCTTGATTTTGGACTCTGGCCTCCAATGGGAGGGAGTACGTTCCTACTGCTGTCAGCCCCCCTACCCAGGTCTGTGGTGCTTTGTTCCAGGCCCTGGGGACACGCACACCGGCAGGGGGCAGGGTAGCCGGCCAGGTGAGCGCTGCTCAGGCCTCCTGGAGCAGAACTGGGCGCAGATCGCGTCCACGGTCGGCCAGGCCAGGCTGCCTGCAGGCTGCCCCCAGCTGTGACCTCGCACAGCGGGTCCATGGGGCCCTTGCGATCGGAGTCTCTCTGGGATGCACGGGGGTCTGAGGGATCCTGCCTCTTCCCTCCCCCTTCCCTGCATGGCTGGAGGCTCCCTGCCCTGGCCCCCCGAAACCCCGGCCCCATTTCTGTTTCCTCTGGGACCTGAACTGACCCGCCGGTCCCCACAGGCCCGGGGGCGGGAGGGGGCCCCTGGGTGGAGACAGGACATACAAGGGCGATGGCACAGTGTGAGCGGAGCCCCAGAGGTGAGGGTGGGCACGGCCAGAGCGCCGGTCCTTGCTTCTTAAAAGCAGGGTCTCTGGCTGTGGGAGGGCTGGTCCTGTGGCTCTGAGGGGACACGGACAGGGTCCCGGGCAGGCTCAGGCAAAGGAGCTCTTGGCTCAGCAGACAAGTGACCCCTCCATCCTCACAGGGGTCAGCTCCTCCCCGCCCAGGGCTCTGTCCGGAGGTGGCCGGACCAGGGTGGAGAGAGGCATCTGGAGAAAGGCACGGAGCCAAGAATTCCCGTCCCCAGAGACGTCAGCGGGGCACCAACAAAGAAAGAGTAGAAATGGGATGAAAATTCTTCCTCATGCTCTCGGCTGCTAAGTTCAGCACTTTAGCCAGAAATCTGAGCAGAGCACTCACACCGCAGCCCGTTCCAAAACACAGCCTCGTCCAAGCATCACGGGAAGAGGGGTGCCGGCTCCCCGTCCCCGCCTGCCAGGTCATCGCAGCGACACAACCCGGGAGCAGGGCAAGGCCATTCACGACTAAGAAAAAGCAGCCGGGTGCACAAAGGCACCGTCGGACCGGCCCCCGGGCTGGCAGAGGCGTGCGGTGCCGGAAAGCGACACGGGTCGGGGGAGGGGGGGGGGGGGAGGCGTGCTGGCCCGGCTCCTGCTAGGCGCTCTCTCCGAAGTCTGCCTTCCTTCCAGGCCTTGGGGTTTCGTCAGCGTGCAGGGAACCTGCGCCAACGTTCCGGAACAGCCTCTCGGAAAATGACCGTCAGCCCGAGGGGCCTCCGCGAGCGGGTGGAAAGGCTCCGGAGGCCCCCACGTGGCCCAGCGAGGGTGGGTCCCGCCTCCCAGAACCAAACCTGAGTTCTGAAAGGTCGGCCCAGAGGGGTCCTGGGAACGCCATCCAGCGGCCCTCATTTTACACGGGGGAGCCTGTGGCCCGGAGGGGAGCCGCGCATCCGGTCACAGGGCGAGGGACCGGCGAGGGGCCTCACCCAGCTCTCCACGCTCCTGGTCACCCAGAGCCGGCCTCACCTCGAAACAGAAGGGTGCCCCCAAGACGCTCAGCAACAGGAGCCTGGCCGGGAGGGCAGCTTTGCAGCCGAGGCTTGCCCTTCCCCCGCCCCAGGCCCTGTGCCCGCTGGCCCAGCCCCAGAAAATGGGGTGGATGTGCCAACGGGTGCCTTCCCAGCCCAGGACCCAGCCGAGCAGAGCAAGCCCGCATCCCGCGGGCCCAGGAAGAACAGGCCAGACCCAAGGGAACCGCAGCTGAGCACAGACCAGATGTGCCCACGGGCCTGTGAGAGCGAAGGAGGCGCGGACGGCGCTGAACCCGGAGAGCCGGTGGCCAGCGGGGCACCGCGGCCGCAGCTGGAACTCCGCTAAAGGCAGAGGCAGGCCGGGCCGGGCACTGAAAGCCACGGGCACTTTTTGCGCTCCCCGCTCTAAGGAAGACGGTCTCGTTGTGCTTCGTACCAACCAGCAGGTTGGCACGGCGACGCGCCCCACACGGTAAAGGACCTGCTCATGGCCGCAGCACCAGAAAGCATGAGCCGGGTGTGACCCCAGGTCATGGTCCCCAGAAGGCGCGTGTTTAGCCGAGACACCTGCAGATTGGAGGCCCCCCAGCAGCTGTATTTTCAGGGTGGGGGTCGAGGGCCACAAATAGACAGGAAGTTTCCTGTTTTCAGGACGGGGACGCGGGGAGGTTGGGCGGCGGCCGAGTGACAGGGCGTCTCCTGAGCTGGGAGAGGGGGTGGCTCGGTCACCTTGCTCCTGACCCCTTGCGCTATCCCAAAAATCATCGAAGGACAGCAAGGGCGCGGAGGCCTTGGGGGGCGGGGGGGAGCCCCGGCAGCTCTTCCTCACCCTGCAGGAGTGGAGGCCAGACACGTGACTGGTTCAGAGTCTGCGCCCCCCACCCCCCGGGGTGCCTGGAAGCTGACACGGGGAGAGCCTGGTGGGTGGGGGGAGCTCTGCTCACACATCGCAGGGTCAGCCCCACGCCTGTCCCTGCCTCTGCGGTCACACGGCCTACTCTGTGTCCACGGCCCAGCCGGCCCTAAGCGCGCCGAACAAGCTCGTCTTACTGCTGTTTCCCATAAGAGCACACGGGCGGGTCCCCGTGCCTGTGGACTTGGGGACGCTGTCCTCGCCGCCCAGAGGCCATGCCTCGCCCAGCTCTGCTCATCTCTGGGCCTCCATGGGCCGCCTGGTCGTTAGCCGTGAGACGAGGGGGCCCGGTACCCACGACGGGTACAAGGCGTCCTGGGGACAGGGCCGCGTGGTGCTGGATGTGGCCTTTCTCCACCAACTGGACAACTTGTCCCCAGAGGCACTGGCAAGTTGGTGGCACGCGGGTGGCCAGGCCTCCCTTCCTGCCAGGGCAGACATTCCTGATAAGTCACAGTGCACGTTCCCAGGGGCCCGGACCAGCCTCCGGGCAGCAGCCCCTCTGCCCGGGAGGCGTCCTTCCTGGAGCCAGTGGACGGCGCAGGTGGCTCAGCGCTGCAAAGGGGCAGCCAGGCTCACGCAGGACACAGCCACTGGGACGTCACATCGTTCTGCTGAGCCACGGCGCCCCACGTGCCGGCAGCAAGGAAAGCAGAGAGGTGGGTTCCCCGAAACCGCACGTGTGTGCTTCAAAGGGAACCGTCCATGAAGGGAAGAGCCAGCGCGGAACGCATTCCGGACCCACGGGAGTCGAGCCCCTGGGAGCCCACGCAGCTCCCTGCCCGCTCGGCAACAGGGGTCAAGGGCCCGGAGGGCGTTTCTCCAGAGCAGAGGCCCAAGTGGCCGAGAAGCACAGGAAGAGCGCCCCGTCGCCAGCCATCGGGGAAGCAGACCAAAGCCACAGCGAGGCCACCTCAGCCCGCCGGCGTGGCTTGAATCGGACGGGCAGAGCCGGCAAGCGTGCGGGGAAGACAGAGGCCTCCTCCCGGCTGGTGGGCACGCAAAGCGCGCAGCTGCCTTGGGAAACCGCCGGGCAGGGCCTGAGAGGGGGCAGACAGTGACTGCAGGGCCCAAGCACACACCCACGAGCAGGTCCACGCAGACTCACACCCAAGCGTTCGGAGCGACCTGGTACTCGTGGGTGACCAACAGGGAAATAGAGTGTGTTGTGTCCACACCTCGGGGTTAACCCTCGACCCGGAAGGGGGGTGAAGGACTCACGCTGCCGCGATGCGCATGAGCCTCGGCACCCGGACGCAGGGGACAACGGCATGTGAACCCACGGGCAGGGGATGCCGAGACGCGCAGGAGCCAGCGGCTGGGGGAGGGAAACAGGAGTGACCTCGGGACCCTGGGAGGATGGACGCGCCGTGGAATTAGACGGTGGCGGTGGTCACCCTTCGCGAAGACGCCGAAAGTCACTGAATCACACACTTCAAAAGGAAGAATTTCAGGGTGTGGGAACAGAGCTCAGTTACAAAGTTTCACCTGTCCACCCCCCCATCTACCCCCAACCACCCCACCCATCCAGCCACCCACCCATCGATCTGCCCATTCACCCCCTCATCCATCCCCCCCTCCACCCCCATCTACCTCCCTCACCCCTGGCTGCCCGCTCTGGAAGGCTACTAGCCTGGTTCTGCTGGAGAGGGAGATGAGCGGGCTGGATGTAGCGCCCACAGAGCATCCGGTCTGGGGGGACTTGGGGCCAGGTTCTCGGTCACAGTCCCCTGCATCCCATCACTACTTTGATGAACCAAGAAGACCTGCCCAGTGAGCCGTCCTCCACCAGCAAGAAGCAGGGACAGAGGCTCCGAAGGGATTGTTCTCGCTCCTCTCTCGCCACCCCCTCCCCTGCATCCTTGTCCTTGACCCACGGGATGCAGCGGAAGGGAGGGGCTGGGAAGGGCAAGTCAGAAGGCTCCTTGGCGGCTCACTGTGGCCCTGAGCTGCCGTACCAGAGGTCTGACCCCCCGGCACTGCCATGCTGGGGTCCCGCCACAGTCCCAGCGGGCCCAGCCTCCCCGCAGTCCTTGCTGAGGCACCCACCACGGGAGAGACCCCGACTCGGACCTTCCGCACTAGCCCGAGACCGTGGTGCTGTGGCTGTTGACACCACGGGGTGCTGAAGAGTTGCCGGGCAGTTCTGCCCGTGCTCCTGGCCCCAGAGAGTGGGAAACACAGTGGTGAGGGTGGCACGAGGGCTGAGTTTGGGGGGTCGTCGCATTGGCAGCGGAGAGCTCCACCTGCTACCACCTCCCTCCCTCCCTGCGGGCAGGGGAGCCTCGGAGGCCATGGGGCTGACTCCTCTGCCCCTTGCCCTGGAACCAATGCCACGGGGCGGGGCTGCTGCAGCCACAGCTCCACCAGAAAGAGTGCTGCATTGCTTGCGGCCCAGAGCACTCACCCTGCCCCAGGTGCCGCCGTGTCCACCCCAGTCCCCTGGCCGGAAGGGGCCCCCCGGGGGCTGTGCTCGTCATTCTCCCTGGCCCGAGGTCAGGCTGGGGGCTCAGCGCTGGGGCTCTGAGCAAAGGATGAGGCAGGCTTGGAGGCAGGCCCCTGGGTGTCTGGTGCCCAGACGGAAGGGGCGCTGAGTCTGGGGCCGAGTCTTCTCCCCGTGGGTTCCGCGTGGATCCTCCGTGGGAAGGGGCAAACTGGGAAGGGACGGTTCTGGGCAGCTGGTCTCAGCTCACGTGACGGGGTCGGCCTTGCTTCACTCACCCCGGTGGTGCCTTCCCGCTGCCCATGCACTAAGGATGAGCTGGTGGCCACAAAGAAAGGCTTGGTTTGACTCAAGGGCCCCCAGGCGACACCTTGGATTCGGGACAGGCGTGCAGCCCCAGCCCCGCCTCGAGCCCCCGGGCTCCGAGGCTGTGCCCAGCGTGGAGGTGCCGGGAGAGCCGGAGCGGGGACGGGTGCAGAGCGTGCGCTGACCGTGGGGTCGAGGGTTCCCACGGGTGTTTCTAGCTGCAGGCGCTCCGGCCAGCTCCCCGCGCTGACGGCACCGTGTGCAGTGAGCCACGGTGTTCTTGGACGCGGCGCCGAAACCTGACCCACTCAAGGCCTGATGGACAGCACTTGGCATGCGCTTCCTATGAGTCATTTTCCACCCGCCATCTGTCAAAAATGCACGTTTGTTTACTTCTGAGCCATCCTCCCAGGGGTTTCACTGATGACAACTCAACACCCAGGAAGGGGCGGCAAGAACCCCCGTCCAGCTGGGCCTGGTCTCCAGGCGAGGGGAACCGCCTCCTGAAGGAAACTCAGGAGACCCAAAGGCCCGGAGACCCTCTGCCCTCGGCCTGGAACGAAGAGGGGCTGTCCCCACACCCTGCATGCCGCGGTGTCAGCACACAGGGCGGTAGCCACAGAGGAAGCGTGAACGCTGCTGCTGCTGCTGACGTGGTGGTGCTGGCGGTGAAGGCGGCGGCGGTGACGATGCTGCTGGTGGTGATGACAGTGGGGACGGAGGTGGGGATACATCTGCCCAGGGTTTAGGGGGCACCCACTCCATGCCAGGTGTTTTTCCCACCTGCTCCCCTGCTCTCTTTTTGTGGATGAGGCTCAGACGCGTGAAAACTTGAGCAAGGGGACGGGGCAGCACACGGGGGGCGTGAGAGTGTGGCCACTCTGGCTCCTTCTCGGCGGCAACTTCTGCACAGGCGGCTTCAGGAGTGGACGTCAGGCGAGGGCCAGGGAGGAAGGGGTGGCATTCTCGGGGCCACGAGCCACTCTTCTGGCACCTCCGGAGGCAGCGAGCCAGATGGGTGCCGGGGGCCCTGCAAGCGGAGGCCCGGGGGACTGAAGAAATGCAGGCAAGACCAGGAGACGAGATTTTGGCTTTTGCTCTCTGTCCCGACACGGGAATGTTGGTGACATGCAGGCTAGTGCAGGGGGTGACGCAGGCCTCTTGGCCCAGCTCTGGGAAGGCTTGGCAGTAGCAGGGAGCACAACCTCAGACACTCAAGTGGGGGGCACCTACCCCGAGGTTTGTGGCCGCTGAGCTGCCGCTGGTTCCAGGAGTTGCCCCTTACTCTTCTCCGCAGCACCCACAGCGGCCTGCTGACTGGACCGCACAGCCCGGCTGGAGGCAGCGGAGGCCCCACCGGCTGCCCTCTTGGTGATGCTGCTGGCAGGCTCCCAGGTGGGGAGAGCGCTGGGGGCGCGGAGGGTCCAGCAGGGTCTCTGCTCTCAAGTGGCCCCTGCCACCACCAGCCCAGGGTCGGGGCTGACGGTCAGCACTGTCCCCACCTGGCAGCTGCGACTGTGTTTCTGGGGCCACTGGCCGGCACCCCAGGGGGGCGGGCTGTGCGGGGTGCATGGCAGGGCAGCTGCAGGGACCCCCATCCTGCCCCCACCCGGCCGCCTGGTCTGAGGAAACCGCTGCCAGGACCCAGCTCTGGGGGCGAGAGGCTGGACGCACAAAGCCTCCGGCTGGCGTGCAGAGTCCCAGGCTGGGTGCAGGGGCAGGGCGCAGCCTGTGTGGAGGAGAGAAAAGACAGGGAAACGAAACCCACGAGTGTACTGTGGGGAAGGAGGCGAACGCTTGCCCCATCACCTCCGGGTCTGAGACCCCTTTGCCGCCCCAAGGAAGCCTGCCAGCAACGGGCCAGGCCCTGGTCATGGGGCAAATCCCAGCGCCCTCTGTGCGGGCTCCGAGGCTTCAGAGACCTGGGCCTGGCGGTCCTTCCAGGGCATCGGCAGGTGGGGGGCAGAGGCACAGACACGCCTTGGCCTTGGCTTCTGAGCCGTGTTGCCCCCTCGGACCCTCTGCTGGCGCCCCCGCCCCGCTCCGGCTCTGAGGGCAGCCGTCTGCCCAGGACAGAGGAAGGCTGATCCGGTTGGAAAGGCCTGCATTCTTTGCATTCCCCCTTCCAGCAGAATTCTCAGTTCTTTTGCCAAAAGAGAGTTGAAGGGAGGGCACGCTCTCCATCGTCTCCTGGCCGGGTACCCTTGGTGCCACTGCCTCGGCTCACCCGCGTGGAGAGATGGGCGTGAGTGTGTGTGCGTGTGTGTGTGTGTGTGTGTGTGCGCGCGCGCGCAGTGCCCGTCCGCTCCCGCCGGGACAGAAACCAGAGCTGGGGCAGGGCTTTCTGCCTGGGCTTCCACACTTCTGTAATTTAAAGACCATCAAAGCGATAACTTAAGTGCGAGGAAGAGCCCCACGTACACAACTGGATGTGTCTCTCCCACCAAACAGAACCCCTGTCAACAGCTCAGGGCTTATTATTAGGGCTTCGGTTTCTCCAACTTTCCAAACCTCAAACGCAAGCCAACCGCAGAAGGGATCCGTGCTTACAGGACGGCTCAGGAAGGAAGGGCCGGCAGGGTCCTGGCCGCCGCGTCGGGGACTGTGCCCGGTGGTCCTCGGCCTCCTCCGCCTGCCAGCGCCGGGGCCCTGCGGGGAAAACCGCCCCAGAGCCGCAGCGACGGAGGCGTCGTGTGGTTTGGACTTTGACATGGGGGGGTCTGTTTGTTTGGATGGAGACGGAGTTCACACACACATCTCGAAGCGCGCGGGGTGGTGGCTCTCGGCACATCCCCAGCGTGGGGCAGCCCTCGCCGCGCGCAGATTCCAGATCGCCTTCACCCCGGAGAAACCCCGTGGGCCTCCGTTCCTCCCCCAGCCCTTGGCAGCCGCCAATCTGCCTTCCGTCTCTGGATTTGCTGTTCCGGACGCTTCCCATCCAGGGAGTCACGCGAGATGTGGCCTTGGGTGTCTGGCTTCTGTCACTGAGCCGGAGGTTTCCGAGGCTCATCCACAAGGCAGGGCGCTCGCTCCTGCGGACGGCTGCATAGTGCTCCTTCCACGCGGGCTGTGGGCCACACTGGGGTGCTGTGCGCGGGGGACCTCTGGCCGGGCTCTCACGTTCTCTTGGACTTGGGTGTGCTCCTCTTTGCACCCCGTGAAACTTTAAGCCCGAACGTTGTCCAAGAGTTTTTTCCTGGACTCCCTGGGACGGCTGCCGAGAGACCAGTGTCTTCAGTGAAACCACAGGGACCAATCTTTCTGGCTCGTCTGGGACCAAGGGCTCCCAGGGCTCAGCGGGGACCCCTCCTGGGGTGTGGGGCCCGGAGCTGCTGGGACAGAAGCCCCCAGGGCCCCTTGCTCCAGCTCTGCCGGCCGAGGCTCCCCAGGGAGGCTTCCGCAAGTCGTGACAAGGGATTAGCGGAAGGAGCTAAATGACATCACGTTCATCCTCCCTTATCAGCCAGCTGCTTCCACGCCGGGACGAGGCGCGCCCAGGCCTCTCCCTCTGGCGGCGTTTCTGTGCGTTCCCAAGTGATGAGGAAGCAGAGCCCAGGGGAAAGTCCACCCCTGGAGCCCGTCCACCAGCCTGCCTGCAGCCCGCCACCCTGGGGAGCCGACAGTGGGGCCCCGCTGCCCCCCAGCTCCTGAGTCTTCAGCAGCTCCCATGCCGGACAGCGACGATTAACGTGCAGAACCCTGGGGGCCAGGCTTTCTGGTTGGTGGGTCAAGGGCCAGGCCCGGGAACTTGCATTTTAGTTAAAAGTCACAGGAGCCTGGGGTCGAGTGGTCTCGGAGCTGCCTTTTACATCTCCTGCCACACGAAGAAGCGGGGTGGCTGTGGCGCTGCCGCTAAGGCCTTGAAGCTCGCCAGACGGCCCTCCCTCTCTCCGCCTCAGCCTCGGCCTCGGTGCCAGCTCTGCCCCTGCTGCCTTGGCCAAACAGCACTTCTGCCCGTTGCCATGTCCACGCCGTTCTCTCTTTCTGGAACCTGGCTCCTTGCACGTGTCTGCGTCCCAGCTGAGATGCAGGCGTGCCGGCTCCCGCTGGAAGCCAACCACCCCCGCTTCCCCTCCCCCCCACCCCGTTCCCCAAGCTTATCTCCGACACGTGCTCCTTCCTGCACGCGGGGCCTGCCTTGAGCCGGCTGCCGTGGTAACGGCAGCCTCCTGCGGAGTGAGGTGCCACCGGTGCCCCGCTCTCTGAACCATGTTCCTGCCGGGGCGCGTGCCCAGGTCTGCCCTCTGCCACACCTGAGGGCCCTCCCCAGACTTCATCCCAACTTTTGAGGAGTGGAGAGGAGCTGTGATGGCAGGGGCTGAGGCAGGTATCTTGGGCCGTGAGGGAAAGGTTGAAGAAATGACAGCATCAGGGAGGAGGCCTGGGCCTCCGGCGCCTCGGATGCCGTCCGCCCTCGGCTGCCGCTACGCAGCCTCCTCAGCAGAACACGCAGCCTCTGTGCGCGTCGGGGCCATGGCAACGTTGCTTTCTGCAGCCAGGCCTGCACACCAACGCCCGTGCCTGGCCTTCGTAGGAGGACATCTTTGGAGCAGCTGTGAGGAAGGCCTGGCGATCCATCCATTTCACAGCCGAGGAAGTGGAGGCCTAACCCAGGTCAAATGCGCCACGGCAGGTGGGGATGTTGTTTTTTGAAAAACACTTGACATGCCCTTTGAGGTCAGTGCACAGGCAGAAAGGGGCCTCCACCGGGGACTGGCTCCTGCCAGGCCAGAAGCAGGTGTCTGGCCTGGCCACCCGCCCCCAGCGCCGCCCCCACTGGGACCTCCCTCCCTTGTCTCAGCTTCAGGAGCCGGAATCATGCCATGGGGGCAGGGCTCCACCGATCCTGGGAAATGGGCCCTGTGTGCCCACGGGGCCCCACAGCGCCTCCTGTTCCGCTGCACGTGGGCTGGCGGCTTGGGGCCATGACAGATTGTCCCAGGAGGCTGTCCAATGTCCTTCTGATGTGGCCATGACCTGTGACCTTGTTCCCAGGTCCCCGCAGTGCGGGAGCCCCCGTTGCTCTTCGGGAGTGAACAGGAAGTGGGAGGGGGCACGGGGCGGGGCGGGCAGGAGGCCCCGAGTCACTGAGGACGAATCTCGTTCCGCCCAGCGGACCACAGAGCCCGGTGTCAGGACACCCCCTCCCACGTGGCGTCCTGTTTGGATGACAGTTCAGCGTGTGGCCCCAGCTACCCTGGGAGTGTCTGTCTGGATGTGCAGCTCCCACGAAGGCGCGGCCCTGCCTCACTGCTCACACATTTCTCTAGGAACGAAGATCCACGGCTGTCCTCACGTCCCAGGGGAGGGACCTCAGAGAGCTGGAGGGTGGGGGGGGCGACAGTCTGGGGGGAGCCTGGCGGGGCCTGACACCAGCCCTGGTGGTCCCCAGCGCAGCCCCTGGTGCTCCCCAGCCCAGCCCATCTCCCTCCTGGGGGTGGACTCCCCTCCGCTCAGCTGAGCTTGGGCCACCCCCTGGGGCGGCGGGGTCAGACCACCCACACGGCAGCCAGGACAACGGCACCAGACAGACCACCCTGCTCCCCACGAACTGAGCCAGGAGCCTCGAACCATCCCCTCGGCGCTCCGTGAAGGAGAGCACAGCCTCCTGGGGTCTAGGCCCTTGTGCTGTCCCCACGATGCAGGTGAGGAAGGGGGAGCCGGGAAGGGCTGGGGTTCAGGGCCGGGCTCCAGAGGCTGCCAGCCTGCGGGGGGGAGGTCTGGGTGCCCCGCCCGGCTGGAGTCCCTGCCCCGCTCGAAGGCCCCTGGGGGCCACGTGGACAGGTCGGCCGCCTGCCCTGCAGACGCCCACATGCCGAGGGGGGCGGACGCAGACCACCTTCCGTCTTGTTCTCTGGTCGGCCCTCAAGCCGACAGCTCCTTGTCCATAGACGTGGGGTGGGGGGTACCAGGGGCCATCAGCTAAGCTCCCCACCCGCCCTGGACAGTGAAGTGCGAGCGTCCAACCTTCCCGCCCCCCCCAGCTGGGCTCCTGAGGAGCCGGGGGCCGCCAGGCTGCCCGCCTCAGCAGGATGCAGGGACCAGAGGCTCGGGAAGCCGCCCTCCCGCTCAGCCCCAGGCCCGTCCCTGCAACACCAGGGAGATGCCCACCACTCCCTGGATGGCAGGAGCGGGGCCAGCACAATCCATGCATGTCCTTTGGGTATTTGCAGTGACACCAAAGGGCCATCCTTGGGGCCCAGACCAGAAGCACCCCAGCCTGGCCTCGGCTGGGGGCCGGGAAGGTGCCCCCCCACCCCCAGGAGATGAGACAGGAGATGCAGGGCTCCTTCTCCCTCCACGAGTGTCCTCTTGCCTCCTGCACCTGCAGCTCTTCAAAACCAGCGTCCAGTGCCCTGAGCAGCTGCTCAGCCTTCTGGGGACGCAGACCAGACCTGGTGGAGGGAGGCGGCCGCAGAAACCTGAGGCTGTGGGTGTGCCCCTGCGTTCGCTCACTCTCACCTGCTCCTTCCTGCCTTCGCCCCCATTATCCAGGTGTCGGCCAAGCCGAGCCCGGCCACGTCAGCTGGGCGTGGGCACCCCTGGGACAGGGAGGGGGCACGAGGGGCCCGAGGCGTCCACATTGGGCTTCACGGGCCGCTGGGGGCTCAGGCAGCACCAGAGCCCGGCTCTGCCTGCTGTGGCCCTCCATGTGGCACCGGCCGCGACGCCTGGCGGAACGTCCTGGCAGAACCCCGGAGTCCCTGGTTCCTAGAGGCCAGGCCTGCGTCCCCGTCCTCGAATGTGGGGACCGGGGAGCGTGACGGGGGTGGGTGGGGGTGGGCGCTTCCCAAGGTGGAGCTGGTGGTGGGGATCCAGGCCTGCACCGGCCACCACACTGGCTGCAGCCACAGGGCGCGGGACGCGGCCGGTGCGACCGAGGCCCTCAAGCTCCTGTTTCTGTCGTGCTCTAGGGCATCTGAGTCCAGGGAGCCCTGGCGGGCGGCGCTGATGGGGAGGCCGCATGCAGAGACCCAAAGGCCAAAACCCTTCCTCATCAACAGAAAGTGGCTTCAGGGGGGCCACTGATCGTCAGAAACTCAGTCTGCATCTGAGAACAGGGGCTGTCACTGGCCTGACCTGTGCCCAGGGTCCTGGACAGACCGAGGGAGCAGGGACTGTGGGGAGGCCAGGCAGCACCGCCTGAGCCTGGAAGGGGCTGTTCTCTGGGCTCTACAGTTTAGAAGGACTCAGGGGACCTGACACTTTACAGTTTACAAGGACTCAGGGCCCATCTCTGCTGAGCCCCACCAAGAGCCTGGGAAGGCTGCGTGGTGCCTGCTTGCAGTGTGGTTGCCTAGGAAAGTGAGCTCCGAGCCACCACTGTCCCCGCGGCGCACAGGAGGGACACCAGGCTCCCGCTCAGACAGATGGCTGCGGCCCGGGCACCTGCTAAGTGCTGCCCGAGCATCCTGAGCCAGTCCTCGGGGGACCCTTGTGACCTCCCCTCTTTACAGCGGGTCCCCCGGCTCCACAGGACCGCACACGCCAGAGTCACCCCACTTTACACAACAGGTCCCCCCGGCTCCACAGGGCTACACACATCCAGAGTTGCTTGGCTCTGGGGCAGTTTGAACCTGGCCTCCGGCCCAGGCCAGCTTGCACTGTTGTCATGCCTGCTGCACATGCTGTCCTGAAGGCTGGAGGTGGCAACTGCTCAGCTGACCTTCCAGCCATGGAGCTGGGGTGTCAGGAGACTGCAGAGAGGGGGTGACTGGGTCCCCACGGATTCCAGAGCCTCTCCAGGGTTCCACCCCTCTTCTGCTCTGCGGCCCCATCTGCTCAGGGAGATGCCACAAGGAGCTGGGGGAGGGGCTGTGGCTCCCTAAGCCGTCACCCTGTAATGCCAGGACCTGCAGGCCTGTGGACGCCCTGCTGGTTCACAGGGTGTGATGGTCTGGGTTACGGGTCGGCTTGGCCAGGCTGTGGTCCCTGGGGGGTCAGATGCCCACCTGGGTGTCGCCATGGAGGTATTTGGGGGACTGGGAGACGGGGTGGCCTCTACAATCAGCTGACCCCGAGAATGAGGGCCTCCACACGCGGTGGGCCTCGTCCAATCAGGTGAGGGCCTCCAAACGGAGTTGGGATTTTCCCCGAGGTGAAGAAATGCTTCCTCCAACAGCAAGGTCAGCTCCTGCTGGAGGGTCCAGCCTGTACTATGGGCTTGGGACTTGCAGAGCCACTTGTGGCCCTGTGACCTCCCGGGGGCCGGATTTGTGTTCTGAGCCGCTGTGAGCCACACCTTTTCCTGCCCACGGCCTGTCTAGGTCAGGTTTATTCGACGCATCTGCAATCTGAAGCTCAAGATGCTTCTTGGTTTCTCGGCAGCGCGCACTCCCAGCTCCTTCTGTGGGTCAGCCCACGGCCGTCCTTCCTGGGGCGTCCTCTCCCCGCTGGCCGAGCTTCCCTCTGCCAGCTCCCTCCCTGGTCAGCACAGGACTGGGCGGCCCCAGCCTCATCCCGATGTTCACAGCCACGAGGCAGCCCCCCCGTCACCGTTCCACACCCGCGTCCCAGCCCCTTTGTGGTGCTTTGCTGTCTCTCCAAGGAAACCAGAGGCGGGACTGGCGCCCGAGCCTCCGTCACGTACTCCTGGTCAGTGGCCTGAGGGCGTCACTGTGCAGGGACACTGGCTCAAGCCCACCATCCCATTCAGGACCAGCAGGTGCCTGCAGGAATCGCAGCGTCCCTGCTGGTGAAGCAACCACAAGAAGCGATGGCACCTTCCGGCAAAAGCATTCTTATCACCGAACGCGTGCGTTCCCTCGCCATCCGGCGGCATCCTGGCGGAGACATTCAGAAGGTGACACGGCAGCCCTGGGTCTCCCCGGAGCCTGTGCTGGGGGCGCCCTGACTCAGCCGGCGTGAGGCATTTTCTACGGCACAGGTGTCACCTGTCACGCTGACCACCCCCCCGGGGAGTCACGCACGATGTGCTGTGACGTGGCCGCGGACGCGGCCCTGTCCGTCAGACGAGCCTCCGCCTGGACGTCTAGGCCGCTGGCCCCGCGGTGCGTGGTCCTCGGCCACGCTAGCGCCGTCCGGCAGGACCGAAGCCTTGATGTTGCCCTGACGTCAAGCAAAGTGCGGCTGCGTCTCCGCGCCTCTGTTGGCCACACAGCACATTCTGGGTCTTAGAGCCTCAGCGTCCCGTCTGCGAAGGGGAGCTGGTCCCTCAGCCCCGGGGGGGGGGTGGCAGGAAGCTGCAGCCTCCACCCCGAGCAGCTGTGTGTCAGGCGGCCGAGGCGTGCAGGACCAGAGGGAGCCCCTGAAACATGGGGAGGGGGGGCGAGGGGTGGGGAGGGGGCTGGTCGGGGGACGGGTGGATGGGGGGAGCCTGCGCGGGGCGGGAGGGGAACGACCTGGGGGCCGACGTGGGGGTGCCTGCCCTTCTCCTCAGAGCCTGGCGCATGCACGGGGGCAGGGGAGGACAAGGCCCGGGGTGGCAGGGGTGGCCTGGGGCTGTCTGGCTGAGTAGCCGCGTCGGCCCGCCTGCCTGACCCGCCGGCCTCCCTGGGGGGATCTGGCACTTGTCCCACCCACGTCCTGAGAGGACCCCAGCCGTGCAGAGAAGGCTCCTTCAGCTTCCTGCGGGCCCGGTGTGTCCCCTCAGGCCAGGTGCAGCATCCGTGGGGAGCTCCCACCTGAAGTGAGGCCGCCAGGGTGGGTGCCTGGATCAGCCCTGCCCACTGGCCTCACTGGGGTGGGGGGTGCCAAGTCCCGCATTCCCAAGCCCCCCGCCCCATGTGCCACCCCAAAGGGTCGGGGCCACCCGGCCCCACGGCTCAGAGGCTCTCGGCTTGTGGGCAGGGGGGTCCCCGTGCTCGTCCCTGTGCCTCCAGGCAGCCTGAACGCCCGGGCCTGCACCCCAGTGCCCAGAGCAGGACGTGGTGGAGACCCCTCAAGGCCCCTGCGGGGATGGGGGGACTCCCACCAGCCCCGCCCAGTGTGCGCAGCCCTGCCCTAAGCCCGGCAACGAGCGAGCGCGGCTGAGGACCGGAGGCACCTGGCCCCGCGCGAAGGTGGCGATGGCCCCGGGAGGCGCGGGCTCCCCGCGAGAACTCGCTTTCCCTGGGCTTGGCTCGCTGGATACTGGCGATTCTCAGCAGCCTTGCCCGCGTGACAACCAGGTGAGCGAGGGGCTGTCTCCCTGCGCCCCCAGACCACCGCGACCAGGGCGGCAACTGTGCCCTCGGCCACGCGCGTCTCCCCCTGGCCCCGCCCCTCCGGAGCCCCACCCTCGCCTGCCAGGCTCCGGTCCCTCTTCTGAAGGCCCCAGTCTCAGAGCGGCAATGAAACGCTTCAGGCTTCCTGCTCCGTCCATTACACGGAAGGGAGGCAAGCCCAGGTGGCCGAGCGCCAGGTCCAAGTGTCCTTATTTATGAGGCCAGAACCCGAGGGCTCCTTCCCGGATCCCTGCCCTCTGCCAGCGGACGTCACTGCTTCTCGACCCTCTGAGGGTGTTTGGAACAATCACCTGACCCCGTGATGCCATTTCTGCCCCAAGGCCAGTGGGAGAGCACCGGGAGGAGGCGGCTGAGTGCCGTCCTCAAAGGGGGGCCGCTTTCACTTCCCGGAATGGCCCCGGGGCCTCCCGCCCGGCCTGGGCTCGGCCCAGCCGCTCTGGGAGGGAGAGGGAACCTGCCGAGACAGAGGTCACGGCCGCTCGGCCGTCCAGACTCCCAGGGCTACAGGCCCCGCTTGTCACATGTGGGACACAGCTTTGATTCTGGAATCTGGGTCCATGACTCCTGGTGCCGGGATTGTAGGCCGGGGACGGGGCTGGCAGCACAAAGCCCCACCTGCCAGCTGCCACAGCTGCCCCATGCGTGAGCAGGAGCCCCTGCCACTGCAGCTCGGGGTTGCTGGGCTCTTCACCGCCAGAGCAGGATGGCCAAGCTCGGGGCAGAAAGCAGGAGGAAAGAAGGTGAGCCCTGAAGCCGAACCAGACGAGCTCAGGGAGAGTGTGTCCCGGGAACGGGGAAGCGGTCACTGAGAGCGAGGTCGCATGTGTCTGCACTGCGTCCTGAGGTTGGGGGCAACCAGAGCTGGACATCAGGGGTGGGGGGTGGGGGGAGAAATGAAAGGCTGGGCAGGGCGGGGAGAAAGGGCGCCATGGCCACAGGATTAGCGAGGTCGCCTTAAAGGAAAGGGGACATGGGTGACGGTGACCTGGGAGCTGCTCCCTGAACCACAGGTGCCTGTGTCCCCGCTGGGTCCACACCTGAAATCAACCAGGGCAGCACCTGCCCAGAACAAGGGAGGACAGAGGAGATCCCCCTCCCCCGCCCCAGCAGGGTCTCTACAGGCCACACATCCTGCTCCTCCCTCGGCTTTAGGGATGCAAACCTCTTCCAGCCACGCACCAGCCGCCCCCTCCCGAGGACTGCACCCCGTGTCGGTCCGTGTGCAAAGATGAAAACTTACGGGTGGGGGTGGGGGCAATGAAACCAAATGGGTCCTCTAAACACTGCACTTCACCCACAGGCCAAACGGGATGTGCCTGGAGCTGTGGGGGCTGCACCTCAGGGAGAAGGAAGAGGAAGGCTCCACAGAGAAGGTACTGTCTGGCTTGGGCTTTGACGAGTGAATAGGAGTTCCTCAGGCTGGAGGAACAATCAGGTAACCGCTCCTTGCCTCTCTGCTCCTGCTGACCAAAAGAAGTGAAATTCTGCGGAGGGCTCCTGCCCGACTGGGAGCGGCCAGGCAGCCTGCAGGTGACAAGGCCTCAGCGCTGTGACGGATTTGATCCTATCAAACAGGGAGCAGGGCAGGGACCGCCGGTGTGGCCTGAGCAAGGGGCAGTCTACGTGGCCAGTCTCCTGGAGCCTCCGATCTGCCAGGCCAGTCCCGCCCCCAAATCCCGCCATTCAAGGCCGGCTTCTTTGGGTGAAACGTGTCCCCCCAGCCTGCTAGGAAGGGTCAAGGCCAGAGGCGCTGTGTTCAGGGCCTGGAAGCCCAAGCGATTTGGGGTTTTCTGTGTGTGCATCCTCCGTGGAGAGGGGCCAGCTTTCTGCAGACGCTCAGCGTGGTGGGGAGCGGGGTGACCGTTCCCGCTGCTGGAGGAGGCGTGTGCTGGGCAGCCCCGGGGAGTGTTACGCCCCTCTTCCTGGATGAGGAAAGGTGGGCAGAGAGGGAGGGGCTGCTCCGAGGAGGGCTGGGCCGAGCCGCCGTCCTGCCCTCTCGGCCTCGGCTCCATTCCGTCCCCATGGGCTTCCTCTGGTGCAGGCACCGGCAGAGGACACTGGCAGCTGGCATCACCTCTGCCCAAGGTTTGGTGATACTCCCAGCTTCCTAGTCCCTCTCCTGCCGGCTCCGATCCAGGGCGGCGGGGCCTTGAGGAAATTGACAAGAAACTGCCCTGGGAATCGGGGGGAGGACGGAGCCGCGGACGCTGCCGTCTGCGTACCAGGTTGGGACGTTCGGGCTGGCCTCTGCCGCCCCCGCCCACTGGGCCAGCCTGGATTAGGGAGCGTGGCCGCTGTGGCTCGGCGGGGGCCGTGTGGGGACAGCGGACTCTCTGTGAGGGCCGAGGGCGCAGGCCTGCCAGGTGCACCACGGTGACGGCGTGTCCCCGTGGTGGGGCCGGGCTCCGTCGGCTCTTTGGGCACTTGGCCGTTTCCTCTGGAATGTCCGGAGCAGGTGGCCTGGGGCAGCGGGGCGGGTGTGCAGGCTCCCGGGGGCCCAGAAGACCCTGGCCTGGGCTCGCGGTGGCTCAGCCGGAGGCGAGGTCGGGGAAGCTCGCCAGCAGCTGCTCCACCTCCCCTCCTCCCAGGCCCCGCCTCTCCTCTCACCGGGCTCCGCCTCCCGGGGCCAGAGGTGGGAAAGGCCCTGGCTCTTTACTGCGGCTGAGCCTCGGGCGAGGGGCTTCCTGTCCCTCCGTGCTCTGCAGGCAGACACCACCGTGCACGTCAGCAAGGGGCTCAGAGCCGCGGAAATGTCCCATTCTGGGAAGGCGGTGGCCTTCTGTGGCCATGGGAAAGCCTCAGGGCCTGTGAAGTCCCTTGGTCACAGTCTGAGTCACAGTGGGGATAAAAATGAGCCATGGGTGAGTGAGCTGCAAAGAGCAGTGGAGGCTCCAGCTGCCCTGTCCAGGGCTGAGGCCCCTGCGATCCAGCCAGGCGCCCGGCACACCGTGGCCGAGACTGGGGAGTGGCAGGGCCCCGCTTGCTGGTCTGTGGCCTTGTCTCCAGTGCTGCCTCCTCCTGCACCTCTGGCTGTGGGCACGGACTTGGCCTCTTGCGGCCTGGGTTTGCTCTGCTCTGGGTGGCGGCAGCACCCACCCCAGGAGGGCGTGAGGATTCCATGAGGGCTGGGGTTTGGGACATGGGAAAATTGACTTTTTAATCTTAACTCCCCACTGGAAAAAGGTTCTCTAGCTCCCCCCAAAACCACCCAAAGAATCACATGCTTTTAAAGTCCCACTTGTGAGTCAGTAGCATTCCTTTCACAATCCCAGCTGTCTTTTTTTTTTGTGTGTGCCAAAATTGCCAAATTGGTCCTAAAACTCATATAGGAATGCAAAGGACCCAGCATAGCCAAAACAATCTTGAGAAAGAACGGACTTTGGAGGACTCGCATGTCCTAGTTTCAAAACCAACTTCAAAGCTGCGGTAACCAAGGCAGTGTGCTGCTGGCATAAGAACAGACACGGATTAACGGAACGGACAGGAGTTGAGAGTCAGAAACAAACTCGCAAGCCCTCACGTCCACAGTCAACGGATTTTCTCTTTTCTTTTTTGGCCCGGCCCACGGCATGCACAACTTCCCGGGCCAAGAATCAAACCTGCGCCACAGCAGTGACGACACCGGATCCTTAACCACTGGGCCACCGGGGAACTCCTAGAGTCAAGGGATTTTGGTGTCAAGACAGCTCTATGGGGAGAGGACAATGGTTACAACAGAAGGTTTGAGGCAAGTAGACACCCACAGGCAGAAGAATAAAGCTGGATCCCTACCCCACACCAGACACAAAAAGTAACACAGAGTCAATAACCTAAATGTAAGAGCCAACACCGCAAAAGTCTTAGAAGAAAACGGGAAAACACCTTCCTAACCAGGCAGGCAGGGACTTCTTAGTTAGGACACCAAAAGCATAAATGAGAAGGAACAAAACCAGAGACACGGGCCTTGATCCAACTTAGAACTCCTGTGCTATGAATGTCCTTGTCCCGTAGGTGAGCAGGACACCCCCAAGGGCAGGAAGATGCCGCAAATCACCTGTCTGACAAGGAAGTCGGATCTAGACTCAACCACAAAAAGGCGGAGACACAACTCAAAAACGGGCAGAGCTTCCGAAGAGACCTTTCTCCAAGGCGATGACACACATACGGCCAATCCGCACGGGGAACGGCGCCCGACCTCGCCCACCCCAAGAGCCGGCCCCACACGCCAGGGAGGCTGCAAGCAGCCAGCAGAAGACGACAGGTGTTGCAGGGGTGCGGAGAATGCAGAACCCTGCCACCGCCGGGGGAGCGGGACACGGCACAGCCCCTGTGGAAGACAGGCCCTCGAAGCGTCCAACGCAGGGTGACCCTCTGTTGGGAGGTGCGTATCCGGGAACACAGAAGACCCGCGTCCACACAGACCGCGTCTGCCTGCGGGCGATCACAGCAGCGGGAGTCACAGAGGCCAGGAGGGGCCAGCCACCCAGACCCCTGGCCAGGGAGGGACGGGTCACACAGCGTGGTGCAGCCGCGAAGGGAGGGCCACTCAGTTCAAAGGCAGCGCGACGTGGGCGACAGCCCGGGACGCGTGGACACGGCCCGCTAACCCGAGAGGAGCCGTCACGAAAGGCGACATTTTAGTGACATGTCCAAACGCTTGGAAACGGGGGTTAGAGGTCGCTGGGCGGGGGCGGGGGCGGGGGCGGGGGGAGGAATGGGGCGAAGGGAGCGAGGGCTTCTCTGCGGGTGATGACACTTTCTGGGCTCCACGGCGCGGATGTGTGCACAACTCCACGGCGGCCGTCAAAGCCACCGAACCGCGCACTTCACAAGGGCGAGTTTCATGCTACGTGAACTGCCTCTAAATAAAGCTGTTGGGAAAAACGCTCCCTTCTCCCCTCTCCCTGCCCTTTGGTTGTGGCGCAAACAGAGTGAAGATGGAATAAAGGCATCTTTAGAACCGTTTCTGGAGCAAAGAGCCAGGTTGCAGGGGGTGGGACAGCCCACCTGCCTCTGCACCTGCAGCAGCCAGCGCCCCCTGGTGGGAACAAACGGCGACGAGCGGGCAGAGGACCCTGGCGGGGGAGGGGCTGCCTCTAGAGGCTCCTTGGTGTCCCGCTCTCGGGGCTGAGCAGCCCCGCCCAGACTGGATGTGCAGACTCCTGGCCACGTGCCGTGACCCTGGGCCCCGCGGGTCCCACCGCTCGCCGGGCGGCTGGGTGACTCCCTACCCACGTTACACGCCCTCCCTGCCACTCTCGCCAGCTTCCCACCTGCAGGGGTCCCAGGCTGCTGTACAAACCCACCCCTGCTCCCTGGTGTGGGGCCATCCAGGTGCGGGGCGTCGGGGACCTCCAGACAAACGGGCCCAAGACCTTCCCCGGCCCTCCCTGCACCTGGGGTGGGCTTTCTGAAAAGGCCTGCGTTAGAAGCAGGGGTCGGGGTGGGGCCCCTCCGGGGCTGTGGTCACCCCGTGACACCGGGAAATCTCCCCAGAGGCCAGCAGCTCCCTGTAGAGACGCCTCTGCAAGGGGCACAGGGCAGCTCCTGACACCATCAGCTGACGCGAGTGGACGACGCCCTGCGGAATGGCTACCACCCCGTGGGAGCTGTCCCGTCCTGTCCTCCAGGCACGGAGCCAGCCCGACAGCAAGACTCCCCATCTGCTCACGGCCTAGGGAAGGGGACCCGTGTCTGCCCTGCCATGTCGTGCCGTGCGGCTGGGAGGACAAGCGAGGAGCGGACAAGGCCGACTGGGCGTGGGTCGTGCTGGGAGACACCGTCAGGAGGATGCCGCAGAGCCTGACACCCCGGGCCTTCCGGCTCCGTGGCTCCGAGTTTCTCCTGCGACATGGGGCTGCTCCGGGGTGTCATCCTGCGCCAGGCCGGCAAGGGGGGCGGTGCAGAGCTGGCGGGCCAAGGAGGTGCGAGCTGAGGCTCTGGGCAGTGGGCACGAGGGGCAGGCAGGGATCTGGGGGGTGGGTTGGGAGGCCCTGCTGGAGCAGATGGTGCCCACAGAGCTAGGCACAGAGCAGAGCAGCGCCGTGGTCAGGCCCTCGGCCCCGCTGCACAGAACGTCCGGGATGAGGCTCCCGAAAGGCGGCCCGAGAGACTAGGGCGAGGACTTCTAACTTTATTCAGGGCAGCTCACGTGAATGTAAGCGGCCACCCGTGGCTGGTGGCGTCCCCGCCTGGAGGGCAGCCCAGGGTCACGGCGGTGACAAGAGCCGTGAACACAGCCCTCAGACACACGCTTGCTCACCGCCCAGACCCCCAGGGCCTGAAGGTTTGCCTTGACCAACGGAGACCCAGGGAGTAAGAAAGTGTGTCCTCTGACCTTCGGGTCGGAGTTCAAGTGTAGGACAAGAATGTCGGGACCAGCCCTCCCCGCCAACCTGGGGACAGAGCGCTCGGGGCCGGAGGCAGGCCCTGCCAGCTTCCAGACCTTTCCCGCATCCACTGTCCGCAGTGTCCTGGGCAGCCCCGTAGCAGCTGGGGCACAGGGCTCTGGTCCTGCGTGGAGCCCCGGCCCCCGCCCCGAGCCCCGGCCCCGCAGCGCAGAGTTCAGTGGGAAGCGGGCCGGTGGCCAGGGGAGCAGCAGCAGGTTGGTCTGGGAGGGGAAGAGAAGGTGCAGGTCCGCCCCCCAGTCCTGCCACGCTCGCCCGGCAGGCGTCCGTGGGGCACAGCCCGGCCGCCGTCGCCTCCACCAGAAGGAGGGACGCGGCCTCCCCCAGCCGGACCCGCGGGAGCCCAGCGGCCGAGAGGAGGGAGGCGGCAGCGCCTTTTCCCTTTAGCGGAAGTGGGAGCAGCCGAGCCCTGGGAATCGGGCCGGGTGGGCCTCGCTCCCTCGGCCAAGGGAAGCAACCGCCAAAATCGATTTTTAAGGAGCACCGCGTTAAAACTTATTTGCTCTTAAAAAAGGAATGAACTTTATCTTGAGAGACTCAGAGATGAAGTATTTGCACCGTTAATACCGTCTGGGCTCCTATGTAACTGTTTCATAAGTGCGTAGGGCCCCGAGCCAGCAGGAAGGACGCTGGGTCACACCGCGGGCGGCCAGACCCTTGCCCTCCCCTTGGCTGCCCTCCTCCCAGTGTCCATGAACCCCTGGAAGGGACGACCAGCGCCCAGGGAGCCCGGGCCCTCTCCTCCAAGGGCTGCAGAGGCGCAGCTCAGCAGGCGCAGGGCTTCCGACCTGGTGCCTGGGGCTTCTCTGAGCCTCTGTTTCTTTAAAGTGGGCACGACGACACGACGATGACGACGACGGCCCCGCCCGAGGTGCCATAGGGGGGATGAGACACCGGAGAAGCCGGAGGCGGCGCAAGAGTCAGGGCGCGTCACCTGGACGAACTGCTTTGGGGCGCTGGTGATGAGAAGGGGACGTGTCACTTGCTGCTCCGTGCCTCAGCTTCCCCTCGACCCAACCGCACCAAAGGGCCCCAGCTCACACCCGCGGCGCTGGCAGCCACGGGACCGCCCCTCCGCCGGGGGGAGGCGGCCCGTCCCCTGCGTCCCCGCACCACCCAGGTGTCTCCAGGCCTCCCACCGCCACCCCACACCCTCTGAGGAATCCGCTCCATGTCCTTGGGGCTGTCGCTCCGCTGGGGAAGGTGCTGCACCCCCCGACCCCAGGCAGGGCGCCTCCGCCTTCAGAGGCGACATCCTCTGGGGGCAGAGCCCCGGCCCCACCCCCGCGACGGTGCCACACGCAGATGTGCCCGTGAGCAGGGGGACGCCGCCCACACTTGCCACCGCCGCCGCCTCGTTTCTGGGGCTCAGTGCGTGCTGGCTGCCCGGCTCCTGCTGATGCGACTCTTGCCGGCACCACAAGGCGCATGACGCGAGTGGGCACGACAGGCTCACGGCTCCGTCTCGGACCACAGCTGCCAGGCTGTCAGACAGCAACTCTGATTACAGCCACAAGCGACAGCCCAAACCATGAGCGACAGCGCCACCACAGCCGGAAGCACGAGCGGAGGGTCAGCTACGGCCACCGCTGTCCTCCCCAGTCCCTCAGCCTGTGACCCAGGATGGAGCCGCTGTCACCCGCCCCTGTGCCCTGCAAAGACCCCAGGAGCACAGGCTGCAGCGAAGGGAAAATCATTCTTCAGTTTTTACAAAGACCTGGTGTTTACCCTTAAAAATCCCCCCTCGTCTTCCCCGTGAGCCCCCCAGTGTTGAGAGACCTGCATGAACGAGCGCCTTTGGTATGAATTTTCTCCTTCATCTGACCCCTGCTTTTCCACTGGACAGACAGGCACCTACTAACGCTGGCCTACGATGCCAAGGCTCAGGCTGAGGCTTGCGGTCCATCAAGAGGAGGCGGGCGTGTTTGTTTCCAGGGCCAGGGCCCCAGGGAAAGGGGTCGCTTTTACTGGGAGGGTGGACTCTTGCTTCAAAGGACGTGCCACCCTAAGATGCAGGCTTGTGCCATCTCCCTGTGTCCTTGACAAGACTGGGATTCTGGAGGCACGACCCGGGGCCGAGTAGGAAGCAGGCACAGGCATCTGATGAGTGTTCAATGGCGGGATTTACTGCATGACACGGGAGACCATGTCTACAGGCCTAAATCATGAGGGAGGCAGGCAGACAGCACGGAGCAGATATCTGTGGGGGGGGGAGAGGAGGAGGGAGGAGGAGGGAGGAAGAGTGAGGACGAGGGAGGAGGAGGAGGGAGGAGGAGGAGGGAAGAGGAGGGAGGAGGAGGAGGAGGGAGAGGAGGGAGGAGGAGGGAGGAGGGAGGGGGAGGGGAGGAGGAGGAGGGAAGGGAGGAGGAGGAAGGAGGAGGGAGAAGGAGGGAGGAGGAGGGAGGAGGGAGAGGAGGGAGGAGGAGGGAGGACGAGGGAGGAAGATTGAGGACGAGGGAGGAGGAGGAGGGAGGAGGAGGATGGAAGAGGAGGGGAGGAGGAAGGAGGAGGAGGGAGGAGGAGGAGGGAAGAGGAGGGAGGAGGAAGGAGGAGGGAAGAGGAGGGAGGAGGAAGGAGGAGGGAGGGGGAGGAGGAGGAGGGAGGGGGAGGAGGAGGAGGGAGGAGGAGGGAGAAGGAGGAGGAGGAGGAGGGAGGAGGAGGGAGGACGAGGGATGGAGGAGGAGGAAGAGGAGGGAGGAGGAGGGGAGGAGGAGGAGGAGGGAAGGGGAGGAGGAGGAAGGAGGAGGGAGGAGGATGGGAGGAGGGAAGAGGAGGGAGGAGGAGGGAGGACGAGGGAGGAAGATTGAGGACGAGGGAGGAGGAGGAGGGAGGAGGAGGAGGGAAGAGGAGGGAGGAGGAGGGAGGAGGGAGGAGGGAGGAAGGGGAGGAAGAGGGAGGAGGAGGAGGGAGGAAGGGGAAGGCCACTCAGACGCTTTTCCATGGTCCTATGTACTCTTCCCTCCACCTGGATCACCAGCCCCTCACTTAGCTGGACTCAAGCTTTGGAAATCAGAGCAGGCAACCCTGACCACCCTGTTCACAGGTGCATGGTGGCCCCCCCTTCTCCTCTACACCCCCATCTCGGTCCACACTGTAGGTACATTTGGAGGGTCGCTATTTAAGGCTAGTCTCCCTGGGGATCAGGGAAGAATTCTGAAGAGGTGACCATTTAGGAGGAGAGGAAACCATCCCAACCTTAGGAAGATTGGGGGAGTGTCGAGAGGGGAGACATGCCAGTGCCCAGCCCTTCAGGTGAGACAAATGCGGACAAAGGCCAGAGCTTGGTGTGGGATGAAAAATGATGTCCCTGTCTGTTTAGTAAATAAGTCTACCCATCCATCCACCCATCCAGCCAATCATCCATCCATCCACCCATTCACTCATCCACTCACCCATTCACTCATCCACTCACCCATCCACTCACCCACCCACTCATCCACCCATCCACCCATCCATCCACCCACCCACCCATCCACCCAATCATCTATCCATCCATCCATCCACCCACCCACCCATTCATCCACTCATCCATCCACCCACTCATCCACCCACCCACTCATCCACCCACTCATCCACCCATCCATCCACCACCCACCCATCCATCCACTCATCCATCCATCCACCCATTCACCCACCCATCTATCCATCCACTCATCCATCCACCCACTCATCCATCCACTCATACACTCATCCATCCATCTATCCATTTATCCACCCATCCATTGATTCATCCACCTACTGGTGCACCCATGATCTACCAGTTAATATATCACTCAGGAGTTCCCGTCCTGGCGCAGTGGTTAACGAATCCGACTAGGAACCATGAGGTTGCAGGTTCGGTCCCTGCCCTTGCTCAGTGGGTTAACGATCCGGCGTTGCCGTGAGCTGTGGTGTAGGTTGCAGACGCGGCTTGGATCCTGTGTTGCTGTGGCTCTGGCGTAGGCCAGTGGCTACAGCTCCGATTGGACCCCTAGCCTGGGAACCTCCATATGCTGCAGGAGCTGCCCAAAAAAATAGCAAAAAGACAAAAAAAATAATAATTTATCACTCAATTGAGCAATCCATCAATTAATCCATCTGCCTGTCCACCCATCCACAGGCCTCGGTCAATACATGACAGTGGAAGGGAAGTGGATATGTGTTGCTGGCTGGCTGGTAGGCTCCCAGCATTGACCTCCATCCTTCAGCGTGAAGGATGAGGAAGACTCCAGGTCTCTCCTCCAAGACGTTTGGGCTGGAAGTGTCAGGACTGCTCCTGGAACGACTCTGTCTTGTGGACAGTGTCAGAAAAAGGATCCAGGACCAGGGAACTGAGATTTAGCGGAGGTTGGATGCAAATCAGCATCGGCTAGAAAAAAGTGCATTTGATAGCCCAGCCGGGAAGCAGCTAATCCATGGAAACATTGAATGTGCAGAGTGTGGCTGCCTCCAGAGGAGCAGACACAGCCTGGCAGGATGGGGCAGCCTCTGCAGCGGGTCTGGTCTCCCATCACCGCCCGTCATCACGACCCTCTGCACAGCGCTCGCCAGGTAAGCCGCTGGTTCCCCACCGCAGCCCCGGGTGGGGCTACAGCCCCTCGGACGGGTGAGACCAGCCCCAGGGAGGCTCAGTTACCATGCTGAGGTCGCAACAGGGACTCACGTGCTCGGCGCTCTCCACGTGCGCCCTGGACACCCTGCCCTGGTTGGAAAGGGAGGGTCCTGGCGGCTGCTGGTGTCCCCAGCTCATGGTGGGGCACAGCTCATTCCTGACTTTCTGTCCTGAGACCTCAGGCAAGTGACAGTCTGAGCCTTGAGTTCCTAATCTCGATGGGGAAATGGGAGCCACCCGCAAAGGCTGTCGTGGGGCTTCACAGGGACGTGGTGCGAAGAGACCAGCCCTGGCCTCGGCAGGAGTCACAGCTTGGAGGGGGCTGGGCTCACAGGAGGCTGATCGTTGGGCGGAAAATTGGAGGAGACCAACGCTGACCCTGGAGCCAACGGCCCAGGAAGTCCCTTTTGCGCATTGACCTGTGCTCCAGCCATGCGGCCAAGCGCCCCAGAGCAGAGTCCGCTCTCTGGCCGCAACGTGGATGCCAGGCGCCCAGGGCAGTGCTGAGCGGGAGCCCCCCGCCCCTGCGTCCAGGCAGCCAGAGTGGCTGGCGGGTGTGGGGCGCCTGGTCACCCTGACGGGGCGGGTTTGCCCATGGCCCGTGCCCACACCCACACGGAGGGGGGTGGGAGGGGACAGCACAGGATGGGTCCCGGGACGCACTGAGTCTGGGACTGGGGCCGCTTGATGTCCACTGGGCCACGTCTGGTCAGGGCGCCTCCAGATGTCCTTGGTGTATTCCCTCGCCCTTCCGCCCAGCAGATGGGCGTCTGTGTGGGCACCCCTCTGGGTGCGAAGCCCAGAGGCGGTGGCCAAGTGGGCAGGCCTGCCTTTACTGTGGGCGCCAGTGCTGGGGTTAGCGGACAGGCATGGGTTCCACCGGGCACGGGAGGTGCGGGGCCCGGCTGCTTAGACTCCCAGCACCTGTTTCTGCCCGTGCGTGTGGGAGGGACAGAGCCCCAGGCTGTCCCGAGGTCTCTTTGGGAGCAGTGACCACGCCTCCAGGGTGACGCCGGCAGGGTGCTTTGGGCGGATCCCACCAGCTCGCTGTGCGAGGTGAACGCGGCCTGAACTGTCGCGGCCGTGCCGCCGGGTGACGAGCTTGTCAAGGAAGGCCCGTCGCCGACCAGGCGGGGGGCAGGCGGCCCGCGCCCACCTCGTCCTGCAAAAGAGGGACCCTTGTCTCCCTCTACAGGCACAGTGTGCCAGGACGTGGGGCGCATCCAGGAGCCAACCTCCAGATCCAGGGCACAGGAAGTTTGGCCTTTCATTTGAAAATCCACCAGCTGCAGAGGAAACCTGGGCCCTGCGGATGCCCGGGCAGCGGCTCAAAGCACACATGGGCTCCTGCTGGCTTGAAAAGCCCGCTGCCACGGCTCCCGTCTGCGGTAAGTGCCTCCACCCTGGGGGAGGCCGCGGGCAGCCCGGCCCCAGCGTCCACTGCTGCCGCCCCCGCTCTGTGGGGGCCTCGTGGCCCGGACTGGGAGCAAGCCGTCTTCCCAAGCGGTTCCCAGACAGAATCCAGGCTCGGGACAGGCGGACACTCGGGGGTCCATCGGCCTGAACGATGGAGGGGGTTTCCTGCCTGGTTAGGCCGCCGCACGGACACCCCCTCCGCGCAGCACTCGCGGCAGCAGCGCCTTGGAAGGGCCCGCATTTGGTCCTCGAGCCCTAAGCGGGCATCTGCTGGCCGTGCCCACCTCACATCTGTCACCAGGACGGGGGCATGGGGACCGAGGGCCAGGTACCTCTGTGCCCACAGGCCTGCGCCTTGGGGTCCAACTACCCTGAGCAAGACCCTGGCGCCACGCCCGCGGGCCCCTCTGCCTCCGTCTCCTCATTTGCAAAACAAGTGAAACAACACACGCCCCCCCCCCCCCCCCCCCGTGGCCGGGGGTGGGGCTCTTTACAACGCGTCTGTCACCTCCCTGCGCGTGACTGTTACCGCTGGAGGAGGCTGGGGACCTGGGCTGGGCCTTGCTGGACAAGAAGGCCCTGCAGTCATGGGGGCCTCAGCCTCGCCCTACACGACATGGGGCTTCACGGGTGGTGCTGGGGGCCCTTCCCGAGCTGTCCTGGATGGCGGGGCTGGTTCGAGACTCCACCATACACAGCAGGTTCTCAAGGAACATGCCCGGATAAGCGGGTAGAGACGCTGAGTGTCAAGGCCAGAGGTGTGAGGCAGACGGTAAGCACCAGCAAGGGTTCATCACCACCCAGGACTGGGAAGGTCGGGAAGGCTTCTTGGAGGAGGCGGCCACTGAGTTAGGGCTCAAAGATGGATTTGGATGTGTGGCAGCAGAGGAGACACCGCTCCAGGCAAGAGAAATGGAGTGAAGAGAGGGGCTCACGACGACTCAAAAACAGGTCCTGCCGCGAAGGAGCCCAAGTGACCGGGCAGAACAAGGGCGATGGAGGGGCCTTCTCGTCCTCAGCGACTGTACCTCCGGCGCCTGTCGAAGGAAGCTGCTGCGGGTGTGTCCAGGAGAACAGGGCAGAAAAGCAGGAAGGGCAAAGACACGGAAGTGGGGGTCCCACAGGAGGGAGGTGGGGACACTCCCTGTGGGTCGGAGAACAGGGTTCACAGGCCTGGGCTGGGTCCCAGGCACGGAGGACGTCCAGCCGGATGGGAGCCGCAGAAGGCTCCAGAAAAGACTCCTTCCCAGAGGTGAGACGGACAGACTGCCCGACATGTTCAAAAGCCCGGGAGGAGACTCACACGCCTGGGGGGGAGAGTCTGGGGTTGAGTCGGTGCTGAGCCCACAGGAGAGCGGGCCAACTAGCCACCACCGGCCACCAGACCCCAGGACGCTTAGGACAGGACGCGGAGGAAGGAAAGGCTGTCACCATGTACGGCAGCCTTGGCTGTGGCTCGCAGCCCCGTGGGCCCCGTGGGCCCGTCCGGCCGTGGGCTGACCAGGCCGGGAGGCCAGGCACGGACAGTCCTCACATGCGCCTGAGATGGGCATCAGGAGCGAGCAGTGCCCGGATACCTCTGGGACGTGGGGACAAAGGCCCCGGAGCCAGCCCTTGGACCGAGTGTGATCGCCGAGGACACGGAGGCCCCTGGCGGAACGTGGTTTCTCGTGGGCGTGTTTCATTCCTCACGAGCCCGGCGCCCGCCTGCACCCCGGGCCCCTCTCTGCTCCAGCCCAGCTGAGAGCCGGCCTCTTGCCGACTTGCCCCCCCGCCCCCGCCACACACACACATCTGCTGGAGACAAAGCCCTGGCCGGGGCCCAGGCCAGGTGACTGTGGGGAGGGGGTGGCTGTCATGTGCAGCCCAGATCAGGCCCTCGTGTCTGGCAGCCAGAAGTCGGTATGTGGGCACCAGCTCTGCAGACAGACGGCTGTGATGGGCAGAGGAGGTGAGGGCGGACGGCTGCGTGAACTCATGGCAACGGGCAGGTGCAGAGAGCCCCGCCAGCCACCTGGGGATGAGGCCCTGATAACGGCAGGGGCCAGCAGCCAGGGCCGCCGCCCCGGGGCTCCGAGGACATGGACTGTGCTGGGCAGGGAGACGCAGCTGAGCCCTGCGTCTCGACAGGAGAGGGAAGGACAGGCAGCTGAGGGAGCAACTGCAGGAAGCTGTGCTTGGCGAGTTCCTCCATCCCAGGGTCCTGGGTCTTTCAGGAAAAGCATCCCGGCCTGTAGGCTGCCCAGGGCCACCAGGCACAGACAAGTGTGGATGGTCAGAATCAGGAGTGAAACGCTTGTGTCCCAGACTGGGTGTCCCAGAGGCTGACGCCAGAGCACAGGGCCTCCCGCGAGGGCGCAGGCAGCTCCGGGCCTGTCAGTCAAGAGGCTCTCCCCGACGCCGGCAGCCGCGGCCCTCCTTGTGGCTGCCGCCCCACCAGACACTCATTCCCTCTGGGGGGACGTGGCCCCCACCCACTGGGTTGGCTCAGGGCCAGGGCCCTCCCTACTGTCCCTGGGGTCATGGGACATGTGGCCCAAGCAAATCCCAAGGGCAGGCGAGAGAGAAGAACCAAACTCTGAAAGCCTCATTTGTCTTCAGAATCCAGCAGCCCCTGAACCTGGGCCGGGGAGTGGGCCGACAAGCTCCTTTGCTGCCCAGGGCACCTTGGGGGCTTCCTGTCACAAAGCTGAGCTGCCTGAGACATTGGCCTCAACGGCAGGAGGTCGGGATCTGGCCCAGGTCTGTCCCTCCAGCCTCTGGACCGTCCCGCGTGTATAACGACCACCCCTTCTGATGCTGGGATCTGTGAAACACACGGTTATCTGGTTTGCACAAAGTAGCCTCTCTGAACTTCGCAAGGAACAACAGCAAAAGGAAAAGATTAGGAAACAGAACCACGTCTATAGGTGGGGACCTCTGGCCCTGGGCAGCAGCCTGTGACTCCACAGGCCCATTCACCTCCCTGGGCGCCAAGGCCGGGAGGGGCCATCATCTCGAGCTGGGGGGGGCTGTGGCACTGCCTGCCGGCTGGGGCACCCACACCAAGCCTCGTCCTGGCGTGGGGTCTGAGTCGGTGCGGGTAACCTTCCCCTCAGAGCTGCCGGTGGGGCCGCCCCCCTCTGGGGGCTGGCGGTCACTAGATGGCGGATGAAGCCCACGCCAATCGGGTGGGCAGGCCTGCCGGGGGCGCCACCTCATAGAGAGGAAGGCGCGGTGCCTTTCGAGGCTGTGACTCCAGTGGCCGGACCACCACCGAGGCCCCCAGACCCCTGCCCACCAGCACACCTGGGAAAGAGACGCCGGATGGACCCCGTGAACCCCAGTGGGGCCCGCGATAGTTCACAGGGACAGAAAGGTCTGGAAATGATACACCAGGCCCTCGTAACCCCCACCGAGATCGGTTCGCTGATATTTTATCAGGAAAACGTTCAAACGCACGGACCAGCTGCAAGAACGGGCCGCAAACACCTGCAGCTTGGCCAGCTCGGGCCGCGGCCACTCTGCTGGCCCTTCGTGGGCTCTCAGCCTCCGTCCCGCCACCTGCCCGCCGGCCCGCCCTATGCTGGGACGCGTTTCACGGGGGAAGGCGGACAACCGTGAGCCCTGCGCTGGCCACATGCCAGCGTGTACTTGTGTTTTTTGGGGAAATTTGACATGCAGTGTATCGCACACACGAGGCTGTGACGAAGGCGTCCCCGCGTGCCCCAGCTGTCAGGACAGACCAGAGGTGGTTTGTGCCCCCCAAAGCTTGCCTTGTGCCCCCTCGCACTCAGGCCCCGCTGCTCGCCCCGGGCGGCCTCCTAAATGTCAACGGTGAAGCAGCCGGTGTGCGCAGCTGTGCCCGGAGTCACGACACGCGGGAATGTGGGTTGGCACATTTCATGACCTAACGCGCGGGCCGCACTCCTGACGGACTCGCCCAGGCCCTGCCACTGCCTCTGAGCCAAACGTCAAGCGCTCTGGGTCCAGCCCTTCACGGGGCAGGTGCTCAGGGGCCCAGAGGCGAGGGCGCAGGGAGCAGGTGCCTGGCGAAGGTTCTCGGAGCCCAGCCGGGGAGCCGCTTCCCAGGCTGGTTTCACAGACGGCGAACAGTGGCATCCACCCACCGCGGACGGTGACTCGGGCTGGGCCCGGAGCAGGGCTCACGGCCGTGTGGGGGCGACCTTACGCGTCCTCGGGCAGGTCCCTTCTCGCGCTCGGCGGTCACCGCGGCCAGCGTGCGGACAAGGGCCTTGGTGGGAGAGTCCCCTGGGGGGACGTGGACACTGCTCAGCTGGCCGCGTTCTGCGCCTCTCACACGCTGCAGCCCTGCGGGCTCCCCCGCAGCCCCCTCAGCAGGGTGGACTTCAGAACAGTGTCCCCTCCCCAGAGTGACAGGCGGGGTCGAGGCCAGGCCACAGCAGGAGATGGAAGCACGGCCCGCATGCGGCCCTCCTCGCCGTGGCCGCAAGGCCTTCCCCGCCGGGCCCGGAGATGGCCTGGAGCTTCCCGGCCCTGCCCCGGATGTGACCCCCCCCCACCGGCCACGTCTCCGGAGGCAGAGAGTGACACGCAGACCTGTGGCGCAGCACACAGCGCTCATCGCCCGCACTGCCTCCCACGCTCCCGTGACACAGGCAGCTCGGCCCTCGGAGCCACTCCCAGCGAGAGCCTCGACCAGCGGGGACCGTCTTCCTGCCTGCGGACCCCTCTGAGAACCACGCGGACGCCTGGGCCACATCTCCTCATCCAAGGCCATTCCCCCCAAACACAACATCAGCGCCACACCGACCCGCGTCCTGACAGCGGCTCCACACCCGCCGTCGACCGGTGTGGACACAGGACCGACCCGCGTCCCGACAGCGGCGCCTCTGTGGCCGCGCACAGTCAACCAGGAACGATAAAGCGCAAGTGAGATAAGACGCGCGGTGCCCCGTGAGGCCCCGGGGAGAAGAGGAAGCCGCTCTTACCTTTGCGCCGCCCGGTCCCGGTCGTCACTCCCGCGGGGCTGGGCCGCCCACCTCGCCGCCCTCCGCACGGCGCCCTCTCGGCGTCACCAGCCAGCTCTGCGAGTGAGACACGAGCGTTCAGATGGAAACACTCCAGAAGCAGCCCCGGTGCTTGGAGGAGGTGGGGTGGGCGCTGCCTGGCGGCCCTCCTCCCGCACGGTCTCCCGGGCCACCCCGCATGCCCACCCCACCCCGAGCCACCCGGCGTTTGCACGCTGCCCCCCACGTCACGCAGCCACATGCGGGGTCAGCAGCGAGCACGAGGGTCCACGGGATGCTTCCTTCCCACCTGCCCGGTCCTTCTCACCTCACACCCTCTGGAAATTCCTCCAAGTCAACAGGCAGACTCCTGTTTTTAGGGCTGCACCTACGGCAGATGGAGGTTCCCAGGCTGGGGGTTCAGGCGGAGCTACAGCTGCCAGCCTACACCACAGCCACAGCAACACGGGATCCGAGCCGCGTCTGCGACCTACACCACAGCTCACGGCAACGCCGGATCCTTAGCCCACGGAGTGAGGCCAGGGATTGAACCTGCATCCTCATGGGTACCAATCAGATTCATTACAGCTGCGCCACAACAGGAACTCCCAACAGGCAGATTCTAATGTGTTCTTGGGGGTCGCTGGTGCCCTGGGAATGGGGTGTCACTGGGGGAGGGGCGACTTCCCGGGGACATCCCTGCCGCTCCGGCAGGGTCCGCTGAGGCCGCTGTGAGGCGCCCTGTCCTCCCCTGAAACCACTTTCGTCCACACCCTCCAGGACGCCACGTCTGCCTTTGGACCCTTCAGCCCACGGCTCGTGGAGGGGCTCCCCGCTCTGCGCGTCCCCCGGCCTCTCAGCTGGTCCTCTGACTGTCACCGTCCACCCTCTTCCGCACTGGACAGTGAGGACGGCACGGGCCTGGCCGCCCGGAAGTTTGGGGGCAGGAAGGAATGAAAGCTTGTGCCAGTCGCCCCCTTAGAAACGCTCCGAACCCCGAGTCAAGAGAAGGCCCTGCCCCAGCCCGCGGGCCGGCTTCGCAGGGCCCAGCCGCCTGCCCTTCCCGGGGCTCCCGGGTGGTCCTTTTAGGGCTGAAGATGAAGACCCGAGCCTCCCTCTCAGGACGGCGCCGAGGCAGGACAAAACTATCCTCGTATCCGTGTTAGGACGGGAGACACTCCAAGCGCGAGAGGCTTTGAGGTGCCCCCGGCTCAGGAAGGCCACGCCGGGAAGCACTGCAGCAGGACTCGGGCTGCACGGGTGTCCCGGGGGGGCAGTTTTGATTCTCAGGCTTCCACCAGAACCCGCTGTGCAAACCAACTCTCACGATCCTGCAGTGCCCCCAGAAGACGGGTCTCCCTGGCCTCGGGTGACAGCTTATTCAGAAAAGCAGAGCGGGGCCTCGCCTGCCCGCACCGCTGCGCTCCCGCAGAGCCGCGCCGTCCTCCTCTCCAGGAGCCTGCTAGCCCCTTCCACGCTCCGCGCTGTCTGGAGTCGTCTGGATTGTCAGCACGACATGAAAAACGACTGCCTCCGGAGGCCGAATGCACCCCAGGCTCTGAGCCGATCCGCAGTCTAATGCACGGTTTCCAGGTCGCCGCGGCCAGTGCGCACACCTGGGCCTCATCTCTGCAGCCCCCAGACCCCGAGGCATGGACGGACTGGCTTTCAGAGACCCCCCCCCACGCTCACTCTATCTGGAAGGCATGTTTTTTCCCTTCTAATCTTTAAACTGGACGATGCTGGTGCGCATGTGTTTCTAAAATAGCCCAGCTTTTTGCAGGGGGCTGGTGGGACCCCTTAAGCCTGCTTTTCTCAGCATGGGTCTGTGGACCACGTGGGCTGTTCTCGAGATCCATGAAGCTGGAGGAAGACAGCACAGTGAGTCTTCTAGAGGCTGCAGCCCTTCTTCTAAGGCAGCCCTTCTTATTTATTTTTTTACTTATTATTTTTGCCTTTTTTTGAGGGCTGTACCCACGGCATATGGAGGTTCCCAGGCTAGGGGCTGAGTCGGAGCTACAGTTGCTGCCTGCACCACAGCTCACGGCAACGCTGGATCCTTAACCCACTGAGCAAGCCAGGGATCGAACCCACAACCTCATGGTTCCTGGTCGGATTTGTTAGCCACTGAGCCACGACTGGAACTCCCAGTCCTTTTTATTAAAGCTTCTCCCCCAAGAATAAGAGACACACAGAGGCTACAGGTCACCTCATTACCACACGTGGGGCACACCTGTGGAACCAGAGCCCCATCGGGGAGCAGAACGTGGTCCTCCACCCTTGGGTCCAGCCCAGCCTGACTCCCATGGCAGAAGGGGCCGGTCAGCCGGGTCACTTTGCTGGCGGTCCCAGTGCCGTGACATTCATCATACTTGCATCTTTAGCGGCAGTGAAGTATACACGGCATAAAACCGACCAGCCTAACCGTGTCAGGTGTCCTGTTCAGGGGCACAGGTGCATTCCCGGTGTGGAAACTCTCCCCCTTAAACACAAATCCCTCCCCCCGCCACCAGCTTCTTGCAACCACTGTCCTACTGAGCATCATGTCCTCAAGGTGCAGCCATGTGGTAGCAGGTGTCAGCAGCTCCTTCCTTTTTCAAGGCTGAACAATATTCCACTGTGTGGACCACATTTTGTTATCCATCATCCAGCAGTGCTGCTTCCACCTCCTGGCTGCTGTGTGGCCAGGTGGCCAGGTTCTCTTTGAGAGCCTGCTTCCAACGCTTTTGTGCAGGTACCCAAAATAGAATTACTGGATCTTATGGTAATTCTATTTTACTTTTTTGAGGAACTGCCATGCTGTTTTCCACAAGGGCTGCCCCATTTTGCATTCCCACCAGCCGTGCACAAACTTCCAATTTCTCTACATTCTCACCAACACTGATTACTTTCCAGGTTTTTTGTTTGTTTGTTTTTAAGTAGGAGCTGTCCTTATGGGTGTAAGGTGGTAACTCATGGTTTTGATTTGCATTTCCCTAATGATTAATGATGTTGAGTGTGCCTTTTTTTTTCTTTTTAGAGCCGCATCTGCGGCACATTGAAGTTCCCAGCCTAGGGGTCAAATCGGAGCTGCAGGTGCCGGCCTACACCACAGCCACAGCAACATGGATCCATGCCGTGTCTGCGACCTACGCCACAGCCCATGGCAATCCTGGATCCTTAATCCACTGAGCGAGGCCAGGGATCGAACCTGCATCCTCATGGATATTAGTTGGATTCGTTTCCGCTGCACCACGATGGGAACTCCCAGTGAGCGTCTTTTTTCAACGTGCAGGACCTGTCCGTGTTTTTGCGTAAATTCTGTTGCGTGAACACTGTTTATCTACCATGCGCTGTGACAAGCACGGAGGTAGCTCCCAGCCTCGGCTGCTTGGACGCGGGCGCCGAGGATGCCCAGCGCACGACGTTTGTTCATGCCCCCCACCCCCCGCCTCGGGAGCGGAGGAGCAGCCTGTGGGTGGAGAAAGCAGGACCTTCTAAGACCTCTGCCATTTGTCTGTTGGGTGGATTGCCTTTTACTTGTTGGCTGGTGGGGGTTTTATGAAAATATGTTCTGCATAAAGGCCCTTTGTTGGGTGAGGGTGTCCTAAGAAATACTGCAAAGCCACCAAAGAACCCCTGCTCCGAAGGCCGTTCCTTCTGCAACATGCCGTCATGTTGACCACAGCAGGGGCGCCTACGAGCTCCTTCATCCGGCCCGCTACCCATCATCCCCCCAGCCGGTAGCTCCCCGCTGCTCTAGTGGTTAGGATTCAGTGCTCTCCTCCTCCCACCTCTCCACCCCCCCATCATCCAGTCCACCCCTCCATCCTCCATCCAACCCATGGTCAGGAACCTCTGCCCTGCCTGGACCCTGATACCACCAAGCGCCACCCTCGCCTGACCAAGCATAGCTAACAGCTACACTGGGGCTTCCCTGCTACGCACGCACGACGCCCCCCAGGGCAGTCAAGCCCTCCACAGGCCGGTCCAGGTGGCCTCTCCACCCCCAACATGAATGCACACCCCTCCCCAGGGCTGGGAGCACCTGCGCCTCTGCCTGTGCTGGTCCCGCTGGACCTGGGTCCCCATGAACTCATCACCCACAGCCCCGGAGGCCGTCTGAGCCCGCTGCTCACCCCACCGTGGTGACGATGAGCCGTGTCCGTCCCCGAGTTCCCACGTGCTCGGTGAAGCCTGTTGCAGAGTCTGAGATTAACGAAGACAAAGATGCCGCCGCCTGACGGTGGTGGGAGCCAGCCCGGGACTAGATCCCCCCACGTCTCCCCAACAGCCCCGCCAAGCGGGGTCTCACACCATCCCACCCCGGATGAGGACCCGGAGGCTCAGACGGGGGAAGCCGCTCTCCTCAACCACGGGATGAGCAAGTGACAGGGGGGATGTGATGCCACAGCAGCTGCCAGGCCTGGACAGGAACACGCGCTGAGCTGAGAACCAGGAGAAACGAATGCGCTGAGGGGAGAGCCTGAGGCAAAGAGCCCCGACTTCAAAGCCGAGGACTGCGCAGTCAGCCACCACCTGGGGGCCTTCCCCTGGACACAGCCCCCCCCCCCCCCGCCAGGAGCCAGCGGTTCCGTCCTGTAAAGGAGTGGGAAGAAGGCAAAAGCCAAGCGGAAAATAACGAGCAGAGGAAACAGCCCAGGAACTTTCCTTTGAAGTGGGTGCACCTGCTTCGGGCATTTGGGACTGGACGCGGAGGAGAGACCCCAGCGGAGGGGACAGGCCGGCCGGAGCCGCCCGGAGCATGTCGCTCGAGGTCGCGGGGACGCCCGCCCGCACCCGCGGCTGTTTCTGCTCTCTGCTCACGCTCCAGGCACGGGATGCTCGCATCTTGGGCTCGGGGAGCTGGCTGTCCCTCGGCCGTCCCCGCCGTCAGCGCGATTTCTGCAGGGCTCACACCTGGCTCAGGGCTGCTGCGCGGATCCTGGGCTTTGAGCAGCAGCTGAGCTCCACAGCTCTGTCCTGCTATAGTCTGCATTGTCCTCGGGAAGTTGGCCAGGATTGGAGGTTGGGAAGTTGGGGTGCAAGCCCCCCTTTGGCCAGAAGGTCCGTGTTGGGGGTTGTGCCCAGAGTGACCTGCCGCGGGGGGGTGGAGGGGGAGACCCTGCTGGGTAGCTCCCCACCTGCACCCAGTCACCTGGGCCTTGGGATTTGTGCGAAACGCCACCCCCTGGAGTGATGGTCTGTGTCTCGGCAGGGCAGCGGAAGAATGTTCTGGAACAAAGGTCTGTATCACCGGCTGTCCAGGTGCATGCATGTGTAGGTTCACTAAGACTTGGCGTTTCACCGAGTGTTCAGTCTTCCTCTAGCGAGTGCTGAGCTCTCGCCCGGGACCCGCGGAGCTGCCCGGGAGATGCGCAGTGGCGGCCACTGCCTTACACTCGCAGGCGGTGCTCCTGCCCCTGGGTCGTGCTTTGCGGCAGACACCCTGCCGGGAACAGGCCTGGATTCCAGGCCCCGAGGGGAAGACAGGGCTGGTGTCGGGAGGCAGGGAGGCGTTCGCTGTGCTGGGCGCCCGACAGGACAGGACGGCTCTGATGGGTCAGGGAGGGCGCACGGCCTGAACGCAGGTGCTAAATCGCGTGGCCCACAGGCCTGAGAACAGGAGACAAACAAACGGGAGGGGGTGGGATAGCTTCTTCTTAGGACGCGACGCCAAAGGATAAACGTAGGGGAAACAACCCCAAAGTGCACCTGTGGCGGGACGGACGGACGGACGGACGGACAGACGGGCGGACGGACGGGCGGACGGACAGGGCGACCTGGAGCCGGGGGCATGCACAATAAAGCACGCACGGCTGGTGCTGACGGGCGACCCAGCGGGGGTGCAGCGTGCTGCTCTCTCAAGGCCTCTGTGTTTGAAAGCTGGACAGTGAGATGCCCAGAAAGGCAAGACCAAGGATGAGGACTGGGAAGAAAGGGAAAGAGAACCCACTGTGCCTGAAATGCGGGGACGTGGGCCGGGCCACTCTGCGTGACGTTTGTGCCTGTGGGTCCCCGACGCTCGAGCCGGCACTGACCGCGCCCCCCACCGCCGGGGCTGGAAGGTGCGGTGCCTGGGACTTAATTACACACTGAACCACCCATGCTGGGACATGTGCCAAACCTCACCCGGCAGGGAGGACCCTCAGGGCCCCGGAGAGTCACTAAGCCCACCCTGGGTTGTGGGGGGGGGGGGGGTTCGTGAACAGCAGGGCCACAGGGACTGGCCAAAAACCAGCAGCCTCCCACAGAGTCAAAATCACCGGCGGGCCCAGCCAGCCAGCCCCACAGCAGAGGAGCCAAGCGGCGCCTGTTGCCAGAGTCCGGGCGGAGCTGGCCGACGTTGGAGACCCCATCAGGAGGGGCGTTCAGACAAGGAGGACGTGGTGGCGGGCACGGAGCCCCTCTCTGAGCAGCCCCTCGCGCTCCCTCCCGAGACCCCTGAGGAGCCCCCATGACCTACAACTGCTCATGGTCCGTCCCAGTCTCTCCCATGTACCCCCCCACCCCAGCACCCAGAGGCCAGGCTGCCTCCCTTTGTTTGGGGTGAAGGACGGGGGGCCCCAGCAGCGGAGGAACCTGGCTGACCAACAAGCGTGTGAGTCGCGGACAAGTGAGGGGCCTGGTTTCTCTGCTCTGCCCCTCAGCCGAGCTGGCCTGAAGCCAAGGGGTCACTCGGGTTAGAAAAATGCAGTAAGGCCATTATTTGCCACTGCCACTCGCCACCCCGATTTCCCCATTGGCCTGAGGCCCCCATGAAGCTGGTGTGGTTGTCTCACTGCAGGACAAGGTCTGGAGATTTCGGGGGTGTGGTGGGAGCCAGGCCTGGCTTGGCTTTCTAGAAATTGCTCTGGGGAAGTGCCACCAACAGGTTACTGAGCTGGCTTGAACAGCGTGTGTGGGAAGCATGTGCAACATCTCTCCTGACACTGCTGAGCTGAGAAAGCACACCTGTCACCTTGCCACCAGCTGGCACACAGCTTCGATAGCATGGCCCACCTGCTCTGCCGAAGCCAAAAGCGACAGCCCTGCTTCCCACGGCCTCTGGTCCACCTCAGTGCTGCCCAATACCGCAGTCATCTGGTGGCGACAGAGGTGCCCACCCCTTGTCCACCTGACTCCCTCGGCCGTCTGCTATCTGGCACAGGTGCGGAGGGCAGACTGGCCACGCCACCACTTCCCCCGGCTGCCCGAGGGCAGCGGCAGTCACAGGCATGCTGCCTGCCAGCCTTTAGGAAGCACCCTCTAGGTCTGAAAGCTTTGTGTGGGAGGAACGGGTGGGCAAACACTGTGTGTCCTTCGCCAAGCGAGACCCCACCCATCCGTGCCCTCCACCTGCTGGATGAGCCAACAGTGGCCGCTGAGTCACTGAGACACCCCTGGGGGCGTGGGCCTCACCACGGCCGCTGAGCTCACCTGGGTCAGAGGTGACAAGCACTCCCTTCACCTACTTAGAGGATCAATACGAAACCCCCCAGGAGGGCGGAGGGGTGAAGGATAAGACAGCTGGTTCGCAGGAGTGGCTTCCAAGCTCATAGAAAGATGCCACCCTCAGTCCCAAGAAAAGAAATGCGAGTTTCGCTGAGCTCATTCGGACAGCCTGCTGGGAAAGGGATGGCTGCGGGGTGACAGCTCGGAAATGCAGGCCTGCGCCATACGGTCCGCTGGGTGCCGGCGAAGGCCCGAGGGCCATTCGAAACGGGCCACGCACCCAATTCTCCACTGCAGAGCAGCCGCTTCTAGAGGAAAATGGGGGACAGAAACCGCGTGACCTTGAGACTGCCGGTAAGTTTTCCTGTATGACGCCAAACACATGATCCATGAATGAAAAAACATGATATACTGGATTTTATCAAAAACTAAAAAATGTGCTTTGGGAATGAACAGACAAGTCACAGACCAAGAGGAAGTATGTACGCATTAGATTTCTAAAAAGCAACACACTTCTGGGCTATAAAAAGAACTCTTAAAACTGAACCAGAAAATAAACAAGCCCCCTAGGAAGATCTGAACAGGCGGACACCTCGCCAGAGAAGATACGCATATGGCCGGCAGGCAAGGGCACACATGCGCGAGGCCGCCCGTCTGGAGGGACACGAAGCACGGAGGCATCACGGCACCACCGCGGGAGCGGCTGGCGTCCAGCAGACCGACAAGGACGGCCCGCGCTGCCGAGGGCTGGGGGCCGCCGGCGCTCTCGCCCACCCTGCGGGGGTCCGTGTGGCGGGGCCGCTGCAAAGAGGACGGTTCGCCGGTTTCTCCCACGGCCACACGCAGAGAGACCACGTGGGGTGGCAAGGGCACGCCTAGGTCTTTAGTCAGACGAACCGAAGACACGAAACCTCTCACGTGAGTGTGCACAGCAGCAGCTTCGGGTATAACCGCCCCAAGCTGGGGGGACAGGACGCGTCAGCGGGTTTCCAGGGCGACGAGCTTCGAGCGGCAGGATGACGAGACCGCATCTGGAGAAAAGCGCTGATTCACGGTAACGTGGACGGGTCTCAAGTGCCGTTTGCGAAGCGAACGTAGCCAGACCCCCAAAGGTGTGATTCCCCTCCTGCGACGTCTGGAAAAGGCGAAACCGTAGGGGTGGAAGCCCCCCGATGAGGCCGCCAGGGCTCAGGAAGAGGAGCGGCTGCTTACAGGGACGCCCCGGAGGACGCGCGGGGGGCAGGAGGGCTGGTGGGATGGACACCGACTCGCCCGGAGACCTTTATGCCACGACGAGCGAACGTGGACGTCCGCGCGGTGAGACACCAACCGGGAGGGCGGGGACGGCCAGGCGAGGAGGCCGAGCGGCCCGAGACTCCGGCGACCGCGTCCCCAGCAGGGACACGCCCTTGCCACGGGGAGCGGGCAGAAAGCTGGCCTGAGGCCATGGCAAAGGGACATGAGGCCTGGACGCCAGGACCCCTACCTATCAAGACGTCTCTGCAACGGTTCTGACCGATAAGCTCACGGACGGCAGACGGGGGCCGCGGGGCTCGCTGCTGGACGGAGGCTGCAGGTGACGAGGCAGAGGCTGGCAGGGTCCGTGTGACGCTGCAGCCTCCAGGGGCTCCTTCAGTACAGACAGGCAGGCACGGATCTGCGCACACACGCCCCGCACTCACGCCCCGGCTCTGCCCAGTCTGCTCCAGAGGCCCGGAGACTGTGCCGTGTTCTCACACGTGTTCTAACACCTCTGTCCCACGAAAGGAGCCAGGGCTTCTTGGAGAAATGGCTGATTCCAGGGCTGGACTAGGGCGCACAGGAGATGAGCATATTTCACCACATGTTACGGAGCCAGAGAGCAGAAGGGGCCCGACAGACGGAGAGGGGGTCAAAGGGACATGGGGGCCACCCTGAAAGAGCTGCCTGCAAAGCTGGGACATCTGAGCAACAACACCAGCGACATGGGATTAGGGCTCAGGGCAGGAAGGGCGCGCCGGCGAGTCCAGACCGAGACGGAAAAATGATGGAACGAGAGACACGGAGGGGACAAGAGACGCGTCTACCCCCGAAGTTCCCAGTAGCTCACGTCGAAGCCTTCCCTCCTCAAAAGCGAGGGGGGCCTGGATTTAGTGACTTGCTTCCGAGACAGAGCAAGTGATGGTGGAGGAACCTGGCCACACAACCTCGAGGGGCCCGGTGATCAGGTCAACACCAAGCATGGGGTCGCGGTGACGGCGGGGGCGGGGGGGTCCGGGTGACGGCGGGGGCGGGGGTCGCAGTGATGGCGGGGGCGGGGGGGGGGTCAGTGGCCGCCCCCAAGCGCAGGATGGAGATCTCCGCCTCTGCACGTCCCTCCCCGAAACCTGTCCATTATCTGTCCAACTGCCAGAAAAACACAACCTCGAGGTGAGGGGCCCCCGCACGCAGGACCGGTCCTCCTCTCGACCGTCGAGGTCACGAGCAACGAGGCAAATCTGAACCACCGTCACAGCGCAGAGGAGGCGGAGGAGACCACGCGAATCCTGGACGGGACCCTGGAAAAGGAAAGGGGGCCTCAGTGGAAAAGCCCCCGAGACGCGAGTGAGGCCAGGCCTTCAGACTGAAGGGAAGGCCTGAAAGCTGTCGCCTGAGCTCCGGGAACCTGTGACGGGAGGCGCCCGCGGGGGAAACCGAGGGAGGGTGCCTGGCGACTCTCCATGCTGTCGCTGCAACTTTTCTATAAATCTACTTTCTTTCTTTTCTTTTTTTTTTTTTTTTGGTCTTTTTTAGGGCCACATGTGCAGCATATGGAGGTTCCCAGGCCAGGGGTTGAGTTGGAGCTGTCGCCGCCGGTCTACACCACAGCCACAGCAACGCCGGATCCTCATCCCACTGAACCACAATGAGAACTGGAGTTCCCGTCATGGCTCATCAGTTAATGAACCCGACTAGCATCCAGGCAGTGGCAGGTTGGATCCCTGGCCTCACTCAGTGGGTTGAGGATCTGGCAAGCTGTGGTGTAGGTCACAGACGCGGCTCAGATCCCGCGTTGCTGTGGCTGTGGTGTAGGCCGGCGGCTACAGCTCTGATTTGACCCCTGGCCTGGGAACCTCCATATGCCGCGGGTGCAGCCCTAACAAGACAAAACAAACAAAAAAACCTCCGCTATAAATCTAAAAATCTTCGAGAATAAAAAGTTTATTTTTAAAATATAGGCAAAAGACTCGAATAGCTATTTTGCAGAGACGACATATGAAGGACAGATAAGCTGATGGATGAGCCTCCAACCACATTAAGAAAATGCAAATTAAACAAACGCAAGACACCCTCTCACACCTGCTACGTGACAGGGCCTTTCAAACAGATCCCCCGCCCCCATGTCTCTGTAACAAACATCGGTTCCAGAGAGCAAGTTTTATCAGAGAAATGAGAAAATACAAAACAAAACAAAACAAAACCATAACAAGGAAAGCAGTCAGGCCAGACAAGACGAAATAATAGTAGTTTCGTCAAACAGCAGTGTCAGGGACACGCGCTTCCTCCTCTAGGCTCCGGGTGAGCCTGTGCCGTGTGCTCGAGCGATGCTGCAGCCCACCAGGCGGACGTCACCCGCACGTGGACCACCAACCCCGAGGCCACGACCGGCTGGAACCAGGTCAATGATGTCGCCCCGAACAGCAGCCTGCGACCTCCCCTGCCCTTAAAAAGAAGGGCAACCCATCGGAAGAATGTTCCCGAACGGGTCTCGCACCCCGCAACCCTCTCCCTCACCCCTGCCCTTAAAAAGCCTTCCCTGAACACCGTCGGGAACTCGGGCCTTTTAAACGGGAGCCGCTGGTCTCCTTGCTCGGCCCCGGGTTGGACGCCCTGCAGCAGGCCTCGTACTTTCCGGCTCCACAACCCGGAGCCACCGTGCTGGCCTCCCGCACAGGGGAGCCGATCCAGGACGGTGCTGCTCTGCAGCGTGGGTGGGGTGCCTCCCCAGGAAGGGTCCTGTGAGGGTCCCTGGAAGCCCCCACAGGCTGCCCAGCGACCCAGCCGCCTCTCTGGGCTCTCGTCTCGCGTTCTCAGGAGGTGTTGGTCTCAGGGCCACCCAGGGACATCACGCTCGGGGAGACTGGAGGACAGAGCCGGTGACTCAGCCGCAGGAGAGGCGATGCGTGCCTCCCAGGCCCGGGGAATCCAAAGCAGTGCCTCGGCCTGCGGTGTCCTGCGCAGGGACAGAGGCGACGTGGTGGCCGCTGAGGTGTGGGTCTCTCCCTGCCCCTCCTCGAATCCTTGACTCCCGCCCTTGTGACCGTCTGTCGAAGGACAGTCCCCTCTGCCCTTGGCCTCTCCTAGAGGAAGGTCCCGTCACCTGGGCTAGGCCCCTGCCCCCCGATGCCCCTGGGGGGCCCACTTCCCATAAGCCCACTGGAAACGCACTGGAGAAGCCCCAGAGCCTGTAGCTCGAGAGCCGGGGGTCCAGGCCACGCTGGGCACCAAGTGCTAGAGGGTGCAGGGAAGTGAGAGCCGGGACCCAGGGGAGGCCGGGGAGGCGGGCACTGCAGGGCCTCAAGGATGCAGGGCTGAGAGGCCGGGACAGGCTGGGTGGCCTGTGGCCTGTCGAGGGAACCGGCCAGGGCTCCCGGGAGGGTTGGGGTGAGAAAGATGGGGCCTGAGCTGGGCATTGGGGCCAGACTCAATTGGCTGTGGGGAGGCTGGTGGAGGCTGGAGCGAGGAGACAGGAGGCTGACATACGTTCCAGGGGGGGCAGGGGCGAGGGAGGGGAGAGGGGACCTTGGAGCGTCCCCTCCCCTCTGGTGGCCCTTGTGTGGGAGCAGGAGGATCAGGCCGTCCCCAAGAAGCAGAGGGACCACCGGGCAATGACGTCTAGTGAGAGGGCCCCCTGGCGGCTGAACCCGCACTGGAAGGAGCCTGGGGCACACGAGGTCCACGGGCAGGTCCTGAGCGGTGTGAGCGCGTGGCATGGACGCCCGGCTTCTCTTGGAAGGAGGTGTTGTCAGCGGGGTGGGGGGGTGGGGGGAGACCGGCAGGCCCCTGGAAGCGGGAGGCCCAGGCAGCCAGGCCTCCCCGTGAGCCCCCCACTCACCCTCCCCGGCCTCCAGGGCCCTCTGGTCCCCCCACCTGCTGCTTGTCCCCAGCCCCATGTCCCGGGGCTCTCACGTCACCACAGGACATGGGGCTCAGGGGCAAAGCTTGCCCACCGTACAGCTTTGGGGAAAACGAGGGCCCCCAAGCTCCGGGCGAAACGCGTGCGGGGTAAATGGACGAGAAGGCCTCGTAGGCCGTGGCCAAGGTCCAGAGCCTTCCCCGGCGGCCCCACGCCTCCTGGCCATGAGCTGTGGGTCCAGGTCGCTGAGCAGGAAGGACGCTGGGTCCCGCCAGGCTCCCTGCAGGAGGGCTTTCCCGCGGCCGGAGGCCTGGGACCTGCCCGCTGGCAGGCGGACAGCTCCTCTCTGCTGGGTGGGGGGCACCCGGCGGATGCCAGGCCTGCTCCTGGGATGTGATGGGTGAGCGGGCTGTCTCCCTGAACCCTGGGGGACGTCAGTGGACGACAGCTCGAAACCCAGGTCCCCAGACGACAGGCTCCTCCGCTTCCCCCCTCGGCAGCCTCGCCTCGTCCTCTCCCCGGAAGCTCCCGCCGAGGACCAGGCCGAGGACCACCCTCTGGGAAGATGCCTGACAGTCACGCCTGCCCCTGCGTAGGACCGCCCCCTGCGTGGCGGGCTGGCAGAGCCCCGCAGCAGGGGAGCGGGGCCGGTGTCCCGAATCAGCCTCTTCTCGGGCCCCCTGGAGGGTCCTGCTCCACGATGGGGTGGACGAGCAGCTGATGCCCAACTCTGCAAACTGCGGTAAAGCAGGGCACCGTCCCCCCCCATGATTCTGAGACGGCGCCCAGGCCGCCCTGCTCCTTCTCCATCTGTGCGGCTGGGGTTGCACAGGGCTGTCAGGGGCCAAGCCAAAGTCTCGGTGGAGGAGAGCCTCAGCTGTCCCTGAGGCCACCCATCCGCGGGCAGGACCCCAGCCGTGGTGGGTCAAAGCCCGGCCATGTGGGCTCCCTATGCTGGTCCGGCCACTACACGGTACCAGCCTGGTTTGCCCGAGTCTCCGTTTTATTGCACTTTGAATAATTCCCAAGATCAACCCTTGAGAGGTCCGTTGTCGGCACTTAGGCCTCTGTTTATGAGAATCTCTGATCCCCTAAGAGCGTTTAGGACTCACTGAGGCGTCTCCCCGCCACCACCGCCACGGCGGGGGGGCTCGGTGGGTGGGGGGGCCATGGGCCTGTGCTGGGCTGGATGGGCCCAGGCCCCAGGAGAGAACCCCCTGGCTGGGAGCATTTGTCCTCAGGGTGGAGGCTGCACCCTTGCAGGGACCCTACAGCCTGGTGGCCGCCTTCTCCAGAACAGAACCCCTGGGCCGCATTCCCTCCACAGGAGCAGCTCGGGGAGGGTCCGCTCCCTGCTGTTGGGACAGCCCCGGAGTTTGAGGCAGTGGCCGGTCCATCCCCCTGAATGAGTGCCCAGCTCCCGGGGCCCAGTCCCTGCTCTCCGTGTGCCCCGTCCTCTCCGGAAGCCTCTGGAAGGCGCCCAGTTCTGTTATTTCGGGTCCGTTTGCCTCCAGCACAGATGTGCCTTCCGTTCCCGCCGGGAGCGAAAGGCCTCCGGCCTGATCCCCGTCTCAAGACTCCCTTAAGCAGCCTTGCGGTCTGGGGCAGAGGCGAGCGCGGCAGTTGTGTGTGGCTGTGATGGGCCTGTGTCACCTGCCCAGTGGCTGGCGGCTCTGGGAGCCAGTTCCGAGCACCTGTCCCGCGTGGGTTTCAGGCCGGAAGTGGTGTCCCGGCTTCGGTTCTGTGCTTCTCTTTGGCCCGGGAAGCGGGCAGCCCCGCGTCCTCACGCGCCAGTGGCCTTCAGGACGCCCGTGAAGGCCTTCCTCCGGCCAGGAGGGAACCGCCAAGAAGGCACTGCCTGTCCGAGGACCCCACGAGTGCGTGGCCTTTGTTGCTCTGGGTTCCCCCCCCCAGCCCATGGGAACAGTGACCGAGGCAGCCCCCACCCCAAACAGGCTTGCCCTGGTGGGCGCACAGCATGCGGTGGGGTCCCGCAGGCTGGACACAGGCGGGCGGGATGGGGGCAACGCCTGGATGCAGACGGCTTGTCATTTATCCTCGGGCTCCGCACCCCGTCGTTGGCAGCGCCAGGACTGCAGGAGCTGGACGTGCGCAGCCCTGGCCTCCACCCTGCAGGAGGGTCCCGAGCCCACCAGGCCAAGCGGGGCTCGTCTCAGGAGGGACTCGGGCCTGTGGCCCACGCACCTTTCTGGGCTCCCTGGTCCCCGAGTGAGGCCTAGTCATCCATCCCCTGGGTTGCCAAGGCCCCCAGGAGGCCAAGGGACAGGGGACAACTCTGCCCTCCAGCGGCCGGGGTCCCAGACCCCTCCCGGCTCCAGAACCAGGAGGCCTGGGGCTGGAGCCCGTCCACATGCCGGCGCCAGACCCCGTCCCCTTCCAGAGGCGGCAGGCGAGCCTTGGCCTTGCCCCTCAGTTTGTCTCAGACCTCTGCCTCCTCCTAAGGACCCTCCCCTCCCCCGGGCCACTCAGACTCATCTCCATCTCAAGGCCCTTAACGAGGTCACATCTGCAAAGTGGCCTTTATCGGGTCACAGCTCAAGGAGGAGGCCCCGTCGTGGGGACCACTGCAGGCGGATGTGAGTTTGGTGAAGGAGACTGAAAGCATCGCATTCAATCAATGTCACAGTAACACAGAACCCGGCAGAGGAGAAAAACAGCACGTCAGGCAGTTCCAGCCGAGTCGCTCTTCTCTGCACTAACTCGGGCCAGTTTCTCAGAACACGGGGCTGCCCCTCTGAGCAGGAGGTTCTCCAGGAAGAGTGCAGGGTGGAGAGGCCTGTGGGCTCCCCGGGCCTTGGCCATGAGGCCGTCACCCTAAATAAGGGCAGAGATCTGGGGTCCACGCGCCGGCGAGGGGCCAGGGGCAGCTGCGGCCCCTGAGCACAGAGAAGCTGCCCCCTGCCCCTGTGACGTCTGTGCAGAGGTGCCATCCCAGCTGCAGGACCCCGTGGGGACCTCCTGGGACGGACCTTCCAGCCCGCGCCCTCCGCCTGCCTTGCCTGTGGGCCTGCAGCCCCCAGGCCTTCCCTAAGTTCCAGAGACGATGCACCATCAGAGAAGAGAGCAAATGCAGAGAGAAGGAGACAGCCTAGAAGACAAAACAGTAACAGCCATTCGACAGGGTCCGGGGCCTTGAGCTCCTCCTCCAGGGTGGCGGCCGATCCTCTGAGCCGTGCCCTATGAGCTGTCTGCCAGACTGAAGCCCCCACCAGGTGCAGAAGCCAACTGTGTGCGGCCCACCCGCACGCAGACCCAGACGGGCTGGAACCGGGGGGATGCGGCTGGCCCCGCCCTGCCGGCCCGTCGTCGGAAGACGCTGGTCGGCGAGCCGAGCACACAGCACCGCCCTCCCTCGCCCCGTGGTAAAGCCCAGCTGCCTGTGCTTCTCGCCGCCTGCCGCCTCAAAGGCCACATGGCGCTTCAACACAACCCAGGCGCCACCAGTCGGCTCCGCTGCGCGCAGGGGAGCTGCCCCCGCCTTCGGTTCGGTCCCGCGAAGACGACGACGGCGGCGGAGACGGGAGTCGGAAGTCCAGTTACCTGGTCAGCCCCCGGACAGCCCTGGAGCCCGAGGCTATCAGGTCACATCAACGCCCATTTCTTCACCGGGCGCAGCGCCTTCTTGACCCAGTTTCTGATTTGAGAACAGCGTTAGATTTATAAGGGAGACAGCACAGGCTTCCCACATAGCCCCCCCCCCCCGTGCCCCCCCCCGGACCTCTTACTGAGGGTGGCGCATCTGTCACGGCTCATGAGCTAATAATGTGCATCGGCGACCACCCGCTGGACCTCCGCCGTCATTCACGTTGCCTTAGCTCTCCCCGATGTCCTTTATCAGCACCAGGAGGTGCTGGGGGCCACAGAGGAGGGACCCTGGGGCCATCCTGGGGGCGGGGGAGCAGGGCTGTTTGGAGGCAGGTGGGTCCCCAGCGGCCGTGGCCTGTGGTCACCTTGGGGCCGGGGTCCAGAGTCCTGCCATCCCAGGTTGCAGGAGTATTTCCGCCACCAAGTGAGCAAAGACCCCAGCTATCCGGTGAGGAGGCGGGCGTGAAGCCTGGCGGGAACCCCGGGGCCGCCCCCCACACCTCGCGTGCCCCGCCTCCTGTTTGGAGAAGAGCTTTGGCCTCCTAGGCCTCCCCGAGGTCCAAAGAGCAAATTTAATCAGAGAAATGGGAAGATGCAGACACAAAGGAAAGCGGTCAAGCGAGAGAAAACAACCACAGTCCAGCCACAGGACAAAGCCCAGGACACTGGGTTCCTTCCCCAGGGCCTGGGCCGCGTCCCTGCTCGATGCTGAAACCCCACCAGGCAGAGGATGCGGACGGCACGCTGCCCACCAGCACGGAGACCCCAGACCGGCTGGGACCCGAATGATGCCTGAGGTTCCCGAACATCACCCGTGGCCTCACCCCCAAGCAACGGGTGGCGTGTGCACCTGCGCCCCTCCCTCCCCTGCAGCCGCAGGGAGCTCCCCCTTCTCCTTGCCCGACCCTGCACACCTGCGTCCCCTTCACCACCACCCGGAGTCGGCAGACTGGTTCCAGCACCTGTCGGGGGAGCAGACCCAGGTGGGTCTGGTGACAAGATCCTGCAGTGTCATCTCCGTATCTCCAGCTACGAGGCCCACACGGTAGGAGAGCCTGTGTCCTCCAGAGAGCTGCTCGCCTGGGACGACAGCGCTCTTGTGTCACTGTCTCTCGAGTGCGCTGCTTCCCGGAGGGTGAGGGGCCACCGCAGCCAGGCCCCGACCCCGCCGAGGGCACCGCTGCGAGGCTTCCCCCTGGCAAGGCCTGCTGGCTGCCGCCGCTCCAGGCAGACGTCTCTGAATTTCTTCTCCACAAGCCGGCAGGTGCCCACGAGCCCTGAAGGCAACAGCTCTACTCCCGAACTTTCTTCTGCTTTGTGGGCACAACTTTCTTAAAAGTCAGGCTTGCTGGCGGAGAAAGAACCAAATACACCGTCCCCGGTCTTCTGAAGGGCTGAGCTAAGCGGGGTCGAGAAGAAATGGCTCAGTCAGGCCTGCGGAAGGACGTGTGCCCGTGAGCCCGGGCGAGGCCGGTGTGTCCTCACGTGCCCCGCAGGGCCCCACAGGCAGGGGCTCCCCGTGGTGTGCTGATGACCCCGGGGGGGCGACAGCACCTCTGAGACCCGGCTCCCCGAGCGTAGAGTAGGAACCGGAGTCACGCCTGCGTCGTGGGCAGCTCGGGAGAAAGGCCGTGTCCTTGTGTCCACCTTCCTCTCCCGGGGCCCAGCTCCGCGATCCCAGCTGCAAGGCTGCCGCGCCGTGGGCGCTTTGCTACCACGCAATGCCTGTTAGTACTGTAGTCAACCCAAGCTCTTCCATCCTGAGCCTCTACAGAAACAGAGGGTGGGTGCCAAACGCTACACCCCTTAGCATCTCCCAAGCAGCTCCACCCGAGCAAGTGTGCCCGCCCGCGCTCCCGCCTGAAACTGCGAGCCCAGCTCCTCGCGTGAACTCGGACCCCTTCTGGGCGGGACCTCCTCCAGCCGGGGCTCCCGGGCGCCCCCGCATCTGTGAAAGCTGATCGGTGGTGGGGGATGGCGCCCCAGGCCGCGAGGTTGGGTGTTCTGAGCTCCTGAGCTGGGCTGAGCGGGCGCTTTCCTTCCAGGAAATCCTCCTTGAACAAAATAATCAAACATCATCCAAGCAGTCCTGAAGCCCCTCCCTTCCTCCTTGACGCAGCAACTCAGACGCAGCCCTCGGGGGCTCTTCCCTGAGCCCCACACACGGAAGCCAACTTGGTTCTGATGTTTTCTTTGACTCCTGCATCTTTTCCTTTAAGCTACCAAAGCCTTTTCCATTGGCGTGTGCTAGACTCCGCTGCAGTAGCCTTGGGTGGGTCCAAACCTGCTCGTTTATTTTACGAGTGTTTCCTTCCACTGCACAGAGGGCAGCAGAGCCCACGCAGCGTTTGAGAAGAGCGGTCCGAGTCTGCAGGCTGAAAAGGAGCCGCCGGCCCATCCATTCTGTTTATCTCATTCCCGGAGCCGGGGAAGAGGGGGGTGTTAAGACAAGGGAAGTGAATCGAGAGCTTTCCTTGGCGTCTCACACGCAGCTCAGTTTCCCCAGGCCTTAGCCCATGGATGATGGGCTGCGGGGTTTGGGGCTCCTTTGCCGATCAGCTGGGGACTTTGTCCAAGACGTTTAACCCCGAAGACCTCGAGGGTAAAACAGGCCTCAGACAGCACTCGCCTTACGGTTGTGCAGATGGAATCAGGGAACACGGGGCGCGTGTAGCAAGCGCAGGCCCACAAGGGATGCCAGACGGCGTTTAGCGTCACTAGCGACTTTCCTGCTCATGGGGGGCGCCCGGTTTAGCACCACGTTCTCGGTGTTTGGACGCATCGTTGATGCTTGATGAACGTTTGGAGAACAAACAAGGCAACATGCTAATCAGGGCGTCTGGCCCCTTGGCTGTGAATGACAACTTGTCTTCCACTGCTCGGGGTTGACGACCAAGTGTTCGGCCCCTTCCAGACACCAGACACTCACAAAGCGAGAACAGGACCCACATCTGGTGTGTCTCCGTCTTAAAGAGCTGCTGAAGAATTCTAAGTAAAACTGCAGAACACTCTTGGAAGGACTAAACGGAGAGGTGTACCATGTTCGTGGACTCCACGAACCGCCGGTGAACGTGCAGTCACGACGTCGATGTTTGGCCCAGTTTACCTTCAGGTTCGAGGCAGTCAAAGCCCCGAAGACTCCGTCTTGGGGCGGAAATGGAAAAGCTGTTCCTGACAGGGATGTGGAAAGGCAGAGGGTCTGGAGCAGCCGGAGAGGCCAGAAAGGGGCACAGAGAGGGCTGCACCGTCCGACGCGTCTTCCTACGAACCCGCAGCAATCGACAGGAAGTGTCGTCTCGGAGCACAGACGGGCAAATGATGCAGTAAAACCAGAGTGGAGAATCCAGACTCTCTCTCTCTCTCTCTCTCTCTCTCACACACACACACACACACACACACACACACACACACACACACGGAAAGAGGGCGGGGCCTGGGCGGGCCCCTGGCAAGATCGTGGCGAGAAGGAAACCCACTCAGGACCCTAACACGGAGGGAAGACCTTCCCCCCCCCCAAGCAGCCCGGTTGCAGTCCCAGCTCCACCAGCTCAGCTGAGTTGCTTACGCGAGTAGCCGTGTCTCCAGGCTCTTGAGCTTCCTCATCTGTGACCTGCAGGAGTCGAGGGAAACGACCACAAACGTCCCAGCTCCAAAGATCTGCTGTACGCAGTGCATAAACCTGCTACAGCAGCACTCTCCCTCTCATCCGGCTTCACAGCCGACCCTCTCCCTCCCCACGCCACCCCCGGCCTTCTAGCACACTCTCAGCTTTAACATACACGACAACTAACTGGGGGAACTGCCACGGTGTCGCAGCTCCTCTGGGTTTGAAGCGGGCGCGGCAGGAGGGATGTTGAAGATCCAAGGACATCACCCCTCCAGGCCTGGCTCAGACACAAATCCGGGAGCCCACTCGTCCGCATTTGGCCACGGCTGGCCTGACCGACTCATTTTCTTGACAGTGTCCATGGTGGCTTCTAAATGCTCCTCCTTATCTCAGTGACGTTCCTTCACCCAGAAAGGGGCTTTCTCTGACCCCTGAGAAGTGGCCAATCATATTCTCTTCTGTCCATAAGCATCCAGGACTGGGCCTCATCTGGATTTGGACCTGGCCGTTGAATGGACAGTTCTGACCCCCTGGGCAGGGCAAGTGGCCTCCCCACTGGTCAAGACTCTAGAGCTGCAGTGGTGCTCTGTCCCTGTTACTTCACAGTCTGGAACCTGCCCCGAAAGAGGCCCGTGGATGCTGGCGTCAAGAGGTGGGTGTCTGGGCCTCAACTGGGGTGGGGCTGGAATCATTGGGGTGGGGTCCCTTTTCTGCGTCTGGAGCTGGACCTGGACCCTCGCCCACTAGGGCAGTGAGTAGGCCAGCCGTGCTCCCACACCGGCACATGCAGCCCCGCCTAAGACCTCCAGCAAGCAGGGAGAATGCAGCCTTTCTGCCCAGCCTCAGGGGCCAGCTGCGGCTTTCCCGCTGTATTCTGCTGAAGAGGAAATGCGCTCTTTCAGGGTCAAGGGGGGAGAGCCAGACGGCCAGGCTGGGGAAAGCAAGTGGGGCATCCGACTGGCGGCTTCCTCTTGTGGCTACAGAAAGCGCCCAGACTAACTGCCCGGCTCCCCCGCCACCCAGGGACCCTGCAACACCTCCCAGACGAGCTCCAGGCTGCGCGTCCATGACAACATGCCCAGCTCCGCAGACGCTCCCCCCCCTCCACTTTCACCCCTCCTGCTCCCCCTCCAGGTCTCAGCTGATGTGCTGAGACCCTGTGTCCTGATGAGCTGAGTCCCAGCTCAGAATCGTGGGCCTCGGAGTGGCCGCTGCGGTTGGCAGGTGATGGGGTTCTCCCCGGCTCCCTTCCCCATGAGCCTGCAGGTGCAGGGGGTAGACAGAGGCAGGAATGCGTCAGTCCAGGCCTGGTCCTCCACAGAGACGAGCAGCTCCTCCCCCACTGGTGGGGTCCCCTTGGTTCTGGGGACCCTCATCGAGCGACCTGGGAGGGGAACCAAGGCCCAGGGGCAGCAGCTCTGAGCGGAGCCTTCGGTGGGCGACGGATGAACAGGGGCCAGAGTCAGGAGGAAGGAGACCCAGAAAGGCCGTGTGTCTGCAGGGTCACCCCACTGTGGTCCTCTCGGGGTGTCACAGACAGGCTTGCTCCTTCCCTCTCCTCATCCTGCGGAGCTGCCCGGCCTTAGCCACGGGGTCCGGGGACCCGGTCAGAGCTGATCTCCAAGTGCATGACCAACGCGGAGTCAGCCTCGGGCCCGGCCGACGTGTCCTCGTCCACTGGGTACACCAGAGATTAGTCCACAGTCGGCCCAGCTCCGCCAGGGAAAGCGACGCCAGGCAGGCCTCCCTCACTCACACGGTCACCTCCCCCCTTTGAAGGGGCAGCTCGCTCTGCCTAGAGCAGCAGTCCTCACACTGAGACGCAGCACCAGCACCACGGGAAACTGGTTAGAAACGTAATTCGTGATCAGAAGCTCTTTGGTGGGGGGCCCAGCCGCCTGTGTTTTAACAGGGGCTCCAGCAGAATCGGATACACGCTCAAGTGAGGACCCCAGTGCCAGACACCTCCTCCCGGCTCCTCTGCCAGCTGACACGTCTCACCGCCACACTCCCCTCCTCCAGGCAGTCCTCCATGACCACTGCCCCGGCCAGGCCTGCCTCCCCCATCCCTGTGGCTCCTGCTTCTGCTCGTCTGAAGGTGGACGCTGTATCCGGCCCTGCAGCTACACAAGGGATGCTAGAGGAAGCAGTGAGGGAGACGAACGCACACCTTTCCGAACCTCTTAGGGTGCAGCCGCGGGGCTGTAAGTGTAAACGAGGTGGAGCTCACAGCCCCGCGGGAGGCCCAGGAGGACGGGATGGGACGGGCCTCGGGGGCTGCAGGCCCAGGCTGATGGCGCAGAGGGCAGGCCGCGAGCAGCACCGACCCTCCGTGCCCAGTGGTCTTCCCCCCCGGCCGCTTTTGCTGTGTGAGCCAGAGCCACCACCTGGCTGTGGACAGGCTGGAGGACGTCCAGCCGTCGCACACTGCTCCAACCTGGCCCAGTGTCACGGTCACCGAGCAGGCGGACTCTGTGCTCGTCTTGGCTGGTGGTTGGATGGAGGGTTCCTGGAGCAGGCCTCTCTGGGGTAGACAAGCCGCAACAATCCTGAGACAAGGCCTGAAAAGAGGCCAGGAGGCCTGACTCACGGGAGGGTGCGGGGGTGAGGAAGGGGGCCGTCACGCGGTGACTCATCTGGGAACGCTCAGCGGTGACCACTGCCGGTCGGCCTTTGACTGTCCCAGGCCACTGACCTCCCAGCCTCAGTCACGGTTCCATGACCCGCGGGGAGCGTGGGAGGGGCTGGACCAGGGTGGGAAAGGCCTGGAGCTGACACATCCTCCCTGCTTCTGGACCAGAGAACCCGCGCGGCCTGAGAACCTGCAGAGACAGTCACAGTTGTCCCTGCCGCTGAGTCACCCTGCTGCTGACATCCTGACGGGGGTCTGCCCTGCGTTCCTCGTGCTGTGGAGGCCAGTGCCCACGACCGCGCCTCTGCTGATCCCGGGGACATCCTCATCAGAAAGGCACCGTCCCCGGGTGCGCCCCGCCCTGCTCCTCCCTCACAGCAGCAAGGCTCAGCGAGGCATCCCAGAGACCAAGAGCCTGGGGCGGGAGGGCAAGTCTAGTCTCCGGGAGGTCCTCGGTGGTCTGTGTCTTCCCTTTGGCAGTGGCGGGCTGGCAGGGCATCTCTTCTGGTCATGGCGACAAACTCCAGGTCTCCCAGGGAAGACCCGTTTCTCCACTTTTCCCATCATGGGCTTTCTGAGCCACATCCCTGGGCACATGACATGACCCTGATGTCACAGGTAGGTGCTACTTTAGGCTCACCCCTCATCACACGTCCACCCACCCACACCTTATCTGTTCATCCATCCATCCATCCACCACCATCCACCCATCCACCCAACCATCCATCCACCCATCTATCCATCCATCCATCCATCATCCACCCATCCACCATCCATCCATCCATCCATCCACCCATCTATCCATCCATCCATCCACCCATCCATCCCCATCCATCCATCCATCCATCCATCCACCCATCTATCCATCCATCCACCATCCATCCATCCATCCATCCACCATCCATCCATCCACCCATCCACCATCCATCCATCCATCCATCCATCCTCCACCCATCCATCCCATCCATCCACCCCCATCCATCCACCATCCATCCATCCATCCACCCATCTATCCATCCACCCATCCACCATCTATCCATCCACCCATCCACCATCTATCCATCCACCACCATTCACCCATCCATCCATCCATCTATCCATCCATCCATCCACCACCATTCACCCATCCATCCATCCATCCACCCATCCACCCATCCACCATCCATCCGTCCACCATCCATCCACCATCCACCCGTCCACCATCCACCATCCATCCATCCACCATCCATCCACCCATCCATCCATCCATCCACCCATCCATCCATCCACCTAACCATCCATCCACCCATCCATCCATCCACCCATCCATCCATCCACAATCCATCCACCACCCACCCATCCATCCATCCACCATCCACCATCCATCCATCCACCATCCATCCACCATCCATCCATCCACCATCCATCCACCATCCACCCATCCATCCATCCACCATCCACCATCCATCCACCTAACCATCCATCCACCCATCCATCCATCCACCATCCATCCACCATCCACCCATCCATCCATCCACCATCCACCATCCATCCACCTAACCATCCATCCACCCATCCATCCATCCACCATCCATCCACCATCCACCCATCCATCCATCCACATCCCCATCCATCCACCTAACCATCCATCCACCCATCCATCCATCCCCATCCATCCACCATCCCACCCATCCATCCATCCACCATCCATCCATCCACCATCCATCCACCCATCCATCCATCCACCATCCATCCACCATCCACCCATCCATCCATCCACCATCCATCCATCCACCATCCATCCACCATCCACCCATCCACCATCCACCATCCATCCACCTCCATCCATCCAACCATAACCATCCATCCACCATCATCCATCCACAACCATCCATCCACCATCCACCATCACCATCCACCATCCACCCACCCATCCATCCACCATCCACCCATCTATCCATCCACCATCCATCCATCCACCAACCATCCATCCACCCATCCATCCATCCACCCATCCACCATCCACCCACCCATCCATCCACCATCCATCCATCCACCATCCATCCACCATCCATCCATCCACCCAACCATCCATCCACCCATCCATCCACCCACCATCCACCCATCTATCCATCCACCATCCATCCATCCACCCAACCATCCATCCACCCATCCACCATCCACCCACCACCATCTATCCATCCACCATCCACCCATCCATCCATCCACCATCCATCCGTCATCCATTCATCCATCACCTGCCCATCCACCCATCCCATCATCCACTATCCGTCCACTACCTATTCACCCATCCACCATCCATCCTTCCACCCATCCATCCAAAAACGCAGTGCAGCAGCTACTCTCTAGCACCCCCTACAACCTCTCCGAGGAGCATAAGGTTCTGAAATGCTCCTTCTCCCATGTTCACCTGAAACACAGGTGGCATGAGATATGACTTTCCCTGAGATGTGCAGCCTTTGGGGGTCCATCAGCAGACAGCTACAGAGGAGGGGACAAGCACCAAGTGTGACCACCATTGAGGGGCGCCCACTCTACCCAGAGAGAAATATCCAGGTGTTGTGTTCGCCTTGCTTCCCCACTGAGGTCTGAAGTCGTTTGCAGACAGGGCCTGGATGCTGTCTGGAGGGCACAGGACCACTCAGCGTTGTTGGCAGGCTGTGAATGGACTGGGCCCACGCTGGTGTCCAGGGAACCAGCAGACCGCCTCAGGTGGGTGCCCGGGGATGGAGCTTCTGTGTGGAGCCAATGAGTCAGTGCCGGCTGAGGCCGCGTCACTGTTTTTCCAGCTTCTGAGAGCCACCTCCTGACATCCTGTGCCATTATAAGCAGTGACTTCAGCATCTGGGGAGCGGACACAGGGGAATGCAGACGCTGGCCGGGGGGGGGCCCCGAGCTGGGGGCGAGGACAGTAAACATTCCCAGCACAGACAGTCGGCGTCTCCCCCGGGGCTCAGCCAGCAAGTCAAATGGCCTTTGTTCCTTTTGTTTTGCTCCTTCAGAAAGGATTTTCCCTGACTCATGATTCCCAGCCGGCCCGGCCGCAGCTTGAGAGAGCAGGAGGGAAGAGCTGCGCGGCTTTCTGCCTCTTGGCTTTGCCCTTCATCACGGGAACGTGTAAACACCCCGAGTCTTCAGACGAGTTGCCAAGCCTCGTGTGTGACAGACGGCTCATGCTTTCGGGCAATGGCTGGCATCCTCACCGAGGAACCGGGCTGACCCTTTCGGGAGGCCCACCCTCAGCAAGCCGTCCTGGACCCTGGCCGGGGAGAGGGGGGGCGCCCACGCTGGAACCTCGGATCCATCTCATACAGATGAACTGCGACCCCCCCAAATGCCTGTGTTGGAGCCCTAAGCTCCGGGACCTCGTGAGCCTGTTACTGGACCTGCGGTCTTGAGAGAGGCCGTTCATGAGGTCACGGGCGGGCCCCGACCCAACATGGCTGGGGACCTCCTAAGACCAGGTCAGGACACGGACACAGAGGGACAGCCATGCGAGGACATAGAGACAGTGGCCGTCCGCACGGCCAGAGAGCGGCCGCGGGAGAGCCCGGCCCTGCCCACCCCCGGAGCTGCCTCCCAGCCTCAGAACCGCCGTGAGCAGAGCCCCGCGCCCGCCTCCCCGTCTCTGTGCCTGTGGCTACCGACCCCCAAGTGGCCCCTGCACTCAGCTCAGACAGCTCTGCGGCGGGGCCAGGAGGAGGAGAGGGCGCGGGAGGCCAGGGGCCAGTGCAGCCCCCACGAGAACAGGCGCGGTGCCGGCCACTGGCCCACCGGCTGCGCGGGGCCCACCCCCGGAGGGACCCTCCCGGCTCTGGCTCGGCCAGTCACCCGGCCCGGGGTGAGGTGCTCCACGAGGAGAACAGAGCACCCTCCCCACCAGGACGCGGCCCACGGCTGTGACAGCCACGAAGCCCAGACAGCAGAACTGGTGTCCCCTAACCCTCCCGGTGAAAGCCACAGAGGGAGGGGTGCCAGGCCCTCCGCGGCGGGGGAGCTGCGGGTGGGGGCCCTGCGGGTCATGGCAGGGTCTGCAGCCCCAGGAGGGCGGGCGCCCTGGGGTGGCCGTCCGGGTCGACCCGGGGACAGGCTTTGCACGTGCTGCAGGGCTTCCCACCCTCGGCGCTACCACCGTTTGGGGCCTGACATAAACCGTGTCCCCAGAAGACAGGCACTGAACTTGGGGAAGACAAAGGAAGGAGCCTCCCGCAGGGCCTCTGCCTGGATGGTGGACCCGCCGCACTCGACTCTGGCCTCCAGGGTGGAGATAAATTCTGCGGTTTGAAGCCCCAGGTCGTGGCCCTTTGCAGCAGCTGCAGGAAATGCGGAACCCCCTGGGGGGCGTCCTTGCACTGGGAGTGCTCAGCGGCACCCCTGGCCCCACCTGTCAGAAGCCAGTGCCGCCTCCCCTGCCAAGATGTGACAATAGAAACGTGTCCAGACATTGCCAAATGTCCTGGGGGCAAAGCTGCCCCTGGGTGGGGACCCCCGGGCAGAGAAGAAAGCCGCCTGCCAGCACGGGCGCCATCCTTCAAGGCCTGGGCCAGCCCCCCTCCTCCAGGGCAGGTCGAGCCCAGTGCTGGGCCCCCGCTTTCTGTGAAGAGCCCTCTGTCCCAGAGTGACAGCACATGGATCTGGGGACACCTGTGCCCAGACTGGGCTCCCTGAGGACAGATGTCCTGCTCTCGCTCAACCCTTGGGCAGCGCCTGCTACGGGGGTCTGGCCACCTGGTCCAGGTGTCATCCCGGCAGTGGCAAGCCCGTGTCCCCCTCTTCCCTGTGGCCGCAGAAGGGGTGCACAGCCCTCAGGGCAGGTGGCGGGTCACGCCTGCCCACGGCCTTCCAGCCCCTCCTCTCCCTCAGCCCTCCCGGCCCTCCCAGGCCTGTCTCTCGTGTGCTCAAGGCACACCCTGTATCACAGCTGCCCAGGTGCTCGCAAAACAGGCTGACTCCGGGGTCCCACCTCAGTCACCCCAGTGGGGGAAGTGACCTTGAACTTGCATTCAGCAAGCTCCCCCGGCATCCCTGTGCCCGTGCAGGCTGGGGCGACACACCCCAGGCCCCAGCCAGAACAAGCTGCTCACCTTCGCCGCGCACATCCTGCTCTGGCCGTCCCCTGCTCGCTGCCCAGCAAACTCCTACTCATCCTCCCAAACCCATGCGAACGGCCGCCTCCTCCGAAGCCTCGGGCTCCGCCAGGCATGCGCACTTCACCTTCACGCTGCCTGCCCAACACCTTGCCAACAGCCCTCCTAACGCTCCTACTGGTCGGGCTGCGGACTCTGCGTGGTCTGAGTGTATCGTGTGGGTGAGGGTGTGTGTGTGTCAGTGTGTGTATTAAGCCTGTGCACACGCGAGTGTGGCTGTGAGCGTGTCTGCACGTCCATGCAGTAGAACAAGAGCTCTGAAAGCCCTTGTGCTCACCTCCCGGGTGTCACTCGGGGCCTGGGGTATGAAGGGAGCCTTCGAGGGGGGTCTGGGGAGCTGAGGCGGTGGGCTGGCCCGGAGCGGGGGCGGGGGCAGGGCTTAGCCTCTGAGTCTGTGTCGTCCACCCAGGTGGATCCACCCTGAGTGGACAGGCAGAAGGACACGGGGAGGGAGTTGCTGGGGCTTAGGGCGGGTGGGATCCGAAAACACGCAGACAGCTCCCCTTCTACAGGCCGTGTGGACACGGCACAGAAGGGCCTGGCATGTAAAAGCCCCCGGGTTCCCACTCCCGGGCAGTTCTAGGGCACGATGGCAGCCCGTCCTCCCCTGCCGGCAGCGTCTGGGTGGGCTTGCTGGGCGCCCTCACCCTGGCCTCGCCACCCTCCAAATGAAGGGGGTGGCCTGTGGCTCCAGGTCCCTTACTGGCCTGCCTCCCAAGGGGCAGGCGGGGGTGGCCGGGCTCCTGGTCAGTGGTGGATGTGCCCCAGCACGCCCTCCACGTCACCTCATCCACCTTGGGAACAGCGTCCTCCCCGGGCCCTGCCCTGGCTCCCGGGCTGCCCAGTGGGATGTCAGCCAGGAGATCAGGGTGACCTGGTGCCACCCGTCCCTGCCCTGGGGGCTCGGGCACAGACCCTCTGTGAGCCCCAGTCCGCACAGCGCAACCCAGAGACCACTGTGCCGTCTTCCGGTCGCGCCCCTGGGCCCTGACGAGAGGACCCCGCTCACCGCTGTTGCCACGGACTCGGCCTCAGGCAGAGGATGCATGACCTCAGGGGCCCCGTCTCCTGAGCCGCTCAGGGCCCAGCACAGGAACTGCTCACAAAGCCACGGAAGCGCCTTTAACCCCCACCACGGCCCCACCATGCCCGTCCACCAGCTGAGCGTGTGAGCCGACATGTGGTGTGCAGATGTGGACGTGGACGTGAGCATGTGTGAGGCGTGTGTGCACGTGGGTGTGTGCGTGCCGCGTGCGTGGGAAGTGTGGGTGTGCATGTGCGTGGGGACAGCTGTGCCGAGGCCGTGAGGACGCTGCGGCCAGCTGGGGCCGCAGGAGGAGGGGGTCCCCTGCCACGGACATGCTGAGGGGCCCAGGTGCAGACTCGGGAGGGGCCGAGGCCTGGGGGCTTTTCACACCACTAGTGCCCTTCTGGTTCCGACAGCCCCGAGCCAGGTCCGGGCATGGCAGTGCCCCCTAAAGGCAGAGAGCCCCCTCCGCCGAGGGCTCTGTATCTGCAGAGACCCCCCCCCCCCACCCTCCCGGGCTGCCCCTTGTTGCTGGCCTGTCTCAGCTCTGAAGACACTTCCTTACGCTTCCTGGTTGGTGTCTCTACACAGACCCCAAGTTCCGAGCAGCCCTCATCACTACAGGCCCCTGGGTCCCCTGCAGCGGGCATGGATGTGGGGGCCAGGTGGTCAGCACGCCCTCCACGCCTGAGCTGCACATGGAAAACCCTGCCCGCCCCCCGCCCACTGCCAGCTGCAACCCTTTCTCTGCCGTCACAGGTGGTAGAGGAATGACGAATCTGCCCTCAGGGGCCTCAGCGTCAGTGCCTCCCCCAGGGCACTGGGACAGGCTGGGCGGGCCAGAGGCTGAGACCCGCCCCTCCAACCAGATCGCCGGCCCGGGTGGGCAGCGGGCACCGGCCTTCAGCTCCACTGTGCAGGGGAGCAGGTGGCTGGGAGGGTGGGACAGGGGGCCACGGCTCCAGAACTGGTGCCTTCTCAGCCCGTGCCGCCCACCTGGCCTGAAGGGAGGGGGACTCACCGCAAGGGGCTGGACCTGACTCCTGATGCCCAGCCAAGGGCGAGGGCTGCAGGGGGTGTGGTGACCAGGTCTGTGGAAGACCGACCACACGATCCCTCGGCCGAGGGGTCTTTACCCAACAATTCTGCTACAAAGCAGAGTGGCTGGCTTCTCTCGACAAAGGACAACAGGCTTGTAGAGGCTCTGGAGGGGTGGAAACAGCAAAGGCTGCCCCAGTCCCGTCCAGGCCATGGCCCTGCCCCATTCCTGGAGAAGACTGGGGTCTGAGGGGACAACAGGAAATACCAACCTCACTTTGCACCCCGTGGGCCCCAACTGTTCAGATATGTGCTTTTTAAGAGTTTAAATTGGGTGGACCTGGCATCTCCAGGGGTGGTTTGGGCCTCCAGAGGCCTTGGCAGCTGCCTGAGGTGGGCCAGGGCAGCCTCGCCCGCCTCCCCAGCACGCGTCACCCATGCGGCTCTGTCCCCACGCGGGGACACAGGGCCGAATCCTCTCCCTCCTCACTCTGCCCTCTCCTTCCCTCCCCACCTGCGGGCACTGCTGGGCCTGTGGATGCCAAGCGGCCTGCAGTGGACCACGGGGGCAGATGGATGGACACTGGGGGAGGCGGGGGAGCTTCGTGCATACCTGCCCCAAACCTGAAGCGACTGAGACGCCCTCCAGGCAGGACGGGTGAGTAAATTCACACCGGACAGTGGACGGCACTCAGCACGAGAAATGATGCGAAAACGTGAAAAGACACGGGGGCCTGCAACACACACTGCCAAGTGGAAGGGCCCGAGAAGGCTGCGTGAGCCACGCGACCTTCCGGAAAAGGCAGGAGGAGGGAGACAGGAAAAGGATGGGGGGGGAGGGGGCAGGGAGGGTGGCGAGGGCCCCGGGCCCGAACCCGCGCCACACGGCCCAACGCCAACAACGGGGGACGCGGCGGCAGAGGGTCGCCGCTGTCCTCACGGCTCGCTCTTCTGGAAACCTAAACGTGCTCTGAAAAGGGACGCCGACGTAGACCGCCTCATCTCACGAGTCCGAAGGGCGAACTGGTGTCGTTCCGTCTCAGCCCCAGGTGGCGGGAGAGGCTGCTCGCCAGGACGCCAGCGCAGGTGGCGGAAGTTCAGGTCAGGGTGAGCGCCCCCTCGGCGGAAAACCTCACGACACAGTGGAAGGAACAACTGCGTTGGAGGCCAGCAGGGCTGGTTGCAAAGCCAGCTTTGCGTCGCGTCAGGGGTCCCAGGAGAGGCCTGGCCCGGCAGGGGAGGCTGCTGGGGCAGGTCTGCGGGCACCACCTCCCAGCCCCAGTGTGTGCTGGGGGGATCGTGTAACTCACACGAGGGCGTCTGTGGAAAAGGAGGGACCTGGGGTACCAGGCCTGCTTGGAAGCCGGTGGTGATGAGAGGCAAACCCCCAGAAACAATCCGTTAAACCCCAGTTCTGAGGCCAGGGGGCCTCGGGGGCAGCGCTGTCACCTATGGTGCAGGCTGAGCACCTGGACCCCTGAAAACCAGGATTTTGGAGGCAGGGCAGCAACGTGTCACCCTAGGTGCTCCCCCCGCCCGCCACCACTCACCCGTGTCCCCGGGCCAAGTGGGGACCCGGGACCCTGGCTGACCCTCTTTCCCTCCCAGGGTCCGGGCTGGGGCAGGGGAGGAAGGGCAGGTGCACGGCCTGAGGCAGGCTTGCCCAGGGCCGCGTGGTAAACCCTCTCCCAGGCCCCGGAGGCAGGAGGGGAGCAGCCCTGCCTCACGCCCACCTCGTGAGTCAGGCGGCGGAGTGCCCTCCGTCCAGCCTGCCCCAGCCTGTGCGGAACGGGGCTCTGCTTCCAGCCAGGCAGGGATTCTGAGGCTCCAGGACACGGGAAAGATAAACACCATCCGGACGCGGCTCGACCTCCCGTCCAGGCTGCGGTTCCTCAGAAAACAACCGCCAAGTCAGCCAGCGGGGCTTCCTCCCACCTCCTCCCAACACAGGAGCGCGGGGCCTGCGAGGCGAGGCCCTCTGGTGGCCCCAGTAGATGCCCCGAGCTGGGCCCAGCCCCTGCCGGGCTCCTCGGCGCCCCTGGGACCAGCGGGCTCCCTGCCCCACGTCACAGGGCCCCTGGCTCCCGGGACAGCTGGTCCCGAGGGAGGTAAGCCCGGCCCGGGGGTGCTAATGAAAGAGGATGTTCTGAAATCCTTTGGCTCACGGGGGACGGGAGGGGGCGGGACCCTCTGTCACTGAGGCACCCGGAGACTCAGCAGCCCGTGTCCATGGCGGGTCCCAGCATCCTCCTCTCGGTTCAGGGGTACCCCCCACCGCCCCGCCACGAACCCGCCCCCACCAAAACCAGTGGGTGAGCTCACTCGGAAAGGAAAAAGATAATTTCATATTTCAGAAAAATCACTTAAACAGCAAAGTTCCTGCAGAAACCACACGTGGAAACCCACTGACCAACAGGGCCAAATCTCCAAACCAAGGTTCAAAACTGCTGAGGATTCTCAGGGGGCTTGGGGGTGGGTGGCAGAGAACAGGGCGTGGAGGCAGAGGGACCCCCAAATGCAGGTGACAGCGGGACAGCGCCCCCAACACCAGGCTCGCTCTGCGTCCCACCTCCACGTCAGGCACCATCCCAGAGCCGGTGGAGCCGTTCCCCGAAAGCTGCTTTGTGTCCCCAGTGTCTGGGCTCACAAGCCCACATTCCCCGGGGAGGAGGGGCCCGTCAGAGGCTCGGGGTGCACTCCGATTTCACGTGTGGCCTGGTGGATTTTTAAAGCCTAAGCAAACTCTCTCATCCCACCAGACTCTGAAGTCACTGGTCACTGGGGCGCCTGACCGCTGTACTGCACGCCTGTGCACGCGGCCCTCCCTCCCGCAGAAACCTCCGGAACGAGGCGTTCAGCGCCTCCCACTGCTGAGGGGCCCTTCCAAGGTGGCTGTGACCAATTTTCCAAAAGGCTTTCCAAGGATATCCCAAGACCCAGGCTGGGCAGAGAGTGAGGCCAAGCTACTGGTGGACTCGGCCCCAGGCAGCCTCATCGTCGGGACACAGGCAGGGAGGGAAGGGGTTAACCGACCGCTGACCTCGTGGGGTCGTCCCAGTAAGAAGAGAAGGTTGGGGCTTCGCCCGAGGCCACACGATGGGAACAGGAGCAGCCGGGCTCCAGGTAAGGGGTTGGGGGGGACACTGTAGGCAAAGGGCCAGGCTCCCCAGGCTGCAGCTCCACACACCCTCTGCCACTCTGTCGCTTGGCAGCGTGAGTGGCCTGTCCGGGCTTCTGGGACGGGCCAGCAGCCTCCTCCTTGGATGGCTGGAGAGGCAGGGCTTCAGGAGGCCGGCACCTCTCGGGTCCAGCCGAGGACAGGATGGAGGCCAGGGTCCAGCTCCAGCCATCCTGCCCTTGGCTGGGAGGGGCTGCCCCGCCTGCCCGGAGGCCAGACCCTGAGCCCTGTGCCCCTAGCTCCTGGCTGTCACCCATCTCAGAAGGGCTTGGACACCCGCCAGTGAGTTGCCTAGAGCGCAGAGAAGCAGCTCCGGTCACACGTCAAGAGGTCAGCAGGGCAAACCCCGATCCCCTTGCCCGAGGTCATGCCTACTGCTGAGAAGGGGCTGCTCAGGGGCCAACACAAACCGCCGTGCCCTGTCCATGACAGGCCAACCCACACCCCACTGGGGAGAGGCACCGGCCGGCCGGCAAGGGGCATGTGGTCGCACCCAGGGTCCCCTCTTGTCACGGCGAGGGCTGCGGACAGGGACGGCTCTTACTCTTTGCGAAGACTGAGGGTGGCTATGGGTTCACGGCGCTCCTTCCCGACACGGTGGGGACGCGGCCTGGGCACCCCGATGTCCTGGGACCCGGGCGCTGGTCAAGGGGCGCAGAGGCCTCGTGGAAGGAGGACAAGGTTCTGATCCGACCTCCCACCCATCGACAGACCGTGGGGCCTCAAACTCTGCGTTTTAAGCATCCCGATAACAACCGACACAGACGCGACGGCCACAGGCGCAGGGCTGAAACCCCACCCCTCGCTGGTACCGGGGAAGAAGGCAGGCCTCCGGGACCTGGGCTGCCCCCGCGGTGCTCCCCACAGGACAGGCCGTCCCGCCTGCAAGGAGGGGAGTTGAGGACAAACGCTCTGCACCACCTTGGGGTCCCCAGCGGCCACCCCCAGATCCAGGGCGTCCCCTCGGCTGTGCTGGCTCCTTCTCTTCCCAGAGCCACCTTCCCAAATACACCTCGCTCCCAGTCCTCATCCCGGGGCCTGCCTGGGGCCAGCTCCTGCAAAGGGCCGACAGCCCTCGCCTGACCACCTCCAGGTTCCCGTGGGAAGTGTGACCACAACGCTGCTGCACTCCCCTCTCTGCGGCGACCGTGGGGAAAAACAGTGGGACTGAAGCCAGAACCGCCGCCCTATCACCACGGACGGCACCTGGAACCTGGAAGCACAGATGGGAGGAGCAGAGCAGGACAGGGTGGAGGGGCCCCGAAAAGCACAGCTGTGGCTCTGGGTCCCACAGTCAACCAGCACAGCCCAGAGCCTCCAGAACAGAGCGTGCCACTGGGGAAAGGGCCCCAGCCCACTGCCCCACCAGGGACCCACCACGGACGGCACATCAGGGCGGGTGTGACCGGACAGGACCCCTTGGACCCCACAGTGACGGAAAATGTACAGACGCCACGGTTGCAGGAAGCCGTGTGTTGGGGGCGGGGGAGGGGAGCCTGAAACCCTGCCTCGCAGCACCCCTGCCTCGGGCACACGCTCCCCCTCTCTCGGGCACAGGCTCTGCCCCCGGAGGCGCCTGGAGCCCCACCATCCACCTGGGAGCGTTCCCGCCAGCCCCATGCGGAGCGGCCGCGGCTCGTGCAGGAACAAACTCCTTTCACGCAAAGACAGCTCGGTCAGAACCAGCAGCGGGAATTGCGTGTGCCCCCGCCTCCTCTGTTCTTCTGTGGATTGATGTCCGCTCGCCTCCCGTCTGGGCAGGAGGGGAAAGCAAACTGCCCGGCCCGCCTTCTGCATCCTACTCGTCCCAGTCCCTGCCGAGTGAGACACTGGCCCTGGGCCGCAGAAGCTGGCCGTTCCCGCCGGCAGGGCACTGGCTTCAAGGGTGACTTGTCCACGGGTCGGTGGTCTTAGGAAGGGCTGAGGACTTGGGCAAACACTGTCCAGTCAAGGCCCTCAGCAGAGTCTCGCAAGTATTGTCCTCTTGGGGGACACTGGAGAGAATGTACGTCCACTCCCTCTCCATCCTGGTGGACTCTGCGTCCCTCTCTTGGCTGATTCATTTCAGGGAGCCGCAGTCAGTCTGTGTGTGAGTCTTGGAGACGAATGCATCCCCGCACACACCTGGGCACAGGCAGCTCTCACCCAGACAGGGCGGCCCACGTGCACACCCGTCCTCAGGGCAAACTCGGACCCTGTCCCTCAGCTCACCGGTACTCACTGCCAAACTCTCACATCCTACACTGAAAATAAGGCCCACTTAGGATATCTGACCCAGCCAAGCCGCCCGCGGGCTTGATAAAAATTGTTTTCCAGGTCAATCTCAACTATTAAAACAATTTATAGGAGGGAAAAAAAGGGGTAAAATAAATATGCCAAAACATGAGTAATAGTTGCCTTTGGGTGTCTTTTTGCTCATTTATCTACTTTTCTGTGTTTTCAAAATTTCTTGATGAGAATGTTACCAAAAAAAAAAAAAAAACAACAGAAGCTGCAGATTCAGAAAGTTCAGGGTCAGCCTCCAAAACGTGCTACAGAATGTCTGTTCCCAGACAGCAGTTCTCTGCTCGGACCCTCCGCTAAGAGAGTAAGGGTCAAAAGGTCTCAGCCCCGCCCCGCCTGGGCCCCGCCCCACCGTGGCCGCACCCCGCCTGGGCCACGCCCACCTCGGCCCCACCCCCGCCTGGGCCCCACCCCACCTTGGCCCCACCCCTGCCTGGGGCGCGCCCGTATTTGCCCCGCCCCCTCTCTGGTGCCCGTCCCACTTGGCCCCACCCCCTGCCCTGGGGCCCGCCCCACCGTGGCCCTGCCCCCGGGAATCCTGCGACATTCACGCGGTTGAGCCTCAGCTTCATAATCGGAAAGTGCGGCGCCAAGGCACACCGCCGAACCCGCAGGGCTCCCGCGTGCCGGGGCCAGGCTGCGGAGCCCAAGACCAGGGGATGGGGTCGCAGGAGCGGGAGCGACAGGAGGACCCTCCCGGGGAAATCCCCAGGGAACAGCGCCCCCCACCGGCACCTGATTTTCGATTTCTGCCCCAGAACTGGGAGGGAGTACGGGGGCCTTTGTTCCCGGTGCCCCAGGAAACGCACACTCCCCACATCTCTGGGCATCTGGGAGGGAGGGAGGGACCGGGGTCCCTAGAGCTGCCGTTACCGAGTCAGGCAGGTGGGAGACTGGGGCCCGCGTGGACACCTGGGCTGCATGCGACGGGGACAGCCAGGAAGGGGCAGCCCAGAGTCCAGGGGCCCACGGCAGCCTCCCTGCCCCCACGGGCACCCGCACCCCCCCAGCTGTGGGTTGGGTGCCGTCCCAGGCCTTGGTGGTGAAGAACACAAGTGGGTTTGAGAAACACCCACAACGCGACCTGGCTACTGTCTCCCGGGCTGTCACGGCAAAGTGTGGGGGCCCCAGGGACAAGGGAGGGGCTGGTGAGGGGGCCCCTCCAGAGTCTGAGGGCCTGGATCCCAACTTGCAGCCCACAGTGGAACTGCTTCCCAAAGCTCCTTTGCTCTGAAAAGCACACTTCTGACCAAAAAGGTGAGGTGAGCAGGGATGAGGACGTGAAGTAACCAAAGGCCAGAGGAAGGAGCAGCAAACAGGAAGAAAGCCGCTGGGCAGTGGTGGTGGGACCCTGGGACCCGGGGCTGGTAGACCCAGCGCCCCACCCTCTGCATCGACGCCCCCCGCCCCGCGATGATCTCCTTTCCTTTAGGGAGGAACTCCTGCAGGACCCTCTTTCCAAACACAGTCTCGGGCACAGGAAGGGGCTGCTGGGTCTGTGACCTTCAGGGACACAGATCGACCCACAACCACTGTCCCTAAGGAGTCCAGACTCAGGCTGGAAGAACCCTGCACACGCACGAGCCTGCTCACGCACTCACACACCCTTGCCGGGAGAACCTCTGGTCCTGGGTCCACAGGCATATCGCCGCCCCCAAAGGAGGACCCGCAGCAGAGGTGCTACAGCTCTGGGCGCCCCATCGCCAGGCCCAGGGACTCTCCCAGCTCATCCCGACCCTCCCTGCCGGCGATTTCTTCTTTCAATTAGAAACGGGCCCTTTATCTGAGCGCTCCCTTGAAGCGCCTACACTGTACAAGATCCTAGGATAAGGGTGAAGAATGAGTCTCCAGTTCAGGCCTCGGGGAAATCTGAGTCCGGCCACTGTGGGCACAGAGTCCTGGAGCAGAGCCTCGCCAGGCTGCCATCAAAAGTGATTTTAAAAATATTTAAAGGAACTCCAGAGGTCTGGGGTAAGGAGAAGCCAGCAGGGAGTGGGCCGGGGGCCGGGGAGTGGGGGTGACACTGCCAGGAGTCGGGGCCCCTCCATGACAGCCCTGGGCCCTGAGGTGCGACTTGCAAGCAGGCGCCAAGGGGGCCAGCAGTACTGACGGTGGAGCTACCTGCTCTCAGCCCAGCTCCTGGAAGTGACCACGGCCAGAGGAGGAGGCAGAAGGCCTGAGGACCACACACACACACACGTGCAGGCATGCACGCACAGTCACACACACGTGTTCAGACACACGCACAGTCACACATATGCACACATGCATACATGGTCACACGCACATGTACAGACATGCGTGGTCACACACGTGCAGGCATCTGCACACAAACATTCACACACATGCACACGAACAGAGGCTCTCTCCTGCCCCCACCTGTCCCATCATTACGATTTTCCCTGCAATGCTGCCCGTTTTTCCTAAAACGCCCTCTTTCTCCTCTCCTGGTACAGCTGCAGGCTGAGTTCCAGTGGTGGAACCGAACCCTCCGGGAGCAGCAGACTGTCCTTGTCCCTTGCCCGTCCCAATCCCGCCAGAATGGCTGCCTGTGGTGCGGGCTGTTGGGTTTAAGGATGGGGTGCAGGCGCACTGGATCTCGGGCGCGCCGCGCACGGCCTCTGCTTTCAGGCGAGGTGTGGCTGGGCCACAGGCTGCATTCTCTGCATCCTGGACTGAACGGCTGAGACGCCGGGCTGGGCAGGGGCAGCTGCAGGCCCCCGCCTCAGTGTCACCTGCTACTCGCCCCACCCCATGCCCCTCGGGAGGCCCCTTCCCCAAGGTCGGCTTGTGTGTCACTGCTGGTGAGTGAGTGCGTGAGGACAGGCGCCCCCAGGGACAGTAACCCCCCGCATTTGCCTGGGGCAGGGGCACCCCTCCATCCCTCACTCGCCATCTACAGACACCCCCCCATCTACAGACACGGCCTCTACAGACACCCCCCCCCCGGGCACTGCTTCTGGTCTGGGCATGTGCAGGGTTCCGGGGTGGCCTCCGAGGACACACCAGCCTGGCACACTCAGGCGCCCATGTGTGGGGAACTGAGCCCCAGAGGGGCGGGGGAGAAGGGCGGGGTGCAGAGCCCTGGCCCGGAAATGCGGGGGCCCCTCCACCCTTCCCTGAGCTGTCCCCTCGGCCATCAGCAGACACGGAGACCCTCCACCTCGGCCACAGCCTGGCTCTAGCCGACCTCCTCTGCCAAGTTGTCCACGTGGCCATGTCTGACGCTTCTCTGCATTTCTAACCCATTTCTAACCGCGGTCGTCCTGGCGGTGGCGTCTCCACGGGGACAAGCCCCTGTTGACTCGGCCTCCAGCCGGCCCTGGTACGACGACCACTGCCTGGAAGCTTTGTGCTGAGGGGTTTACCTGCCTCACGAGGTCTCTGCAGCCAGCTCCCCCCTTCTCCCCAGTGTGACCCCCGGTGCAGCCAAGAGCCCGGGAGCCACAGGCAGAGCCTCTGGTTCACTGGTTCAGCAGGAATCATTCTGGGAGTTTGCAACCGGATGGAAGAGGAGCAGGAGTGGGAGAGAACCCTGTATCACACAAAACAGGCTGGTGTGAAGCTGTTTTAACTCAATGCGAGTGTGAGTGTGTGACTGTGTGTATCTATATGTGTGTGTGTCTGAGTGTGTGTCTAGGATCAAGATGGACTCAGTCAAAAAGCTTGGAGAGGAGTGCCCACTGTGGCGCAGTGAAAACAAATCCAGCTACCGACCATGAGGTTGCGGGTTAGGTTCTTGGCCTCGCTCAGTGGGTTAAGGATGGGGCGCTGCCGTGAGCTGTGGCGCAGGTCGCAGACGCGGCTTGGACCCCGTGTCGCCATGGCTGTGGTGGAGGCCGGCAGCTGTAGCTCCGATTCGACCCCTAGCCTGGGAACCTCCATGTGCCGCGGGTGTGGCCCTAAAAGGACAAAAACAAAAACCTTGGCGGGCATTGAGGGGTGACCCCCCCCCAAAGAAAAGCCCACGCCCAGAAGGGGTCAATGTGACCCTGAAAGGGTCTGTGCAGGGTGCTTAGCCAAGGCTGCTGAGAAGGGCCGTCGGGGCGAGGGGGGTCCCTCAGAAGAGTGGGCAGGGGAGGGGACAGAGGCCCCGCGACGATGGAGCCGACAGCGGAGAGAAGTGTCTACGCCAAGCTGCACCACAGCCCCCAGGGCCCGGAGAGGCCCGAGCCGTCCTCCCGCGGGACCACAGCTGAGACGGCACGTCTGGACCTCAGACTGGCCTCCAGGGCTGGGAGAGGGGGTCCTCCTGTTGTTAAGCCCCCAGCTTGTGCTCGGCACGGGAAAGGGCTGCCTGGACGCTAGGTGACCTCGGAGGGTACCAGCTGGCACGCAGCGGGCTGGACAGTGGCCTTCGCCTGGGCAGAGGGCCGGCAAGGCCCCTTCTGTTCCACAGTCTGGAGGCGTCCCTTCCCTGCAAGACTGCCCCCCGCCCGGCTCTTTAGCGAAGCCCTGGCTCTTGGCCGACCAGCCGGTCAGGGGAACTACCCATGTGACCAGGGGGCCTGTGCTGGGCAGAGGGGAGGCCCAGCCACCAGAGCAGAGAGTAGCCCAGGAAGCGCTGTCCAAGTGACACAGCATTTCCTCTCAGTCATCTCACAGGGGCCCCTGCAACTACTCCTGGGAAGCTGGTTTGATAGATCCCAGGACGAAGAAACCAAGGCCAGAAGAAGAAGGAGACGGCGTCCTCGAGTTAGCCTCCCCCCCCACCAACAAAGCCCCAGTGCCCTGCCGTGACCCCGCTTTATCCACAGCGCAGGAGGGGGTCTGAGCTTGGGCACCACATCTGTGTGTCCCAGGGCCACACCCAGCGGGTACTCGGCGAGTCTGGACCCCAGACGGATACCCTCCCCAGGAGTCGGGCCCGGACAGGCGGGGACAGGGCTGCACCAGGGCCAGATCCCAGCAGAGCTTTGGAGGCGGAGGAGGCAAGAGCTGCCCTCGGGGTGGGACAGGCAGGAAGGGCTACCGGTGGACAGGTCGCGGGCAGCTCGTGGCCCACATGGAGCCAGGAGCCGTGCGCTGCAGGGGTTCAGAACTTGGGCCCTGGAACAGCAGACCTGCTTGCGAGTCCAGCCTCGCCCTGATGGTGGCTATGCGGCCTTGCACTCATCTCCTCTCCATGAGATGGGGCCGCAAAGGAATGGCCTGACGGCTGGGCTGTTCTGGGGGCTAAAGAGGTGAGTCACACAAATCAAGGACTCTCGGGGCCCCTGCACTGACCGGGAACCCCGCTTCCCCGAGTCATGAATGGCAAATTCTTTCCTCTGCTTGCCGTTTGCCTCTAGCGCACCCTGGCCGGACAGGGAAGCGGCCGTGCTGCTCTCTTACAGTGGAAGTTGGGTGCGTGGTGCTGGCTTCCCCGTGCAAATCCCCATAGCATCGCAGCAGAGCCAAGGCCCCGTGGGCTTCCTACGTTCGAGCCCCGCCCCAGGTCTTGCAGCGCAGGTGGGGAGGGGCTGGCATCGGGCCACGAGCAGGTGTCTTCCTGCTCTTGCCGGAGGACGCACCCATCCGAGGGCGCCCACGAGACGGCCGGCGGCGAATTCCAACAGACTCCAGGAGGAACAGGAGCCAGCATGAGACCACCACTCCCACTGGGAATGACTAGAAACCTCTAGGGACACGCAGCTGCCTCCGGGGAGGCAGCAGGAACTGCCCAGTGGGAAGAAGACTTCGGGGAGGGAGGGCCATGAAGGTGGGCTCCCTCCTAAAGCTCCTTTTCCTCGGGGGGGGGGCATCTGTGGTGGCAGGCACTTGGAGGAGGCTGAGAATTACGTGGCCTTCTACCCAGGGGCCACTGCGGGGGGCAGAGGATCAGCAGAGCTCTTGGTAGCGACTTGGAGGGGGTGTCTCAGCGCCTGACCAGCTTCCCCTTGGGGTCATCGGGTGAATTCTGGGGATAGGTGGCAAGGGGATTTACAGATGGCCCGAGAAAAGAAAAGTCACGGCAAAGTTTAGACTTTAGGACCCACGAAAGGGAGAGCAAAGGAGCACATCAGGGTCTCTGCTGACACCCTAAAGGACCAGACGGCATCTAGGGGGACACAGAGCTTCCGGGAGAAGGGAAGGTCGACCCTCCTAGAGGAATTCACACCAACAGGGGCCTCAGCAACGTGCTTTATTCAGGGTTCACTATTCAGTCAAAACTCCCTGTCATGACAAAGGACAGGGCCACACAGCCAAAGACGGGAGGAAACACCGGTGTCAGAAGGAGACCCAGGAGGGGCCCGGGTATCAGATTTATCAGGCAAAGACTTTAAAAATAACCACGCTAAGTTCCAAAAAATGGAGAGATGGGGAAATTCCCCAGACAGCGTTCTAGAACCGAAGGGGAAAATATCGGAAAAGAAAGAACACCTGCTGGACGAAGCGGGAGGCAGAGGGGCAAACTGGAAGACAGCCTCGAGGACACAACCGGATCGAGGCCAGAGAAAAAAACAATGAAAAATACAGAAAAGCCTGCGGACCACAAGTGGGCGATGGCCGAAACGTTAAGAGGCGTCATTGGAGCCTCAGGAGAAGCGCTAACAAAGGCCAAAGCAAACCCTTATTTTCATTATCTGAAAAGATACGAAAAGGAATCAACACTCCAAACCTCACGAAATCAGAACCACAACGAATAACCAGAAAAGTCCCACCTGGCACAGCACAGTAAGAAGGACCTCTTAAACCCCAAGACGAAACCTGGGAAGTAGCCAGTGGAAAACGCATCTCCCACAGCCAAGGAGCAATGAGACCGAGCGCCGACTTCTCAGCAGAAACGACGCAGGCGCCTGGGCGACGAGGTGACGGCTGTGAAAGGGAGCCCCTGCCAGCCCAGAGCTCTGTGCCCGCCTGAAGTCCCTTCGGAAGCGAGGGCGAAAGACAGACACGCGCGGGCAGGAAAAGAAAGAGAGGCCTTCCCACAGACGGGCCGGGACCACAGAGAGAGAGAAACAGAGGCGCCAGAGCCAGGTGCCTCTGGCTGGGCACTGACGCACGGGCAGCCCCGGGAGCAGGCTGCAGGGTTGGGAGCACATGCGGGGGGAAGAGGCAGGGCCGCAGAAACGCAGGAGGCAGGAGAGCTGACTGAGACCCGAAGCGCTCCACGCCTCCCGCGTCATCAGGCCGTGGGAGAGGGAATGATTTGTATGCGACTGTGGTAGATCCAGGCGCCTGATGTAACTTCTGGGGGGACCACTGGAAGACAGCAAAGTTAGCGGAGGTAGAGAAATAATAACAATTTTTATTGACCCCCTCCAAAAGGGCAAACCACGAGAGAAAGGACATGTGAGACATGGTCAAATAGAAGAATTACGGTAGGCATATGTCCAGATACTTCAGCAATGCATTAAATGCAAACAGGCTGCTGTCCTTCACGATTATTAGAGAGCAGGTACAAACCCCTAAACCCACCTATATGCTGATGACAACAGACGTGTCTTAATCGCAGGGAGGAAGTCTGAAAAATCAAAACATGGAATACGAAACCCTTCGAACAGCAAGCAAAACAAAAGCTACACTAACATCACATAAAGGAAACTTCCGAGAAGGAGGCTTCACCAGACACAGAGAGAGTTCCTAGTGACGAAATGGTTAATGCATCAGAAAAACATTAGACTCCTAAGTTCACGTTTGTTCCTTAGAAAGTCAACAGAACTAAAAGCAGAGGGTAAAAAAAACCCTACAGTCACAGTGGGGGACAGTAACACACTGCTTTCAGGACCGCGAGAGTGGGCCTGGTTGCTTTCATGTAGAAATGCACATCGAAAGGTCTAAAGAGGCAGGAGTGCCCGCTAGGGCGCAGCCGTAACAAACCCAACTAGGATCCAGGAGGATGCAGGTCTAACCCCTGGCCTCGCCCAGTGGGTTAAGGATCTGGCGTTGCCGAGAGCTGTGGTGTAGGTCGCAGATGCGGCTCAGATCCCGCGTGCGTGGCTGTGGCTGCGGTGCAGGCCGGCGGCTACAGCTCCGATTCGGCCCCTCGCCTGGGAACCTCCATATGCCGTGGGTGTGGCTTTAAAAAAAAAAAAAAAGCAAAATGTCTAAAAAGACTAAGCAAAAAGCTAACCGGGCCTTTGGGAAAGCACCCGCTTTGTGCAAACCCCGACTAGCGGCCAAGTCCAGACAGGAATCACAGAGGACCCTGGGCGCACTCCCGTCACGAGCTGAGCAGTGCATCCTTTCGGAGGGAGCACAGCCTCTCCTTGGAGCAGGCCAGTTCTGAGTGGACACATGCTCCCTTGTATTTAATGCCTGTGCCCAAATTCTTGGCTCTTTTCATTCAAAAGTAACCTCAGTACGTCCTCAAGGTAACTCATTTCAATGTACGAACAGTTCCCCATTAAAAAGCCGTGGGGCAGAGGCTGGGCCTTCCCAGCCGCCAAGATAATAGTGGCACCTGATGTGGGCTTTTTCCAAACACCCCTTAAAACAAGGCAGATGAGGAGTTCCCGTTGTGGCACAGCGGGAATGAATCCGACCATGAGGTTGCAGGTTCGATCCCTGCATTCCTGGCCTCACTCAATGGGTTAAGGATCCCGTGTTGCTGTGGCTGTGGTGTAGGCCGGCAGCTGTAGCTCCGATTCGACCCCTAGCCTGGGAACCTCCATATGCCGGAGGCGTTGTGACCTTAAAAAGCAAAAAATAAATTTAAAAATGTTTAAAATAAAATAAAATTATGCAGATCAACAGGAGAAAAACCACACAAATGCCATGCCTTCCACATAGCTACATGACAAAGAATACTAAAAATGGTACATTGTCTGTTGATAGAAAAAATAAACAATAATTTCAGACAGAGCTATTTCTTGAGCTCCTACTGCAGCAATCTGGGGGGAAGTACAAAGAGTCTGGAAGATAGAAGCAGAGACCGAGCTAAGAGCACTCCCAGAAAGGGAACATCTATTGCAAATACGAAAATAGAAGAAGAGTCCTAAGAAACCAGAACGCTGCCTACAGGCAAGGCTCTTAGACGTGCACGTGGCCTTGCAGGAGGCCGTCTCAGGAAGACGGCTCTTCTGGGGGAGAAGAGGAAGGCGCTCTTCGAGAGTGAGGGTGACAGGGAGAGAATCAGGAGAGAAATGTGGGATCCGAGACACGAACCCATGGAAAAGGGCCACCCTCACTCCACAGGCTCCTGCTTTCCTGAATGGAGAGCACTCCCGGGCTCGGAGCTCTGCGAACACCTCCACTTGCCAACCCTGCCCACGAAACACAGGCATACACGAAGTCTTCATCTACAAAATAAAGGTTTTGACAGCTCTGAAGGGCGTCAAAAACAAAACAAAACAGGAATCGTCCAAGCTTCTTGATTTTCCAGTCTCCTCCTGGCTCAGCTACGTTCAGAGCCATCAAACAGAAATACAGATCTCTCTCTTCATGGGTTGTGTCTGTGTGTGTGTGACCACATGCGCGCGCGCGCGCACACACACACACACACACACACACACACTATGAGATGGAGGGCCTGGGACTGGGGGAGGATGCAGCCGAAGAGGGAGGAGCTGCTGTAAAAGACAAACAGAACATGAGGATCCAAACATTTCAGGTCCCTAAGAAGTGTGACCCTCCACCTCCAGTCCACACGAGCAGAGGACCCCAGGAACATAACGCCCCCCAACCCATCAGAGTCCCAAACACTCACTTTCGCCAATGAGAGTCGCCTTGAAACGCACATTCAAAGACTAAGAACAGAAAGGGACACACGCCCGTGCCGGCACGCACACACAACCCCAGAAAGAAATAAATTAACACTGACTGGACTCGAGAAAGAAACAGAGAGAGACAAAAGTGTGCTGAAAAGTGAAGACTAAACTAAAAGCTGCCCCAGAGAAGTGGCTTGAATGAAAATGTGATGACGCTCCTGAAGAAGGCAGAAAAGCACGCGAGGGACTGAACGTAAGACCAAGGGGAAAACGCAAAACCTCAGAGGAAAAGAGACGGAAATCGGAGACAGGCAAGGAGAGCCAAGGCTGCGCAGTGAGAGGCGCGGAAAGAAAGGCGGAGACGCGACAAAACCTCCCGGGAGCAGAAGGTCTGGGTCCACACACCTGGATGGCACCAGCGCCCTGAGAACATGCATTTGGGTAATGAGCTCGGAGACACAGCTCAGTGAAACTCTGAGGCCGAGCAGATCAACTCCTCTGGTCCTCTGGGCAAAAGCAGCAGAGAGCCTGAAAAGGCTAAATAAGTAAGTAAATTAGGAGTTCCCGTCGTGGCGCAGTGGTTAACGAATCCGACTAGGAACCATGAGGTTGCGGGTTCGGTCCCTGCCCTTGCTCAGTGGGTTAACGATCCGGCGTTGCCGTGAGCTGTGGTGTAGGTTGCAGGCGCGGCTTGGATCCTGCGTTGCTGTGGCTCTGGCGTAGGCCGGTGGCTACAGCTCCGATGAGACCCCTAGCCTGGGAACCTCCATATGCCGCGGGAGCGGCCCAAGAAATAGCAAAAAGACAAAAAAAATAAAATAAAAATAAATAAATAAATTAGACGAACACCGACCAATATGCAAAGCAAGGCAACTGAAATTCCTTTTACAGTAATGGAGAATTAATCCCTGGAAAGTTGGTTCCTCTACAAGTAACATAAACCCTAGACAAAATACGAAAAAACAATGCCCGAAGGAACACGAAAGCATCTAAAAGCAGGCAGAAAATGGAAGCGTGTCTACAGACAGAAAAAGAATATGACGCCGGGTACACTCCTATCTTGATGGTGTTCTGTCTTGCGGCCCAGACCAAATACACGGCTAACACTTTAACAGGAGACGTCCGATCCCACTGAGCTGAAAAAGCCAAGGACAGCCCTTGTGGAGATCACAGAGCCGGAAGGAAGGAGCTAAGCCAGGAAGAGGTAGAACTGAGAAGACAAAATTCTCTGCAGAAACTCTGCCCAAATCCTATCTGACTTTGAACTGCGCATGCATTTATTAAGCTAAGTGAATTGGCCAATAAAACAGACAGACAGACACACGAAATCAACACATACCAAAGGAACATTACAGAATCCAAAAGCTATACGGCAGAGTAGTCACATTTTTTTTTGGCCTCATCTGTGGCATGGGGAAGTTCCCAGGCCAGCAATTAAACCTGCACCATGGCAGGACCCCGTGCCACAGCAGTGATAACACCGGATCCTTAACCCACTAGGCCAGCAGAGAACTCCTGAGTAGTCACATTTTAAATATTTCAAAATTTAAAAAATACAGTCCACAATGGAATTAAACCAGGAATCAGCAACAGAAAGATAACGATGATTCTAAGATATATGGAGATTAAACAGCATACGTCTAGGGCTCGCTTCGGCAGCACATACACGAAAATTGGAAGGATGCAGAGAAGATTAGCATGGCCCCTGCGCAAGGATGACACGCAAATTCGTAACACGTTTCATATTTTTGTGTAGGTTGCAGATGCGGCTCGAATCTGGAGTTGCTGTGGCTGTGGCGCGGGCCAACAGCTGTAGCTCTGATTCGACCCCTAGCCTGAGAACATCCATATGCTGTGGGTGTGGCCCTAAAAATAATTCTTTAAAAAAGTTCAAAAAGAACGACACACTTCTGAATAACACGTGGGCCAACAAAGAAATCTCAAGAGAAATTTTAAAATATTTTGAACTAAATGAAAATGAAAACAAACAAACAAAAAAACCCTGTAGGAGGCAGCAAAAGCAATGCTTGGATGGAAATTTACAGATTTGACGAAAGGCCTAAAATCGATCATTTATGTTTCCACCTTAGGAAGCTAGAAAAAGAAAAGTACATTAAACCCAAAGGAAACAGAAGAAAAGAAATAATAAGAATTCAGCAGAAATCAATGAAATTGGAAATGACATCAACAGAGAAAAGTCAACAAATCAAAAGCATGATCATTGCTTATAAAGATCAATAAAATCATAGTCAAGCTAACTAAGGAAAAGAGAGAGAACGGAATTTACAATATGAGGAGTGAATCAGATCCCATGGAAATTAAAAGCAAAACAAGAAGAAACTAGCAACAAACAAGTGGAATTTGAAATTAAAAACACAATGCAATTTACATTAGCACCCCCAAAATGAAATACTGACGTATAAATCTAACAAAATATGTATATGCTCTGAGGAAAACCACAAAACTCTAATGAACCAAATGAAAGAACTAAATAAATGAAAAGGTATTCCATGTTCATGGATAGGGAACTCAATATGGTCAAGCTGTCAGTTCTTCCCAAGTTGATGTATAGATTCAATGCAATTCCAATTAAAATCCTAGAAGGCTGGAGTTTCCATTGTGGCTCGGCAGTTAAGGACCCGACATAGTCTCCATGAAGATGTGGTCTCACACCTGGCCTCACTCGGTGGGTTAAGGATCTGGTGTTGCTGCAAGCTGTGGTGCAGGCCTCGGCTGCAACTCCAATTCGATCCCTAGCCTAGGAACTTCCATATGTTGCAGATGTGAGCATAAAAAGAGGGGAAAAAAATCCTAGAAAGATATTTTATGGATATTGAAAAACTAATAATAACGTTAATACGGAAAGGCAAAAGACCCAGAATAGCCAACTCCATACTGAAGGGGAACAAAAAGCTGAGCTTGCCCCAATTCATGACTCGCGATAAGGCTACAGTCATCAAGACAGTGCGGTACTGGCAAAAGAACAGACAAAGGGATCAATGGATAAAACAGAGACCCAAGTCAGGCCCCATGAATACGGTCAACTGGCCTCTAGCCAAGGAGCAAAGGCAACGCCTGGCAGCAGAGAGAGCCTCTTCAACACGCGGTGCTGGAACACCTGGACGTCCACACGCAACAGAGCAACCTGGACACAAACCTTACACTCTTTGCAAAAATTAGCTCGTGCTGGATCACAGACCCAAATGTAACATACAGAACTCAAGACCTTCTTAAAGACGACACGGGAGAAAGCCCAGATGATCCTGATGCGACACCAAAGGAACGACCCATGAGAAATACAATCACCAGCTGGACTTCATGACATCAGGAACCTCTGTTCTGTGAAAGACACCGTCGCGGAAGGCGACAAGCCCGGACTGGGAGAAAAGATGGGCAAAAGGCACCTCTGACAAAGGCCTGTTGTTATTCAAAACATACAAGGAGCCTCACAATTCAGCGATAAGAAAATAATTCAACTAAAAATTGGCCAAAAGACCTGAACAGATGCCCCCCCCCAAGAAGACGTGTGGATGGCAAATAAGCATCTGAAAAGGCCTCCATCATCCACCATCACGGCATCAGGCAAATGCTCGTTAGAACCACAACGAGACACCACCACACTCCCATCAGAACGGCCCCCCCCCAGCACACCCACGTCACCCACTGCGGGCGAGGCTGGGAGGACTCGGGAGCTCTCCTCCGCAGCTGCTCAGATGCAGCAGGGCGGCCACTTTGGGGGACAGTCTGGCCATTTCTTACAGATGCGCACATCCTCCGAGGGGCTCAGCTGCGCGCCTCGGGGCTGACTCAAGGGAGTTGAAGAGACCCACAGAAAAGCCTGCACTTGGATGTCTGCAGCTGCTGTGGTCATCACGGCTAAAACCTGTGAGCCACCAGAGGTCCTTCAGAAAGTGAATAAACACCGAACCTCCAGGCAGCGGAATGTTATTCGCCACTCAAAAGAAATGAGCTGTGGGAGTTCCTGCCGTGGCTCAGTGGGCTAAGAACCCCACTAGTATCCATGAAGATGCGGGTTTAATCCCTGGCCTTCCTCGGTGGGTTAAGGATCTGGCGTGGCCGTGGCTGTGGCTGTGGCTGTGGGGGAGGCCAGCAGCCGCAGCTCTGATTGGACCCCTCGCCTGGGAACCTCCATAGGCTGCAGGTGCGGCCCTAAAAAGACCAAAAAAAGAAGAGAAAAGACAAAGAAATGAGCTGTCGAGCCATGAAAAGATGTGGAAGCACCTTACACGCGTGTTACCACGTGACAGGAGCCGGTGCGAAACGGCTCCGTCCTGACTCCAACCACAGGATGTTCTGGAAAAGGCAGAGCTGTGGAGGCAGGCGGCGAAAAGGTTGGGTTGAGGGCGCAGGGAGGGAGGAAGAGCAGGCGGAGCCCCGAGGACCTGAGGGCTGTGAAACCGCTCTGCACACGCTGTCACGAGGGACACACGTCATTACACGTGTACCAGAACCCGGCGGACCCACAGCCCCGAGACGCCATCCCACCGCTGCGGGCTCCGGGGACGCGATGGCTGGCCTGGGCCGGGCAGCGCCTCCTCGGCAACGTCCCCCAGCACGGCGCCTGCGCTTTGGTGGACCCGCGGTGGTATTTTGCACCCTCAACAAAGAAGACGGGGGCCGGGGGGGGGGATACTCCCAACGGGTCACAGACAGAAACAAAGGAGCCTAACTGTACCTCGCAGGCAGAACAGCTGGGGAGAGAGGACGCACGCCCGTCCTTGGGGACAGTAGTGTGATTAAAGGCAAGGGGACGCGTAAGCCGGTAACACCCGGTTAATAGGTCTGTTTCCCGCGTGCCCTGTGTTAGCGCGTCTGAAACTATTTTCTGTTTATTCGAGCGTTGAGCAAATAAGGGAACGCAGAAGAGAAGGGCAGCCAGGTTTCCTCCTTTGTCTTTTTTTGTCTTTTCAGGGCTGCACTCAAAGCATATGGAAGTTCCCAGGCTAAGGGTCAAATCGGAGATGCAGCTGCCGACGCCACAGCCACAGCCACGCCGGATCCTTGACCCACGGAGCGAGGCCAGGGGTCGAACCCGTATCCTCACAGATGCTAGTCGGGTTCCTTAGCCACTCAGCCACAACGGGAGCTCTGCAAGCCGGGTTTCTCGCTGTGGGAGGAGGGAGCGGCGAGCGTGGAAAGCGGGGAACAGGCGTGAGCCGGGCGCTCGGGGACGGAGCAGGCAGCGGGAGCGCAGGTGGCCCACGGGACGTGTGCGCATCAGCTCGGGGAGCCCCGGAGGTGGGCGTGTCTGGTGTTCGCCTTCCTCCCTCTCCTCCACGCTGCTCCCCGCCCCCGGGCGCCCCTGTCCCCGAGAGGTCCTGGGAGCACCGGGCCTGGGAGCACCGGTCCTTTCACCAGTAAAAGGGGCTTTTTGGGCAAAGCGCCGGGTTGCAGGATGCATAGGATGAGCCTGGAAGTTCCCTTTATGACAGAAGTATAGGAGCGCTCGAAGAAAGACGGGGCCATGTCAAAAGGACAGGGGAAGTCAGGTCGAAGGGGTCCCACCGGCCAAATGTGGGACAATTAGGGCATCGGAATATCTAACGACAGCAGTGATTCTAACCCACAAATAAAAAGGCCTGTGAGGTCAGCTGACACAAACATACACAGGAAAACAGGGGCTCCCACTGTGGCTCGGTCGGAACGAGTCTGACCCGTAGCCATGAGGATGTGGGTTCGACCCCTGGCCTCGCTCAGTGGGCGAAGGATCTGGCGTTGCCGTGAGCTGTGGCGTAGGTCACAGACACTGCATGGATCCCATGTTGCTGTGGCTGTGGTGTAGACCGGCAGCTGTAGCTCCGATTCAACCCCTAGCCTGGGAACTTCCATGTGCCACAGGTACAGCCCTAAAAGGCCACACACACACACACACACACACACACACACACACACACACACACACCACACACACACACACACACACACACACACACACACACACACACACCCGTAAGTAAACGGGAGAAGCAAAGAAACACTCTCCGAGGCAGAATTCCCACCGGTCCAGGCAGAAAAAATGACAGAGGCGGACCAAGGCAGTTTGGTAACTGGAACCCAACGACGTGCAGGACCCTGCACACTCCCGGGCACACACGGAGCGTTAGCAATCGCTGCAGTCCCCGTGGGTGACAAGACTGGCTCCAGAGACACACACAGGCCCCGAACACCCTCACCCGGAAGGGTCTTTGCCGTGTGGCTGAGCGAGTGACCTGGAGACCAGGCGAGTTTCCCGGCACTGCCCGCAGTCACGTGCATCCTTGTAAGAAGGAGGCAGAAGAGGATTTCAGACAGAAGAGGCGGCAGCCAGGGGCAGGTGGGGCAGGCCAGGGAGATGCGGCCTCACGCCCAGGGACACCTGGACTGGGAGCTGGAAGGGGCAAGAAGGCCCCGCCCTGGGCCTCCAGGACTCAGGGGGACACTTCGGTTGTTTGGGACACCCCCACCCTGTCCATGGTGCTTTGTTACAGCAGCTGCAGGAATCTAGTACAACCAGCTGCTGCCCCCGGGCCCCCCAGGTGGTCAGTTTCCATCAGGCGAGGGGCCCACTGGCTTCTGGCGCCTCTGGTCCAGATACGTGGAGGGCACCGCCTGCCGCACCTGCTGTTCCTGCCGCACCTGCTGTTCCTGCCGCACCTGCTGTTCCTGCCGCACCTGCTGTTCCTGCCACTGCTGCCCCATTGGAACCTCAGCTCCAGGAGGCGCCAGGCAGCCCAGCGAGGGGCGTACTGCCAGATGGCTGGCCCGCAGCCCCCAGCTGCCCCGTGGGGTCAAGGGCAGACCGAGGCTGACGGAGGCCAAAGAGCCCAACGAGCTCCAGGCTGCTTCCTGCACCAGGAGTAACTTTTTTTTTTGGCTGTAGAGTATCTTATTGGGAAAATAGGCAGAAACTGAATTTAGTCTATAGGTAATAATAGTGCATTCACGTTAATTTTCTGGTCTCAAAAGTTGAGCTGCGGCCAAGGACAAGGAAACACACCTCAAGCATTTGGGGGTGAAAATCAGTAAGTACAGGAAAAGTCCCAGAGGAGGCCCAACGTGACTTGTCCTGCTGCCTGGGACGCCGTCGCCACCCCGCCGCCCGCCAGCACCAGAGCTGGGGTCACGGCCGACGCAAGTCTGGGTCCTTTTTCACAGCCTGAAGGAGAACCGTCTCCACTGGGCCTCTGCATCCGATGGCAGTGGATGCTCCCTGGGCCTTCTTACAGATCCCAGCCCCTCGCCCCCCCGCCCCCGCCCCTCTGCCGTCCCTCGGGCTGTGGGGGCTGGTGCCCCTCGACCACCCCGTGTCTTCCTACCCCCATGACCCTCCACAGCCCCGGCCTCCTTCCTCCTGGAATGCTCCGGGCCTGGCTCTGCCGCGGCTTTCCTTGGATTTCAGGATTTCTTTCCAGGTCCCTGTTAAATCCATCATTTCTCTGGCCTTGGGCGCCCTCACACACACCTTTCCCTCCAAGATGGCTGGGAAACGCAGCTCCCTCTTCACGGAGACTGCGTGACTGTGCAGCCCTGACTCTCCCCCGGGGGCAGGCGCTGTCGAGGGAGTGGCCGTCGTGACCACCTGTCGGTGGCTTGCTCCGTGTGACTTGTGGAGCCGGCTCCGGGCCTGTTCTCTGCTTGTGCAAGCTTTACGGGGCATTCCAGCGTGACACCCAGGCCTCCAGTCCACCTCTGGGGTCGCCCCGTGGCAGCGCAGCCCGTTAAGCTGGTGCTAGGAAGCCTGCCAGGTAGCTGGTCGGCTGCTGATTGCGTCTGACCTGAGGATCAGAATCCTGAAAAACAGCTCTTTCAACGCAGCGCAAATGGGACGTGTGCTTGGAGCCAGAATCCCGGAGACAGTCTCAGGAACGCTTCCTCGGCTCGCCCCTCCCTGGGGGCCCAGAATCTCGAGGAAGCGGGAGCAGGTGCGTCGGGAAACGGCTCCCTCTGGGTCTGAGCTGCGCGCTCATTCCCCTCCCTCACCGCGTCCCTAAAACAGCGAGCTCCCTCGGACTCTTGGGGCGGAGCTTCCAGGAGCCACATCGGGCGCTGGCCTGGTGGCACATCACCCTCAGCAGGACACAGCAGGGCTCTGGGACCTACGAGCCCTCTGAGCATGCTCGCCACTTTCAGCAGCAGGAGTGACGTGCTGGCCCCGCTCCAGTCTCGGCTGGATGCTTGCCGCCTGCTGCCTGCCAGCATCCTGGATGCTGGGAGCCAGGCTGCCGGCGCCCAAGCGGGAGCCCCAGCTCCGCGTCACAGCAGCCACCCCGCCCCACCGTCCGAGGCCCAGGCCTGCAGGGTGATGGTGACCAGATGCAGGCTTCTCAAGGAAAACCCGGGGCACGCCACGGCCCACAAGCGCCAGCTGCTGGGCCGCCACATGCAATCGGGAGTCTGGGGCAGCGGGAGCGGAGCTGTCCGACCCTCCCCCAACCCCCCGCCCGAGGTGGCCGGGCCACCCCTGCTGTGTCTGCACCTGGCCCCTGGTTTCCTCTTACAAAGGTCACCCAGGGTTCCGGCCAACACGGCCTCCAGCCCCTCCCGTGCCTCCTGGGTCTGCCGGAGAAAACCCCTCAGGAGCCCCAGGCTGGGCACCTTTGCCCTCCCCTCCTCCCCCTGGACGAGGGGGAGGGGCCCGATGGATGCCGTGGAAGGAGCAGAGTGGGGCTTGGAGGGGCGGCGCCCGTCACGCGGGCCAACCAAACCCTGCTCGGGTCACTTGTGGCCACGGGAAGGGCCGGGACGCTTCTTACTGCAAAACGCATGCCTACTGTGGGTTGAATCACCTACCCCCCCACCCCCGATGCAGACGACCTGGGCCCAGTGCCCTTGTCTGTGGCCTGGTTTGGAACAGGGCCTTTGCGGACGTGAGGAAGGAAGATGAGGTCGTCAGGAGGCCCACCCAGGACAGGTGTCCTTATGGGAGGAGACCCGGAGATGGCGTGACACATACAGACGTGGACAAGGAGGCCTCGTGAGGATGGGCTGCAGGCGGGAGGGAAGCGGCCACGACCCGAGCGCCCCCAGGGGCTGGCAGAGGCAGCAGGGACCTCCCCCTGGGCCTGCAGCGCACCCTCGGCCCTGCACACGCTGTGACTCTGGACTCCGGCTGCGGGACCGTGAGACGCTGGACTGACGCTTAGCCCCGGCTCACGGTAGTTTTACCGCAGCCCCAGGACCTGCTCCATTGGTCCCGACACGGAGGACCTGCCTGCCTGGACAGCAGGCTGTGGGGGAGGCTCCAGGGCACAGAGCAGGCGGGAGGTCCCGAGGACCCCGTCTCCGGCGCCCAGCTCTCCGTGACCCCGAGGCTGAGGGCCCGTGGGCTGGGGGCTCCATCCCCGGGCAGCTGCCCACCTCTGCTCTCCCACTCAGCTCCAACTTCCTGGTGGCTGATTTGAACCCTCTTTTTGCCCCCAACGTGTCCCACGCTGTCCACTCTGCTCAGCGAGGCTGTGGCAGGACAGGCCACGTGGCCACAGGCTGCCCACCACAGGCAGCCTGGACACAGATCCTCTCTGGCGCTGAGCCCACCAGGGCCGTCATCACACCGAAGTTTCTGGACCTGAGCCCTTCCGTGCCTCACACCCCAGCCCCCGCCAGCTCTGTACCCCAGGCGTGGGCCCAGAGGGACTCCCTGGGGACAGCGTGGGGCCTGAGGACTTGTGAGTGGCAGGAGGGTGAGGAATGACAGGGCACCTGAGCTGCCAGCTTGGCCACACACCCCAAGCTCCCCCCAGAGCCACAGAGCCCGTTCTGCATCCAGAGCCCCAGTTCTAAGAGACGATCCTGGACCCTTTGCTGCAGCAGCAAATGCGTCCTGCCGGTGGCTCCATCTGGGACAAGGGCGACCAGGCGGAGGACGAGGAGCCACCTGAGCCAGGTACACCAGGGACCCGGCCCAGCTCGCCCACACGGCCGACCTGACCTGACCCCAGGAACCTGCAGGACGGTGGGCAGGGCTCCCTTGGGGCCCTGGTGCCTGCGCAGAGCTGGATGGGCTGTGCGCCTCCTGCGGTTCAGGGAGCTTAGGCCCTCCAGGAACACGGGGCTGCAGGCGCCGAGCTTCCAGGTGGCTCCAGGGGTGTGCGTAGGGACCACAATGCCACCTGACCCTCAGCTCTGAGTGAGAAGCAGCCAGTGCACCCTGTGGCCCCTTTGGCCCCTGGACTTGTGCCCTGTGGGGCTCCCTGAGGACGCCCTTCCCTGTGTCAGGTGTCGCCCTCTGGGGGCCACTGGTTTGGGGACTGGGCTCCTTCTGGAGGGGAGGGGGAGGGGCGAGCGCGGCGGGCAGGCCCTGCACGACCTGGCCGGTGGGTTGGTCATGAGCCCGCTGTGAGGGGAGCGGGCTGGGCTCACGGAGAGCCCCCTCCGACCAGCAGCCAGGGCGCCAACGCTGGGGAGGTTCTCAGGTTTCCGAGCCTCAGTGTCCTTTTTGCCAAAATGTGGGGCCCATGCAAGTGATGACGGGAGCCAACACCCACCAGGCCCGCCAGGCGCCCAGCGCGGCCCCGGGGCCTCCCTGGGCGCCCCCGAGGCAGGCGCTGCTTCCACCCCCACGGTCCACTCCAGGGCCTGCAAACCGCGGCCCGCGGGTCCCCGCCCTGAGTGCGCTTCCGAAGGGGTAGAAGAGACGCCGCAAAGCAAGAACGGGCAGCAATCACACGGTTGCCATCCGGCTCTTTTCAGAAAGGAGCTGCTGCCCGGGTCCAGACGGGCAGGCCGGGGTGCGGAGGGGCCAGGGGAGCCGGGCTCCCACGACACAGGGCTGGGTCTGAGCCTACCTCCCCTGCCGCACAGAGCTGTGCAGGCCCCGTGACAGCGCTCGGGGGGCCCGGCCACCTCACCCCACACACACGAGGGGGTTACTCTGTCCCCAAGGCCAGGGCCACCTGTCCCGCTCCTGCATCTGGAGCTGCTGAAGGCCACGTCAGGGGTGCGGCCCAGGCGCGGGGACGGGCCTCCGAGGGAGGCGTGAGGAGTGGGTGGCGGTTCACATGTGCGGTCAGGCTCCTAGGGCGTCTTGTTGAGGCCGCTTCATTCAAGGCAGCGGCTTTGACCATGAGGCCGGGCAACATGAGCCGGCTACCGGCCATCCGTCCAAGCTGCCCTCACCCAGCCGTGCTTGTGACACCCACCCAGGGCCATGCAGATGATGGGCCGTTCAAAACTACTCATCTGTGTCGTAGACCCCAGTCCAGGGACAGGGAGGGGTCCGTCTTCCTGCCAGCTCAGCTGGGAGATGGGAGACCTGGGAACGCGGGGCGCTCTCTTGCCCGTGCTGGCCTTCAGGGCAGGTGGCAGAGGCAGGTGGCCGCCCTCTCGTCTGGGAGTCAGGGCTGTGGTTTCTTAGCGGCACCCCACCCCCGGGAAGGCTTTTCCCAAGCCCCGGGGACAGTTCCTGGACACAAAGGTGTCCCTCTTCCCGCGACTCCATTGAGAGCCAGGCACGGGCCTGCTCCTTCTACCTGTCCCCCGATGCCATCTCCTCCGGGAAGGCCGCCAGGGTTCGGTGGTGCCACCACTGCACGGCTGCCCCATTACTGACCCCCCATTGACAGTGCACACGTGTCCCTTCATCCGTCACCCTCCCCACAGGACGGCAACACCTCCCTTGCTTGCCGGCAGTCCCCAGTGCTGGGGCTAGGACCTGGAGGGGCTGGGGGAGCAGCCGGCCGAGAGTGACAGGGAAGAGGCTGCGGGGCGAGCCCCGCGTATGCATCGTCCTGGATCAGCCTCGTGGAGACCGAAGAGCTGCGGAGGCTGGAAGCGCCCTCCCCTGGTGATTCAGCCTGGCCCCTCGCCCCCCGCACCCTCTGCCCGTCTCCCTCGTGGGTTTTCCAACGAGACACGAGGCCTCTGAGAGCTCACGCTGGGCAGCCGAGAACAAGCCCGTGGGCTGGCTCGCGGCCGCCCCGCTGACCCAGGGCCATGCGGCTCCTCTGCGCTCCCTGGGCCTCCGCGGTTTCCGAGGGTTGGCGAAGCAGCAGGAGGGACGGGGTGCCGGAGGGTTTCCAGGGCCTGCGGGCGCCTCCTGCTCCACCGCCTGCACCTTGCCGGGGCCACTGTCCCCTCTGCAGACACCCCGACCCCTGTGCCTCTGGTGGGAGGCAGGGCCCCTGCAGGCAGCCCCTGCTCCGCTGTGACAAGCTGGGTGGTCCGGGGTGGGGGGCTGAGAACGAGATGGGTGGCTCACGGAAGGCTGTCCGGGGGGCCACCAGCCCACCTGCCCTCGCTCGCAGCTGGCACCAGAGGCCCGGGACGGTGGCCCAGCTCCACAGCCTCCCGGCAGCCTCAGAGGCCTGAGGCTCGGGCGGGTCTGTCCCGGCCAGTCCGCTCCCACCACAGAGACCGGGCACCGAGGGTGGGCGGATCCCAGCCGCCACCAGAGGCCTGACCTGCTCTCCTCGTCAGACGCTTGCCTGGTGCTGGCTGGATTTTTCCTCTGAAAACACCTTTTTTTATAACGAAAAGCTCCACTGCGCACAGTCGCGTGGGCCGTCCATCCTGGGGCAGCCGGCTGCCAGGGAGGCCGCTGGGGACAAGGTCACAGACGCAGAGCTGCCGGGGCAGGGAGACTACCAGACCACGGGGCCCGGGGACGCTGTGCTGTGACCACGAACCCACGGGGTGTGCGACCTGGGCCTGTCTACGTGACCAGCAGGTGCTCAGCCGCTGACTTATCTGCAGCCGCTGCCGAGAGGCTTCCATGTGCAGCCTGCACGCCCCCCAAGAAGCCAGAGCAGGAACCCTGGGAGGTACTTTCGGGGAGGCTGAGGCCAGAGCTGGGCCATCAGGACCCCAATGAAGCACTCGCTGAGCCACAAACACACTCAGGCCGCCCCGGCAGAGTCTCGGCCAACCCCGGTCGGTCACCCAGAGGAGGCTGGGAGGCAGCAGTTCTCCTCGCTGAGCAGAATGAGCAAAAAAGAGGGCGCTCTCTCCTCGGCCGCGTGCGCGCCCCAAGGTGACAGTTTCAGGATCCCAGCCACACGGGCTCGTCGCTGTCACAGCTGTGCTCACGGCGCCGCCAGGAAGCCAGCACTGGGAGCAACCCTAGCTTCAGGAGACTGAGACCTGGCGAGTTTGGGGACTGGACCCGGCCCGCAAAGCCCAAACTGGAACCCGGGTTTCACAACCGGCCTGGGCACCTGGCGACCATCTGCTCACGACCAAATCCATCGAGACACCCGTCAGTCCCACCCTCAAAACACACACAGGCCCTGGCTGTGCTGGGCCTGGGCCCGAGCCACCGCCGTCTGGGCCCGACTGCCCTCTATGGCCACTGCTGGCCACAGGCGCTCTCTGAAAGGAAAGTGGTGGAGTATATTTAAAGTCCAGCTCCTCGCCCGCACGAGACCATCTCAAGTGGTCAAGGCCACACGTGCCTGGTGGCCACACAGGCAGAGCATCGCCACTAACAGAACCTGCTGCCGGACGGGCCGGTCTGGACGCCCCCCGCCCGCTGCCGCTGCCAGGGGCGCACGGAGCCCCCTCCCAGCCTCCCCTCCACCGGCAGCCGGAGCGGGCCGCTGAGAGACCTGCTGAGGCTCTCGCCCTGAGGTCACCTGTCAGAGGCGCCCTGCCTTCCCCTCCCGGGACGGAATCCCACCTCGTCTTGATCCTCTGAAGCCCACACGGTGGACACACCCACGTGCTGCCCGTCACCCACGGGCAAGTCCGTGCACGAAGGCCACTTGCACCGACTCAGTCGCCGGAGCTCAGGACACGGCCGGCGCTCACTAAATACGTCTTGGGGGACTGAAGACCGGGCCCACCAGCTCTGATGGACATGCTGGTTTTAAAAGATGCTCTGAATTTGTGCACACTCCGCCCTTTGCAAGGGGGAGCCTACGTCCCTGCCCTTCAGGTGGGGGCTGGGCTTGGAGACTCGGTTCTCACGGATTGAGGCTGTAGACGGGGCAACGTACCCCTCACCAGGGCAAAAGGCATGGCAGACACCAGCCTGCCCCCGAACCACGGCTCCGGGGGCCCGTCAGCAGCCAGGCTGTGAGGAAGCCTGAGCAGCCCTGCAGGGAGGCCCGCGGGCCAGGCAACCAAGGTCCCGGACTGCAGCCAGCCTGAACTCCCCAGGCGACTGCGGCCCAAGCCAAGAGTGTGACCGAGAGCCCGCGAAGCCAGCGCCAGCCTGCTAAGCGGCCCCCAATTCCTGGGCAGAAAATGAGATGGCGCCCAGCCATCACGGTCCCAGGTCATTTGTTACACAGCAGTGACAACTAGCACAGTGGGAGGGGGTTCTCTGAAAAGCAAAGCTGGTCACGTCACCCCAGAATGCTGGCCCGCGCACCCTTGGGAAAGACACTGGCTTTGCGCCTTGCTGCCGCGACAGCCGTCGACGGAGCGCCGGCTGTGTCCCCGGCACCGAACACAGGAAGAGGAGTGTCCAGACGCGGGCGGTCAGCGTGAGGGGGCCGTCTCCCCGGCTTCTGCCCAGGGCCCAGCCCTCCCCGGCTCTCTGCACAGGAGGCAGGGCCCCCGGGGCCGAGGTCCGGTCTGGGCCACCTTCTCCCCATCCCTGCAGCCTCTCCCTGACATGTCTGCTCCCCCGCAGGGCCCAGGCAGCTCTCCCCCAGCACGGCCCGTCCCCGAGGCCTCGGGCGAGGGAACAGCCTGCCTCCTCCACCGGACCGCGCTGCTGCCGTGCAAGGCCTGGGCCTCAGGATGAGATGGGCGGCAGCCGCGAGGCAGAAACCGGAGGCAAATTATGAACGAGCCGTGTCTACCCTGGAGACGCATGTGGACTGTGACCCAAATGAGAACTGTTGCTCAAGAGCCAGCTGTCCCTCCCGAGATGTCCCTTCCGATGTGTCCCTTCCGAGATGTCCCGCCAGAGGCGCAGGCAGGGCGGATGGCCATGGGGGTGGCACAGACCCAGGGGCAGAGCTCAAGTCCCGAGCCTGCCTTCCCACTGTGTGGCCTCGGGGGACTGGCTGCCCTCTCTGAGCCTCACCTGCCTCTCTAGGACGGGTGGGTGACACCAGGAGGCAAAAGGCCGTCGTGAAAACCCAGGAAGAGAAGACGGCTCGGGGTCCAGAGCAGGTGACTGCTTCCCTCCCCGCCGCCCCTGTGGCCTCTGTCCAGCTAATTCTCAGTGGACGCTACTCCACCAAGCCCTCCTTCTCCTGTTTAAAGCCATGGGCAGAGCTGGTGCTTCACAGTCATGGCACTGGTGGCCCAGGGAGAGCTGGGTGGGTGGCCCTGCCCCGGAGTCACAAAGGCTGCTCCTCTGCCAGCCCCTCACCTGGTCCAGGCAGTGGCCCCAACCCCGGGCAGCCCCGATGGGCTGGCGGCCGACAAGGCTGGGCGCCCTCGAGACGAACCATGGCTGGAGTCAGGGTGCTTGGCGTCCAAGCCCCGGCCTGTGCTGGGCCTCAGTGTCCCCCAGCCTGAAAGGGTAGGGCTGGCCCCGGAGGTGTCAACACTGCAGATGCAGCTGGGCACACGGGGGTGAGGCAGAGCACAGAGCTCAGGTGCAAACAGCATGCTGCTGATCTAGCTCGAGCTGCCTGGAGACAGCGGGGACGGCGCCACTGCCTCCTCTGGCGGGACCGTTCCAGCGTCCCAGGCCAGCCGTCGTGGGACCAGCTATCTGGACGCCAGATCACCCTCTTGGGGGCTCCGTCCCGTCTTCCCAAACCCACAGAGGGTCCCCGGCCAGCTGGCTCAGAATTTAAATCGCTGCGGGAGAGGTTTCCTCTTCGATAGCTCAGGGCGGGAAAACTGGGAGGCGAGCCGCTGGGCCCTTCCGTCACTCCCCGGCTCCGGACGCCCCAAGTCTCAGAGCAACTGCTCGTTTCTACCCTTTCTCTAAATGAAACTCCACACGCCGCCACTGCCTGCTGGGCTCGCCACTCACAGTCACCCTCTGTATGCCAAGCCCTGGGGACGGGCCAGGGACGCGGGGAAGCAGGCCTGCCTTCCAGAATGAACCTGCAGCCTCACGGCTGGACCACGGTGAGCAGCGGCCACAAATCCACTCTCCCCACCCTCCTACTAAACCATCAGTGTGAACCAAATCGCGGATCTTCAAAAGGCACCCCCCGGGGCCCCACAGCAGCCACACCGCCTGGTCCCCATGCCACCCGTGGCCCGGGACCAGGGAGGCGGGCCTGCCCCTCTCTCTCTCGGCTCCCCCCCACTTTCCCAAGGCGGGAGGCTTGTTTGCACACTCGCAGGAGTCCACTCTCATCTCAAAGCACACCCTCGCCCGTGTCAGTCATTGCCGAGGCCTGTGGGTGACCACAACGCAGCCCAGCTGTGTTCCGAGAACAGACAGTTGGCAACGAGACCGCCACGCCCGGAAGCCGGGCCCCCTCGCCCGCCGAGCCGGCCCCACCAGGGCTCAAGCTAGAGGCCAGCACCTCCCCGCAGAGCAGCCGCGGCTTCCCGACCAAGGCTTCTGTGCGCGTCGGCGCTCCGCAGGCTCCCTCTGACTCGAGAAACCCGACCCGCTGTGTTCTTTCACCGCCTTGCAAAGGACAGAGGAGCCTGCGTCTCCCTGTTGGCCGCGCTGGGCTGGCGCCGGAAGGTGGACTTAGGCACGTCTGCTGAAACGCTGGCAGCCCACCGGCCTGGAGCACGGAGAACGGCTGCGCGCTGCCCCAGAGCAAATCACAGCAGGCCGGGGAAGGGGGGCGTGCGACCCTGCAGGCCCCGCGCCCCGCGCCGTGAGGCCAGCTCCCTCCTCCTTTCAGGATGCTGAGGGGCGTGAGAGTGGGCTCTGCTGCTGGCCACTGTGTGCCATCTGCTGGCCACTGGCCTGGGCACGTCTCTGCCTCTCCGGGTCCCTCATGCCTCCCCCTGGAGAGGAGGAGGACCAGTACCCCCAACCTTGCTCATTTGTGAGGGGAGATAACCAGGTAACCACAGCCAGGAGCTGGAGAGGCTCTGCAGGTGCCCACCCTCACCAGCAGTGTTCCCCTCACCAGGACCACCGCCACCCGTGCCCTCAGCACCACCACCCCCCTCACCGCCACCAGCATCGTCAGCATCGTCACCATCACCACGACCAGCTCTCGCCAGCTTCCAGAGCCCCAACTCCGAACACCATCCCGCGAAGGCTGACGGCTTCCGCACGTGACCTCTGGGGGTTGCGAACCATCCGTCGTGGCAGGCGGCCTGAGAGAGGAGCCTGCGCTCCACACCCGCCTCCCAGGCACAAGTCCTCACAAAACTGACCGGGAACTCACCTCAAACACAACCCTTCCTTCCCATCTGCTCTCCCATCCGAGAGAGCAGGGATCACCACGCCTTTTAAAATTGTCGACAGGGCCCACGGCCACGTCTTGGCACTTGGGGGGCAGACAGACAGACAAACGAATGCGCGAGGCCCGTCACGTGGCTCCCGGGCCGCAGGGGTGGGTTCCGGCCTCGGCCCCACTCCCTGCCTCGCCTCCTCTGCCGGCCTGCCTTCCTCCTCCTGTCTCTCCGCCCCCTGGACCTCTGCGATCTCTCTCTTCTCTGACGGACCCAAGAGAAACAAACACACGCAGACGCCTTCAGAGTACCTTCAGATGCAGCTTGTCCACAATCCTCCCGAAGCCCTCAGGGCGGTGACGTCACGGCCACATCTGCCAGAAGTCAGACGAGGTCGCACTGTTGTGGCGGTTTGCGATCTCAAGTCCAATCTTCAGAACCGGAGTCCAGCGCCTGCCCGACTGCAGGATGCCTCTGGTGTGTCCACTGCCTGGGAGCCCCAGACGTGGTGGAGCCCGGGCCACCCGACTGCAGGATGCCTCCGGTGTGGTGTGTTCACAGACCCGCTGGAACTCCGGCCACCGTTGTGTTCTCCAGCTGGCCTGCTGCCCGGAGTCCACAGAACGCGGCTACAGGAGCCGCTAAGGACTCAGGGGACAAGCCGGGCCCAGTGCCTCTGGGGGGCTGCTGGCCAACCCTAGGACCACACGCCTTCATGCCTCTCCCCTGAGACCACGGGCATCCTGAGGTTCAAGCAGCATCTGTTGGGCGCTGGGTTTTCAGCAGGATGGAGGCTCTAGGGGGGCATTCAGGACCCTTCATTATGGTCCAATCTGCCCAGAGCCCCCGTCGCGGTCCCGTTCCCCATACCCAGGGTCCAAGCACAGCTGAGTGTTTGAGCTGAGAGGGAGCGACTCTCAAGGCCCCGGCACCTGCAGGTCTCAGGACTGGACTGGGTTTCATGAGTCCTGCTGGTGACCTGGTACCTGCGAACAGACATCCTTTCAGAACAGCAAGAACTCAGGGAGGGCAGCTGAGACACCGACTCTCGCCATTCAGTGGGCAGTCCTCGCTCGTCCTGTTAGAAACCTCTTCTTAAAGCGGCTCCCAAACACTGCCCTACTGGCTCAGGGGAAGCCGGACAGGAGCCCTGGGGGAATCAGGACAGGAGACCTCAGAGGACAGGGGCCCTCAGGGGCTTACAGTCAGGTGGAGAGAAGGACCCAGAGCAAAAGCCAATGACCTCTCAGGGCCAGGGCTGGTGACTTGCTCACTGTCCCCAGTCCACTTGCAACGGCTTCCCAGCACGAGCAGACACAGTCCGCAGAACCCCGTGTCCAGGCAGGCGGCACGCTCGCCCAGCAGCAGACAGCCCCACCAACTCCTCGCCCTGATGCCTCTCGGGCCCACACCGCCCGGCCGTCCGTGGCTCTCTCGCTCTGCAGGACTGCCAGTGCCACGCCAGGCTTGGCGCAAACCCTGACGTCACGAAGGATGAGCTGGGCAGCAGCAGCCGCGCCGTCGCCAAGCAAGCGGATTTCACAACAGGAGGACAACCTGCCAGGGCACCCCCACCCCCTGCAAGCAGGGCACCCGCCCCTTGTCCTAGGGGTGGGGGGCCCGGAATGGGGGGTCACAACAGCGTGTCTGCTCAGGTGATGACACAGCCGCCTCCAGCAGCGACCCCGGTGTGACCTGTGCCCACCTGCCCAGGGCCGCTAAACACCTGGAGGGCACGGAGACCCTGCCCGGAAGCTGGGGTCCAGACAGCAGCCCCACGCAGCACAGGGGGGTCCAGGCCACGGGACCGCGCGGGGCCTGGAAAGGAGCAGGAGCGGCGTGGCCCGGGTGAGGGGCTGGGCCTGAGCTCTCCGGGCCTCGGGGTCCCGCCTGCGCTGGAGATAAGGATGCCGGCCCTTGAAGGGTGCGGGCCCAGGGTGTGTGCACGGCAAGCCAGCCTCGATTCTCACTTCCTCTGCCCTCCGGGGCCCACAGAGCCGCCGGGGGCCCAGGCCTGGTGTGAGGGCGCTGATTACACGGGGGAGGGGCGATCTCTGCCTGGGACTACACAGCAAAGCAGACGCGCAGACCTGACGCCACGCGCGTTAGCAACGGGGGGCGACCCGGGGACTGGAAGACCTGGCTTCGGATCTGAGCCCTTCCGGTGCTGGGACCTGACTTCGGGGTCAGCACGTGGGAAACGGAGCGGCCGGCACCCGCCCTGAGGGATGGTGGGCCCGCCGCTCCCATCCCCCGTTCTGTGAACCGAGCAGGGAACCGAGGTGGGCCCGGCCAGAGCGGGCGCGGGGCACGCGGCCCTCCTGCCCTCGCCGCGGCTGTGACGGCGCACGGACTCCGCGCGTGACAATCCTCCCCAAAGCCTCTGGGGACAGGTCCGGGCGATCCAGACCCGTCACGCGGGAGAGCGCCTCGAAGCCGCCGTGAGCTGAGCCCACAGCTCCCGCCAGCGTCCACGGGAAGCCGGAGGCTCGTCCGTCCTGCCCGCGGTCCCCTCTGCACATGGGACCTTGTCTGGGACACGACGACATTCCAACCGAGCAGCACGTGAGGACACGGAAAAGAAAACATCTCCATCAAGGAGAGACACCCCAAACGCACGGCACGCGTCCCCTGGACTCGGCCCCGCCCTGGCGCCCCCCGCTGGGCATCCTGGGACACGTCTCCGGACCCCTCCGAGCCCCAGTGTCCTCCTCAGGGCCGGGGAGGGAGGCCTGCAGAGCAGGCATCTGGGGCTGAGCGCAGCGCCCAGCGCATGGTCGAGACCCAGGCCCCATGCCCGCCCTGCGTGTGATGTGAAGGCGCGAGCGGCCGCGTGCGGGGCAGCAAGGACAGGACGAACAGCTGGGGCTTCTCCCCGCCAGGTTTAGGACGTCCCTGGTGTCAGGGAGACACACGAGCTGAGGGCGGACGGGCCGTTCTACTCGCATGAAACGCCTTCTCCCTTTTCCCCCAGTGCACGTGTGATGTGGTCCCTGGAGACGTGAATGTTTATAGCTGTTTGCAAACGTGCTTCTGTCCCCAGGCTCAGGAGGGAGGGCTAAAGGGAAGCCGAGCCTGCGGCCCCGGCTTCGCGTGCACCCTGCCGGCAGCTTCGTGCTGATTCCACAGCAGGCCGGGGAGTCGCCCTGTGGCGTGGTCAGAGGCGGGTTCTGCACAGGCTCCGCCAACCTGGGTCTCGGGACCCCGACGTCCATCGGATGGCCTGCTGGCCGGGGTCCAGGCCTCGACTCCCGGTGACGGCATCTTGGCTGTCCCCACCCCACCCCGCCCTGTCCCTCCGCAGGTCACGGGGTCTGGGCAGAGCTGGCCAGCACCCAGAAGGGCCCTAGGATCCAGCCCACCAGCATGTCCCTCACCTGGTTTCAGGGATGGGTCCAGGGGGCAGTAGGCTGAGTCAGGGCCCTGAGGTGAGGTCCTGGGATGTGGCTGGGAGCCTTGGAGAAAGGCACTTGTGCCCCGCCAGAACCTTCCGGAGACCCCCCTGCTGCGTGAGGGCCAGCCCCCAAGAGAAAGGACGCGGGGCCTCCAGCAGGCTCGGCCTCTGAGGTCCGAGGTCCGGGTCCAGCCAGCACTTTCACTCGTGTAGGGCAGCCAGGCTCGGTTTCTGTCCTTGCAGCAAAAGGACCCCAGGGGCAAGCTTCTCCAGCTTCCACAACACAGGGGGCTGCCTGGCTCCTTGCAATGCCTTCCCGCTTGGCTGGGCCAGCCTGTCGTCCTGGCTCTAGCCTCTCCCTCCACCACCGTAAGCAGCTCTGGCTGGGCAGCCTGGGGCAAGCTACTCACTCTCTCTGAGCCTGTCCTTCCTCTGTCTGGCAGGAGTGCAGCTGCCTGCCCCACTGCGCGTTCCTGGGAGGGTCAGAGGTCACGGATAATGAAGCAATTCCCCAGGGCAGGTCCAGATAAGGCCTGAGACCATGGATGCCACGTGCAGCTGGCGGCGAGCCAGCAAATGGAGGTGAGCCCTTGGCCACGTGTGAGGCGCTGACCGTGACCCCAGAGACGCCGGGTCCTGATCCCAAAACACCACTCTACGTGCAGACAGGTGTGAGTTGGGGATCCGCTCCTGAGACAAGGTGACAGACACAGGGGAGGCAGAGGGGGAGGGAGGCGGCCACCAGCCCAGGGAGGCCTGGAGCCCCAGGAGCCGGAAGAGGCAGGAAGCACCCTCCCCGGGAACCTCCAGAGGGACGTGGCCCTGCGACGCCACGCCGAGATCTGGGGGCTCCTCCAGGTTTGGGAGAGGACGCACTTGCATTGCTTAAAGCCCCGAGTCCGTGGTCCTCCGCAGAGGCAGAGGCAACAGGAAGTTAACATTCCACACGAGGCAACTGGGAGTTACGACTGCAACAATTTACAAAACCGCACGTGCGCGTCTGTACACACGCTGCCTTGTTCGGGCTGCACCATCCTTCTCCTGGGTCTGCCGCCAGCTCCCTCAGCCTCCACGCAGCCCTGCCAAACCCAACGGGGAGGCTTATAAAGCACAGTTTTGCTTGTGCTGCTCCCGACCTGGAGTCTTCAGTGGCTCCCCATGGCCCCCAGAACAAAGACGAGTCCCCAGCCCGCACCACAGGGCTCTGTGATCTCGTCCCGCTCCACTCCTGCAGCTCAGTCTCTGCCACCTTCTCCCGCCTCCAGGTAGCACGAGCCTCGGTTCACCTCACCAGGCTGTCACTGCTTCTACTCCACGAGAAAAGGAGTGAGAGGCACGCAAACGCCCTGCATGGTGCCTGGGGTGGGGCCGCGGATGGAAAGGGTGTGGGTGCTGGTGCAGCTGTGACCTGGGCAGGCGCCCAAGGGTCGCTCTTTTCTCCTCTAAGACACGGCCGTGCTGGACCTGAGGCCAGCCTTCTGAGGTCTTGCCCACTCGTGAGTCTACACTAGTTAGAGTGATTCAGACCACGGGAAAAAAAGAGATACTCAGAAAAGAGGGATGGCTTTGGTCTGAGGGACCTGCATTAGCTGTGTATGTGGATTCAGACCCACCAGCCAACCCAAAGCCCACAGCCCTGGGCCTGAGGAGCCACCTCGCAACAACGTCGGCCTCAGGGTGGGGGTCAGGAGCTGCGCGAAGCTCTCCAAAGTTCCCCGGAATCGGCTTTGTCCTGCTTGGTTAGGATCCCTGTGCCTTTCTCTGCAGTGGCGACCAGCACGGGAGCCACCTGTCCTGGGGCAGCACTTCCCCTAGACCGGCCAGCACCCCGCACGTGGCAGGAGAACAGGCAACACGTGCGGAGACGCTGGGCGTGCGCCCCGCTTTCCAGAGAGGACCCCAGGCTGCAGGCACGCAGGTGCCCGTGGCCCAGCCCCTCCAACTCCCGCTCCTCCCCAAATGCGCGTCCAGACCCACTGGCTCTGCTCCCCGGGGCTGCTGTGAGACGCGCTCAGAGGCAGCGGCCGTCAGAAGCGCGGGGCAGTCACACGAAGGCACGAGGGGACGGGGACGGGGACAGCCCCTCGTCACGTGTGTTCGCTGCAGGTGAGTGTCCTGGAACCTCCAGAAGCTGCATGAAGGGCTGCTGTGTATGCGACACCGTCCCAGGGCTTTCAACAGGGTACCCTCCCCTCTCTGGGGACAAGGTTGGGAAAGAAGCATCTTCCTCTGCAGATGAGAATAATGCGGCACGGCCTGGCTCACCAAGCACTCGTGCTACGAGCACGTGCAGAGGCTGCCAGGGGCACAGGACGTGGGGTCCCGGCTCCAGGAAGCTGCGACTGACCAGACCTCTGCAACGTCGGCACCCAGGGCCCCGGGGTCCTTCTCGCGCACATCTTCCCGCCACAGGACTGGGCGGCGCAGGGTCCGCATGGACAATGGGTCCCAGCAAGGCCGGGGCCGCCTCCGTGTGTCCCCCACCTCCCGTCAGGAGCTCCAGGCCGGGGCCCATGCCTAACGAGCCCCCAGGGGTTCTGAGGCTCGAGCAGTTTTCTGCCGCCGAGGGGACCAGGCCATGTTTGGCAGATGCCTGCCAGGAGCTGGCCCTCCCCCTTCCTGCACACGATGACACCCCCACACAGGAATGCCTGTCCCCGTGAGTCAGCGCTCAGGCCCCGGCATCCTTGTCGGCACAGCAGCCCCCGAGTCAGCAATCAGGACGACGGCCTGACCCCCAGGTCTGCACCAAACAGGCAACAGATGGTCCCCCGGGGAAGAGAGCGAAGCCACACAGCGACACGGGAGCTCGGGGAGCGGGCAAGCCTCAGTGTCCGGGGTGGGGGCGGTGTCCCAGAAGCCCTGCGACAGGCACAGGCCTCTCGAGGGAGGGGCGGGGGCCTCGGGCCGGTGGGGACAGGCAGCAGCTGGGCCAAGGCAGGGGGGCGGGGTGTGAACCCTCAGGGTTTGCTCGGCCACAGCGAGAGGGAGTCAGCCGACCGGCGCTACCACGTGGGACTGGCTCACCGGAGGAGCGAAGGCGCCCAGCGGGCTGGAGGCCGCGGCCCCGGCAGGACGGTCTGGGAAACAGACCCCAGCGGCACCCCTGCCCCTGCCTCCCGGCCCAGGCCCCTTCCCAAGACCCTGCTAGGGAGAAGGGGGCCGGACCCCGGGGGAGGAGGGAAGAGGATGCGCAGATCCGAGGCGCTCCAAGATAAACACGCAGGGAAACCGACAGAGTCGGGACCGCTTACACCAGCCCTGGGAAAAAAATGAGCACTGGGCACTGCATTTTAATAAAGCATCTGTCTGGTTTTAATTTCACAGACATTAAAAAAAAAAAAAGCGCAGGCAATCTGGAATTAAGCTGGACTACTTCAAACTTCTATAAACCACATTTGGGATTCGCTCAGCATTTCTGAGGTTCAATTTACAGAGATGTCTTCAAGACCAAAAAACCCTCAATAGACTCGGGGGGTCCTTGTCGGGGTGATGATATGTAATCAGTTTCCACAGAAAGCCTCGCCCGACCGAGCGAGGCAGGCGTGCCTTGATGACTTTGACTGGCACGACCTGGCCCTGCCCTTAGGAGACCTGCAGATTCCTCCCGCGCTCACGCGACCTGGTCGCACTGAAGACAGCTTGGCTGCTAACAGAGCGCGTGGGCTCTCAGGCTGCACGGGCGCCTGCAGCGATGCCAGGCTCCATGTGCCCCAGGGGCACCAAGCATGCTGGGATTCCGGGGAGCCCAGAAAGCACGGAGAGGCTCCCAGCTTTGAGGCCTGCACCCCCCGGGCAACGCCAGGCCAGCGCGAGCCCACTGGGCGCCCACACCCGCCCCTTGTGATGGCTCTCCTACAGGGAGGGCCGGGCGCCCGGGCGCCTCACGCAGAGGCCTCAGCTGGAGCTGAGCTTGGGCCAGACATCCACGGGTTCCTCCCCATGACGGAGGGCGCCTCCCACGCCCTGCCACCCCCGGGAGCCCCCACCCTACCCTGGGCAGTCACACTGCATGTCCAAAGTCCAGCCTCCCCAACAGCTGGTGGGACCAGCAGCTCCCCTGGACTCTGTCACAGCCGCTTCCTGCAGTCCTCGGGCCACCGCATGGCCAGCCCAACCAGGGAGGAGTGCATTCCACTGCTGCTCTTGCCAGCAGGGGCCCCGGGTGCACGCAGCCCCTGCACCCCGGCAGGCACTGCCAGGAGCCCATGCCTTTGCACAGGTAGAAGGGGCCCCTGGCGTGTCTGGGGGGTGGCAGAGCTCGCCCTTACATTTCAGAGCCACTGCCTCTTCACCCAGTGCGCTTTGGGAGAAAGGCAGCCGGCAAGCCCACGGCGAGCACTCCACGAGCGGCTGGGGCCAGAAACAGCTCTGTGGCACGTGACACACGCCTGGCTCACCTCCCTGCAAACATGCTGGCTCCCGGGCCACCAGGGAACCGCAGCTCTGGTTTCCAGGGGCTTGTGGCGAAGCACAGGGCCTCCCATTATGGGCTGATTCATAAGGACGGGGCAGAGGCCAAGCTTGGACACCGGTCAGCATGACCCAGTCTGGCAGATCCCGCGTCCCACCCGGAGAGACGCCCTGGGATGTGGAACCCCGAGGGGCCTGGAGGGGGTCCCCGGCCAGCCTGGACTCCTGCCTCTGGGCCCTGGAGTCTGATCCGCTTTCATCATCACCATCTCAACAGCAGAAAACAAGCACAACTGCATCTGCCGTGGGCGGAGCCGCTTCTGAGTCCAGGCGGCTTGCAGGGCTCCTCCAATCCCAGGGCCACTCCGGCGAGAGTGGGCGTGGGAGCGAGTGTGCGTCCACAGGTCTGTGTGTGTGTGTCGTGTGTATGCATGAGCGTTGGGCACTGTGCGTGTGTGTGTGTGCGCGCATGCATGCACACCTGGCACAAACCCAGCCCCAGGCAGGCAGGAGCCGAGGGCCAGCGAGAGAGGCGTCCCCTCCACACGCCTTCGGCAGCTCTTGCTTAAGGACAAGATTCTGTTAACAGCATCGCTGAAGGAGTCCTCCGGCGCTCTGCACACGCCCAGAAACGCCGTCTGTGTGCTGGCAGGGGTTTTTCTTTCATCACTGGTCATTCTGCTTGTGTAAACAGTGGCGCTTTATTGCAGATGTGAGAGGTGCCTGCAACCAGAGCTGGGGAGGTGACGGGGGCGCCAGCCCCGCCTGCTGCAGCAGGACCGCGGCCTGAGCACCCACACCGGGCTGGGCAGCGAGTGGAGGGCAGGGAGACCCGCCGAAGCCAAAGCAGAGGAAACTGAGAGCTCACGGCCAAGAAAAACTGCCCTTTTCTTTCCAGGCTCCTGCTAGAAGAGCTCTCTAGGTGGCTGCACCTCTGGGGGGTGGCAGAGAGCATACGTTCAAGAGCCGATGCCTCCCACTTTCCAAAGGGAGCTTCCGGTGGCACCGCAGCTCCACCGGGGATGTCAACGCTCCGATTCTGCGTGGCTGGGAGACGGGGCCCTTTTTCCCCGCTGCCGGGCAGGGCCACCACAGAATGGCCTGGGTCCCAGGAGGGAGCGGTGCATGGAGGCCTGCGGCTCCCCCTGGTGGGCAGGGACATGGTGGTCTGACGGTGGTACAGGGCGAGCCCTGCTTCCCACACGGCACCTTGTACGCCCCAGAGTTGGGCAGGAGGGGAGAAGGGCTGGCACTTTTGGGAAAACAAGTTGGCACGATAGATAACAGGCGAGCCCTCAGGGGCAGGCAGGTGGAGAAAACCTCAAACACTCGGTCCCTCCCCCAACGCCGCCAGCCTCCGACCTCCATGCTGCTTGCGACGGCAGGCTCAGGAGCTGGGCCCCTTCGCTCTTGGCGCCTTGTGCAGCCTCGCAGGCGGGGCAGAGGGGTGGCACCTGCAGAAGGAAGTTCTGGGGCACAGGGCCTGGGGCAGAGCACTGGCTCCAGGCAGCAGCGCAAGCACCTGGGGGAGGCAGGGCTTCTGCCCGGCGTGCCCCCTTCCAGCCAAGCCCATGGGTCCCCGCCTCCTGCGGGACAACTCTCCCTCCTCCCCAAACAGACAGGTGGGCTGCAGGGTTGGGCCCCTTTTGGCCAAGCACCTACAGCCAGGTCCTCTGCTAACACTACATGCCGTGATTAAACCCAGGTCTCACAAGGTGGATCCGCGTACGGTAAATTTCACCGAGTGTTCATGGCGAGGCTCTCCCGCCGCAGCCCGGACATAGAACACCTGCCCCTGGCACACGGGCCCTGCCACCTGGGGGACTTCAGGTCCCTCTCTGCCGTCCCTGGGCTCTCACCGTCCCAGAAGCTCTGGTGCGGGAATTCTGGTCTGGGCCACGCAGCACAGCACCCCTGAGACCCACGCGGGCACACCCGCGTGCCGTCCCTCCTACTTCCGTGGTCATCTGGGCACCAGCTGATGGGCACTAGGTCGGTTCCAGTCTTCGCCAAGTACGAACAAAGCTGTTATAAACATCTGCGCAGGTTTCGCGGGAAGATAAGTTTCCATTTCTCTCCAGCAGCCGTCAAGAAGCAGAACGGCTGGATCCCGCGTTAAGTGTACATGCGACTAGGGGAGCGAGTTGAAGCGGCTTACTTCGCAGGGTGTGCATGGACCACGTCTTGTGTGGTCCTCCACAGGTGGGCACTAAGGCTCTTTCCAGCTCTGCCCACTGTAAGTAGTGCAGCCGTCGATGCGGGGTGCCTGCATCTTTTTGAATGGTTTTCTCCAGACAGATGCCCGGCAGTGGGATTGCAGGATCACATGGCAACTCTACAGTTAGGTTTTTACGGGACCTCCGTACTGCTTTCCGTGGTGGCTGCACCAGGTGACATTCCCACCAGCAGAGGAGGAGGGTTCCCTTTTCCCCACACCCTCTCCAGCATTTATTGTGTGTAGACTTTTTGATGACGGCCATTCTGGCCGGTGTCTCGTGGCCCCTTACGGTGGTTTTAATTGGCATCTCTCTCATCATTAGTGATGCTGAGCATCTTTTCATGTGCTTTTTGGCCACTTCTTTGTCTTCTTTGGACATGGAGGTCTTCTGCCTATTTTTTCATTGGGTTGTTTGGTTTTTTGATATTAAGCCACATGAGCTGTTTGTATATTTTGGAAATTAATTGCTTGCAAATATTGTCCCCCAGTTCATAGGCAGTCTTTTCATTTTGCTTATGGTTTCCTTAGCTGTGCAAAAGCTTTTAAGTTTCATTAGGTCCCATTGGTTAACTTTTGTTTTTATTTACATTACTCAGGAGATGGATCCAAAAAGATGCTGCTGTGATTTATGCCAAAGTTTGTTCAGCCTATGATTTGCTCTAGGAGTTTTCTAATATCCAGCCATATATTTACGTGTGTACGTAAAAGACGCAGGGGAGACCGGGATTTCGGCACCGGACTGATGTTCTGTCTCCTTGCTCCGGAACTCACAGAGGCACACGCTGGAGCTCCCAACTACGCTCGTGGGCTGTTCTGTTTCTACCGTATGCTTTTTGCTTTTATTTCTTTTTTTGTTGTTGTTGTTGTTGCTATTTCTTGGGCCGCTCCCGCGGCATATGGAGGTTCCCAGGCTAGGGGTTGAATCGGAGCTGTAGCCACCGGCCTACGCCAGAGCCACAGCAACGCGGGATCCGAGCCGCGTCTGCAACCTACACCACAGCTCACGGCAACGCCGGATCGTTAACCCACTGAGCAAGGGCAGGGACCGAACCCGCAACCTCATGGTTCCCAGTCGGACTCGTGAACCACTGCGCCACGACGGGAACTCCTGCTTTTCTTTCTTAAATGTTTTACTGTTATTATTTTTGGCTGTGCCCACGGCATGCGGAGGTTCCCAGGCCCGGAACTGAGGCCGCGCTGCAGCGATGACCGTGCCGGGTCCCCCAGCCTCCGGGCCCCTCTAGTCCTGCTTTACTTGTCCTTCCTTGTGTGTGTGCGCGCACGTCCAGGTGCGACGTCTTCCTGCAGGTGACCCGGGAATCACCATCGTGTCCGTCTTCCCCTCTGCTCACACTCCCTGTCCTGCTGTCCGCTTCACTTGAGGCTGACCTCTTTACTCTGGCCGGCTTTTGATTTGCATTTTCATGTATAGCTCTCTCTGTATGTACTTTCGTTCCACCTACGTTATATCAAACCCTTTCTTTCTTTCTTCCTTTCTTTGTTTTTTTGCTTATTTGGGGCAACATGTGCAGCATATGGAGGTTCCCAGGCGAGGGGTCAAATTGGAGATACAGCTCCTGGCCTACCCCACAGCCCACAGCAACGCCAGATCCTCAACCCACTGAGTGAGGCCAGGGACGGAACCTGTGTCCTCCTGGATGCTAGTTGGGTTCGTTAACCACTGAGCCACGATGGGAACTTCTTCTTGTGCAGTCTTATAATGTCTGCCTCTTCACTGGGAAGTTGACCTTAAATCTATTGTTTCACTATCAATTTTCCAATTTGTCTCATCTGTTCTTAAAACTCTGCAGCCATTTTCCTCGCTCTGCAGAACTGAGTAATTTTTACGATCCTATTTCTGCTACAGCCTTATTGTTTATGCCCCTTCTACTATGGTTAAGGGGTTGCACTAGGGCTTAAAATACGTCGTTTTAACTGGTTAGAGTCTGTCTTCGGATCCTGTCACACACGGTGAAATGACTTCACCGCAACAGAGATGCTCCCATTTCCTCTTCTGTCCTTGTTGCTCTGTTGTCGCATTTTGACTTCGACATGCTATAAACCCCACAGTTACAGTTTTTGCTTCACGTCGTCTCTTTCCGCGTGTGTATGTCTGAGATCTTTATCAAGATGTAATTCACCTCCATAAAACTCACCCACCTCAAGCCGAGAGCTCCAAAAGCCCTCAGAGCTTCCCGAACGGTGTCGGAGTCACATGGCGGCCTCGTTAAAAGGCAGGCGGCCTGGCCTCTCCCCCCTTGAGTTTCCGACTCAGCCAATCTGGGGCAGAGCCTGAGAATCTGCATTCCTAACAAGTTCCCAGGTGATGCCCACCGCGCCAAGAACCGCTGCCGTAAACACACCTGCCAACGAGGTCGTGGAGCTAACACGCAGGTGGATGTGCCATGGTGGGGGGTGGGCTTCAAGGAGCAGCCCTGACGCACCGCAAGCGTCTGACCGAGCAGGTCTGTGGAGACAGAGACCACCTGGGTGTGACCGCGGCAAGGCGGCGTCTGATGACAGCAGTCAGCGCCCCCGTTGGGCCAAGCCGAGCCGGCAGGACTGGCCCAACACCGCTTCTCGTGGTCCACCTCCGTTCCAGGCAAACCCAACACGCGGGAAAACCCGTCCACACGAAACACTGCCGAGACTGTTTTACAAGACGTCACTGTGTCTGCTTCTGTGACTCGGCAGGTCTAAGCGCTTCCTGAGAAACCAGGCGCCGGGTGAGCTGAACACAGGCGGAAGGATGACAGAAGCTCATCTCACACTCTACCTGCTGGTGGTGAACTGGGGCGCTCGCTTAAGGGTGGGAAGCAGGCCATGGTGCTCCTGTGCCACGGTGGTGCCCTCGTGCGGGGCCCGCCCGTCCTGGGAGCTGGTGCCGCCCAGGGCACAGCTCCTTCCCCCCAGCCTTCAGAGCCCAGCCACAACGGGCAGCGCCCCGCCTTTCCCTGCCCGGGGCTCGCAGCCCACCCCCCAGAGCCCCCCCAGACTTCCCCATCCCTCCCCCGGCTGTCTCCCCCAAGTCCCTCCCATCCTGCACCCCCCCCCCATCTCCACTGCTGTGTCCCGCGGCTCAGGGAGGGGTGGCGGGGGGAGGGCCTGGTCCATGGAACAGGACCGAAATGTCGCAGATTCCTCCGAGAGAAGAGACAGTATCGAGTTCCCCTGCGGCCCAGGTGATGGACTGAGGTGTCTCAGAAGCGGAGGATCCCAACCACTGAGCCCGTCTCTGTGAGACGCGCTCCAGGCAGCAGTTTAAACTTGGTTTAAGTGCCGAAAGGATTCAGCGAGTGGGTTCGCGTCCCTGGAATGAAAAGGCCCCGCCTTGGCGGGAGGCGTGAAAGCGGGGTGTGGGGGCACAGCCCGCCGCTGGGTGCCGAGAGCCAGCACGGCCACGACACCTCCCCGCCCCCGGAGGCCCCCGGGAACACGTGGCTTCCTGTCTCGAGCGAGCGAGCAGCGTTCTGATTTCGATGGACTCACATGGCAAGAAAAACAAGCTCGTCTGCCAGCGGGGAGGAGGCTGGGGAGCGGGAGAGGGAGACAGGAGGGAGAGAGGAAATTCCACGAGTTACACCGAGTCGGACCCTCCATCGCCCCGTAAACAGTGTGTGCATTTGTTGTGATTCGTTCAACGTCTCGTTTTCGCTGTGAGAGCTGGGCACACGCGGGTGTGGTTTGGCGAACGAGTTCAGTGGAGCCCCCTCGATGGGCTTCCTTCTCGCCCTCGGCCCGCGTCCCCCTTTTAACCCAGATGACTGAAGGAATAAATTAGTCCGGAAATGTTTCTGCTCCAGCAAAACATTATCACCTGTCAATCACCAGATAAGCACCAGGAAGGCCTCTCCTTTGCTTTGCCACTTCTGTGGCCTCGGAAACGCTCGCACGGTTCCAAAATTAGACCTCCTTTGCCACAGGCCGCATGGGCACGAGCTAGGCCTCGATGCGCCAGCACTTTGAGGGCAGCACCTGGCAACCCACCATCTCATCGCCCACGGGTCAGATGTGTACTGCACGTCACATCTGTTTGGATTTAATCGACTCTTTTCTCCAGAGCTGCTCCTGCCCCACACTCACTACAAAAGCAGAGGAGTGTAAGCAAGACGGTGAGGCTGGAGATGCGCGCCAGACTTTGGACTGGCAGCTCACGGCTGGACCGCCAGCAGGCAGCTCAGAAGCCGGCCAGGGCTCAGGGACGCAGTGACAACAGTCAAAGTCTCCCCGTCTCCCTCTTCCCTCAGCTCTGGCTGTGGGATCCAAGCCCAGGACCTTCTGGAGCAAGAAGGGCTCTGTTACTCTGTAAGGGAGGGACATGTGGGAACCTCCCTGCCTGGCTCGGGCACTGCCGCCTCCACCGACCCAGGGTCTGTTGGGGAGGTTGTGGCAGTGCCGGGAGGGACAGGACGGCCCTGGGACTTGCTCCTTGGCATCTCGGAACAAAGTCTCTGACGCCTCTGGAGCTTGATGGACAGGACACCGGCTCCCCAGCCAGCCCCTGTGATGTGCCAGGTCTAATCGACCGTGTTCTAGAGAGACACGCCAGCCGGGCCAGTTCATCCTGGCGCCTCCGCAGACAAAACCTCCAGGGGTGGAGCACACAAGGCCCCGTGTGGCAACAGACGTGGGTCTGAACTCTGTTCAGCAACCACAAGCATTTGACGCGACGCAATCGGTGCTAGGTGCCAGCGTTCCTGGCGTCCCCGGGGGCTGAGTAGGCAGCCTGGGTTAGTAGGAAGCGAAGCACCGTTAAAAGCGAGAAAGGGCTCTGTTCAAACCCTCCCTCCACCACTTCCCAGCTGCCTGGTCTTGGCGAAGTCTCCTGACCCCTCTGCAAATAATCCCCTCGTGATCAGAAAACATACTTTATATGGTTTTAATCTTAATTAAAAAAAATTTTTTTTTGTCTTTTGTCCTTTTAAGGCCACACCAGCAGCATATGGGGGTTCCCAGGCTAGGAGTCTAATCGGAGCTGTAGCCACCAGCCTACACCACAGCCACAGCCACACAGGATCCTTAACCCACTGAACGAGGCCAGGGATCGAACGTGCAACCTCATGGTTCCTAGTCAGATTCGTTTCCGCTGCGCTATGACGGGAGTCCTGGTTTTAATCTTCTTAAATGTCTTGAGATCTATTTTTTTTTGTCTTTTTTTTTTTCTTTTTCTTTTCTTAGTCTTTTCTAGGGCCGCTCCCGTGGCATATGGAGGCTCCCAGGCCAGGGGTCGAATCGGAGCCGCAGCCACTAGCCTACGCCAGAGCCACAGCAACGCGGGATCCGAGCCGCGTCTGCGACCTACACCACAGCTCACAGCAACGCCAGATCCTTAACCCACTGAGCAAGGGCAGGGACCGAACCTGCAACCTCATGGTTCCTAGTCGGATTCGTTAACCACTGCGCCACGACGGGAACTCCTTGAGATCTATTTTACGGCCCAGCATGTGGTCCAGCTGCATGGATTTTCCACGTGCGTTCTACCACCGCTGGGTACAGAGTTTTGCAGGTGCCAACTAGGTGAAATTAACCAATGACGTTTCCCAAGGGCTCCGTGTCCCTGATTTTCTACTTGTTTGCTTGGTTGTTGGGGAGGGTTGTGATGCTTCTTCCTGGCATGTCTGCGTAGCTGGGGTTCACTCCCCAGCCAACCAGTCAAACACTCCTCTGTGTGCTGCTGGGGTGCATGGTGCACAAGGGCTCACCGTTCCTAATCAGCTGACTTCCAGATGATTCCTGACGTAGAAGACCGTAAAAGCTGGGCCGAGCCTTCCCCAGGGAGAGAAGGAATCCTTCCCATGAGGGACAGCACTGCCTGCGCCCCTGTCCACCTGTTGCCACCCTTGCTTTGCAGCCTCCACAGCTGCATGAGTGGACTTCTCATCCTCATGCTAAGAACACACCTCCTGTGGGTTCTGCTGGGGCTGAACCCCGAGGGCCCCAGAAGGAAGCCGCCAGCAACACCTGTCATGTCTGCATCTTCCTTTTGGCTGTGCCAGTTCTTCCGCCATGTGCCCGGACGCGGCTGTGGGGCACACACCTTCAGAACGCGGGTCCTCCTGATGAACTGGTGCCGTTACCGGGGTGAGCAGACGTCTGTGTCCCTGGAACTCCTCTTACCTGTGGAATCTGCTTTGTCTGGTGTTGGTACGGCCTCTGCCCTTTCCCTTGCTTAGGGCCCATCTCTCCCCACCCTCTTCACGTCAGCCTGTGAGCGGCGCTCTGTTTAAACTGCGCTCCTTTCAGGCAGCACTTACCTGGGCCTCGCGTCTCTCCGATCTCGCAGTCCCCGTCCTCACTCTGAATGTTAGCTTCCATTTAATGTCATCTTGCTACGGCTGGTCACAGCTGCCTCCGTGTTGGTCCGACTTGCCCGTGTGCCCTTCAATGCGCCTTCCTTTCAGATGAGTTGAGGGGTTCGTACCAATTACCCTCCTTGATCCCCACTATGGGCTTGTCAGTCGCCCCTTAACTGTTCGGTTTGCACTGGATGTTCTAACACACGCCCTTCACTTGGCGACCTTCCATAACGCGAGCCCGTGTCACACGAGCTGGAGGAATCACACGACCGTATACTCCCGGGACCCCTTTCCTGTCTTCCATTATTGTCATGGGTTTTTCCGCCACGTGAACTATAAACCCCAACTATATTCTTTGTTTGTTTTTTGTTTTTTTGGTCTTTTTGCCTTTTTCTAGAGCCGCACCTGCGGCATATGGAGGTTCCCAGGCCAGGGGTCCAATCGGAGCTGTAGCCACCGGCCTACGCCACGCGGGGATCTGAGCTGCGTCTGCGACCTACACCACAGCTCGCGGCAACGCCGGGTCCCTGACCCACTGAGCGAGGCCAGGGATCGAACCTGCAACCTCATGGTTCCTAGTCGGATTCCTTACCCACTGCGCCACGACGGGAGCTCCCCTCACCATGTTCTTCTTCTTCTTGCTCTACACAGTGAAATACCATTGCAGGAGATGTGAAAATGAGAAAACTATCTTTTACATTTTCCTATTTAATTACTATTTCTGGCCCTCTTCCTTGCTTTGTGAAGATCTAAATTTCCATCTGGGATCCTTTTTTTTTTTTCTGCTGGAAAACTTCCTTTCACATTTCTTGTAAAGTATATTTGCTGACAATGAATTCTACCAGTTTTGTTGGTCTGAAAGTCTCCACTTTTTCCCAACATCAAACGATATTCCCACTGTCTAATAACACTGCTCACAGCCCCGCCCCGCCTTCGGCACTGAGAAGATGCTTCCCCATTGTTTTCTTTCTTCCCTTCCTTCCCTCCTTCTTTTTGTCTTTTTGCCTTTTCTAGGGCTGCACCCGCAGCATATGGAGGTTCCCAGGCCAGGGGTCCAATTGGAGCTGTAGCCACCGGCCTACACCAAAGCCACAGCAACAAGGGATCCGAGCTGTGTCTGCACCCTACACCACCCTACACCACAGCTCAATCCACTGAGCGAGGCCAGGGATCAAACCCACAACCTCATGGTTCCTAGTCGGATTCATTAACCACTGCGCCACGACAGGACCTCCTCCCCACTGTTTTCTGGATTGCATGGTTTCTGGCAAGAGGTCTGCTGTCCCTCGTGGTTCTGGATCTTTGTCCACAATGTGTCATTTTTATCTGGCTGCTTCTAAGATTTCTTTTTATTACTGGTTTTCAGCAATTTGTTTATAATAAGCTTTGATGTGGCTTTCTCAATGTTTATTCCACAGAGGGCTTATTTAGCTCCTTGGATCTGTGGGTTTCTAATTTCCACCAAATTCAGAAAGCTTTTGGGCATTGCTTCAAAACAGGTTTCGTCCCCGCCTCTCTCGTCCTTCTGGAACTCCCCCGACACCGAGGCCGGCAGACTGGACGTTATCCCATGGGTCACCATGGTTCTGTTATTTTGTTTTCTATGTCTTTTTTTTCTCAGTGCTCTGAGCTAAATCGTTTCTATGGCTTCATACTCACTAATCTTTGATTCTGCAATGTTCGCTGTGAATTCTATCCAGCATACTTTTCACTTCAGATGCAAAATTTTCAATTCAAAGTTCCATTTGTGACTTTTTTATTTCTTTCATTTCTCTTCTTATTTGTCATCCTTCTCTCTTGAGTGTATGGAACACTTTTTAGTAGCTACTGCAACGTCCTTGTCTGTGAATCCCATCATCTCTGCCACGTCTGGGTACCTTCCTATTGATTGAGTCCCACCCCCACCCCCGATTTGGGGTCTGAATTTTCTGATTTTTTTTTTTTTTTGCATGCATGGTTAATTTTGACTGAATGCCAGGCATTGTGACTGCTCCATGCTGCTTCCTGGCTTTTGTGGGGCTCCTTTAAACAGTCTTGGATTTCACTCTGGTGTGCTGTTCTGAGTTATTTGGAATCAGTTAGGCTCTTCTTAGGCTTCAGTGTTGTTAGGGTGGGTGCAGAATGGACTTAGGCTAAAACTAACATATCACCATTATTCAGAAAGGACTTGGAGGATTCCACCGACGCCCAGCATATTCTAAGGTCTTTCCACCCTGACTGCTGTGAACACAAACTGTCCTCAGCCTGGTGAGAGCGCCAAGGATGGTTCTGCCGGCTCCTTCGGGCAGATCTTGCCCCAGCCGCCTGCCACTCCCTTGCACACGCGCACGCACCCGCTCTCGGCCCCGACCCTGGGGCTCTGCAGCTCTCTCTGCCCCAAGACTCTGCCCTGAACGTCGTGCCACTTTGGCTTCCCCCAACACCAGGGTCTCTCCCTCGTCACCTCTACTTCCCATCCCCTCCCTGCCGTGAGCTGCCGCTGTCACAGGCCCTGTGTGTCCCTGCACCATCTGTCGGCCAGCGTGTGAGAGCTGTGCTTGCTCCACTCCACCCAGTTCCCAAGTTGTCTGCAGCAGGAAGGTCCTTCCCTTTCCTCTTACTCTACATGGGCCAGAATCAGATGCTAACCAAGGGTCAATAATATTTTCAGGGGAGGTTTTTTTTTGGTCTAATGTAGAGTTGATCATTTTTTATTTCTACACTTTAAATAAAAGTCTTAAAATCCATGACCTTCTACTGTCATTGTCATTTCATCAAATAATAAAAGGGACACAAACTCAGGATAAAGGGGCTTTTTCCCCGAAGTAGGACAGCTGCAGGTCTTACCCCAGCTTGTAAACGGCCTGCAATTGCTCCCTTTACCACAGACGGTGACTGCTTTTCCGAGGCCCACCTGAGGGCCACAGTGAGCAGAGGTTATGGAGGCACTGTGCCTGGTGACAGGAGTCGGGCACACTGCTCTGAGCATCATTAGGTGTGCGCATGTGAAGCCGACACTGTGAGTCCGACCTCCCCCTGGGGAGTTTGGGCAGGTGTCCTGCTTCGGAAGTCAGGGGTGGCATGGGCACAGGTACTTGTCGCCAAGCTCACAGGGCAGTGATCTCTAAAACTCACCCCCCACATCTCCAGAAGCACCCAGCTCAGCACTTCGTATCAATTCTGTACTTACTTCTCATGGCGACCCTGGGACAGGAGGCAGGTGGGCCCGCCACCCTGAGAGGTGGAGCCAGGGCAGGAGCCAGGTCTGCCCGGCCTCCGGTCAAGGTGGTTTCCGCACACCAGCTGGTCACGACCTCCCTCGTGACCTCTGCCAACCCTCCACAACACCTACCCTGTCATTCCCTTAACTTGCTTCTCCAGAATCAATTCACTCCTTAAAAATACCTAAATTTATTTTAAAAAGAAATTGGCATCACTACCTCCAGTAGGAAACCAGTATCATTTGCTTAAAACAAACAAACAAAAAAACAAAAAAACCCATCCTCAGGGAGCCGTGAAAAGGACACAATGAGATTAAACGTGAAAAGGACACACGGTGATTACACGTGAAAAGGACACACTGTGGCTAAACGTGAAAAGGACACATTGTGGCTAAACGTGAAAAGGACACACTGTGATTAAACGTGAAAAGGACACACTGTGGCTAAACGTGAAAAGGACACACTGTGATTAAACGTGAAAAGGACACACTGTGATTAAACGTGAAAAGGACACACTGTGGCTAAAAGTGAAAAGGACACACTGTGGTCAAACCCTAGGTGCTGCGGCCCAGGACTTCCTCCTTCTCCGGCAGACAGACACCAGCAGCTGTGGGAGGTGCTGGAGTCGAGCGATACTGATGAGACCCTCTCTGAGATGGAATTGGAAATGCCGGAAAGGATTCTGCAGCGTCCAGCTAAACGTGGCTGACCAAACGCACACCATCTCTCTCGGCCCTTTACTGAGAGCAGAGCGAAGGCAGAGGACAGGATGGTTCGAGCCTGGCAGGAGCAGCAGAGGCAAGAGGTGATTCGGCCGTCGGAAGACAGAGCACGAGAGAGAAGGCAGGAGTGCGAGCAGCCGAGAGCGGCACTGGGAGGCTCAAACCTCCAGCGCCCACAGAGGGGGGCACCGCTCACATAGGGAGCCTGCCGGTGGCTCAGGAAGTGAAGACCCAGGAGCCCCCCTCCCAGGGTGGGAGTGTGGGGGGAGATGGGGAGCCCCTCTGTCCCCTTTCCTCCCAACGTCCCATCAGTGGAGACCACAGCACGAGCAGGGGATGTTCCCCAGTCGGGGAACCCAGATCCAACGCAAGGGGCGTGCTGGGCTGCCTGCCACGCCCAAGACCTGCAGCCCTTCCCCCACTCACTGGCTAGCAGCCTCCTCACCCAGCTGGAAACCGGAGAACCCCCCACCTCCAGACAAACACTCACCCCAGGTGACCCCAGGTGACAGGTGCTGACTTTGGGACCCCTCCCGTGAAAGAGCTGGCTCCTGGGTCACTGCCCTCCTGAGCAGATCCTTGCCAGGCCTGGCTCAGATCACCTAAGAATGGTGGTTAGCCGAACCCCAATACTGAGAGGAGATCCTCACAACAAAGACGGAACTCAAACTCCAAAACTGGAAGAAGAGAAGGAAAAAAAAAAAAAAAAGGTTTCTCAAGAAGGAAAATACTCGGGGAAGAGAAGAGAGCTCCAGAGAGGGAAGTGTTAACATCTGCCAGGAAGGGAAGGATATACCAATGAGATAAGAACAGGCTGCTATGAGAAAGGAAGAATTATTCAAATAATAAGAAAAAAATCTTGGACATTTAAAATGTATTTGTAAAACAAAAACCAAAAGTATCCTGGAAAATTAGGAAGAAATTGTTTGAGACAATTTGCCAAAAAGTTGAACAGCTTAAAGAGAAAGAGAGAATTAAAAATAAGGAGATTGAGATACAAAAGTGAGAAAAGATACTAAAATCAAAGGATAGACCCAAAAAGCCCCACACCTGACCAAGAGAAGAACACACAAGATGGAGGCAAAAATAGTGATATTTTAAATTAAATTTACAGGAGTTCCTGTCATGGCGCAGCAGAAATGAATCTGACTGGCATCCATGAGGATGCAGGTTTGATCCCTGGCCTCGCTCAGTGGGTTAAGGATCCACCGTTGCTGTGGCTGTGGTGTAGGCCGGCGGCTGTAGCTCGGATTCGACCCCTGGCCCGGGAACTTCCATACACCGCGGGTGCAGCCTTAAAAACGCAAAAAAAAAAAAAAGAATTCAAGTTACAGTTAGAGCTAACTTCCCAGAAATGAGCTGTGAATCGTCGCAGTGGAAGATGCGGCTGCGTTCCTCAGAAGAGACCCAGGCTGCAGCCTGGCACGTGAGGCGTCAGAAAAGCCGGGTCCTTGAGGTTTCCAGAACATCACGAAGATGCGGAATCAGGCGGCGTCCGGCGCGCAGGGGCAACCCAGCTGCTGGCACCGCGAGGAGGCGCCTTTAGCCTCTGGAGGGGAACTGTGTCAAAGCCGGGACACGCCGCAGGGCGCGAGGGCAGGAGGACATGGTGAGACCCGCGGCACCCGCGCCTTACCTGCCGTGTGCTGTTCCCTGGGCGGCTGCGAAGGGCAGGGCAGCACCAAGGGGAGAAAGAGACCCCGCAAAGGGCGCTTCCGTCTGGGGGGCGAGGCAGGCGCCGCGGGGAGCAGCGGAGGGAGGCGTGGAGGGGGCCCGGGGGGCGGGGGGGCAGCCCCGGCCACGGGGTGTCTCCCGCCTGGACGCCCCCCATGCAGACAGCGGGCTCGGCGGGGGGAAGCAGGGGACCAGCCACAGAAAACCCCGCACTCCCAGAGAAAACAAACAGAACAGAAACGGAATCCAACACGCCGCGGGGCTCCGTGTGAACAGTGCCAGCGCCGCCCCGAACCCTCGCCGTTCCCACACCGGACCCTGCTGTGACTGAGGGCGACCGGGCGGCAGGGAGCACGACGGACAAAATGCATCTTCAAGCGGAGAAGATCAGACCCCAGCAGCGATCAAAGCCGGATACTCAGATTGAGTGAAAAAGACTCAGAAGCTGCGAGGACTAGGGGAAGAGGCGCCCGTCTGGGCGGAAGGGTCTGCGGTGGGAGGAGAGGCAGGGCGGCCTTCGGAGGACGATGCGTCCCCCTGGACTCTCCACCCTCGTGGACGGAGCGCTCTGGGGGGAAAGGAGGGTGAAAACTAAGAGACAGGGAGAGGACGGAATGGCCTCTTGTGATGGCCGTCGCCTCGCCAGACCCTGGGCCCCCTGGCCAGCCTGTGGGGACCACTCACCAAGGGGCCCCTGATGCCACTTTCCATGAAGACTGCGACCAGGGGGTGCCCGCGGGCGGGGGTCCCTGGGCTTCCTCTGGGTTCCGGAGCAGACCAGGATCACAAGGATTGGGGGGCCACCAGCACCACGACCAAGTCCCCCCACCCCCGGGTTCTCAATGTGGACACAAATGACACTTGGGGCGACTCCTTCTGTATTGGGAGGGGCCGCCCTGAACATTGTGGGGGATTGAGCAGAACCCCTTCTCCCACTAGATGCCAGGAGCACCCCCTCAGGCCGGCAGCAAACCTGCTCCAGACACTGGCCTGTCTCCCCCGCCGAGACAGGGCTGCGAGAATCAGCAAATAAAAATACGGAATGCCCAGGCCAACTGTATTTCAGATAAACAATCAATAATTTTCCATATAAGTATGTCCCAAGCAATATTTGGGATATAGTTACACTCTTAAAAAACCCCTGTTTAACCAAAATTCCAAAATGCCTATGTCACCAGGCATTCTGGATTTTCCTGACACCCCTAGCTGGGCAGCAAAGTCGCCCCCAACTAGGAAGCACAGCTCTAGAGTAAGTCTTTCTGCTTTTCTCATTGCACGTCTCCAGCTGTAAATAATTTCGTTTGCCTGATAAAGTGCACACGTTGTCCTGTCACTATATTGCCAATGTTAAACACACATACCCTGAAATTTCAGGACTGGTATTCAGGCATCCATAGCAGTTTCAGATTTTCTTCTCACACCAAGGGTCCCCTTATCCACCCCATCTGGAGGCCCCGGCTCAAGAAGCCGCGTATAAGTCCACTCACCACTGGACAGATGTGACCTCCAGGGCCACCCGCTGAGCCTCTGGGGGTTTCAGAAAACCCACTGCCCTCCCACCCACTCTCCATGGTTGGGCAGAAGCGCTGCAGCTCTCGCCCTCAGCCACGTGCCCTCCGTCCAGCAGGGGTTCACAGACCCGCGGACCCAAGGCCAGGTCCTGGGATCCAGACCCACAAACCCGCTGCAACCCCAGGGTGACCTTCCAGAGGTGCCAGACATAAAAGCTAAACACGTGCACAATGTGCCATGAAGGGAGGTCACGAGGGAGCAGGGACAGAGGTGACCGAGGAGGTGGCCTTGGGGCAGAGGGACATGGAGAGCAGAGCCGGGCACAGAGGGGTCTGGGCCAGAAGGTCCTGTGGCGGGAGACAGGATGCTGGCGCAGGGCGGGCAGAGGGCGGGCGGCTCCGAGAGGGGGCGCAGGACGACTCTGGCCACTCTTTGGGGAATAAACCTCAGGCCCGGGCAGGGGGAAGGGGAGACGCTGCCGCTGTCCGGGTGAGAGAGGCGTGGCTTGGACCCGGAGCACGTGGCGGGGGACGGCAAGGCTGTGCATCTGTCTGAGGAGGTGCCCCGGGCCAGCCGGTGGCTGGAGTGGGCGCAGGACGACGTGAAGGCTCTTGTGCAAAAAAGTGGGAACAGCACTGCCTGGGGGCTCCGGGGAGCTTGTGGGAGGGGCCGGGCGGGCGGAGGCAGGACGGGAGGACGGCGACTGGAAACCTGTCTTCCAGAAAGGATGCACGTGCGTCCGCCTGCCCGCCCTCAGCACAGAAACTACGGCAGCCGCGTGGGTGACAGCGACCCGCTCACCAATGAGGTCACAGCGAATGCACCACGGTCGGCCTGGCAGCCAGGTGCGCGGTGGCTGCGCGGAGAGTGAAAGAGGATGGCGTGTTGCTCGGCCCGCAGGAACCAGGACGGGGACCACGGGGTGGACCGGCGACCCCACGGCACCTGCCCCTGTGGCCTCAGCCCCCTCTGCCTAGCAGAGGCATGACGCCCCCGACGGCCGCAGGAATGGAGGCAAGAGAGGGCAGGGCCCCGCCCAGAGCCGCCAGCGAGCTGGCAGCTGAGCTGAAAGCAGGACGCGGAGCCCCGGCGCCCAGCCCGGGCCCCGCCACCTGTGCTACGGAAGACGCTCAAGGCTGTCCTGAGGGACGCGACGCCAGCCCAGGGAGCCTCTGCATGCCCGCCTGGACCGCCAAGGTCGCCTCGCACACACAGACGGGGCCGCCGCACCTCACGGTGCACGCGCTGCGGATCCTCTTCAGACGACGGCACATCCGCTCTGACGCTCTGACGGTAGAGTCCAGAAGTCCCCACGAACACGCACGGAGCTCCAGCTGGGCGCTGGGAGGAGAGGGGCAGACCAGCTGCTGCACAAGGGCTCCTGGCAGTGCTCAGCGGGGCCGCCCAGAACTGGCATCGCCCGGACATGCTCCGCAGGTGGACGGAAAGCCACCCGGCCGTGCAGGGAGCACTATCAGGACCTGGGCCAACATGCCTGTCAGCTGCACCAGGACAAACGAGAACACAGGGACATCCAATGCTGCCACTTTGGGGACACTGGAAAAGGCCAAACTCATCTCCGGGGACAGGAGTCAGACGGGGGCTGGCGGTCGGGAAGGGACTTCTGGGAGAGACGCGTGGCAGTGGGACCATCCTGTATCTCAGCTGTGGTGGTTACACAACTGCACGCATTTGGCCCAACCCAGAACAGTGCAACACGAAGGGAGGCTTTAAAGGACGGAGACGATGCCCCAAACCTGACTTCAACAACACCAGCAAAGACCAGACCAGGTCCCTCTCCTCCTGCCGACGGGTCAGCATCTTCTCCTGACTCTTCAGATGGAACCCAAGCCCTGTCCTGGGCCTCTGAGCCCTGCATGGGCCGGCCCTGCCCTCCTGGTCTTCCTGCCCCGTCGACCCTCCCACACAGGCTTCCTGGTCCTCAGGGACCCCGCACACTCTGTTCCTCGCCCCAGATGCTCTTCCTTCTGTCCCCCCACCCCCAACCCTTCCTTCTCAAGCTTCAGACCTCCGTCCCCACCAACCTGCCAGAGGAAGCACACAGGGTGCTGCCCACAGTCTCCTCCCTCCAGCACAAGCTGCAGTCGTATTCTCACAGCTATGTGCCTGGCTCTCCACGAGGGCAGTGCCCTTCTTGCATCTCCCATGCCCAACCCTTGGTACAAGCCTGTTACACAGCAGTGCCCAATAAATGCTACTGAATAAGAGAATGAGTGACTGAATGAACGAAGTTCTAGGAGAAGGAGACAGACAAAGTACCTTCTCGACACCCATTTTTTTTGCAGAGGGAAACACTAACGAGAAAGGACCCTGGACAAAGTGACACGGCCACACCCTGGGCCATCGAAGACTGGCGGAGGCGCAGGGAGGCACGGAGCCCTACCTGTCACAGTGGCAGGTCCCCGGAGTCCCAGCTAAGGGCTTGTGGTCAGCCTGAAAAACAAAAGGGAAAAAACGGTTAACGGCTTTGCCGGAGTTGAATCTCCCCAACCGCCTGGCTCTGCTCAGCTGAAAATCAGCAGGAAGGGTTCGACCAAGTCTGGTGCCCACTTCAACACCAGAGCTTCTGCGTCTCAGACCAAACATTGGTCTTTTGAAGTCGAGGCTCTGTTAAGCCTGGGCTCAAACAACAGGGTCAGCAGGAGGTTTATAAAAAAGATTTGAAAGACGACCCGCTGGCCAGTTGCTCTTACAAAACTATTTCGATGCTGGCCCTGGATATGAATCAGCTCCCCGTGGCTGCCATGCCCCTGGGAACACCCACGGGGCTGAGAATGAAAGCGGCTGGGAGGGGTGGGGCCCAGGGAGGGGGACCTTTGGGGCCAAAAGGCATCACAGGTTTTGTCAGACTCCTCGTGGAGGGAGGGGGGACCGTGGAAGACATGGGGCTGATATAAAACACGGCTGGGTTCGTCCGTCCTTGAAGCAAATATTATTCTCATTAAAACATCATCAGATCGTCTGCTGGGAGGAGGCTCACGGAGGAGAGTGGCCCGGAGAAGCCCTGGGGTTGCACGCAGTCGGGCCGCGCCCGGGGCCCAGGCGCCACCACCCCAGTCTGGCCCCTGCCAGCAGGGCTCCCAGGGACCGTGGTGAGGCACTCAGCCCGGGTCCTGGCCCTCCCTTCAGGGGGTCTCCCCCACCCGTGGACGCCGCCTTCCCCATCCTCAACCAGGCCAGGAGCGGGAGGTCTCAGCACGAGGCTGGCTGTGCGTGTCAGCTCGGCGGGGCCCTGGTGCGCACTGCATGGTCAAGCGCCAGCGTGGAGGTCGCCATGAATTCCGTCCATGTGGCTGGCGTGTGCCATCAGCTAGCTGGCTCGGAGTAGGGGCACTCTTCTAAGGCGCGTGGCCTCACCTAAGCAGTCCGAGTTCCTTCTCCCAGAGGAAACCATTCTGCCTCGTGACCGTAACAGACCCCGGGCTGGCTTTCCAGCCCACCACCTGCCCTGCGAGCTCCAGACCTGCCAACCGCACAGTGCTTAGACTAAAAATACCCCCTCTCTCTGCAGACCCGTAGATCAATTTGATAGATAATAGAGAGGCAGGGGAGGGATATCCTGTGGGTTCCAACTGTCCGGAGGGCCCCGCCCTTGAAAATCCCTCACCCCGGCAGCAGCACAGACCCGTGGTTAAAAATGCCGACTCTGGTTCATGTGAAGTTCTGGAAGAGGAGAGGCTAATTCATGATGAAAAAAATCAGTGTTTGTCTCAAGGGGAGCAGGCAAGGATTGTCGGGGAAGCGGGGACTGCCTGGGGGATGGGAAATTTCACATCCCGATGGGAGGGGCTCACAGATGCGCCCTGCCGTTAAAATTCTGCAAATGGTACATCCGCAGTTTGTACCTGGAAAGTTTACTGCAGAACATAAACACTGAACTCGAGCTGATGGAACGTGAGCATGAGTATTTGCGAGTGAAGCATTCTGGTGTTTGCAGTTGTTTTTGAAATGCATACAAAAATAGACAAAAGAGGGTGGGGAGAGGGACAGATGCCTGACGAAGGGTGCGCAGTGGCGTGTTAACGGGGGAATCAGGTGGGGGGTATGTGGGTGTCAGTGGTAAAATGAGTTTATCTTTCCAGGCTGTGTACAGGGTGCCTGGAGCCGGCAGAGAGGAGTTCTATGTTGAGAGGAGATGGGAGGCCTTCTGGAGAAGGTATTCCAAGTGGGCAGGACGCCAGCGGATGGACATGGACCTCAGGGTGGAAAAAAGATGCCCTGTGATGTAACATTCTGGTCCACGGTGGTTCTCTGTGGACCACAGGACTACACGGGCGGTAGGTCTCGTCGGCCAGCCAACTGGCCCGAGCCATCCTGAAAGCCACACTGGGTGCTGAATGTGGTCCTGACTCACTAAAAGGGTCTCTGGCCCCTCCCAGCCTCCAAGGGACAGATGCACGGTCCAATCAGAAAGGATTTTCCATAAACCACCACCTGGAAACCCAAAGTCTAGCTGCTTCCCAGCAAGGGACTGACCCAGTCCTGTTTTCTTGCCATTTCCCCTGATGACCAGGGGCTCACAGAGCCAGGAAACAGCATGAAAGGATATGGCCAATAAGGAGACTGTGTTATAATGAACCAAGGGAACATGCTTCAGACTGAGAAAGGAAGAAAACTCACCTCCAAAGAATCAGCAATGCTCTTATTTACAGCTAAGTTTAAACTACCCCCATCCACCCACTCATTCATCCACCCATCCATCCATCCACCCACCCATCCATTCACCCATCCATCCACCCACCCAACCATTCACCCATCCATCCACCCACCCAACCATTCACCCATCCATCCATCCACCTATCCGCCCACCCATCCATCCATCCATCCATCCACCCACCCATCCATCCATCCACCCACCCATCCATCCATCCATCCACCCATCCATCCACCCATCCACCCACCCACCCATCCATCCACCCATCCATCCTTCCACCTATCCGCCCACCCATCCAGCCATCCATCCATCCACCCACCCATCCATCCATCCATCCATCCACCCACCCATCCATTCACCCATCCATCCACCCACCCATCCATCCACCCATCCGCCCACCCATCCATCCATCCACCCACCTATTCATCCACCCAGCCACCCACCTACCCAGTTATCCACCTACCCATCCATCCACCCACCCACCCATCCAAGTACCCATCCACCCACCCATCCACCCACGTACCCATCCACCCACGTACCCATCCATCCACCCTTCCATCCATCCACCCACCCATCCACCCTTCTATCCACCCATCCATTCACCCATCCATCCACCCACCCAACCATTCACCCACCCATCCATCCATCCATCCACCCATCCATCCACGCATCCACCCATCCACCCACCCATCCACCCACCCACCCATCCATCCACCCACCTATTCATCCACCCAGCCACCCACCTACCCAGTTATCCACCTACCCATCCATCCACCCACCCACCCATCCAAGTACCCATCCACCCACCCATCCACCCACGTACCCATCCATCCACCCTTCCATCCATCCACCCACCCATCCACCCTTCTATCCACCCATCCATTCACCCATCCATCCACCCACCCAACCATTCACCCACCCATCCATCCATCCATCCACCCATCCATCCACGCATCCACCCATCCACCCACCCATCCACCCACCCACCCATCCATCCACCCATCCATCCTTCCACCCATCCATCCATCCATTCACCCATCCATCCACCCACCCATCCATCCACGCATCCACCCATCCACCCATCCATCCACCCATCCATCCTTCCACCCACCCATCCATTCACCCATCCATCCACCCACCCATTCACCCATCCAGCCACCCAACCATCCACCCATCGATTAACCCACCACGCTCCCTCCATTCATCTACCCATCTGCTCATCCATCTACCCATCTACCCACCCATCCACCTGTCCATCCGCTCATCCATCCATCATTTATCCATCCTCCATTAGCCCATCATTCCACCCACCCATTCAGGCATTCATCTGTCCAACTTTAAAGAAGCTAGAAGAGGCACTAAGTATTTTGTGCAGCTGGATTAAAGAAATTGTACAAAACAAACTGGACATCATTTGTCTCCTTAAGCAGCAAGGAAAACAAAACTGTCATTGCCAAAAATGGGATGTTATGAAATATTGTCAGGGTGGCAGTTTAACAAGCAGACTGAGCCACTGGAGCGAGTAAGAGAGGGGGTGGAAAATCATTTCTAAAATATATTCTTCTTCAAAATACCTAGTTCTCGTCTGACGTTTCTACTTTTTTAATGGTGGGGCTACGAAATAGTTCTGTTTAAAATCTATTATCAAAATAAATTATTCCAAACTTAAAAAAAATCTCTGTATTGATGATCTGAACTTTAAAAACGAGGCAGAGTAATTGCCCCTGCTCCGTATTCACAACCTTTAATTAGTTTCTGAAGTACCTCTGGCTCTACTACAATGTCACGGACTTCTTTGTGAAGACTGCCTTTTTTCGTTAGTTACTAGTGTTGTTTGTTTATAAATCATCCTCACTCAGTGTCAAACTTCAAGACGGCTAACATTCAGAACTGTTGGCGCCTTTGACTGAGTCTGTAGAGTTATTATTTCATTAAGAAAATTCTCTTCCTACAGGTGCTGTGAGACCTGGAAAACAGGAGCAAGCTTGGCCGCGTGGAGGATTTTCTGGGTTCTAATTTGTCCATGTGGAAATTGTGTCTCTTTCAGCCTGGATTTCTGGGCAGGGTCTGTGTTTTTGCCTCTGGTCAGGGAACTTCTCAACAATGAATATTTTACAAGCCGAAATTCATCAAACAAATGGTCTCTTTTTACGATGCTTTTCAACTGTTTCCCCAAATTTAAATGCTTCAAAAATCTTAGACTGTCTCAAGTATATTCCATCTGGGTAGAGAATATAAATATATCCAACTTTAAAATGTGGAGCTCATCAGGAGATTCTTCGCTAGTCCAGAACATTCCTCAGGGACATGACAGCATTGTTCCTGCGGTCCCCCGCGCCGGGCCCGTGGCCTGCGACACCCGGGCCGTCCCTGGCTTTTGCAGGCAGGCCGACAGCTTCATTCTGAGCCTGAGCCTACTCTGGGATAACTGTGCTTCACCAAAGGCTTCACAAACTCAAGTTCTCTGGCACAGGATTTGCTGAAAATGTAACGTTTCCATGGACTGTGAATTAAGTGCATCTCACCCCCAAGGGGCTTTTGTTTGCACGACAGTCTCCTGCCACCAGGGTCACTCTATTCGCAAAGGCTGCCACACACCCGAGCCGTCGGGCCCATGGCAGGCGGCCCCCGCTTCGGGGGACGCCCCGCTGAAGTGTCTTTCGTTTTCTGACCTGACGCCGGCCTCATCACATGGCCTCTTGGCCCTGCGACCCCCGTCCCTGTGCGTCCGGACGGCCGCGGCCTCACAAGACTGGCAGGATGCTCTGCCAGGCTCAGGATGCACTGCGCGGCGCAGACTGTGGATTCCAAGCAGACTTCCGCTCCATGGATTTGGCGAAAACCTTGTGTGTAGCATGATGTATGTTCCGCCAGAATCTGAATTTGTGTTATCACTGCAAAAACGAATCACTGTACCTTCAACTTTGAACTTTTAAACTGAATCAGGGAAAGCCCTTCTGGTACATTCTACACCACCCGCTGTCCTGCTGGTGGCTGGTGGCCTGGGCCTCCGCGCGTCCCGATGGCCGCAGGTGGGGATGGCACAGAGGCTGAAAGCCAGAGGCTGGCAGGGCAGCAGGCTCCACGTCTTAAAAATAAATCCGTTTTTAAACTCTTTTTAAATTCTATCTCGATTCTCTTGCCCACCGAAACCTCCAGCCTGGCGTCTGCTGTCTTGGCTTAGAAGGGGGAGCAGGGCGTGGGCTCCACTTCCCTCCTGGTCACATCGCCCGGGACAAGGTGCAGAGACCACTGGGCTCATGTCTGTGAGCACGAGAAAGCGCTTGCACAACAGGAAACATGACACATCCCTAGGACATGGCAAATAATTTTAAATTATAGGAAGATGGTTAAGACAAACCTTTAGAGGCTTCAGAGGAATGCAGCTGTTTCAAAGGAACATGAAAGGTCAGAAACACAGGCTCAACTGCTGTTTTCACCTCCACCAGCTGCGTTAGACACAAGACCCCATGGGGAGACCGTGTCCCGTCCCGCGGCCCGGGGTGCCAGGGTCCTGAGGCACGCCCTCCCCTGGCGGCCTCTCTCCAGCCCCCGCCCAGACTCCAGTGCTTCGCGGACAGCGGAGGACACAGTAAACAGGCCTGCCACCCAGGAGCTCAAGAAGAGCCCACCCCTCCCCCAGCAAGAACGGGCCTCCCGGAGGCCAGCACTGCTGTGCCCGAGTGCCCGGCCCAGCGTCACACTAGAAAGCGGGCACCCTTGCTCTCAGCTCCAGGCCAAGCCGTCCAGGTGTCCGAGGCCAAGGGCCCACCTCCTGACAGGGCAGGGTGGGGGGCCAGTCTGTGGAGAAGACGGGACAGGCCAACTGGACGGGGCGGCAGGAGTGGCTCCTGGGCCGGGGGTCGGGGTGGGGGGGAGGTCAGGCTGGCGGGAGGCAACAGAGGGCTGTGCCTTATCCTGGAGGAGGATGGAGCCAGGCGCCTCTGGGCAGGTGCTGGAAAAGTCCTTTGTGGCAGAGGGAGGGTGGCTGGGATCAGAGTGAGCAGGGGACCTGGGTCTGGGGCCACACCTCCCCCTGACCAGCCTGTCACCCAGCAAGGCCCTAGGAGTGTCCACTGCCTGCCAGCACTCAGCAGTGACCAGGAGGGAATGGACGGTCACACAATGATGAGAAGAGCCTGGAGATGCTGACGGGGGCTGCAGGGTGCAGCAGGGAAGAGGGCCTGAGCCGAATGGCCGCTGCCCGGCGCTGGTACAGGGGGCTCCCGTCTGGGAGGGCGGCCCACGGGAGAATCTGGGTGTCTGCTCGGGAGCCCCACTTTGGACCAAATCAGCCTTCCCTACAGCGCCCCCCACTTCCACATTTCTAATCCCCCAGCGGGGCTGCATGGTCACTGACAGCGGGCTCTGGGGACCCCGAGAGGGGAGGCCTGAGAGACAGAAGGGGACAGCGCCTGCCCCTTGAGGGGAACGGCCACCCCATGAGCAGCCACTGAGGCAGAGGAACTGTCAGCAGCAGCCGGTCGACGGATTCTGCTGGATTTTGTCTCAAAGTGGAAGCGGGTGCACACAGGGCCAGAGCGTGAGAGCGGCTCAGAACCCCAGTCCACCCCCAGCGCCCTGGAAATGACGAGGCCCCACTGCACACCCAAGCTGGAGCCAGTGGCACAGAACATGCCGGTAGAAAGAGTACCCGAAGGGCAGACCCTCAGAGCTCTCGGCGCAGCCCAGCGGTCAACGAACCCGACTAGCATCCATGAGGACGCAGGTTCAATCCCTGACCTCACTCAGTGGGCTGGGGATCCGGCGTCGCTGTGAGCTGTGGTGTAGGTCGCAGATGTGGCTCAGATCCCACGTGGCTGTGGCTGTGGTGTAGGCTGGGAGCTGCAGCTCCGATTGGTCCCCTAGCCTGGGAACCTCCATGTGCCACTAGTACGGCCCTAAAAAGGCAAAAACAAAAGCCACAACAAAAAAAACACCCCAGCAGGTCCTCTGGGCAGACACGGCTGGGCAAGCCCAAGGGTGGTGTCGTCGCTTCAACCCAACCCTTGCAGGGTGAGACCAACGTGGCCCCAAGTGGCACCAGTTGCAGTCGACGCCCACATGCTGACTTCTGGGTGCCCCGGCCCCTCACAGGGGGCTTGAGAGCTGGAGGGTAAGCCAGCCCTGCAGGGGAGGGAGCCTCCTGCAGCTGCTCCCCAGGCAGCAGGGCCCAGCCCGGAAATCTGGGCAAAGCAGCTCCCTGGAAACTGCTGTTTGGGGCTATGTTTGCTCCAAGCCTTTGACGCCTCATTACCAGGGACGTTTTGTTCCAACTCCTTGCCCTCACCTGGGATCACGGTCCATCTCCAGGAAAAGTCAGAGTCATTCTTTCCAACCCTGCTGGCCAGGTTGGGCGCGCGCAGCCAGGTCGCACTGGCAACGAGAGGCTGGGAGGAGGGAAGTGCTGCCCCCTCCCTCCCAGCCTGTGCCTCTGCAGCAGGGCAGCCCTTCCAGGGTGGACACCCCCTTCCTGCCTCCTTCAGGTGCCAGGCCATGTGGGCGCCTCTCCTCACCTGCCCTGCTTCACTTAACCCGCACAGCAGCTACACGAAGCAGGCACTGGTAACCCGAGTCTAAAGATTAAAATCGGACACGCCACACACCCGCACCTGTGGTCGATGGGTTTTCAACCAGGTGCCAAGACTTTCACCGAGGGAAGAACAACTGGACCCCCACATGCAAAAGAAGGAAGTCGGACCCCTGCAGAGCCTCTTACACAGAAATTAACTCTAAGAGGCTCAAAGACCTAAATGCAAGAGCCAAAACCGTAAGTCTCAGGAGGTGAAAGGGCGACTATTCGTGACCTCAGATTAGACAATGATTTCTCAGCTGTAACACCAAAGGCACAGCAAGAAAATTCACAAATGGATAAACTGTACTTAATCACAGTTAACAATTTTTGTGATGCAAAGGACATCATCAAGAAAGTGAAAAGCGGGAGTCCCACTGGGGCTCGGTGGGTTAAGGATCCAGCTGCAGAGGTTCAGGTCACCATAGAGGCGTGGGTTTGATCCCCGGCCTGGCAGGGAGTTAAGGGAGCCAGCATGCTGCAGCTGCAGCTCAGACTCAATCCTAGGCCCAGGAATTTCCACATGAAGCGGGTGCAGCAAAAGAAAGAAAAAATGAAACCAAAGAAAGAAAAAGAAAGTAAAAAGACAAAGAATGAGAGGAAATACCTGTAAAACGCATCCCTGGTAAAGGACTTGGTCTAGAATGTAAAGGGAGCTCCTGCTGTGGGTCAGACGGCTAAGAACCCGACTAGCATCCCTGAGGACGCAGGTCCAACCCCTGGCCTCTCTCAGTGGCTTAAGGAGCTGGCGTCGCCATGAGCTGTGGCGCAGGTCACAGACGTGGCTCAGATCTGGCATTGCGGCAGCCAGCCTGGAAACTTCCATGTGCCACAGGTGCGGCCTTAAAAAAAAAAAAAAAAGAATATATTTTAAAAATCCTAAATTCAATAATGAAATGACAAGGAAGGTAAACAAATGAGCATAAGCACAGAGCCCTTGTCCATCCTTAGCCGTCAGGGAAGCGCCCGAGACAACACAGCCCAGGGGCCGGAAGAGGGAGAAGCGACACGGACTGCTAGCGGGACCGGGTCTCCTTTGGGGAGGACAGCGTAGCTCTAAATCTGCCGGGGCGGTGGGTGTGCAATTCTGTGAACACCCCAAACACACGTAGTTGTACACTTCAGATGGGTGAACTGCACAGCACACGAATCACATCTCAATAAGGCTGTGTTAACAACAGCCGAGGCCCGGGGCAGAAACAGATGGGTCATGTTGCACTTAAAGGGCAGAGGCAGGACTTGAACTCGGGAGCTTCAGGTCGAAGCTCTTCCCTGCACGTCCGGTCACCTCCTCTGGATTTCCAGCTTGGGTATGTCTCGCCCCCCTCTGGAGGCCTCATCGCGGAGGCCCGCTGCTACTCCAAGTGTGGCCCCGGAGCCGGGGGCATCAGCGGCAGCTGGGCGCTCGTTAGTAACACAGGGGTTCTGGCTCCCGCGTAGGACATGCGTCCTGTGCCCACAGCTCCCGCACCACATGGACGAGGGGCTCCCGTCGGAGCACAGAACTGGGGCAGCAGCTGCCTCTCACTCCCAAGGCCGGAGGCCAGCCTCTGCCGCCCCCTCCCACTCCCACGGGACCACGGAAGCAGCCACCTTCAGAGACAGAACCCCAGCGCCTTAAAGCAGACATGAATTCCTGGTGGATCTAGTTAAAACACAGGCTCTGAGCGACATGTCTGGGGTGGAACCTGAAACTCCGCGTCGCAGGCAGACCAATGCCAGGGCACTGTGTTAGACAGGACAGTAAGAACCCTCGAGCCAGCCTCCACCTCCCACGAGAGACTCTCTCTCGACGTCCCCACAGGGCCATCCAATCTCCCCCAGTCAGGCGCCTTACCTCACCCGCCGTCTCGCTGCGCTGTCAGGTGGGACCTGTCACTGTGGCGCTCAACCCCTGACTGGGTCACAGGGACAGCGGCACCCCCAGCACTCCAGCTGCCTGCCCAAAGCCCACACACATCCTCTCGGGGGCAAGACGGCACTGTCCTAGGCCTTGAGCGAGCTCTACACTTTTTCAGGAACAGTATCTGGCACATCATCAGAACGGACAGGGCACGTAAGGAGATGGGACGGCATGATCCAAACTCAAGAGAAACAACAGACAACAGAAACAGAGCCATGGACTTTTCAGGATATGAACTTTCAATAATCCCCTAAAATATTCAGTGAAACGAAAGACGAGATTGAGAATTTTGGTACAATGGAAACTATAATAAGGAGTCAGAGAAAAGTTCTAGAACTGAGAAATATAATAACTGCAATTTAGACCTTAACAGACTAGATCTGACTGAAGAAAGAATTAGTAAACTGGAAGATAAATCAAAAGAAATTTTGCTCATTATTTTAGCTATTCTGGGGAATCTATTTGGCCCTTGTGGTTTAAATTTGCATTTGCCTAATGACTAATCACGTGGCACACCTTTTCATACACTTACATGCTATCAGGAATTTCTCTTTCTCTTTTTTCCAGATACACTCACGGCACATGAAAGTTCCTGGGGCCAGGGATTGAATCCGAGCTGCAGCTGCAACCTATGCCACAGCTGCAGATCCTTAACCCACTGTGCCAGGCCAGGGATCAAACCTGTGCCACCTCAGAGACAATGCCAGATTCTGAACCCACTGCACCACAGTGGGAACTCCTGGAGACTTTTTTAAAGAAGTGCCTATTCCAAAATTTTGCATATTTAGAATATTGGGTTATCTATCATTTTTAGAACTACTCATCTCTATTAGAGTTTGACAACTCCTGGATGCATATTTTAATTTCTATGGTAATCTAAAACAACAACAAACATATTTATAACTTTCAAACTAACAAGGGGGGGTATAAAATAATAGAAACAATCATTTTACAAAGGCACGAAAGGAGAGAAAAAGTGACAGAATAATCAGAATAAATAAAAAACACACAGTACCCTAGAGGGGACTGTTAGGTGACACCCAGATATATTAGTCATCACATCAAATGGAAGCAGACTAAGTATTCATATTGAAAGATCAAAATGGCATCTTTCGTCAATGGGAAAATACAACTTTTCATGCAAATCAATGACTTTCTATTTGTCCATCTCCCATTGTCACTACACAGAGAGAGGCAAGTTGCAAATTCACGTTCACTTAGCTGGAGATGCCTGCTAATCACTGCCAACAGACTGGTGTGCTACTTAAAAGTTAGTTTATGCTGCCAGACAGATTCCCCTCCGCAAAGAAAGGCTGTATCGCTTCTACTTGTCAAGATCCTTGAAATACGGTGTTTGTAAAATCAGGTCTGATTCCACTGTGGTCTCCCTTTGCAGTTCTCACGGCTTGTCCGCCCTCACCTCTGGAATGACGTCCCAAACTCTGGAGGCGCCCAGGTTGCAGTCCTGACACGTATGGGACTCACCTCAGGGGGAGTCATTCCCTGCATCTCCCTGGACTTCAGTTTCCTCGTCTGTAAAATGGGGTAACGGTCCCACCTCCACGAGGTGTTGAGGGATAAAGTAATGGAAGCACATCACGCACAACGGACAGGCAATAAACGGCGGGTGTTCCTGCTACCACCACGTGAGAACTGGATCGGCGCTGCTCGCTCATCCCCCTTTTGATCTGGTCCGTTCCTCCGGGTCCCCTCTCAAGGCTCCATTCAGAAGCTATTCCACCCTGTGCCCCGGTGCCGGCCAGGCACCCACCTCGCGCCCACACAAATGCACAGCTCTGGCCCTCAGAGCTGGGTGCTGCACATGGGTGTTTACATGAACTGAATTCACCCCACGTGGAGAACAAAAGACTCGTGAGCAGAGGAAACGGGTGACGTTGTGTTCCTCCCACAGCCACAGCCACATCTTACACGTGAGGTTTTAAAGTCAAGCCACAGGTGTGGAGTCACAGGTGTGAAGCTGCAGCTGGATGGCCACAGTGCCTCTTGGAAACCCTTCTTTGTCCTTGGGGGGCACGCGGGCTGGGTGCACAGCCCTGACACCAGTCCTACCCCCTGAAGGTGGAGCCCCACAGGCCGGGGGAAGGATGGGCCCAGAGCAACGGGGACAAGCCAGCGTGGCCTTCAGGCCTTTCCTTTCGGAGGAGACCGGCCAACCCCGAGAAGACAGACCGGGGGCGGGGGGGGGCGGAGTGAGGACAAGAACCCTCGTGTCCTGCTCACCCGCAGCCTCGCTCTGCTTGCTCCGGCGCAGGAACAGCCGCGGAGCCCGGAGAGGCTGGAAAGAAAGAGCTGTGTCCTACAACCTGGAACTTAGCTGGGCAGGGGCCCTGCTGTGTGTCAGGCATTCACAGTCCTTGAAAACAGAGGGATCAATCTGCTTCTTCCAGCAGATTCCACCCTCTTCCTTGGAAACCAGTGGGGAGTGGCTATGCCAGGGGAGGCGTCTCTCCGCCCCTGTTCCTAACACATGGCAGAGGCTTGGTCCCTGTCTGTGCGTCACATGAATGGAACAGAAGAGGGAAGGACAAACCAGCAGCAGAGAGGTTGGAGAGCCCACGTGACCGCCCCTGAACACATGCCCGCCTCCTGTGTCTCTGCGTCTGACCTCCCTGGGGAGTTCAAGGTCAGAAGCAGCCTCTTCCACATCCACACAGGCGGCAAGGGTGCTCTGCCCTGTCCACGCATCCACAGGTCCGCGAGCCACCCTCTGCTGTCACGCTCCAGGCCCTGCTTTGTCACTAGACCACGAGGCTCTCAGTCCCGCTCTCCCTGGACCAGGAGGGCCCCCCGTGCTCTCCTGCCTCCTGGAGCAGGACCCTTGGCACAGGTGGGGCAAGGAGGCCTCCCCGATCCTGGGCACAGCCAGCCCTCGGCCTCCTTGGAGACTAAGTCTCAGGAGGGGCAGCCAGCTCGGTGAGGACAGGACTCCGCCTTCCCCAGGCACCAGAGCTGAGCAAACCAGGGTCAGGAGGGGCCACGTGAGCCGTCAGGTGAACGAGGGCAGAAGGAACGTTAACACAGTGTTGGCCAAAGTGTGGGTCCCTGGAAAGCGGGCATCTCAACGCACACGCCCACTCTTAACGGGCACCGGCCGCAGCAGCGCGCTCCGAGGGGTGTGGGCGCAGACGTGGGAAACGGCGTCTGTCACTGGCGGGGACAGCTTACGCGGCAGCCTCCCCCGCTCCAGGAGGCCGTGCAGCTGTTCCCAGAAGAGGCCTGGCTGCACTTCTGATAGGACGACTCAGACCGGCACACAGCCGGCGCGGGGAGCGAGCGTGTCTGCCCTGGGCAGGGCGGCGCGTGCACGGAGCTGCAAGACGGGACTGGGAGGGCAGGGGCTGCGAAAGGAGAGGGTGCCTGCCCCCGCCCAGTGCCCTTCTGCTGTGCCAGGACTTCCTTCTGGGCGTGTACACCTATTGGAACCAAGAACAAGGGTCCCCATGCCTTGCATTCTTGGGGGAGCCTGCCAGGCCTCAGGGGAAAGAAGCCCGTCTCTCCGGGGCACCTCGGCTTGGACGGTTTTGTCGGGAGACTCAGAAAAGCAGAAAGCCTGGCCCCTGGATGGGACAGAGGAGAGGGCCACAAATTCTCGAGTGTCAGGGACAGACCTGTGTCCGGGACATGACCCCTAAGCCTCCACGTGTGCATCTGGGCCTGGGGCACGCGGAGGTATCCGGGTTCATCGAGGTCGTGAGGGTCGGGCCCTGACCCCACAGGACCCGCGTCTTCATAAGAGGAAGAGACCCCAGGGCCAGCGCTCCGCCCGCGCAGAGACGACCTCCCGCCTCCAGGACTGCCTGGGGTGGAAGCCCAGGGTTCTTTGCTTGCAGCCCCGCCACTAAGAGGAGGTGTCCCTAAGCCTCTGGTCTGGGACCTGCCCACGGCCCTGGTCACCGTCCACCCCCACCTGCGTCATTCACACACCTGGCGGGGCCGACCTTCCTGGGCAGGAGGCCACCCTCTGGCCACTCAGGAAACACAGCCTGCAAAGCCCGGGCAGCCTCGCCACCCCCAAGGCACTGCTGGTGCCAGAGACAGCAGGGAACCCCCTCGTCTGGCCTGATGGCATCCATGGGGCTCAGGAAGGAGCTTGCGGCTCTCCCACGACAGCGACAGAGAGAGCGCCCCACTGGAGAGGGCCAGCCTGGACCGGCTGGCACGGCGCCCTCGCCCAGGTCCCCGGGGGTGGGGAAGGGGGAGCAGGAACCAGACTGTGAGGGACTCGTCCCCCCACGGCTGGCTGACGCACAGGTGTCCTCTATGCTCGGTGCAGCAGGAGCCCGGGGATGAAGCCCCCTCTGCCGGGGGCGCCTGGACCCCCTCACCCCCCAGCACAGGGCAGGTACCCACCGGGCGCCCTCCCAGCGAGAGGGGTGGAGAGACCGGATGTGGGGCAAACCTCTAGACAGAACGCTGCCCGGAGCTGGAGTCATCAGTGAAAAACAAGCAGCCTGACTGTGGCAGCTCCCCGGAGGCCCTCCGTGCAGGAAGCCTGGGACGGAGGTGCACCGCGAGGCCCGTTCCCAGGGCTGCTGGGGGTCTCTGGGATCCCTTCTCTGGAAGTCAAGCTGCTTCCAAGGAGGGAAGGGATTTACCAATTGCTAAGAAATTCTGGCATTTAAAAAAAAACCCAGAAGCTCCCGCCAGAGACACAAGTAGAGATTAATGGTTTTTTCCCATCAGCACAGACGCGGGGGAGAAAGTATCCGAGGGTGACCCTGTGATGCCATGGGGCTGGCACCAGCCACGGGCCAGGAGACCCCCGGCCAGCCAGATGCCATCCAGCACTGCCCAGGCCCAGCCCCGGCAGCCCCGGGAAGGCAGAGCCCACGGGAGGAAACCCCGTGGAAACTGGAGCCCCTGCCTGCGGCTGGCTCGCGGGCCGCGGGCTCTTCTTCCACCGCCAAAGACGTTTCTCTATGAGCGCTGGGGCAAAGCGGTGCCTGGTGCGGAATTTCAGCCAATGGGTCATTTTTTTCGACCCAGGTGGAAGTGAACTCTCCCCTCCCTGAGCTCTCCAGAACCGCTGCTCCCACCCGTCAGGGCCCCGGCCTGCTCCCCGGCTCGACCCCAGCTTTCTGTGAAGCCAGCGCTGGGCCGGGCTTGCCCACGCCGCCCCCCGCCCGCGGCCCCACGGGCTGGGGAAGCAGAGATGTTCCCTCTTCCCTGCACGAGGGCGCGACGGGGACGGCAGTCCTGCCGGGAGACAAAAGCCACCCCGCGTTTCTAGGGTCCCCCGGCTCCGTTACGGAAGCCGTTCCCGTGCTTCCGCAGTGACGACCGCATGGACACCCCCGCGACGGGGCCTGGAAGACGACGAGGGACCCGTTTCCCGTGAACGCACATTTCTGACACTGGAGCGGCCAGAAGGCGGGTTCTTCGGCCAGAGCGGGTCTGGGCCCTGGGAACGTGCGCCGGACCCAAGCGGGGTAACGTCTTGTTTGTGAGGCACGAGCCCCGGGGTGGGGGGGGGGGCAGGGGCTTCGCGTGGACGCCCATGAGCACCAGGAGGCCGCTCGGGTTCTGCTGTGACAGACGCGGCTGCCAAGGGACTTGGGCAGAGCCCACTTGGAAACACGCCCCCACGGACTGTGCGTCGCCCCGCCGGAGCCCGGAGCCCGGAGCCCGGCGCCGGCCCAGACCTAGGCAAGCAGGTCCGAGTGTGGCCGGGTCTGTGTCACGGCTCCTTCGTGGACACACACACACACACACACACACACACACACACACACACATACACAAACTTCCCAACTCCCAGCGCTCCGGTTTTGTGTTCTAAGCTGTTGCTAAGGAACTGAATAAATCAGGCTGAGTGACACATGGCCCTTCCGTGCGACCACGGTTCCCTGAGCCAGTTCTCAGGAAAACTCTGGAGGGTGGGCGGGGCCAAGAGACTGGGTGAAGGACTCGGGCAGAAGAGACCTCCGGCTTCCTTCTTCGTTTTCCTCGTTAGATAACAAGAACATCCAGACTCACAGCCATCACTTTTGTAAACACCGTGAAGATGAGTTGGTTTTTTTCTCCACGAGTGTCCTTTTTATCTTATTTAGAAAAGCACTAAAGCTGGCAGTGAGGTGACAGTGACGCGACCCTGCTCAGCCTGACATGCAGCTCAGCCACAGGTGGCAGGCGCTGTCCCCCGCACGCCACATCCAGGGAGCACAGCGTCCCTGTGGGTCTGCGCCAGGCCCGACAGCTGAGTTGCCATCTGGGTTCCCGCTGCCGGACGCTGGGTCAGGAGGCAGCACGAGGTCCGCGCTCTTGGAATGAGTCACGAGCTCTTTGCAAACCACTTTCCTCCTGCAGCTGCCTCGGGGGCCTGCGAGATCCGGACCCTTAGCAGCTGCCCCACAGCTCTGGGGCGCGGGACTCCAGCGCTCCCCCCAAAACCAGCGCTTGTGCACGTGAGCCCACCTCGCACCCTGGCCCACGTGTCACTTCCACACAAGCAGCCCCTCCCTGTCCCCACAGGGAGCCTCCTGCACTCCCTCCAGCCGCGCTCTGCGCATGTGCCAGCTTGTCTGGTTTTCCCACACTCTCAACCCAAATCCACGGGGCAGGGCGGGTTCAGCCCCCCGCCCCTTCCCAGGGACATCTGCCGAGCTGGGGCAGGGAGGACCCCGGGAGCCTGAGGCTGTGCTCACAGCCCTGAACCTCAGAGCCTAACACCTGGGGCCCGGAGGCAAGAGGGACATGAAGAACTAGCTATGAATCCAGGAAGCGCAGCTCCGACACGGAACAGGGAAGCTTGCTGTGTCCAGGGCGTGCTGTCGAATAAAGCAAGAATCCAGCGCCATCAGAAATTAAAGTAGTCTTCTGGGAGTTCCCGTTGCGGCTCAGTGGTACAAACCTGACTAGCATCCATGAGGACACAGGTTCGATCCCTGGCCCCACTCAGTGGGTTGAGGATCTGGTGTTGCTGTGAGCTGTGGTGTAGGTCGCAGATGTGGTCCAGATCCCACGCTGCTGTGGCTGTGGTGTAGGCCAGTGGCTACAGCTCTGATTGGACCCCTGGCCTGGGAACCTCCATGTGCCATGGTACGGTCCTAAAAAGGAAAAATAAAAATTAGAGTAGTCCTCTGCGAAACAGAAAGAGATCCCACACAGGGAGAGCAGACCCTTGGTGCCCGAGGGCTGGGGGTTCGGAGATGCAACTATTACATTTAGGATGGGGAAGCAATGAGGTCCTGCTGCACAGCCCAGGGGACTACACCCAGCCTCCTGGGACAGAACATGATGGAAGGCAATATGAGAAAAAGAATGTGTGTGTGTGAGAGAGAGAGAGAGAGAGAGACTGGGTCACTTTGCTTGCTGTACAGCAGCAATGGGCACAACACTGTAAATCAACTACAATTTAAAAAACGAAATGAAAAAAATTCAAGTAGACTTTCCATCAGATCCAGCCATTTCACTTCGGGGTACACACCCGCCCCCAAAAGAGTGAAGAGTAGGGTCCTGTGGAGACACGTGTACCCCACGTTCACAGAAGCGCTGTTTGCAAGAGCCAAGGTGGGGGGCGCCCCGGGTCCGAGGTAGGTGATGGACAGACGCTTCCACAGGGAGGAACAGTGTTTGGCTTCACGAAGGAAGGGAATTCTGACTCACGCTGCACCACAGAAGAGGCTGGAAGCTGTGACGTGGAGCGAACTAAGCCGGTCACAAAGGACAAACCCTGTACGACGCCGCTTACACGAGGTCCCGGAGCAGACAAAGTCCCACAGACCGGACGGGAGGGTGGGCGCCAGGGGTGGGGAGGGGGCGGGGGTGAGCCTCGCTGGGGACAGGGTGTCGGTTCGGGGAGATGAGAAAGCTCTGCGGTGGCGCAGGTGGTGGTGGCACAACAATATAAAAATTCTCAGTGCCTCGGAGCCGGGCACTTAAAATCGCTTAGGATGGTAAATTTTACCGTGTGTGTATTTAACAACCATAAAAGCGAATACGTAAATAAACCGAGAATCCAGACGGAGTCCTTCCCCCAAAGCCTCATTCATGGGCCTCTCCTGGGTCCTGCGGGTTCCAACCTGGACCCCTGAGCCCGCGTGGGTCCACCCTGCCGTTTAGAGTCCCCCCCCCCCAGTGGCTCTGGGCAGCGCAGTCGTTGTGTGGTCGGGAGCCCACCTACAGCGAGGCGTCTGGGGGCCCATTCACAATGCAGATTCCTGGGCACTGGTCCAGGCTCTGGACAGAGCTCAAGGGGAGGGGGTGCAGTCACTTGAACCCTAGCAGCCTGCCCCCCGCCCCACGAGTCTCACGCCCACAGAAACGTCAGACCAGCACAGAAGCCAGGTCGGTCCTTCCCCTGGAGGCTTCAGATCGCCCTTCAAAACGACCGAAAAAACAAAACCCAGCTCAAAGCTTGGACTGAATTCCTGGGGGGACGCTGATTTTCACAAGCACAGTTTGTAATATTTCAAGTCCCCAGATCTCCACCAGCGTTTTAAAAAGGTGTTAATCTAGAGGTGACCCCCAAACAGCCACGAACCGTGAGAAGGTACAGAAGCTGGGGTTTTCAGCAGGGACCAATAAAGCCCCACCCTCACTGGCCGGGGTGGCCACCCAGGCCGCCGGTGCAGAGCTGGGGCCCAATGACGACCCCAGGTCACAGCCCTGCTGCCGGGACCATGGTGGCCCCAGGGCCCCCGTTCCTTTCCATGTGAGTCTCTGCTCGATGCAGCTCTGCGTCCGTCCACCCACGCCCGCCCAGGAGGGGGACATGTGGGCCGGAGGCTGGGAGGCGGCCAGCCAGGCACGGTCAGCCTCGGGGCCCATGGCCAGACCTGGGGGATGCTGGCCAGCAGGCTGCTCACCAAGGGCTGCCCCTCCCCTGTGGCGAGAAACACACCCAGAGACCCAGCCGGCCAGGAGCCAGCGGGCCGTGCGTGCAACCTGAGGCAGCGAGGAGGAGGAAGAGGCAGTGCAGGGGGCCGGCCGCTGCTCCCGCCCCGATGCCAGGCCTGGGTGGGCGGGCCCCCCCCCCTCCACAATCCCCAGTTCTCCTCTGGAAGGCTGTGCTCCTGGGAGAGCGGGGGCCAGGTCCCCAGGAGACCACCAACTTGGAGGGGTCAGCACCCCCTCTTCTGCTCAATTGATAGGTGGTCTACGAACCCCACATGTGCGGGGCTTGGGGGCAGCGGTATTTTTCCCCCGTGGGAGTTTCTGGGGCTGACATCACAGGCAACCACAATGCAGTGGCTCAGGATGCCTCACATCTGTGCCGTCGTGACCTGGAGGCCAGAAGCCCTAACCCCGGGCTGCCCGAGAAGCCCGGGTGTCAGTGAGTTATTTTGGGAAGGGCGTCTGGGACTTGCCTCCAAACAGCCCAGCGGACAGGAACTGGGGGGGTGTGGGGGGGGGGGGGCTTGAGGTGGGGAGGGGGTGCGAGGGGCCAGCCCGGCAGCCAAGCAGAGGGAGGGAGCATGCGGTCTGGGTGCACACATTTGAAGCTCACCTGAATCACTGCTTCCTGACCCTGAAGGATTGATGGCACTGCCACCTGCTCCCCTGCAAAGTGACACACACACACACACACACTCACACCCCGACTCAGGTCGCTTGAGATTACAAATCTTTGAAAAGGCAACAAAGGCATTTAACCAATGCCTCCGGTGACAGGCTCCAGCCCAAGATTCAGGGACACGGCCAGAAAGTCACACGACAACGGCTGCGAAGGCCCCTGTGTGGCCTCCTGGCTTCATTATGCCCTTTGCCTGCTCATCAAAATGAGCGGGTTTTCCTGGCCTCACGGGCGAGCTCCTTGGAAGAGGGCTGAGCACACGCGTGGCCTCAGCGTCTTAGAGTCAAAGACAAAAATTAACCTAAAACACGCCCAGGGCAGCGGTGGAGGGAGAGGAGCACTTCCGACGCCTCATCAGAGCCACCGTGGCTGGCATCCGTCCCACGGGACCCTCAGCTGCCCACTGCCTCCCGACAGGCCCTCAGAGCCCTTTCCTCTGTGTGCGGGGTTCCGGACTTACAGCCCCTCACAAAGACGCAGCCCCCCAGGGGGAAGGCCTGGCGTGGACCACCCCAGGGAGCTGGGTGCGGGCTCGGTGCCCCGAAGGTGCTCCAGCCCAGACACACGGCCCACGGCCCGGGCCCAAAGCGTGGGTCCCCCGCCCTCGCCTTCTTCCAAGTGCCACTCCTCCAGACCCAAGGGGTTCGGAACCCTTTCTGAGAGCACAGAGCTTTCATTCCATAAACAGAAACCAAATGTCAAATTAGATGCGGCCCCCAGGAAGTACGACTCTGGCTTAAACTCACACTGAAGTGTGAGTGACTGACAGTGAAGCCCTCGGAGCCCAGCAGACAAAGCCTGGGCGTCCTGCCCCTGGAGCCCGCAAGGTCCCTGCTCTGTCCTTCACGCTGCACTTCGGGCGCAACTGTTCCCACTTCCTGTCTGCCCTTCTGCCTTTGTGCCCTGAAGCCCCCTGCCCGCTGCTGCCCCTTGCTCCACAGGCTGGACAGGCCCTCCTCGGCTGCCCCTGCTCCATCCCTGGCATCTCCTCCTCCTGTGTGTCCTCCTCTCTCCCCAGATGCCCGGCTCTGCTTGGAACCCCCTGCTGTTTCCCCAGCGCGCGGCACGGCTGGCTCTCGGTAAACGTTTGTGATGGGAGGAAAGAAGCCAGGAGCATGGGAGGCCCTGGGAAGACTAGGGCAGCCACACACGCCGGGAAATAGCAGTGTACTCGCTCCAACCAGGACCCAGACTCTGTCCGGACCCCAACGGCGCCCTTTCGGCATCACAGCTCCGGGATGACCTGGACCATCCGCCCCGCTCAGGGGCTGCAGCAGCGGCCTCGCGCTCCCTGGTCAGCCCGGGCCGCTCCCCTCTGAGCTCCTGGCAGCTTGGCGGGCAGCACATCTGCTGGATTGACTGCATCCACTGTGGAACAAATGGACTTCTTCCATATTTATATCACAGAATAAACAGAGATCTTCCGATCAAAGGCCGCCCGGCCGTGGAGACCGTAAAGCAGCGGTCTCCTAACCGAGTCACGCCACACGTCAGGCAGAGTGGCCCTGCCCACGCTCGGCACGTGATCCGGCCTGGTGGCCGTCGGCACATTCTGCCAAAGAAGGAAACTTCACACCCTCTGGGGCAGGTGCTCCCCGCACCAGAACACACTGAGCAAGAGCCCCTGGCGGAGTCGGCTGGGCCCGGAGCCCTCAGGACAGCCCACGAGGGAAGTAGCAGGAAGCCCGCCCACAGCGACCCGCGCCAGGCCGTCTGGCATCAGGTGGAGATGCGAACCTGCCAGAGGCGGCAGAGCCTGCTCTGGTCACAGGGCGTCCCAGTGAGGCTGGTTCAGAGAGCTGTCCTGGGCAAGGATGAGGAGGGGCGGGCACAGTCAGGGTGCAACGGGGGTGGGGTATGGGGGGGAAGCGGGAAGGCAGGGCTGTTGACACACCTGCCAGGCTGGGCTGGCACATCCCCCTCCGCCCGGCCTGGCTGTGCCCCCGCCCCGCCCCTCCCTGGCCTGGGCCTCAGACTCAGTGGCGGACTCCTTGTCCCCTGCTGAGAAGGAGCCCTCAGACTCAACCACATTTCTTCTTCCAGACACCCGCATTTGGGTCCCTCTCCCACAGTCTGTGGAAGGTCTGGTCTGAACGCACAGCCGGAACATCGAGGGCTGTGTGCTGCTGCTGCCGGAACAAGTCACCACAAACTCATCAGCTCACAGCACGAGGCGGTTCTCTCTGCTGCGGAGGAAAGGCGTCCAAAACGGGGCTCACTGAGCTGAAGTCAGGGGGTCACACAGCTGGTTCCTTCTGGAGGCTCTGAGGGAGAATCTGTCTCCTTCCTTTTCCAGCTGCCAGAGGTGCTCGCGTCCCTTGGCCCACGGCCCCGCGTCAATGCGACCTTCACTCCTGGTCATCTGCTCTGACGGGGACCCTCCTGTTCCCCCCTGCCCCCCACAGGGACATGGTGATGACACCAGGTCCCCCCCTGACCCAGGGTGATGTCATCTCCGGAGCTCTGCCTTCGCTGCACCTGCAGAGTCCCTTTGAGGGGAGACTGGGCTGCTGACCCGGGGGGGGGGGCCTCCCCGGCGTCGGCGCGCGGGCGGGCTCTCCGGGGGCCCTTGCTCTCTGTCCGCCACGCTGCCTGCTCCACGGGCTGCAAGAAGAAAGACACTCTGCTCTCAGGCCTGTGTTCCACCAGAGTCTGACTTTTTACGTCACCGCTCCTGTCCCTCTCGTCCTTCGTGGATGTGAAAATCTCCCCTACACCAGAATGCAGACAGTCTATGCTCTTCCAATGCTGTCCGCTTGGCCATTCTGCTATTCAGTCCGCATGAGCTTTATTTTGTAGTGAAGTAGGGCTCTAGCTTTATTTTCCAAAACGAAATTAACTGAACCAACAATATGGCGTTCCCATCACGGCTCCGCGAGTTAAGGACGCAGCAGAGTCTCTGTGAGGACGCAGGTCCAGCCCCCGGCCTTGCTCAGTGGGTTAAGGATCCCGCGTTGCTGTGGCTGTGGTGTAGCCCAGCAGCTGCAGCTCTGATTCGACCCCCAGGCTGGGAACCTCCATGTGCCGCAGGTGCAGCCCTAAAAAATAAAAATAAAAAAATGTACCGATAGTACTTTTGAATGATTCTTTCCTCTGTTTGAAAGGTTTCCAGCTCTCTTAATTCACATGTAAAGGCCACACTGCTCATTTATTCAGACCGCCACTCGCCCACCCCTGTCCCCCACTTTACGGCGTGTCCCTCCGCGAGGAGGGGGTCAGCCGCTCTGCCCGCCTTGCCGGCCGCCTCTCTCCCAGCTGCTCCGCTCCGCCGCCCCGCGAGCCCGGGGTGGCCCTGGGCCTGCCGCTCGCCTGTTTTCTCCTGTCTCTGCCCCCTGGTTTTCCCTCTTCCTTTCTCCAAGGGGCTGCTTTTCTCACTGGTTTTGTCAGGTTTTATCCGCTTTTTATCCCGTGATTTCTTTTATTTTAAAGGCCACGTGTTTCCTTTCAGTAAGCTCTGCAGGTTTAATTCCAAACCCCTCTCTTGTCTGGTCTTTCATCCCAAACCTCCCTTTCATTTCCTAATTTTACTTTATTTTTTGCCCTTTTTTTTTTTTTTTTGCTTTTCTTAGGGCCGCACCTGCGGGATAAGGAAGTCCCCAGGCTAGGGGTTGAATCGGAGCCATAGCCGCCGGCCTACACCAGAGCCACAGCAACACGGGATCCAAGCCATGCCTGCAACCTACACCACAGTTCACGGCAACACCGGATCCCTGAGCCACGGAGCAAGGCCAGGGATCAAACCCGCATCCTCCTGGATCCTAGTCGGATTTGCTTCTGCTGCACCACATTGGGAACTCCTACCTTTCCTAATTTTAAGTAAACGCACGTTTCGTTTTTGTGCTATTACTGCTGGTTGACAGAGGCTCATTCTAAGGTGGTCAGTCACCCCCCAGGAGAGCTTATTTCCGAATGCGGTCTTCTGCTCCGTGCACACCTAGGGCAGGAGTTGTTTTTCTGGTCGTGTCTGGGCACCCTGCATTCACCAGCCCCTGGTCCTGGCCTGAAGCCACATCTGCTGGACTCTGTGTCTCGCAGACAGTATATATAAACGCAGTCCCCAGACCCACAGGTGGTAAAGGCTTCAGCTTATTTTTCAGGGCAAACTTCCTTCTCTGCTCAAATCCTTGGACAGAAAGCCGCAGCTCCCTCACTGTTCCAGACCAGGTCAAAAGTTTCCAGGCCACGTCTTGTGGTGTCGAAGCTCCTTGAGGCTGTGAGTGGCCCAGGAGGGCGCCAGCCTCTGTCCCAGCTCCCCTACAATGATGTGGCTGTAGGTTCCGTGGCTGTGGTCACACGTGGCGTCAGCTGCCCTGAGTGGCAGGAATAAGCAGACCCGAAGCAGGGGAGCCCAGCCCCGGCCCCGTGGACCCCGCACTGGGCAGAGAGTTCCCATCAGCGGCAGGCCTCAGGCTGGCCTGCGACCCTCCCAGCCGCACCCCACCTGGTCACCTCCCCAGCAGTCGGACCAGGTGCCATGTGGGCGAGCTGGAACCTGCGGCAGGGCTGGTGGGCGGCGTGTGCTGGGGGATTCGCCAGCAGGTGTGGTCTCAGGATAAGGAGGTGAAGGGGGGAGTGATGGGGACACCGCCGGGGGTAGGGGGGTTGTCTAGAAGGTTCCTCTGTAGCCCCACCCTCGGGAATGGCCAAGCCCCCCACCCCACGCTCCACCTCCCACGGGGCCCGGGGCCCCTGTAGCCCCTCAAAGCCACACCAGCGAAGCCCAGGAGAAGTGCAGGCAGCCGCATCCCTGCCCGAGGGGGCATAGAACCCCAGGGGGCAGGGACCTGGGGACGCCCGGCGGCAGCAGGGACCGGGGCCAGCAGGCTTTGCAGGAATTGCTCGGATTCTCCTGACGGGCGACCCCACCCCCAGGCCATCTCCCGGGGCCTGAACAGCAGTTACAGAGGAGGACAGGTGAAGACAGGGTGTGGTGGGAAACCCCACACGGGGCACCCAGTGCCCGGCGCCCTCCTGCGAGCTCTGCGGGGAGAACACACGCGGTGCGTGGCCTTCCTGGGCATCGCCGCCACCCAGAGGCCCAGGAGCCCTCGGCTGGAACCCAGCTCAGGGCCTCTGTGCATTTGCCCAGAGTGCCCACCGCACGGGGGCCTCTCGAGGCATCCACAGGCCCAGGCCCAGGCATCCACACCGACCGCCCCTGCTGATGTGTCCTAACTCATTTCCTCCCGCCTCTGCGTGAGCAGGGTGGCCTTCCAGCCGCACTTACAGAGAAACTTGGGCCAACAGGCTGGACAGTCGTTTGTCAAGGACACAGCATGTCTCCGTTCCAGCCGCTTCCATTTGTCCTGAAATTTATCATCTTTCTTTTCTTTTTTTTTGGTCTTTTTAGTGCTGCACCTGTGGCATACGGAGGTTCCCAGGCTAGAGGTCTAATCTCAGCTGTAGCCACCAGCTTACACCACAGCCACAGCAATGCGGGATCCGAGCCGCATCTGTGACCTACACCACAGCTCACGGCAACACCAGATCCTTAACCCACTAAACAAAGCCAGGGATCGAACCCGCAACCTCATGGTTCCTGGTTGGATTTGTTTCTGCTGCGCCACAACAGGAACTCCCTTCTTGTCCTGAAATTTGAATCCACTCTTGCAAGTTAAAGGTTTGTCGCCACCAAGAGTGTCCAAGGGGATGAGACACAGATGCTCCAAACACACTCTGAGACGGGGCGGCAGAGCCGGCGCGGCCTGGCCGCATCCTCTGGTGACCCGAGTACTGGCGAGTCCATGCCACGGGACGGGCCCCGCTCCAGGGGCCTGGGAGCAACCCCAGCACCAGCCACAGCGCCGCCACCTTCCACCCGAGTGGGCTGCGGGCGCCGAGTCTCGGCCGAGCCCACGGCCACAGCGCGGAGACCTCGCCGGATTCCGCCTTTGTCAGTTCGCGCTGCCCAGAGGAGGGACGGGCAGGGCACGGCGGTGTCTAGAGGCCCGTGGCGGCCGCAACAGACAGCCGTGAACGTGGAGCCTGGTGACTTGAAGCCTCGCACACTGAATCCGGAACAGGAGCTCAGAAGTCGGGCCCGGCGTCTCGGGGCTGCTCCGCTAGATGCTCTGTGGGGAGCCGTGTTCTCGCCTCCGCCCTCACGCGGCAGCACCGCAGCCCCCAGTCTCCTTCGGATGCCCCTTCTCCTGCGACCCCATCTCCTCTCCTGTCTGACCTGCCCTCCGGTGAGGCCTGCGAGGACCTGAGCCCGCGGGGACCCGCCATCGCCACCTGACTTAACCACACCCGCAAAGACCCCACGGCATGCCCACAGATTCCGGGGGTCAGGACGCGGACATCTTTGGGGCCCATTTCTCTGCCAACCCCGGGGCAGGACCCCCGGGCAGGGATCAGACCTGTCCACAAACTGCTGCCCACCAGGTGCCGGTCCAGCCGCAGAGTCAGGTAAGTCCGGGGCGTGTGGGCATGTCCAGGAGGCCAGAGCCCAGTCTTCCCCGACATGGTGCTGCCGCCCCACCCGAGTGCCCATGTCGGCCACAGCCCAGTGCCAGGCTGGGTCGGGACCGGACCCCAGCTCGCCCTGGGGCCGTTGGGGAAGGGCGCGCACGCACACAGAGACACTAGACGTAACAGTAACACTCACCAAGCTCCTGAGTGCCCACCGCTGCTGTGCCCGCTTTCACCGAGAAAGAGCCCCGGGGAAAGGCCACGCCGTTCACAGGGGCCGTTGGGGTCAGGGGTCAGGGGATGGAGGCGGAAGGCCAGCCAGGCCCCTCCCTCTGCGCAACGCTGACCGCGAGCCCCTGAAGGAATGAGTGACAAGCGGCAGCTGCTCCAGCCAGGGTGGCCTGAGGTCGGGGCCAAGTGAGGACCAGAGGCCCCCATCCCCGAGAGCCGCCCAGCTCTGAGGGGGCCGGGACGCCGGCCGTGGTCCTGTGGTGTGACCGCAAGGGAGCGTGAGCCACTGACGTCATCACGAGGCTGGGTTGCGGAGGGTCTTCTCCCAGACACGAGCCGAGGGCGACGGTGACGCGTCGGACTCCAGGCCACAACACCGAGTGGCGGGAGAGGCTGGGCCGTCCCCCTGGGTCAGGGGCTGAGGGCAAGCACCCCTGTGACAGACGGGGGACCCTGCCCACCGCATCCTGTCTGCCCGAGGCATGTCCTGTGCGGGCAACCAGGGACCCCAAGCCACCCGCAGGAGGTCACAGAAGTGAAGCCAGCCCCTGGCCGTGTCCAAGAGGGGCACACGTGTCCATCAGCTGTCGATGGGGCAACCCCGTCACATGCCCCCTCCTGGAGGGAGCGCCCACCACGACGCCCCATGAAGACGGCTCTGCCTCCCACGCCCCGCCAGGCACGCGTGCCCCACCACCCCTCCTCGCGGTCTCACCAGCTTGAGCTCTCCTGCATCTGGAGGACACTCGTGCTGGCAGGGCCCTGGCGTGCTCCGCGGAAACGTGAAAACACACTTCCTTCCTTGCTCAAGAGTCAGAAGACCCAGGAGGCCGCTCAGGAAAGGACTGTGCCTGAGGGGGAGCTGGGGACCCGCACCGGCCTCCGTCCGCATCCACACAGGCCACGGACTCAACCGGTGCACCAAGTCTGTTTGTTTCGCCTTCTTTTGTTTTGCTTTTCATTTTGTCAACAGTCTCCGGCCGAGAAAAGCGGTCCTTTTTTAATTTATTCAAGGGCGTACGACTACACGCGCCGACTTTTCACTTTGCAAGACGCCACACGGGCTGTCCAGACAGTTCCCAGCACAGCCCCACAGCACCGCGCCCTGGGAAAACGCGGATTTGTTCAACACGGTTGATGTGTGCGGAAACGGCCTGAACATAAGACAAACTGCCTGCTGCCCCACGTGCGACGTCATCTGCCAGAACCTCTGGTGAACGGGGACTCCCTGCTGAATCGAGCCGTGCGGAAGCACAGACAGGCGGACCCCCGCAGCCCACCACGCCCCTGCCCCCACCTTGGGCACACCTGCCCCTCCCCCATTGGGCACACCTGCCCCCCAGTCCCTGCAAACTCCAGTCCTCGTCAGGCGCCGGGTCACCAGTGCGACTGGACACAGGAAACAGTGCCGTTTCTACTGGGCTCCCGTCTTCACGGGTCCCAGATGGAGTTTGGGAGGCTGTGCCCCTCGCCCCATCTGCCCCACAAGCCTTCGGTTTTGAGTGACTGAGTCGCAGTGCTGTGACTCTGGGGAACACACACTACATCACAGCGGAGTCGCCCACGTTACCTGTGATGGGCAGTTTTCCCGGAGGACACCTGTGCCTACTGTGCGGCCCCCGTCTGCCCTCGCTTCCTCCCCCAGACCCCAAACAGCCCGGGCCCATCTCTGGGGGGCGGGCAGACACGGCTCCCTCTGGCAGTGCGTTCAGCTCTGCCGAGAACGGCTGCGCCTGGGGTTTGGTGTTCGGGTCACGCGGGACCACGAGGCGCGCACCAGACGTCTGCCTGCAGCACGCCGGGGCTCGGACCACAGGAGCTCAGCCCCAAAGGCCAAAGGACCTCAGGGTTCCCTCAGAGCCACTTCAGCAGCTGGCGAAGCACGCACTTGAACAAGAACCCACTCGTCACCTGCTGTGTCTCTAAGCAGCCGTCCTCAAACCAAACCAGACTCTAGACAGAAACAGGCGCCTGGGTCAGTCAGTGTGACGCCACGCAGCGTCCTCAACAGCGGAGGCCTGTGCAAAGGCGGGCCCCGGCCCCCTCCGCGTCCCCGGCCCACAGAGGCGGCGAGGAACAAGGGCGGCGGCGGGGGGGGGCCCCAGCAGGCGCCACCCACCGTTCACCCCAAGAGCCCCGCTGGAGTCCCCAGGCAGCCTGAGCGGGCTCTGAGGCTCAGGGAGGGTGGAGGACTTGTGCCGATGAGCACGGGGTGTGGCAGAGCTGGGCATGACGCAGGTCTCACAGCCAGCAAGCTCCCGGCAGAATGAGCCAATCGGGCATTTTTTTAAAAATTCCGTTATACGTATGACACATTCTTTTAAATATCCTTTCCCATCACGGCTTATCACAGGACATGGAACACGGTTCCCCGTGCTCTACGGTGCTGCCTTGCTGTTCATCCAGCCCGGGTGTAATAGTTCGCCTCTGCTAACCCCAAATTCCCAGCCCGTCCCTCCCCGACCCCCCTCGGCAACCTCTCCGTGTCCGTGGGTCTGTTTCTACTTCACGGGTAAGCTCGCCGGAGCCACGTTTCAGATTCCACGTATCAGCGGTAGCACACGTGGCACGTGCCCTCCTGACTTTCTTCACGAGCATGATCACTTCTGGGTGCATCCACGTCATGGCAAAGGGCAGCCTTTCATTCTTTTCATGGCTTAGTAATATTCCACTGTGTGTATGCGTCCACATGAAAAATGCGAACTGCAACCTTTACTCCAGACCCTGTACAAACATTATCCTGATGTGGACCAATGTTCTACACGGAAGAACTAAAGCACTAAGACTTCTGGATGAAAACGTCAGAAAAATTATTCACGACCTCGGGACGGACGAATAGTTCTTGGAGAGGACACAGAAAAAGCGTGAGCCGTAACAAAATTTGATACATGGACATCACGAACTTCATTCTTAAGAAAATGAAAAAGCAAGCCAAGACAGGGGGAAAAATACTCACAAAATACATATCTCATAGAGGACTTGTGTCCAGACTACATTTAAAAGCTCTCGAAAATCAGTCATAAGAAGAAAAATACCCCAGTTTAAAAATGGGTTAAAAAAGTGAAGTAGACACTTCCTCAGAGATTGCAGATAGGCCCGTGAAAAGATGCTCGAAATCACTGGTCCCTGGGAAAACGAAAACCACAAGATGTGCCGCTGCACACCTGTTACCACGGCCAAAAAGAAAGGCCGCCAACGCCAGGTGCTGAGGGGGCGGAGGAGAACGAGGCGCACGGGGCAACATCTGAGGGTGCCCTCGCCAGGGGGCACGCAGGCCAGGCCCTGGGGGACCCGAGAGGGGGGCTCTCACTCGCTTCAGCCCCCTCCCAGCCCTGCCCCCTGGAACTCAGGTGCCTCGCTGGCCGGCGTGCACAAGGGGCGGCAGGTTGGAAAACGCCTCGGCAGTCGCTTCTGAGGTTGCACCCACCCTTATCTGAGACCAGCAATTCCAGTCCGAGGCACTCACCCCAAAAAGGAGAAGGACGGGTGCATACCAGGGCTGGCCTGTGACCACTCGCAGGAGCTCTGTTCACGCCTGCCCCAAACCAGAACCCGCCAACACGTGCGGACAGAAGCGGAGCACCGCACACCCAACACGAGCCCCTGCTGACACGAAGGGGCGAACCTCCGACACCCACCACCGCACGGACGGAGCTCAGTAACCCCGCGCCACGAGTGCAGCCAGAGGCACAGAAGGTACACACTCCGCCACCCCCTCTGGATGAAATGCTGGAAAAGACCCAGCTCGTCTCTGCGAGAGGAAGCCGGTGAGGCGGGCGGTAAGACCGGGCCGTTCTTCTCCATTATGATGTTGGTTACAAGCCCATGCAAATGTGTCCAAACCCGTCACCACGTAAAATTCAAACGATTAAAAGTGTTTTACGTGAAAAGAAAGCAAATTAGAAGTGAAAAGGACTCGGGGGCATCGTGGAGGTGGCGCTCCGGCCAGGGATGGAGTAATGGGACTGTCAAGAGCACCCTGACCACAGGGAGAAAAGCCCAGAAGCCTGTGCACAACCCTCACGTCAGAATCTCACGAAAACCTGTGCATGGCTCCTGGGGGGCTGCTGCTTCATCGGGACGCAGGCTCGGGTGCCCGCTCCTTGGTTTACTCAGCACCCTGAGCCTTCTGGGCACCAGGACAGTCCCCTTCCAGAAAGAAGCACCACCGAGAAAGGGGAGGAAGCACAGCCAGTCCTGATGCAGCCTCGCACCCAGGCTCGGGCACCCTCGGAGGAAGCTCCAGGCAGAAGGCAACTGGGGCGCTGACAGCAGGCGGAGGGGCCGAAGCCCCGGGCCACCCTGCTCACCTGGGCTTTAGGTGCCCGGCCAGCAGGGGAGGGGTGGGCTCGGTGGGGGTGGGGGGAAGAATTGAAACGAAGCTGCGAAATGCTGCCAAAGCTGTGGGTTCATTTACCCGCTCCTCTGCTTCCCTGTGGGAGGCCAGAGGCTCTGCGGGGACAGAGGCAGCCCCCATTCTCTCCGCGTCTTAAGGAACCGCGGGCGGCCAGTGCGCCCTAAAGGAGAGCGTATTTGGACAAAACAAAGCCTGAACTGTAAGGAGTAAACTCGCCCAGAGCTGGGCCCTAGCACGTTCATATTTACACAGTTACATCAGAACTATGCGATTTGGTGTTGCAACGGCTTTGCCAATTAGGGATTAGGACGGCGAGACTTAAAGGTTACTGAACAACAGACAAAATGATTTATTATTCTTAGGTCATTGGAATAAAGTATAGATAGGCTTAGATATTCGTGGAATTTCACCTCCTCACTCTCAGGCAGGCCCACGGCCAGATCGGGGCGGGCGAGCCGGCACCGCGGTCTCACGGCCGAGGTCAAGGGCCACGCAGCCAAAGCTGAATTCCTTTCGAGGACGATTTCATTTCTCTTCTAATGTCCTTCCGAACGGTAAGTGCCTTTCTTTCTTTCTTTTTTTTTTTTTTTTTAATGAGAGTTGCAACGTTTATTTCAGGTTCTCTCTTGGTTTTTTTTTTTTTTTGTATTCTTTTTTTCTTTTTTGCCACACAGGCAGTATGTGGGAATTCCTGGGCCAGGGATTGAACCTACGCCGCACAGCAGCAACCAGAGCCACAGCGGTGAGAACGCAGGAGCCTCAACCCGCTAGGCCATCAGAGAACTCCCGTAAGTGCCTTTCATAGCACATCAGTAATCGATAGTTCTGACAGTTTCAGCCTGTGGTGTGGCTTTGGAAGTGCCAGCTTAGCTTCTGGTTCCTGCCTGAATTTGGACAGATTGCAAATTCTCTGAGTTCATCTTTTATTTTTATTTTTTATTTTTTTTGTCTTTTTAGAGCCGCACCCACAGCATATGGAGGTTTCCAGGCTGGGGGTCGAATCGGAGCTGTAGCTGCCGGCCTACACCACAGCCACAGCAACGCAGAATCCAAGCGGCATCTGCGACCTACACCACAGGTCACGGCAACTCCGGATCCTGAACCCACGGAGCGAGGCCAGGGATCGAACCCACAACCTCATGGTTCCTAGTCAGATTCATTAACCACTGCGCCAGGACGGGAACTCCTGCCTCTTTTTTAAATCTTTGCTTGGGTTTAATCTCTCAGGGGCCTTGATGAGCGGGGGGTCCTGTGGGGCAGCATCGCACAGATCCCAGCACAGCGCTCAGCAGGCGTCTGGCCACAGAGCATCAGTGAAGCCCAGGGACCAAAACCCTTCACCTCATCTAGAGCTTCCAACTCCTGCGTCAGGTCCTGGAAGGGCCACACCAGCTTCCAGCCCAGGCTGACACCACGTGGCTGCTGTGGGACTGACTTGGCCCTTAGGTCTGGCCTCTGTCACCCTGGATAAGGCTGGGCTCCACTGCCCGTGCCCTCTGCCTGCCGGAGCCACAGGAGTGGGTGCGTGGGAACCATCTGTCCTGGCCCGCGAGGTCCACCAGAGCCGCAGTGACTCACGCTTCCTGGAGAGTTAGGCGCCGCCAGCACTGCCGGCCCAGCCAAGCTCCCTGGACCCGGGCGGTGCCTACCCCTGGGAGTGGTCGCCCGCCTCCACTCGGCCGCCCACCTCGGGGTTCAGGCCTGGGGACGCCCAGCCTCCAGCCCCGCTCCTGCCACTGATGAGTTTTCAGATGACCTCATGACTCATCCCACGGCCTCCCCGGCTGCCTGGGTTCTGGGGAGCCCCTCGGCCGCCTTTCCCAGCCCCTCCCGAAAGGGCCGATGACATCACCCTGTGAAATGGAAGCAAAGCTCAGAGGCACAGATTAATTCATCATCTGCTGTTTCTGTGACTTGCACGAAGCAGAAGGAAGCGCGCTCGACCTCCTTTCCGAACCCGGAGCGAGGCTCTGTGTGGAGGCCCCGGCCCTGGGCCACCCCCTCCAAGACCTCCCCTCCTCAGAAAGCCAGGCCAGCCCAGCGCCCCTTGGAGGAGGGAGCTGGGGACAGGGCAGAGCAGACGCCTGGCTGCGGGGGCCCGGCACCAGCAGAGCCAGCTCTCTCTCCAGAACCCCATGGGGACCTGGGTGGGGAGGCTTCTTCCCTTTGTCAGTGGCAGACCCAGACCCCTGACTCTGTGAGTGCCCCTTCCCCGCCCTGGCAGGGACCACTTCCCCAGCTGCCAGCAGAGCGGCGTGGTCAGGACAGGGAAACCACCACGGGTTCGCCAAGCCCGTTGCGCTCCTGCAAACCCATCCCCTCACAGCAAGGTCAGAGCAGGTGCGGGCACCCACAGGCCCTCACACACCCTGACGTCCCCCAGCTAACAGAGACCGGGGTGTGGGCAGGGGGCAGAAGCTCCTTCTGCAAAGTGCTCCCGGCTGCTGGGAGCAGAACGTTTAACCCAATGTCCAGGCCCGATGGCCAGCCGGCCAGGAACTGCTCCCCCACGCGTTTCCCCATCTCCGCCACCCTCTGTGGACACGGTCTGCAAGCTGTGGGCCCTGCCAACAACACGTGGTGTCCCCCTCTGCACACAGACGGAGGGACTCAGCTGAAAACAGGGGTGTGCGGTTGGCTTGGAGAGGAGCCAGGGACCAGGGATGGACTGTGATGGCCAACGAGGGTGCCCACGTGCCAGGGTGTGGGCCAGGAAGCGAGCCTCCAAGGAGGCCTATGCCATGGGAGGGGGGGAGAAACACCACAGACGGAGCTGACATGAAACCACAGCCTGTGCCGCATCCTCGAGCCCCTCAGCCCGCGAGCCCGCTGCACAGAAGCCTCTGCAAAGCCTCCGCCCCCACCTCCTTCCTTCACTCTCAGGACACTTCGGGGGTTGCGGGAAGGTCACTGCAATTCAGCAGTGACAAGCGTCAGGAAAACGTGCAAAGACTTGAAGTGGAGAGAGTCCAGCTCCCACTCCACCCACGGGGCCAGCTCTGTGCCCGCAGGACAGTGGTCACGGCCCAGGGACTCCCGGCCACAGGGAGACCCGTGCATCGCCAGCAGAATGCCGCGGCGGGCGGCGAGGCCACCCGTCAACCCGCCGGCTGCCTTGCTGCCCGCGTGTGTGGTTCTCTGAAACCTCCTCAACGGCTTCCCGGTTCCCTCATTGGTTCATGCATTAAACAGACTCTCCAACGTGTGCACTGTGTATTGGTCAGAGTCACAAGTTTATCTTCTGTTTAAAATGATCCTCTTCCACCAGGGTCTCACTGCCAGGAAAAGGCCGGGTGTGGATCCGAGCCCAGATCAGCCCACTCGGGGCAGAAAAAAGAGGAAGCGAGCCTCCTGGCGCACTGGTAACGCGTCTGACATCTGCATCTCATTTAATCCTCCTCCTTCAGATGAGGAAGCTCCTGCTCAGCTCACACGGGGCTGAGGCAGACAGTCGGCCAAGCACAGCTCTGCTCCTCCACCCGTCACCGGCCCCCGGGCAGGCCTCCACCCCCAGGGGCCAGACCTGGGGCTCCCCGGCTCTCTGCCGTGGCAGCGGACAGGAGGCTCCAGCCCAGAGACCCTCGCCCGTCTGGGCTCTGCTGTGAACGGCCCGAAGGCCGGAAGCACCGCCCAGGACTCGGCAGAAGCCCCATCTGGAAGAAACACACCTTCCAAAGCTCTGAGGCAACCTGTGAATACAGAGGAGCAGGTGGGTGGGTCCCCAGCCAGCCACAGAGACAACCCTTCCAGAGGGAGGGCTGCCTAGAAGAGAAAGAAGCAGGCAGGCGGGCCTCTCGCGGCCGCTGCTCGGCGGCATGGGGGTCTGGTTCCTGGGCTGCCGCTGAAACACACTGACTGGTTATCAGACCCTCGCTGCAGCCTCGAGATAGTCCCAGACGTTGTGTACAAACACCACCTAAGGCCTGGGGTTAAAATGCAGAGTCCTGGGTTCCGCCCGGAGGGATTCCGGGTCTGACTCCCTTGAGGGGTCCAGTCATTGGTTGAAACGGCCTGACCTGGGGTCCATCCATCAGCCCATGAAGAATAGAGGACTCCACGACCTTAGGTGGAAAAAAATGCCAGTTCCGCTGTCTACACTGAGCTAAACCGGAGCGTGTCCTTCAGGTTCAAACGTCGGCCTCAACATGTGGTGCAACCGAGGCGCCCAAGCCTTTGTCCCCGGCGGGGTCAGGGCACGCAGACACCTCCCCGGCCTGGGCATCACGGCAGAGGCACCTCCCTCCGCCTCATTTGTTTCACCAGGAAACTGGGCTCCTTCGTATGACCAGAATAGAGCGTTTACTTTACACATTAAAAATTCTTATGCTGAGAAGGGGCGCATGGCATCCTGAGGGTGAGGGGCCCCGGTCTGAGCCGAGGCCACCAGCAGCACAGCTGAGGGCTAACTCCCCGGGGAGGGGACGAGAGCCCCGGCACAGGTGCCCTCATCCGCCCCCAACAAGACAGCCCCCTCCTGCCATGATCCCGGCAGCACGCGGGGGTGGGCGGTCCCTGAACACACACCACGTCCTTTGTCCTCCCCTCCTGACCGTGGTCCACCATTCGTGATGCTGGGACAGGCGACCAGGTGACAAGACTCCATCCCGAAGGGCTGCTGTCTCCCCAAGAGGAGAAGGTGCCAGAGCTCACCTCCAGGCAGGCCGCGCGGGCAGAGGAGGCGGGGGGCCCTGACCCCAACTTGCCGCCCATCAGAGCATGCCGGTCGGAGACTCGGGCTCAGAGAGGTTGAGGGGCTTATCTGAGGTCACAGAGGAGGAAGTTTCAGAGCAGAGCCTCTAACCAGGTTTTGGCCTCAGCCCACGGCAGGACACACCGTGCCCAGGTCTTCACCACCCCGGGCTCTGGGGCAAACGCCCCCAGGGCGTCGCGGATGCAGCACATGCTTTGTCTTAGAAGCAAGCACCAGGCGGGCCGCACCGTGCAGCTCTCCCCCCCAACACAGGAGACGCGGTTTCTCTGCGTTCTGGGGCACTTGGTGTTACCCTGTACCCACTGCAGCCGTTCTGGCAGGTGTGGGCAGTGTCCCGCTGGATTGAATCTGCACTTCCCCGCCAGCCAGGAGTGCCCGCGTTTTCATGTCCTGTTTGCCAGCCGTCCCTGCTCTCCAGCAAGGTGTGTGACGGTGGCTTTTGCCCATTTTCTAATCGCTGGTTCGCCATGTCGACCTGTATTCTCCAGACCCAAGTCCAGCCGGCTCTGCGTTTTGCAGCACCTCCGCGCAGCCTGTATCTGTGCTCCCCGCCCTCCCCGCCCCGGGTCTGTCAACGAGCCAGGGCTTTTCACCGAGCCCAGGTCACGGGCGTCAGTGCCGTTGTGAGCACCCTTTGCGGGCGGAGTCTGAGACGTCTCCCCGGCCCAGACCCTGAAAATCTCCTAGGTTACTCTTTTCTAAAGTCTTACGGTTTTCCGCTTTTCACCGGAGACCACGACCCCGGACCCGCGAGCTGATTTGAGCACACGGTGCAGGGCAGCTGGATGTGCAGCGGCTCCAGCACCGGCCGTGAGTGATCTGTAGGCGCGGCGGAGGGGGTCTGCTTCTAGGCCTTCTGCTGCGCCCCACTCTTTTGCCCCCCCCCCCCCCCCGACACCCCCGCCTGGACCCTGCGGCGGTGCCGGCAGCTGTGAGCCTTGGGTAGGGTGATTCTCCCTCTTGAAAGACCCAGGCTCTTCACCTTCCACACAGATTCTACAGCAAACTGTCTGCATCGCAGAAATCCAAGCTGGGTTTTCTATTTTCTCCTTTTTCAAAAAAAGCATTTGCAATGATCTGCCTTCGCGTGGGCATTTTTGCAAAGCCCTGGCCAGCAATGCTTCAAAAGTGTCCCAGAGGCCGGGGTGGATATGAGCTCAGTGTCCTCGGCCGCCCGCGAGTACCACTCCGTAAGTGGCCCCCTGGGTGGCCCTCCTTTGGACCAGCGTCCCCTGTTCCCTGAAGCTGGTCCCTCCCCCCACGTAGTCACAAAACCAGGAAGGACCTGTCCCTGCAGGGTGGCTGGTCCCCGGGGCTGTGGGAAGGGAGTGGTCCCCACCCCTGCTGTGAATGGCCAGCTCGCCCCGGACCCCTGAGTCAGGCGGGCTCGGAGGGTCCGAGACTCTGCATTTCCAGGGCTGCCGCCGGCCTGGCGACCCCACTTGAGAAACCTGTTACATTTTTTAAGTAACAACTGTCTTCTTCTTATTTTAAAGAAGTGAGGAAACGCTTTTTGGCAAGGTCCTTCTAATGTTAACGGGCTGTGGGTGACTGATACACTCTCCCCGAAGGAAAAAACAGCAGGAAACGCAAAGGGGCTGCAGCCAGGCTCCTCTTAGCAAAACGCCCACGGAACAACCTGCAATGGAGCGCAGCCTCATCCCGGGACCTGGGAACACGAGCTCACCTGGAGGAAGGAACCGCGCAGGTGTGACTAAGCCAAGGGTCTGACCGTGGGGAGGCCGGTGACTTTCCGAGGGGACCCTGACTGCGGTCACAAGTGTCCTGAGAGCTTTGGCACAGACACAGGGGAGAGCCCAGTGACCACTGAGGCAGAGGCTGGAGCCATGCGGCCTCAGCCCCCGATGCCTGGAACCCCCAGGGGCTGAAGAGGCAGGAAGGAGCCTGCCCGGGACCCTCCAGAGCAAACTCGCCCTGTGACACATGGTTTCAGTCCTGTGAGGCCGAAGTGGGGCTTCTGGTCCCTAGAACTGTGGGAGCGCGTTTGGGGCTGCCACCCGCAGGACCGCAGGGATTGGCTCGGCCGCCAGGACACTCACAGCACCCGTGGCACCTGCCTGTCTTACTGAACCCTTATGATTCAGAGCCCAGGCGGGCCTGAGCGCTGCTCTTCCCGCCCCGGGTCCTGACGTGCCAGAGCCAAGGCGCTGCCCCGGCGGTTTCCGGAGCCGCTTCCCACCCTAAGGCAGTAGCGGCCGTGCTCTCCTCGGAGGGTCTGCTCCTCACAGACAATGGCGAGGACAAGACAGCACTGTTCACACGGGGTCCAGGCCCCGCCCCGCGGCACAGCCCAGGGTGTGTGGGCGGCCACCTGCCCTAGTCCTCCCGGCGTCTGCAGGTAAGGCTGACCTCGCCGACGAGGCTCTGGAACAGTCTGCACCCCAAAGCCAGGACCTGTCACCTGGAGCCCAGGACGCCTGCACATCCGCGAGGGCCGCCCCCACACCTCAGAAAGCCCATTCCCAGCGCCAGCACGTGCTCCCAGGGCCACACGGGGAGGCCCCTCTCCAGACCCCTGTCGCAGCTGTTTCCAGGACGCACAGGGACCCCGCGGCCCAGGCTGCTCCCGGGTCCGCTGGCCGCAGGCGAGAGCCCTGAGCAGCCCGGCGGGCGAGTCTCCGCACCGCTAGCGCTGTGCTTAGCCAAGGCGCTGACGTTGAAACACCACATGGGTGTGATCCCCGCCTGTTCCGCAGGGGAGAGTGGGGCTCGGGCAGAAGCCCAGCAGCCTCACCACACGGCCCTGGGTGCATCTGTGTCCACCCCCTGGCCACGGCCAGTAGGAGCCATCAGCACATGGGCTGGGCACCGACGGGAAACCCAGAGCACAGGCCAGGACTGAACAGGGTCCATCTCCGGCCTCAAGAAGCCGTGTCCCCAATGTCCCCAGGAGAGAGAAAGGGGGGCCTGGTGGGCCTTCCCTGGGAGAGGCCCCCAGGACAGGCTGCAAACAGCCCACACCCCAGACCCACACAGAAGGGAGCGGCTATGCCCTCTTCGTCCTTCTTGATGGATGGTGGAGGCCTCCTGGCCAGGCCCTGCTTTGCAGTCTCTGCTCCCTGTGACTCACTGCACCCCACTCGGCCCTCCCATCCCCCACTGGCCCTCCCACCCCAAGCCTGGGGGCCGGCGCCTTCCCCCAAAGTGCCCTCATCCGGGAGAAGGGACTACGCTGACGTGGTCAAGCTAAGGGTCTTGTGACCAGATCAATCTGGTTAGTTTGGGTCCTAAACCCAATGACTGGTCTCCTTACGAGAGAAAACAGAGACATGCAGAGGAAAGCCACGCGAGGACACGGCCACGAGACAAGGGACGCCTGGGGCCCCCCAGGCGCGGGAAGACACAGGAGGGACCCTCTCCCGGAGCCCCTGGGAGGAACGCGGCCCTGCAGACGCCTTGGTCTTGGGCTGTGGCTCCAGGAGTCTGGGAGAACATCTCTGCCGTGGGGCGGCCTGCCACAGCCGCAGCTGCTAGGACGTGTCCAGCATCCCTTTGGCAGGATGGTCAGCTGGGACGGCGGCCGGGCATTCCGGGGCCAGCCTGCTTGGAGCAGAGCCAGGACACGTCGGGGGACCCTCGGGGCCTGGCAAGTGTGGGGAAGCAGCACTTGCCTGGGGTTTGTTGTTGGGAAACTGAGTCAAACCAGGGAAGCCGGGTGTGGTGACGGGGACGACGGGGCAGGAGGTCTTGGCTGTCCCCCCCACCCCAGCTCCACATGCACAGCCCTGCCCGTGCTGGTTTCTGCTTGTACCACCCCGAGCACCGGGGTTCACACAGCCCAGGATCTGAAGGGGGAAGGTGAAGCGCTGTTCCCTGTGGTGACAGCCGCGCTCGCTGAGCCAGCATGTGAGGGGGACCGACCGTAAGCCTCCCAAGGCTCGTCCGCCCGCTCTCCCCCCCCCCCCCCCCTCACCAGGGCGCCCCACCCTGACGGGGCAGGCGGCCAAGACGCCTGGGAAGCCAGGGAGGGGCTGCAGGGCGCCTGGGCCTCCCACGCCCGCCGGAGGGATGCGGGCTGGAGAGCACAGGCGCCCCCCTCACACGGCCCAGCGGAGCGGGGGCGGCCGGGGCTCCCCACCAGCAATGACCTCACAAGTGGAGGATGGGAAAAGCACGGAGTGTTTTCTAAAGAAGCAAAGAGCCTCGTTTCTCACCCGAGAAAGGGAGAAAAACCCTGAGACCAGGCCCCCCCCCCCCCGCCCATCGATCACCAATGACGCAAAGCCCGGGGAGGAGCCTGGGCCCCGGGTCAGCGAGACCTGCACTGGGCCCTGGGGTCAGACCCTGGCGGCTAGCTGACCGTCTCGGCCCCAGGCGCTGTGTGCCTGTCCTGTCGCTGCTGTGACGAGTGACCACATGCTCAGTGGCTCCAAGCAACGTGTTTCTTCACTCACAGGCTGGAGGCAGGAAGTCTGACAAGGGCTGCGGGAGGCTGTCCCTGCCACTCGGCTCCCGGTGGCTGCTGGCCATCCGTGGCTTGTGGCTGGGTCACTGCGGCCACCTGCCTCTCGTGAGGCCCCACGGCTCCCCCTGGCCCTCCTGCACGAGCCCACATCAAATCCTTGGCTCGGGATCACCCGCAAAGTCCTTCCTCAAGTCAGGCCGCAGCCTGCAGTTCTGGGAATCGGGTGTGGGCGCCATCCGAGGTCCACTCTCCTGGCTGCTGGCACCCCTCACCCCCCGCCTGCTCGGGATGAGTGCCCCCCCAAGCCCTTCACCAGGACCAGGAGAAGCCTGGGAGCAGCTCTGCCCACCTGCCTGCCCCCTGTTGCAGAGCAGAGGAGGAGGACACCGTGGGCGAGGCGGACACGGTGGGTGACATCCCAGGACAGCAGCCGGTCAACCCAGACAGGGACAGAGCGAGCCTGCATCCCCTCTCTGGTCACGTCGGCCGTCTGGATTGCTTTTCCAGGGGAAACGCCGACCTTCCAAGAGAGATGAATTGCGCAGGAGGTTGCAAACAAATGAAGGGAGCAGCAACTGAGGGGACTCACAGAGCGCGTCCCCAACGTCCCCCGGGGGGCAAGCTCCTCAGGAGCCCCATCTGCCAGGGGCTGGACACTAATGACAAGCCGGGGAGGCGGGGGGCTCGTCATCCCTCTGCAATGCGCTGACTTCAGAGGTGTGGGGGCATGTGCTGGGGGCTGGAACCCGGCCCGGGCGCTGGCGCCTGTCCACGCCGCTCCCTCCGCGGGGACCCGCGGGCCAAGAAGGAGACACACAAGGCTGGCCGAATGTTGCCAGATGTGGCCAGAGAAGAGATGCTGGTTGTTGAATCCTCGATTACTCAGGGGGCTGACCTGGGAGACGACGTCCTCGTGGACGCCCTGAGACCAGCCGCTGGGCCTGGCCCAGACCCCACCTGCCTGAAACGTGGCCGGGGCAGCGCCGGGCTGGGCCTGAGGACGTGTTCCATCCACACACACACACACGCATGCACACGCGCACACACGGGCTGAGTGAGGACTTGCCTTCTCAGTGTGCCCGGCCCTGGCTTCCAGGGTCCCGATTCGGCCTCCGAAGTAAATCTGCACCAACCCGACGCCACCCCTTCCCCAGCCCCCGGCGGGCATCGTCGGTCAATCCCCGAAAGCCCAGCTCCAGCTCCAGAAGCCCTTCCCGCACGGCACCTCAGGTCCCGGGACTCTGCCCCTCGGAAACGACAGCAACGAACACACCTCGCTCGCGCTCCCGGCCGCCTGCACGCTGACACCCCTCGTACGCCGTTGTGAAAATGCGCCCCGGCTCCCCTGGGCCTGCCTCGTGCTCTCGGGGGTTGGAGCCCCCCTTCGTGCCCGAGCGAGGGAAGCCACGGAGCCCGTGCGGGGAAGGCGACGGCAGCCCGGGCCGCCGACTCGGCGAAGCTGGCCGGGGGCCGCCAGGGCTCCACGGGCGACGTTCCACGACCCGGGGCGTGGGCAGCACGCGGGGTCTCCACGGCCTCGTGAGGCGGTGCCCGAGGGGAGCCACAGCCTCCGCCCGTGTGTCCGGACGTCTGCTGAGGCCCCGGCAGCAAAGCGGGGGTCTCGTCACACCTTGATGACGTGACGCAGAGGGACAGAGGCCAGACACGAAGGCCACACGCCGTCTGGTTCCGCTCATGGGACACGTCCGGAAGAGGCAAAGCCCCAGAGGCCCAGCGAGGGCCGGGGCAGCCCGGGGCCGGGCCGGGGGGGACTGCCGCCGGGACAGGGTTCGTGCGGGGCGGAGACGGGCCGGGAGCCAGCGCCCAGGGCCGCCCCGCTCCCTGCACGCCCTCCACATGCGCGAGCCGCACGGGACGTGCGTTTTATCTCAAGAGATCTGTTTGTTTCCTCGTAGGCCAGCATCTGGGAGGCAGATGGGCGCCCTCGGCTCCGCCAGGTTGCCGGCAGGCTCGGAGCTTCCGGCCCAGGTGGTCTGGGCGAGCCTCCGAGTCCCGTTCCCGAGCCTGTGATGTGGGGTTAGGACGACTCACCCTGCTGAACAGGTGCGGGTTAGGAACCACGGCCGGGAGGGCCTGGAGGGCACGGGCCGGTGGTCCTTCAGGAGCAGGCCTGGCCCCCAGAGCCCAGAGCCAAGGCCCCCCGATGGCTGCTGAGGGCTGTGCCCACCCCTGGCCCACGTAGCCACAGGAGGAAGGGAAGCGGACCCCCAGGCCCCCGTCGGCAAGGGCCCACCTGGCAGGTGCAGCAGGGCGCTGGGCGGAGGGCTGGTCGCGGGGGAGGGGGCAGGGGAGCTCAGGCAGCCTGGGGGTGGGGGACACAGTCGGGTCTGCATGCAGGTGTTACTGCCCCCCATCACCACCTAAGGAGGGGGCCCCGCGGAAGGGGGCGGGGCGGGGCCCACCCTGAACGCAGCCCGGGTGGCTGCAAGCGGACACTTTTGGCACCTGAAGCCGTCTGTGCTCAGGGCTGAGGAACCACAGACAAGGAGACGGAGCCACATGAACACGCCGGCAGCACAGCCGGTCTGAGGAGGGTCGACGGCCCTTCCCGCCTCGGCACGAAACCCTAGGGCCGTGGGACAAGCACCCCGAGCCTGGCAGGTTCCCCCTCTTGAGGTCGTGGCCACCAGGCACACGCCATGGCCACAAAACCTGGGGACAGGATCCCAGCAGAGGGACGTGGGGACATACATGCAGCTCCTGGCAGCTACCACGTTAGGAGAAGGTGGCCGGCGCTGGGCGTCACCCGCCAGCACCTCGTTTCTGTCTTTTCAGCTTAAGCTGAGCTCCAGGCCCAACACTGGGAAGCAAAGGGTGTGACCATCCGCATTTCCGCATCGACGCCTGACCACGCGCGGGGACAGACCCCACGAGAGCCCAGGGGCACCAGGAAGCCCCACGTCCCGACGCCCCATCCTCAGTGGGGCGTGAAATCCTGCCCATGGTTTCAGCAACCAAGTAGCCACCTCCACCCTCTCTTGGTTACAGCTCAGGACACGGGAGGCCTGAGCAGTCGCCCAGGCAGGGTGATAGGACCCCGAGATCCTGCGAAGTGACACTCGGGGAGAACCGATGCCTGAAGCTGGCAGAGCTAGCTCATCCACCTCCTTTCCTGTCCAGCCACTCAAGCCCCAGCTGGGAACTCCCTTCAACAGTCCAGGGCCTTCTCTGTAACGGAGCCGAGTGGACACAGGGCCCATGGAAGCACACATGGTTGGGGGAGAAGGGCTGAGAAAGGCTCCCTCAAGACGCGCCCGCATCTATTTGCTTCCAGATTTCATCGGGCTGATTTCCTCATCATCCAGGCCCCTGCAGTCACTGAACACGGTGGATCAGTACCTAACCTGTGAACTGCTGGGTCGAGACACCCAGACCACCAGCCAGGCCTGGCCTTCCTCCCCCCTTCCCCCCCGGGCCGGGTTTTCTCAGTCAGCACCTGCAGGAGCAGAGCCGAACAAGCACGGGGCAGACAAGTGCAGCAAAACAGGGGCCTTGCTGTCAGAGCCCAGGGAGGGACTCTGCCTCTCACCAGGGATGTGTTCTTGGTCAAGACCCTGAACCACGGAGCCTCAGTTTTCTCACCTGCAAAAGGGGCTGCCAGACAAATGCGAAGATAAGAAGTAAAAGCACAACACATGTCACAAAGGACGAGGCCCCGGATGCTGCGCGTTATCCTATCACTGCTCTCACTATGTCATGATTCTGTCACTGTCCTAGCTCCGCACGGGGCAGGATTTCCAAGTCTCCTCCTCCCCCCTTTTCCACTGACGAGCTGGGCTTTGTATTTTATTTTAAAAACAAACCAAACAAGACTTCCCTTCATAGCTCAGTGGTTAACAAACCTGACTGGGAACCATGAGGATGTGGGTTCAATCCCTGGCTTCGCTCAGTGGGTTAAAGATCTGGCATTCCCATGTTCTGTGCTGTAGGTGGCAGATGCGGCTCAGATCCCGGATGGTGGTGGCTGTGGTGTAGGCCGGCGGCTGCAGCTCCGATTCCACCCCTAGCCTGGGAACCTCCACATGCTGTGGGTGTGGCCCTAACAAGCAAAAAGCAAAAGCAAAACAAAACCAAACCGACCTGGAGCTGCCACCCCTCACCCCTGCAGAGGCCCACGAGCAAGGGAGGGTCAGGACGTCTGTGCTGCGAAACCACGGCTGTCACTTTCACTGCACAACTGACTTTACGAGGAGAAACAGCCCGGCGTCATCGTCAACTGGCACAGAGGGGACCTGCTTTGAAACCTGAGCAAATAAAACCATCCTGAAGACACCAGGGTTCCCACAGACTGGGCAACGCCTGTTACCCCGAAGCGCGTCCTTGAGATGGGCCGTGAGCCTCAAGCTCCCCATTTCAGCAGTGGGGTGTGCGGCGGAGGCCCCCAGTCCTAACTCCACACTTGGTCAGGAAACGTCAGGATTGGCACATGGGGCAGAAAGGGAAGCTCACCCAGGCACACCCGAGCTTGGGCGCCGAGACAGAAGACTCTCACCGGCGACACAGACCGGGGGAAGAAAGAGTAATTCCGGAGGTGAATAGAAGGCCCTAAAGAAGGGGGGAGCCCCTGCCTGGGTCCTCAGACCAGAGGGGTCTCTACCCAAACGCATCTGCTCCCGGCTCCTGCTCTCGGGCCAGCCCTTTGAATTTTCAACAGGAAAGCACGGGGCTTTGTTTTGCCTTGAAGACTTGCTGCCAGGACTCCCCTGCAGGGCTGCCGGCATTAATAACAGGAAGACACAGGCGCCCGGAGCAGCGCATCCCAACTCGCAAAGAAGCACTTCATCTCGGATGCTCCGGCGGCAGTGCCCGCGGGCGCGGGGAGCCAGCACTTACCTTGAGGGCGGCCGGCGTGTCCGCGCGTCCTGCCTGCGGGGCTGCGGCCGGAGGGCTGCTGACGCGTCCTCCCGGACACCGCGGGCCAGGTGCCTGTGGAAACCGCGGGGTGGCTGCGCTGCCGGCTGGAAGTTTCGAGTTCCGGCGCCTGGGAGTCCCTCTCCCTCCGCACACACTTAACCCTGCTCTTGCCGCCTTGGACGGACCGAAGGAACCGGCTCAGTCTCGGAGGCAGAGGAGCGGCGCGGTCCCGCCTGGCGTCCCTCCTGCTCCTCCTCCGTCCACCGGACACGTGTGGAAGAAGCCGGAAGGCGCGTCTCCGCAGCGCAGCGCCGGGGCGGCTTTCTCAACCCGCCGGCCCGCTCCCCGGGCAGGAGGGGCGCACCTGCCCGCAGGCCCTGGGAGCCGCCCTGGCCCCCAGCCGGCGGTCTCCGCGGCTGGAGCGGCTCAGAGCCCACGCGCAGCCCGGGGCACCCGGGCCGCCCCTCTCCGGGGAGGCTCTGGTCGTGCTCCCTCCGGAGCCCTGCGTCCTTGCTGCCCAACGTCCACAGCGCCCAGCGCTCGAGGACCCCGGGGTGGGGCCGGGGGGCCTCTCCTCTGAGCCACACGCACCCCGGCCCCCGCGCTGCCCTCTGTCCCCTCGCCACGGTGACCTCGGCTGTCGCCAGCTGCCTGGACACGGAGTCCGAGAGGTCCCAGGCCTCAGTCCAGAAACACGGCGGGGCCCACGGGGTGCAGGCGAGGGCGACCCCACCCGCGACAGCGGCCATGGGGGAGAAGCCCGCGCACGCACGCACGCGCGCGCACGCTCACGCACGCGCACGCACGCACAGGCTCTCACGCCCCCCCTCCCGTCTGCCCACCTGGACGCCGCAATAGCGCGGTCAACACGCTCGCTGGTGACACGGTCCCCGGGCCTCGGGCCCCTCTCTCTTGACTGAGACCCCTTCAGAAGGATCCTCAGGAGCCCTAAGAAGGGGCTGAAAAGACACCCCAGGCTCGGCTGTGACGCCTGGGCCGGAACTCGGCCGACGCCCCGGGGCGCTCTGGTCCGCAGGCCCCCGGCTCCCACGCGGGCGGAGGGCGGCCACAGCCTCAGCACCCAGGGCTCGGGCGGGAGGCAGCAGGGTGAAGGGGCCTCGGGCTGCTCCCCACAGGCCCGCAAGCCCTCTGCTCGCCCCGCTTCATGACCAAAGAGCCGGAGTCGGACACACAGACACCAGGGGTCGAATGGACGCGGTCCTGCCTGTCGGAAGCAGGGTCCTGGAGCGACGCCCACCACGTCGGGAGATGGTGGACGGGACAGGGCGGCGGTCCCGGGGCTGGGTTCCCAGGCATAGGAGGAATGGACCTCAGGTTGGCTCTCGGTTACCAGGGCCCCCAGCGAGGGGCACGCCCCTAACGCCCTTGATAAGAACCACCCCCAGCTGGGCCCGGGGCAAGGGCGGAGGCCGGTCAGTGCTCTGAGTGGGTGGAGGAGAAGCGGGCAGTGGTCCCCAAGGGGCTGTACAGAGAGCAAGAGAACAGCCACCTCGAGGGGCCTGACCATGCAGGTGGGACCCTGACCCTGGAGTCAGCTGCCTGGGTTCAACTCTGACTCCACCGCTACTGGGCCACATGAAGCAAGTTGCATAACCTCTCTGAGCTTCTGGGTATGCATCACAAAATTCAGATGAGGACAGGACCTCTCTCTGGGGGTGCCGCTTGGGATTAAGTGACTTTGGACACACGTAGAGCTCTCGGAAGCGCTGTTACTGGAGTCCCAAGTGGAGGTTCCACCACCTGCTGGTCCTGCCTCTGGGCTCCCTGGGGAGAGCCGGAGCCACAGCCCGCCCCAGGCACTCAGGTGTGAGGACAGTCAGCTGGCCAACGCCGATACACAGCCCTGGAGGTGCTGTGAACCTTTGCTGCAGTCACTCCTCCAGGGAAGAAACCCAAGATCCGGAAACATGGTGCAAAGATGCCAGCTGAGTGGAAGCAGGAGGACCCAGAGGGGCTGGTGAATTGGGGAACACCCTGACATGGCTTAGTGAGAAGCTCACGTGCTCCATGACAGGCTGGCACCTTCGCGGGGTTTATGTCTGAACATATATTTTTAGGTATAATGCTAATAGGTTTCATATCTATGAATATGTATACATATGTAGACTTCAATCAAATGCAGGGCCAATGCATTAAAATAAAATGATTCGAATTTTTAAATCAACTGATGTTTAAGCTGCTAAAGTCTGAATCTAGGGTAGGGAAAGTGATGAGGAAAGAATGAATGAACTAAAATACCCCCAGAACTTTAATCTTGAGAGTCTGGATGGCAGAGCTATCGGTAGATTTTACCTGGTTCCTTCTGCTTGTCTATATTTTTGAACTTCCTACGCTGAGCAGGACTGCTTTCATAATCAGGAAGCAGACATTCATGAAATAAAGAAGTCGATTCCTAACCTCGCCCTCACCTCCAGTCACCGGCTCTTCCTTGGAAATGTCTCGCTCGTAGCTCCCTCTTTTCCGTCTCGGTTCTCCTCTGCCTGCCCAAGTCACCCCCTCGTCCAAAGGGCCACCTGCTGTTCCCTGGCTGGTCTGTGGGCTGCAGCATCCCAGCCTGCGGTCACGCTTACCCCAAACCCCGGGTCTCCTGGTGTTACTGCCCAACTTTCAGGGGGGACCTGAGGCTCAGAGAGGCTCAGTGACCAGCCCAAGGCCCACGGCTAACAGGTGGCAAGGCTGGGACTTGAGCCTGAGCCCCTAGCCTTCGAGGCGAGAACACTGTCTGCCCCCAGCCGCCACCCGGGGGGCCAGGGCAGAGCTGCAGAGTCCCACCCAGGGCTTCCCTTTTAGGGCTTATGTGGGCATTGCCCTTGGGGTGGTGACCTCGTGACCCGTGCCCCAGTCACTGGCTTCCCTAGGACATCTGGGGCACCAGCACCCACTCCCTCAACAAAGTCTCCTGGGCAGGGAGCAGGGGACCAGGTCACAGGGTCCGGAGCGTTTCGTCCTGGCGGAGAACGCCAACACGGCGGCTCCTTCGGGGGAGCATCCAAGGAAGGCCCGTCTGAGGAAGGGGCAGGAGGGGGACCTGGTTGGGTCTGTGTCACCAGGCCGGGCTGCTGCGAGGGCGCCTGTGGGATGCGGGTAACCCCGGCCGTCTGATTCAGGTAAAGGGGATCCCCCTCCATGGGTCGGGGGGCCTCAGCCGCGCAGCGGAAAGGCTTTTGGAGCAAACGGAGGTTTTCTCGAGGAGGGAGAAGCCCTGCCTTGTGCGGCAGCTGCAGCTCCTGGCTGCCAGCAGCACAGCCACGTGGGCCAGTTCCTACCCAGTTCCTGCAATAAATCTCCTTTGGTGTGAAAACCTCCTACCAGCTGCGCCCTTGGAACAGCCCTGACCACACGGGCCGGATGCATTGTGCGACCCCAGGGAGCTGGGCTCCGGGCAGGTGGAGCCTCTGTGGTCATTTTCATAATCCATTAACCAGGCTGCTTGCGGCTGTTTCTACTTGGAGAGCCCCGCTGGGCACCCTGCCCCACTCTCAGCGTCTCCAGAGGCACTTTCTCCTGCGGGAAAATGCGATTAAACATAAGCCCTTTCAGGCTAGACCGCTGTGTCCAGAAAAATGATTTCCTAAGCTGTGGGCCGCCTCAAGTGCTGAATTCCCCTTTCCGACCAAGTGCTCTATTTTGTAAACAGGCTGAGAACACGTTGCGAGCATCAGTCTGGCTGATGGGCACCAGTGGTTTCAGCTGCGGCTGCGCTCAGAACACCCAGGCAGGTCTGAGCCTCCGGTGCCCGGTGAGTCCCGGACAGGCCCGCAAGCTCCCCAGCTGCTCCCAGCACACGGCCAGGGCTCAGCGCCTCGGGTCTACCCACAGGGGATCAGGTTCGGGCATCTCAGATGAGGCCTTTCCTTCGGGGGAGACGCGGGGCATGTCCCCTGCTAACAGCACGGCCAAGTCTGGAGAGAAGCCAGGACCCTCGCGTGGCCTCCTGGGTGGTGAAACGGCTCAGCTGGTTGTCACAGGAGGGTGAGGGTGGCCTGGCCGGCTCGTGGCCCCATGGGGTGGGACCCCCTCCCCCCAAGAAGGTAACTGGTGCTCATGGGAGGGCAACCACCAAGGACCAGTAGAAAGGGTCCCGGGTACAGCTGTGTGCCCAGTGCAGGCCCAAGGGCTCCAGCGATGCACGTCTCTTTAATACGTCCCCCGCCCCCAGGCGGCAACTTCCAACAGCAAAATCACCCGTTTCTCTCACTTTCAGTTGGCCAGGCCTCTGGGCAGTTCTCATTCTGCCTACGACATGCAGCTGTGGTCCTGTGTCAGCAGGGAGATGGCCTCATCTGAAGGCGGGACTGGGGCTGGAGGGGCACGTCCAAGGCGAGCTGGTGCTGCTGCTGGCTGGGGCCTCAGCTCCTGCACACACCTGCCTGAGCTTCCTCGAAGCACGGCGGCTGGCTCCTCTGCGATCCAGCGCCCACCAGACCAAGGCTTCAGGGATCTAGGCTCAGGGGAAGTCACAGGCTGTTCCACTGATGCCGCAGGCCCAGCCCTGGCTCAGTGTGTGTGGGGGGGGGCGAGAGGGCGGCAGCGCACAAGGGCGTGAATACTGAGAGGTGAGGGGGTGTCCCTGCAGCCATCTTGGAGGCTGGCCCCGGAGTCTGTCCTGTGTCCCCACGGGACCCACATCCCTCCTACAGTGAGGGTCTGGGAAGGAGAACATACATTGTTTGCAAACACAGACAGCGCCTCCTTTATACTTAAGAGTCCCCTTCTCTCCTTTTATCCTGAGCAGCCAGAAGCCAGAGGCAACCACCCTCACACACCCCCGGCTCGACCCTTCAGCCCACTGGCTGCAAGTCCTGTGTCATTGCAGGCAGTGCACAGCTGGACTATAAAAGCAGGACCCCCTTTCCCTGGGCCCTCGATGGGGTGTCTCATGCAGCTGTGTCTTCTGTCAGCCGGGGCTGGAGTCTCGCCTGAAGGCTTGGCTGGGGCGGGAGGGTCACTTCCAAGGTGGCTCCATCACACGGCTGGCCGTCTGGTGTTGCTGGCCCTCTCCATGGGGCTGCCTGAGCACCACAACACAGCACCTGGTTCTGCCACCAGCGACCAAGGCAGAAGCTGCAGTGCCTTTCAGAGCCTCAGAAGCCAACCCCGTCTGCTCCGCCATATTCTGCTGCTCACAGGGACTGGCCCTGATTCAACGCAGGAAGGCTGTGCTGACCAAGAGGCTGGGAGCCACAGTACTGCCCTCGAGGGGCCAGGCGCCCGGCCCTTCCTTCCCATGGACAGCGGTCGGGTGGGGAGTCAGGGCTGCGGAAAGGCTTCCTGCACGCCCGCCTGTGCGCTGCCTGCTCGGCCTCTCCTCCAGCCTCCACACGGCCCATGAGCAGAAGGAGCCACGGACCACGAGCAGGGCCGGGGGTGCCACAGTGACCCCAGGAAACAGGGGGCCCAGCCACCTGGTCAGGGGGCCCTCCCACCCCACTGCCCTGGGACCAAGAGTAAGCAGTTTCCTAAAACAGGGTCTCCTCCTCACCTCCACAGGCCGCGGCCCGGGGAGCTCCCGCTGTCCGCCCTCTGCCCCTGCCTGGGACGGACACCCCAGCCGTCGTTCACAGAATGGCCTCCTGCCATTGGACACGGAGGCCCGTTCAACCTTCTGCTCCTCTAGAGCGAGCTTGGCCAAGGTCAGATACTCCCTCCCAAGTCTGCCCAGAGGCCTCAGGGACGAGACGAGTTCTGGCCCTGGTCCCGGCTTCCTGCTGAGCCCAGACTGCTCCATCCATCAGCTCACAGGCTCCGGGGACGCGCTTCCCAAGGGCCGCAGGACCCTTGCGGGGATGCCGCGAGGCATCTGTGCATCAGTGACCTGAACACGTGACCCTTGACGGGGAAGGAGGGCGGCAGTGGGGAAACGCCAACAGATGAGCATGCGGAGCGGGAGCCCTCGCGCCAGGGTGCGTGCAAACCCACATGTGTCTGGACGCACCTGCACGCGCACACGCTCTCGTTCTGTCCACGGACAGGGTTGAGGCTGTGACACCCCGGCGGCAGGGACCTGAGCACCCCAGCACCCAGGCCCTGGTTTCTAAGTACCAGCTTCCCCTGCAAGTGACCAGGCCTTGGAGAGACGGCTGAGTCCCGGGTGGGGGGGAGCCAGGCGGGCCCCCGGCGCACCTGCAGTCAGGCTGTGCCCTGGTGAGAACTAACTCGTGAGTTCACGCTCACACAAAAGGGAGCGTGAGGAAGCAAAGGGCACCCAGGCGCAATGCGCTTTCCTAGAAACAGCTGCCATGATAAAGAGTAAAGGAGTGGCTGCGAGGGCCGGGGTCGGCCCGACCCACACTCATCAAACGACCCACGTTCACGTGCTCTCTAGAGACTCGCGGGGTCCATGATGGGACGCGGTGGCATGGAAACACTCCCACCCCGCCTCCTTGGGTGTGGGGGCTGCTTCGTCCGCAGGCCCGGCTCTCACTGCCACGCCTGATCCAACCTGAACCCTCCTGACAGGCGCCCAGGCTGGACGGATGACAGGGCACTCCAGGGGAGAGGGTGTGGTCAGCGGGGGGAGACCCCAGGACCTGGGGTCTGAGCAAGGCCCAAGGGGATGGGCATGTCCCCAGCCCAGAGCACCCACAGGAGGCCCCCGCCTCCGAAGAGGCCGAGTGCAGACACAGGCTGAGCGGGGCCCGCAGTGCGGGCGCCCCTCCCTCCAGGCGCCCCTCCTGCTGCCCTTAGGTGGCTGCCCTGCCACCCCCACGGCTGTCGAGGGAGAAAAGGGTCCCACGTGGCGGGAAGCCAGCTGTGCGGGGGAAACGGGGCCCTGGGTGCTTTCTCCCCCTCCGCCCACCTGACTCCTCACCTGCAGGTGCCGGGTCCTGCCTCCGCCTGCTAGACGCCAGGAGCACCCCCCACAAGCTGCGACCGCCGCCGTCTATACCCAGACCAGCATCCCCTGGGGGTCAGGACCCCCCCCCCCGGAACTGCCTCATCCCCTCTGTGGAGGCTCTGACTCCCGAGTCTGGTGGGTGAACCCTCTTGGGCAGCCCCGCTGTGCGTGGGAGGAGGCTGGGCTGGCAGCGCCCACAGGCACTTGGGCCGGGGCCTCATGCCTGGTCCCGGCTGGAGAGAGAAGCACGGGAACGAAGCCAGCTGTGCTGGGGACCCAGGCGACCCAGCCCAGGGTCTGTGCTCAACCCCGGCAAAGTGCAAACACAGGCCTGAAGTCAGCTCCACCCACGGCACTGAGATCAGCCTGGAAAGGGCGCAGCTGGAGAGGTCCCAGCTCAGGGTCCTGGAGCCGCCCCGGGCCTCCGCCGGTCCGGCCGGCACGAGGGCCTCCCGCAGGCACGCCGCACCCGGGGGCGGGTGGAGAGGGCCTGGGACCGCATGGAGAGGCCTCGACCCACACCCACTCGGCCTGGCCGGGAGCCAGGGCCCCTGTGTGGTCACACCCGGCGGTCCTCACAGGGAGCAGGGCCAGCGCCGGGGTAGCGAGGGGGCCGGGCCCCGCAGTCACCTCCTCCCGCAGCCTGGCTGGCAGGGTAGGGCTGGGAGACCTGCCACGCAGGCAGCCAAGTGCTGGGCTGGGGTCTCCAGGAGCCTCCTGGGTCCATGACCCACGAGAGGCGGCAAGCGGGCTGAGGGAAGAGGGCTACTGGGTGGGCTGGTGTTGCTCTGGGTGCAGTGAGGTGAGGCAGGCTTATCTGGGGGTCAGGAGCCGGCGACCCAGGGCCCAGTGCTCAGGGAATGGGCTGCAGACCAGCCCCACCAGCCACATCCCAGGTCAGCCTCCCCAGCCTTCCACTGGGCCTTTTGGACACCGGCTCCTGCGAATTTGGGAGCTGGGGACGAGCTGGAGAACAAAGCCAGGGTTCATGAGGCCAACAGCTCGTGTCGCTCTGGGGCATCCTTTACAGGAAGCGCCGTGCAAGTCGCAGACACCAGATCACCACAGCAGTCAACGCCTGGCTCCCGCTCTGCAAGGCGGTGCGGCGCCGGCAGCATCCTCGAGAGCGTGTGGGGTCCGGGGCCGCTGGGGGTCTCCCTGGGCGCCACCCGCACCCAGGATAGCCAGGGGTGCTGAGTCTTCTACTAGAAGACACAGCAAACCTGTCAACAGCAGTGGTAAACTGCCAGCTACAAAGGCAAAAATAAAAATCATAAATTTTAAAAACACTATAAACACATCCCACCCAACCAAACGCTCTGAATCCCCTGCCCACTGCCCTAAGCAGGCCCCGAGTGCTGGAGCCGCGGCAGGCCCCAAGTGGCGGGGGCGGGGTAATGGGGGCGTGTGTGTGTGTGGGGGTCATAACTAAACCTAGTCAAGACGTCACCATGCAAACTGTGCCCATGGTCGTGGCCTCTGCCCTGGGCCTCAGGGGGCTGGAGCTGGGGGGGCAGGGGCCCCTGTGGGCACCTCCTGGGGTCTGGCATAGGCTCCGGTCCAGCTGGGCAGCAAGGCCATCTGCAGCCAGTCCTCCCAGCTGCCCAGCTGGTTTTGCAGCCTGGTTCCAAGGTGGCCCTGAGCAGCTGTGTCCTCTAGGAACCCGAGGCTGCGTCCAGCTGTGCAGGAGAGCCAGCCCCCCCCCCACCCCCAGTTCTCTCCTCCGCCCTCCCCTCCCTCGGCGATCTCCACATCACGGCCCCTGCTCCCCACAAGAGGGCAGCTGACCTAGAGACCCGGCCAGGCCTCCGCACAGAACGAGCCTGTGGTAAAGCGGCAGGGCAATGCCAGGCACCACCCCCGCCCCGCGGCCGCGGGCAGCAACAGAGACCCTGTGCCTTCCGCCTCCCCTTCCCCTCCCTGCAGCTGCGACCAAGAGGAGGAGCCAGGCCTGAGCCGCTTCTCTGGGCGGCTCTCACTCCTCGCAGAGCCACAGTGCGGCTCCCTCCCCCAGGTCCGCAGGGAGGCAGCAGCGAGGGTGGGTGGAGCACAGGCGCTCTGTGATCAGGGGGTCTTTGACGCTGCAGGTGGGAAAAGGAATTTCTTGGAAGAGGAAACGACGAGAGGAGGTGCGGTTCACCCGGGACCCCGCTCAGTCTCCTGTCCCATCCGACTGGCCCTGTAGCCGCTGTCCCCTGAACCAGCTTCTGGCTGCGCCGCCCCCAACTCTGCTGGGGAGGGTCTCCAGGGCGCCTGCACGCAGCCCGACTGGGGATCAGGAAACCTCGAGTCTGACCCGCCAGCGCTGGGCCTGGGCGGGGGCGCTGGGGGCCCGCTCCTCCCTGGCTGCCCTGGGTCAAGGACAGGAACGGGCATCCCGAGCCCGCCACCTCTGGACGCAGCGGGAGGCGTCCCCCACCTGCGGTGAGGGGCTGGACCCTGCATTACCAACGCCGCTTCCCCTCCCCTTTCCTGGCGGAGCCTAGAAAACAGAACCCGGGCCAGGGTTATGCCGGCGACTTCCCACAGCTGGGCTGCGGGGGACGGGAGGGGACAAGCCCTTCAGAAAATGAGACTTGCTGGGGGCCCAGGGGGCCCGTCCAGGTGAGGAGCGTCGAGCTCTGAGCCCACCCATCCCAGGCCCGATGGGCGGCCTCATCCGCTTGTGCTGCAGCCCCAGGGCGTGTGGGGGAGAAGGAGGGAGAGGGAGGCGGTCCCACGGACGACTATGCAGGCAGCGTCCCCGAGCCACACTGCCCGGGCACACCCACACCGGGCCACGCGTGGACCCCAGGCCACATGCGGGCCACGTCAGGAGACGGGGCCAGCCAGGCCCAGGGGCTGACCCTCCAGGAGGCCAGGGAAGGCAGGTGGGGTGGGGGCGGGGTGTCTCTGAGCCTGGAAGACGGGGTCAGCATTCCAAGCTCTGCGCGTGCCGGGCTCTGAGGCCGAGCAACGGTGGCTGATGGCAAGCTCACCTCCAATGCAGGGCCCCGAGCCCCAGAGAGCCACTGTGAGCACAGGTTTCTGGCTTTGCTCTGACCTGTGCTTGCTGGTGACCCCTGGGCTGCGACCCCTGGGGCATGACCGCTTGTCTTCTGAGCAGAAGTCTGTGCCACGATCCCAGGGGAGCACCGTGGGCTGGAAATCTTAACGTAAGGTCAACGTTCATCCATTAAAGTTGAGAGTCTGGCCGCCCCGGGACCAGCAAGGGCAGAGGTCCAAGAGCGGAGCCCTGCGCCTCAATGAGGCCATCGTCAGACCGGGAAGAGGTACCGCGGCCCCTTCTCCAGCGCCTCCCAGGCCACGTCCAGCAGGGAGCAGCCCCAGGACCAGCGAGGAGTGGACGGGGAACGCTGCCAAGTGACAGAGGGGCGGGCACAGGAGCAGCTCCTCGGTCCCTGGCTCAGCGCCACTCGGGGTGGGACAGAGCGAGAGGCCACGGCTGCCCCAGGCCAGGCCCCCTCGGCCTTCCTGCCGGGCCGAGGCGTGAGCAGGACAGGCCTCCTTCCCACATGGAGAAAAGTTTTAACGTGTCATTTTTCTCGTTGGGAACACTGGCCTTGGTTTGTTTGCGCTGGTGGCTGAGTGGCCGTCCACCTCTCGTGCCACGGCCTCAACCCAGAGCGGGGGGGGGTGGTCAGGGCCTGATCCAGGCCCAGAGCTGAGGGGAGCCTGCCTGCACCGACCCAGGCGGCCGCACGTTCGTCCCCGTCTCCTCGGGCCGGGCTTCCGGCCTCTCGCCACGGTTTGCTCCCCGTCTGTGCGCGGCTGCCTGCTGAGGGGCCCAGGCGGGAGCCCAGTCCTGAGCCTGAGCCGGGAGGCGGTGGATGGACCGCGGGGCAGCCGGGGAGGGTGGCAGGAATTGCCTGCCTGGGCACCTCCCTCGATGACGACGCAGGAAGCTTTGCCAGCGGAGGGGGGTGGGGAGGAGCCGTCGGGCGAGCAGGGGTCACGGGGCGGAAGCGCAGGCTCTCCCCGCAAACACGCAGCAAACACGCAGCAGGCCACAGTGGGTCGCCCCAGCCGACAGGTGCAGGTAAGAGAAGGCTGGGCTTTTCTAAGGGTGGGGTTTTGCCAGGTGAGTAAGAGTTTGAGGGCGAGGCTCCTGACAGGTGAAGGAGTCCTGGGCTCAGGATGCCAGGGCAGCAGGTCCAGACCCAGGAGACCCCAAGACCAAGGTAACAGGGGGCCTTGTGACATGTTGCCCGAGACAGGCCTCTCTCGGTCTCCCCTATGTCTTTCCAGAAAGGCACACGATCCCCCCGTGAATATCACACGCATCTTTAACTGGATTCATTTCTTGATAATTTATCTATTTTACGGCTACTTTAATGAAGCCGTTTGAAAGTTTTATTTTTAAGAGACTGCTGATGGAACGTTGAAAGGCAATAACCCCAAACCTTGCTAAGCTCTCTAAGAGTTCCGATCCCTATCTTCAGAAACTGGAAAATTCTGGAACACAATAGCATCCCCTCAAATCAGGCCAGCTTTGTGTCTCCTTTTCCATTCCTGAAGCCTCTGCTTCCTCCTCTCCCGCTGCTTGGGAGGCATTCAGCTTGATGCTACATCAAGCTCCTTGGACCTATGACTAATTTGTCAATGGCTGCACAGCATTAAAAACTGTGAGGCGTGGGAGTTCTCTTGCGGCGCAGTGGCTTAACGATCTGGTATCGTCATTGCAACAGCTCAGGTTGCTGCTGTGGCGCAGGTTCAATCCCCGGCCCAGGAACTTCTGTGTGCTGCAGGTGCAGCCAAAAAAGTTAAAAAGATATACACTGTGACATCAAATAGATAAAGAGGGAGCGCTAAAGGGCAGAAATTTTGTAAATGGCCAAAACCGCTGTCAGCTTAAAAAAGACTGTATTTTATCTCTAAGGTATTTTACGTAAGCCTTATGAAAACCACAAAGCAAAAACCTACAGGCGATACACAAAAGATAAAGCGATTAGGAGTTCCCTGGTAACCTAGCAGGTTGAGGATCCAGCATTGCCACTGCAGTGGCTGGATTACTGCAGTGACGCAGGTTCAATCCCTGGCCCAGGAATTTCTGTATGTTACAGGCATGGCCAGAATAAAAAGGGAAAGAAAAAAAAAAAAAAAAGCACAAACAAAATGATAAAAAACAAGACTCAGCTGTATGCTGTCTAAAGAGATCCACTTCGGCCGCACGTTAAGGACACACAGAGGCTCAGAGGGAGGGACGGAAGAGAGACACTCCATGCAAAGCGGAAAGCAAAGACCGCAAGAGTAACTAAAACTTTTAAAAGACTCTAAGTCAGAAGTGCAACAAGAGGCAAAGACGGTCGTTACGTCATGATGAAGGCGTCAACTCATCAGTTTTCCAGAGGCTACAACAACTGGAAATGTATAAAGACTTCACGGCACTGATTTTTTGAAAAGATAAAACAAAACTGACAAACCTTTAGCTAGACCAAGTAGATCGGGAGAAGATTCGAACAAATAAAACCAGAAATATAAGGAGACGTCCAGCTGAGACCACGGAAATACAAAGGATCGTAGGCAACTACCACGAGCAATCACACACCAACGAACTGGGTAGCCGAGATGGACCAATTCCTAGAAACATACAACCTACACGGACTGCATCATGGTCAGACAGACACCCTGGCCAGACCAGTAACAAGCAAAGAGACGGAGTCCTTAAACGAAAACCTCCCACCTCGGAGCCGCCCCTCGCAAGAGGCATTTACTGCTGAATTCTACCAAACGTGTAGAGGAAAGTTGATGCTGGCGTTCCCGTCGTGGCGCAGCGGAAACGAACCCGACTGGGAACCACGAGGATGTGGGCTCGATCCCTGGCCTCGCTCAGTGGGTTAAGGATCCAGGGTTGCTGTGAGCGGCGGTGCAGGTCGCAGGCACGGCTTGCATCCTGTGTGGCTGTGGCATAGGCCGGCAGCTGCAGCTACAATTCGACCCCTAGCCTGGGAACTTCCACATGCCATGGATGCAGCCCCAAAAAGCAAAAGAAAAAAAAAAAGAAAAAGAAAAAGAAAGAAAGAAATTGAACCAAATGAGAGATCCATACATTAAAAAATTGTAAGACATTGATGACAGAAACTCAAGACACAAATAATTGGAAAGATACCCTGTGTACATGGGTTGGAAGCATTAATATGATTAAAATGTCTCTATTACACAAACCATCTACAGATTCAATGAAACCCCTACGAAAATTCCAATGGTGTTTTCACAGACAGAGAAAAAACAATCCTAAAATTCCTGTGGAACCACAGAAGGCCTGAATGGCCAAAGCACTCGCGAGGACGAACAAAGCTGGAGGCGCAACATTGCCTAAGATATTACAAAGCTGTAGTCATCAAAAGAGCATGGTACTGCCGTAAACACACGGGCCGCTACGACAAACGAGAGCCCAGAAACAAACCCACACACATGCAGTCAACTTGTATCTAACAGGGGAACCAAGGCGTTCCCGTCATGGCACAGCAGAAACGAATCTGACTAGGAACCGTGAGGTTGCAGGTTCGATCCCTGGCCTCGCAGTGGGTTAAGGATCCGGAGTTGCTGTGGCTGTGGTGCAGGCCGGCAGCTGCAGCTCCGATTAGACCCCTAGCCTGAGAGCCTCCATATGCTGCGGTTGCAGCCCTAAAAACATAAAAAAAATTAAATAGACAAAAAAAAATTAAAAATTTTTTAAAAGACAAAAAGACAAAAAAAATTAAAAATAAAACATAAAAAAAAATTTAAAAAGGACACAGGAGTTCCTGTCATGGCTCAGTGGTTAGCAAACCCCATGAGGACGCAGGTTCGATCCCTGGCCTTGCTCAGTGGGTTGAGAATCTGGTGCTGCCGTGAGCTGTGGTGTAGGTTGCAGATGCGGCTCAGATCCTGCGTTGCTGTGGCTGTGGGCTACAGCTCTGACTGGACTCCTAGCCTAGGAACCTCCTCCATATGCCGCAGGTGTGGCCCTAAAAAAACAAAAAGACAAAAAAATAAACAAATGGGACTATATCTAACTTTTTAAAAAAGCTTCTGCACAGCAAAAGAAATAACCAACAAAGTAAAAATATTTGCAAACCATCCATCTTATAAGGGGCTAATAAATATATGAGGCATTCCTATAACAGCAAAAAGCAACCCCCCACCCAAAAAAAACAAAGAGAGAACCCAACAGGAAAATGGGCAAAGAACGGGACTAGGCACTTGTACAAAGAAGATACCCAGATGGCCAGCAGGCCTCCCGAACCGTTGACGGGAATGTAAATTGGTGCAGGCGCTTGGAGAACCATGGAGGGTCCTCGAAAAATTAAAAATAGAGCCACCATATGATCCAGTAATTCCACTTCTGGGGATATATATTTAGAGAGCAGTTTTTCTCTAAGCACCGCTTTCGAGGTATTCCACAGGTTTCCGTAGGTCAATTTGTTCTCTTTCACTGCTGAGCCAACATCTCTCTCCACGTGGATCTCTTATTTGACCTTCTTTAAGGCCTGCTGTGCGGCCAGCTTTGAGCAAGTTCCAAAGGGCAGGTGGGAAAGACCCACGGCGGCTGTGTGGCCTCGAGACACAGCGGTCCACACACATCCATAGGTCAAGGCCACGAATCACGCCATGTGGACACACCACACTGGTTTTCTAGATGCCGTGTCGCCTAAACATGTGTCTTAGGCAGCGACTTCGACATCTTAAAATGGGACAGTATCTCGACCCTTTCTCTCCAGGGCAAGAAAAGGGGGCTTTAAAATTATCTAGCCCCTTTCTGGCACGTGCCAACCTTCAGAGCAAGTGTCCCAATACTTCACTGATTTGCAAATTTCAGTGTGAGGCAGTTTTACAGGAGCAGCAGACATACCTGCAGGCTCGTCGCCGTATCTGCCGCCTTTCCTTCCCATCCTGGGACCCCCTCTCGGGTCCCCACTCCTGCTCTGGAAGAGCAGATCTGACAATTTCCTTTACAGGAGACCGCCATCTGGAAATAACACCTTCATTTGTGTGTCCACAAGATGTTTTAAAGGTTTCCTGAGTCTTTATGTATTGATTTCTTTATCTCAAACCTTAAGATACGATCTATCCACCAAAAAAAAAAAAAAAAAAACCCAAAAACCCCAAAAACAAGGCCCTTTTCTACGTGCAATTCAGTACCTCTTGGTGAAGTACAGAGTCATGCCAACATCACCACTGATTCCAGAACATTCATAGTCTGGAGAAGGAACCCACCTGCCTCACGAGTCACTCGCCGTTCCCCTCCCCCGCTTCCTGTCTCTGGATCTGCCCGTTCTGACGTTTGGGTGAAGGGGACCATGTAACATGCAGCGCCCCCCCGTGCCCGGCTTCTCTCCCTGGCACGTGTTTGCGGTCTGTCCACCCGCAGCCCGGGTGGGCGCTCCACTCCAGCCTGGATGAGAACTGCTGTCACGCGCCCGGGCCCCGCTCTGCGGACCCGCCACCTGCCCGTGGACAGACTCCGACAGTCGTGAGCGCTCGTGCGCGCACGTGTGGACACGTGGCGGTTCGAGGCTCCGGGTGTGCGCCGTGGGCTGTCCCACCGAGGACCCGACGCTGGCGTGGGGCCCTCTCAGCACCCTGGTGGCCGCGCCTGACAACCAGGGGCAGCGAGACGCCAGCTCCGGCGCCCTCCCCGCGATGTGGGCGCCCGGCCGCCCTTTCTGGCTGCTTGGGATCCTCCGTCTGTGACGTTCCGGGTGCCCGGGCACGTCTTCCTTTGACTTCTACCTGGACCCGGGCGCTGTCTGGCTTCCCAAATCCTGTCCGTGTCATCTGCTTCCTCTTTCCCTCCCGAGATCCCAGCCGTGAGCCCACGAGGCCGTCTCGGTCCAGCGCCGGGGCTGGTCCCTCGTCCCGTCTCCATCCTCTGGGAGCGGCCTTCCTCCGCCCCCTCCTCACATGAGGTCCGTTCCTGCAGGCTGGACGGGGCACACCTGGGGCACGGAACGCAAGGGCACCGCGCCCAGCCCACCCTCACCCCTCAGGGTGCCCTGGCGTCAAGTGCCCAGCCCAAGGCCCCATGGGGAGGTGGGGGCTGACAGGGAGGGCGCCTGGGACGGTGCCAGCGGCCAAATCCTGAGTCAGCGACACAGCTGTGGAGGGAATGCTGCAAACCCACAAAACGGTGCCCTGACTGCAAAAACGTGGGGGCCGGACCCTGCTGGTCACGGGCGCTGCAGCCCGCCTCGGGGCTTCTGTTTCAGACTATTTTCTCGCCTTTCCCCCCTATTTTTAGACAATAGGGCACCTCCTCTGGACACGACTCTCTCCTCACCTCGAAGGCCCCCAGAGCCGGGACTTTCTGGGCCTGGAAGAGGCGGTGCTGCTCGACAGCGTGGTTCGCGGCCCAGTTCTGAAGGCTCACGCTGCCCGGGGGGTGCTCCGTCCTGCAGCCCCCACCCCTCGGACCCCAGCACACACCCCGCCGCGGCCCCAAAGGACCTGCCCAAGCAGAGCACGGCCGCCAGAGGCCGGGGTGGCCTCGGAGCAGCCGCAGGAGTGAAGGCGGCACCTCCCAGGAGGAAAGGACGTGGCAGCCGCCGTGGTCATAAATACACTTTATTTCATTAGAAATGCACCGCTGCAGTGCCGTGCGCCCCCTAGAAAAGTAGGTAAGCAACGTTCCCATCAAAATCGTTAGTCATCTTCTGCAAAGACCTAGTCTCGTTACCGGAACAGAGCACACAGCAAAAGGCTTCTGCTACTCCATTTTTTTTCAGTTTTCTTTTTTGTTATAAACACCATAGCAAATTAAAAAAGCTGTCTGAACAGAGAAAAATATCGTGGTTCTTGATTTCCCGCGTGTACTTAATGTGACCGCGCCTGCTCCCGCCCCTTCTCTGGACACGGCGGTGCCCTCAAAAGAAACGGGGTCTCCGGCGGGGGCGGGGCGCCCGGCACGGTGACGTCTGGGGCGCGCTCCCGGCGGACGAGGCGCTCGGATGCACGTGGCAGAACGTGCGCAGTCTCACCTCCCTGCCAAGCCGGGGATGGAGCGCGTGGGAACGGTGGGGTCGGCGGGAGCCGGCGCTGGGCGACGGCTCCGCCCGGGTCCGGTGGGTGGGCGGCCGTGCACCTCACTGGATCTGGATGGCTCCGTGCTCCAGCTGCATCTCGGGCTGCAGGGCGGGCTGCAGGGCATCGGCCGTCTGCAGGAGAGAGAGGGGCTTTCTGTCCAGGGACCCACCCGTGCCCAGGCGCCTCACTGGTTTTCAGGCTGGCCCAGCGGGAACGCACACCCCAGCCGGGGGCGGCTGCAGCCCAAGGCCAGCCCGCCCTGGGAGGGACGCTCCCAGCAGCTCTGACGGTCCCAGCCGCGGTCCCCCCCTGCGAGGCCCTCTGTGTGCCCGGACCCCCACCCCCACGCCGGCGCCCTGGCTCCCCCAGCCCTGCTTCTCACTGGGAAGAGCCTCCAAGGGGTCGGCCTAGTCACAGCTCTATGATAATTTAAATGAAAATCAGAATTTTGGAGTAAGTCACCAGACGTCCTTTTCAGCCACCAAGAACGGGCCCCCAGATGGAGATCATTTGGTGCTGTTTTCAGACTCCCCTAAGCTGTGGTCCAAAGCAACCGCACAGAGATCAGACTCTCACAGGAGCCCCCCCCCCCCCCCCCGCCCCGCCAGGAGTCAGCTGGAGCAGCCCGTGACCGTGACCACGAAGCAGGAGGGGAGCCTCGCAGGCGGGGGCAGAAGTCCCGGGGGCGGTGTTTCCTCAGCAGGGCTTCCCACGTCAGGTGAAGTCCAGGCCTCCTCTGTGCCCCCCCACTTCCCCCCGCCTTGACGACCCAGGGGACCTGCCCGCTCCCTGCCTTCCTTCCGGGGGTGAGGGGGCACTTCTCAGAAGCCCCCTCCTCCACGGTTCACGGGGCTCATGGGCACACTCTGCAGTGAGACCCGGCCTTCTCCAGGCTCCGGGGTAGCTGGTCCCCCTCCAGTGTGGGGTCGGGGAGGGGGTTTCACGTGGACAAAGAGACCTTCAGGAAACCCTCCCTCCCTGCAGGGAAACGCCCCGGCTCCACGCCTCAGGCTCGGGCTGCCGGGTGTCCTCACGGTCCCTGAGACCCGCCAGAGACAAGCTCTGGCGGCAAGCCTGGGAGCAGCGAGTCAGGAGGCCGTGGCTCTGGTGGACGCTGCTGACGTCTGCACGACGACCACAACCCAGTCCAGGAGGAGCCGGCCACGGACACGCACCCAGACCTAAGGCCCAGGCCCTGGCCCGGGTCCCGAGTACGTGGGGCACAGGGATGGGCCCACCCAGAGCAGCCCAGCTCGGGACGAGGCCCGCGGTCCTTCTTCAGGACGGCGGGCCCCCAGCTCTGAGGGCTCTCTGGTGGCCTCACACCCTCACGGTCAGTCCCCAGAGCATCTCAAGCCTCTGTGGTCACCACTGCAAGAAATCAGAAGTGTCCCGCCATGGCCACCGCTCTTATGAACAGTGGAGGGGTCTGGGGGCACGGGGACCCTTCTCCAGAACATGCGTCCCCAAGCTCTGGGCCAAGTGGGGACTTGCTGCAAACTAGGAGCTTAAGGACCTAAGTGCTCCCAGGACGGTGGCCACCTGGTCACCAGGATTGCTTGGGCTCCCCGCTGCCCTGCTGAGCCCCTTCCTCAGGAAGCCCCCAAGGGTACGAGACACAGGACACGAGCAGAGCGCTCGGCAGAGGCCTGATGGGCTGGTGGGAGGGACACCGGGAGATCTGGGGCTTTAACTCCAAGCCTCGAAGGCTCATTGGTACCTTAGGGAGAAGGGGGCAGGCCAGGGAGGAGGCAGAGGTGCCAGAGGCGGGGGAGCCGACCAGAGGAGTCCCCTCCCCCAGTTCTCATCTCCATCTCTGTAGGGTCAGCAAGTGCTGTCTCCGGGCTGTTCTCAGGACCAGCCCTGCGGTTATTCTCAGAAAACCAGGACGACACCCTGCCTTTAGGACCGGCTGTTCCAACACAACCAACCAGACAGGCCCCACCCCACTGTCCCCTCAGGGGCTCTGGCTCTCCCAGACCCAGGGGAGGCCACGGTGGCCGCCTGATCAAGCTCGCTCACCGGCCGCTCCGCCAAGGCCTCACGCATCTGAAGCAGCAGCCTCCCTCCCGATGCTTATGAGCAAATGAAGCTCCTGACCGGGGGCTGAGGGACAAAAACCGTGGCCCAGCACAGCCTGGCGAGGGGCTTCACGGCACTGCCGTCATCAGACGAGTGAACTAGGGGTGCCAGGCCTCGGCTGGAGAGCCGGACAGGGCCGTGGGCTAGGAGGGCAGTGGGAAGCAGGAAGCCAGCCGGGTGGCACCCTCGGGCCCAGGGTGAGGGCAGCTCCCCTGCAGCCGTGTGGCCGTCCGACCTGCAGGAAGCTCCACCACAACCAAGGGAAAGGGCGAGACTGCAGGCAGGGCCTGCAAAGCCCTGGGCTGTCCACTCGCCTAGAGGAACAGCATGTCTCAGGGACATGGGGATTTGGTTTTCTCTCTAAACTTACAGGTCGGTCAACGTTTGCACAAGACGGCATATCAGAGCTGGTTTCATCCTGGAATCTGTGCTGGGAACTCACTTCTGACCATGACTCCCCGGGCGCTCGCGAAACGAAGACTCCCACACGCGCCCCCGTGTCCACACCATGTGCCTCTCAGGGCCGGGTGACCTTCCTCAGGGATGAGGTCAGAGGTGGACACGCCCAAGTGTGTCCACACCTGCAGGAGCCCCGGCCCTGTCCTTGCCCGGGGCGTCCACGTCGCGGGGAGGACCCACCTGAGCCGCGGCCGTGTGGTCGGTCACTGGCGCCAGCTGGACGTACTGCACCTGGATGTCACCGCCCTGCAGCGGCGAGCCATCCACTCCCGTGGCCGCGGGGTCCGAAGAGGCCACAGCTATCAGCTGGGCCCCCTGCAACACCTGGAGGCACAAAGAACAGCACCGTTGGCATGGGCACAGCCCCTGACCATGACCGCGACTCCAGGGAGGCCATCTGGCGAGTGTGTGGCATGAGCCGCGTGCCCGTGCACGGTAGGACCGAGCTGCCCAGCTATCCAGCCAGTCACTCCCTCAAACACCCACACGCTGGACAGAAGAGGAGTTTAAGCTTCGGAGAAAAAGACAACCAACCACCTTGAGTTCCCCGGGAGTGACCTGGATGCAGGGGTGGAGCAGGTGGTGCCGGACGTGAAGACCCTGCCAGAGTCGGGGAGTCGACAAGACGCGCTCACTGGCTCTTCGGTGGGCCACAGGGCACGCGAGAGGCGGCCCCTGGCCGGGGAGGCACTGAGGGAGTGTGCACACAAAGCAGGCATGCGGCTGATGCCAAGACGCCAGGCGCCAGGCTCCGAAGGAAGGGGAGGGGGGGCCCCGGGTGAGGAGGGATGCGTGAGCTGCAGGGTGAGGCCGGAATCCAGGGAGGAGCTACCGACCTCCGAGGAGGCAAACCATGGATCTCGGACCCTGTCCTGTACACCAGGGACCCCCCCAGGCCAGGTGCTAGGTGACCATCACTCACGAGCACCCACACCCAGCAGCGGGGCAGGCGGGCTGGCGCCCCGGTGCCCCAGGGCGCGGGTGGGACTCTGCACCGTGCGGGGAGCTGCCTGAGCTGCGGGGCTTTTCACTTTGGTTTGAGGGTCGGCACCGCGTCCCGGCCCCACCTTCGCAACACCCCAGCCGGGTATAAGAGAGGCCACAGAAGCACAGGACGTGGCCTGAATCCCACCCGACCCTGGTGTGAGATGCAGACCAACAGGCTGCCCAGCAGCTCTGCAAATGGGTTGTGCAGGAGTGTCAGCAGGTATGTGTGTTGGCAGGTGTGTGTGTGTCAGTGTCAGCGGGTGTGTGTGTCAGCAGGTATGTGTGCAGGTGCATGGGCAAGGCGGTGTGTGTAGGTGTGTCAGCAGCTGTGGAGGTGCATGGGCAGGTGCAGGTGTGTGAGTGGGTGGTGCTGAGGGCACTCGTGCACTGGTCCCAGTGTTAAGGTCACACGGACTCGTGCCCCCTCCCAAGGGTCACCAGTGGCATTAGGGACAAAGCTGGGGAACACCCCGGGCCACAGGCCCGCTCACAGGGCTTCGTGAACCAGGGCATCGCGGCCCCACAACAGCTAGAAGGGACCAGAGAGGGGACGGGAGGCGAGTGGGTGCAGGGGGCCAGGGGGACACAGCTACAAACGCTGGAACCACAGCGCCATCCCAGTCCTGTACCTGATAAAAGACCCCTTAATTCGTGACCTTAGAGTCAAATCAAAACCCGTCTTCTCACGGAGCGTCTGCAATCACGGAACCGCCTTCCATGCCTGCACTCTGAGGTTGGCAACGAGCGCCACCCGACGGATGGAGGGCAGTTGGTGGGCCGGACGAGCCCTCTTGCTCCTCGCAGCGCCGCCCGCAGGGCGTTTCTCGGGCGCTCACGGCCGAGCCAGGCCCGGGAATTACCGCCAGAGACCCCGGAGCCTAAGCGTGCGCAGTGAACGGAGGGAGGACGGCCGCGACCAGCCGGCGGCTGAAGGGAAAGGGCGGCGGGGGCGGTCCCGAGGGGCAGGTGCTCAAAACACCGCGTCCCTTGAAGGTGGCTGTGGTCTGGACAAGCGAGGCAGGCGTGAGGAGGAGAGACACAGCCCGGGGGTGGGACGAGCCGGGGTTCAGGTCCACGGGGGTCTTGGGTGGAAGGAAAGCCACCTGGCCCTCCGTGTGACCCTTGCCCGCCAGACTCGGCCGGAGAGCTGCTCACGGCCCCTGGAAGTGAAGTGCTGAGCAGGGGTGGGGGTGTCTGTCCTTCTCGAGGGCAGCCTGGGAGACAAGCCTGTCCCCGGGAAAATCAGCTGGGACCCCAGCAGGAAGGAAAGGCCCACTTGTCAAGGGACACTCATGACACACAGGACACCACGGCCCTCCCAGCTGGTCCACGACGCTCGGCTTGGCAAAGCCCGGAGGTGCCCGGCGACGACACAGCCTCCAGGGCCACCACCACAGCAGGGCCGCCGTCCTCACCTGCGCTGTCAGTTCAACTGCGGCACGAAGCACTCAGCGCCAAGTTCCAGACGTGAACAAGTCCCACGTTTTGAACCACAGGCTGTTTGAGCACCCGCCGACCCCTCACACTGTCCCCTCTAATGGGAGGTGCCCTGGCACAGGGCGTGGGCCCCAGAGACCCTCCCTCAGCTCACAAGGGCAGCGATGCTGGATTTGAAGCTTCTCTTACTCCCTCAACTTAGATTCATCCCAGGGGTGATGTGCAGGAAAGACACAACCCGGGGGTGGGACGAGCCGGGGTTCAGGTCCACGGGGTTCTTGGGGCCTCCCCCCTCCCCCCGACAGATACAGAGGGACGACCGCCGTGCCCTCCTGCAGCCTCACCATGGGCCTCCCCTCGCTCGGCTCTGCAGCTGCACACAGGTGGGAGGGTCACAGGGAGCCCATCCTGAGTGACTGGCGGGCGTCCTGATGGGACGCACAGTGCTGGACACAGGCCCAGGCAGAGCCCTGCTCAGTGGATGGGGAGAGCAGCCCCCATGAGGTGGCCTCAGCAGGGGCCCCGGTGCCAGCCTGGCTGCCCCACCCACGCCTGACTCCAGCTTAAGACATATCTTCTCGAAGCCGGTGACGGCTGTGATGAGAGAACGGGGGTGAGGGCCCAGAAGGCCGGCTCTGTGAAGCCCCCACCCCACCAGGCCTGCTGCCCTCGGCCAAAGCGCCCTGGAGCTGGGACTGCCCGTCAGCGGTGGGCCCACACGATTCCCAGCAAAGCACACCCCAAAGGGCCTCAGGTGGGCTCTGCAGCCCAGGCGCCCATGGGGGAGCGGGGTCGGAGGGGACACCGGGCCTAAGAGCCCCCACCATCTGATAACCCCAGCGCCCAGGAGGAGGCACGTTCCTTGAGGGTAAAGCAAGCGCCAGTGAAGGCGAAGTGCAGCCCAGCTCAGCCACATAAAGGAGCTCGGGTCACTGCGACGTGGGCCCCACGCGCTCAGCTGGGCCGAGAGCGCGTGCAGGCCTGGATCCCAAGCTGGTGGCGGGCAAAGCCCATTAATGCGGAATCTTGGATGCAGAGCTGCCCACCTATGGCACCTGCATAGCCATGGTGCCCTGGAGGGCCAGTCCATGCCAAGCCGGCCGAGCCTGTCTCAGCCCCAGAAGCAACAGGTCAGCCCGCGGCCACAATCGCCTGTAGGACAGCGAGCGCCTGGCTCACCTGGACCAGCTCCCGCCTCTGCCAACATCCCTCCTGCTCACTTACGTCCCAGCCTTGTCCGGACAGAAATACCTACCCCGAACCCACTGAGCTACCAGGACAGGAGCCAGAAACAGCACCTCCAGGCTCCCAGCTGGGGTTGCCCGCAGCTGGACTCGGCGTGGGCGCCCACAGGGCAGTGCTCGCTGGAGACGCCGGTGCGGCTCGGCCACCTTCCCGGCCTCGCAGGCGGGCTCCCCTCTGGGGTGTTTGTGAAGCAGAGTCAGCTATTTTCAAACCAAAGGGTATGAATTTGAACCAGCCTCTGAAGGGAATCCTGGACCAAAAGACAGAGTTTGGGGGGTGTACACATCTGCTTCTCCTCTAAATTGTGCCGATTCTGGAACTCTGCTTAATACCCAACGGAGACGATGAGAAACGGGTACCAAACCTAAAACACACACAAGGAGCCCAGGGACGTCTCAGTAATATTTGGAAACGAAATTCGGAATCCAACCAAGAATCCACCCAGACGCACACGCAGGAAGAAAACCAACCGACCAGAAATCCCTCACGTGCTCGCAAGACAGGCTTCCAACACAGCTTAGTGAGCACGTGGCCAGGAACAGGACAAGGCCTCCTGCAGAAACCAAGGTCCCAGACCCATGCCTGCGTTTCTGCTTGAACCCAGCTCAAGGGTTAGTGACAGCAACACGAGCCACTCGACCGGGACTTTTCCAAGCCTGGACGCTGTTTTAAGCAGCCGCCCCGGACACAAAGCTGGGGAGCTGAGACGCTCCAAGCCACCAACCGGCCAGGAGACCCAGCAACACGAAATCCCTTCCAACCATTTGTACAGCAAGTGCCAGAAAAAGACTAATCACTCTATGCCTCTAAACCCAAGGACGGACCCCAGTCTGCTTCCCTGGGTCCAGTTTGAGCTCCTGCCCGCGAGTGAACGGTCAGACTTGGGCGTGACGGGCGAGGAGGCCCCGGCGAGGCTCCCCCGATGCTCCTCGGGCTCAGGGCCGCAGCCAATGATACTTGGTTTCAGGAAGCTTCCTCCGGCCTGGCTGGAGCTTTCAGAGCTGACGGGCAAGTTTCAGTTCAGGGTGGCAGGAAGGCGCTTGGGGAGCAGGTTCAGATCCTGTGCAGAGCAGCGCCGTGGGCCCGGTGGCAATAAAAAAGCAGCTTCTGCCGTGTGCTCGCTCTGTGCCTTGTTCTGGCATCAGAGTGTGAACCTCAAACCCAACTTGGGGAGAAAGCAGAACAAAGCCGAGAATCCACAGTGAAGCAAACCGGACGCTGGCCCTCAGCCTGCCATCCCAGGGAGGGCGGCGGCCCTGGGACCCAAGCTTAACCACGCGTCTCCGACCTTCCGGTCGGCTGGGGCGCAGCAGGGGACACGCGTCAGGCCCAGGCCCCTGGCCTCTGCAGGGGAAAGTGCTGGGCAGAGAGCAGGCGAGACGGAGCAGAAGAACAGGGCAGGTGAGCACGCCATGTGTGAGGCCTGTCCCATCACCATGGTGACGGGCAGCACCAGCCCGCACCCCCACGGCCGCAACACCCCAAATGCCAACCACAGACGCGGACGCTGCCACGGAGGATGTCTCCCACGAGGAGGCCTCGCGCCTGCAGCCTCGCCACTCTCTGGGTGGCAGCAGCTCAGGTTCACCACGTCTCCGTAGGACGTGGGTGTGAGGCTGGTCACCAACGACCCACCAATGACACGGTGGGGCTGCTGGGGGCCCAAGTGAGTCCCTGAGATGCCGCCACATCCCAACCTCCGGCGCCTGGAGACGTGACCTTATCTGGAAACAGGGTGTGGGGTGCAGTCGAGGTGGGGCCAATGTGTTCGATGCCAGGGTCCCCACAGAAGAGGCAGACCTGGACACGGCCAGGAGCACACCTGCGACACAGGCACCGGCAGGAGGATGCGGCCAGGAGCCATGGACTGCCAGGAGCACCGGGGACTGGAGGGGGAGGGAGGAGCACCCAAGCCTTCGGGGACAGTGCAGCCCTGTGACCACGATGCCAGCAGCGTGAGAACACATGTCTGTGCTTGTCGGCCCACGTGGGCAAAGCCAGGGCCTGGCCGAAGAGGAGAGCAACGCTCCGATGGGTGTTTTCTGCGCCCCATTTCTCTGATGACAAAGTTTCTAGGCGTAGCCTCACCAGAGGGCTCACCTCCTGCCCGCCCCTCGACGCCAGAAATCCAGAACGGGCCTGGTTCAGGGAGCCCCTGGTCCTCTCCCACAGAGAGCAGCTACCCTGACAGTGTCTACAATAGAATCCTGAGCTGCTCTGCCGGCCAGCACCAGGCGGGACCCCGCTGGCCCATTCGCCTGGCAGTTCCTCCCCCGACCCCCCCATGGCATGGCAGGTCCGCCCTCGAAAAACACAGAGACAGAAAAGCCCAGAGAAGTCGCCAAACCCTCCTTGTGCAGAAGAAATCCTACCACTTGGGTCTCAGAAAAACCCCCGGAAAATACAGAGCTCCCGTCGTAGCGCAGTGCTTCATGAATCTGACTCGGAACCATGACGTTGCGGGTTCGATCCCTGGCCTCGCTCAGTGGGTTGAGGATCCAGCATTGCTGTGAGCTGTGGTGCAGGTCGCTGGCTACAGCTCCGATTAAACCCCTAACCGGGGAACCTCCATGTGCCTTGGGTGCGGCCCTAGAAGACAAAAAGACAAAACAAACAAACCAACCAACCCCTGGGAATTGCTCAGAAGTCACAATTCTTCAGCTTAATGAGCCCTAAATTTTAGACAAGTACTCCTCTATATGTTTCTAGGTAACTACTCAAGATTAAAAGCACCAGTAAAGCATATTTTTAAATGACTTGAAAAAAATATTTTTAAAGGACTTACAAATCAACGTGCATTGAAATACCTCCAATTACCTTGCACATCTTACAATTAATTAACGCTACTTTGAAATCACAACTGCTGCATATTCATTCATCACGTAGTGGTAACTGATACCACGCTGGGTACTCTGAGAACAGAGGGGACAGACCCGGGCTCTAACGGTGTTGAAACTACTCCACCTTTTGAACACACATCTGAAAACGATGAAACTGGTCCACGCGGGATTCTCTAATTTTAAGGCCTGTCACCCCTCCCTCGAGTACCTGGAGTCCAAGCCCTTGAGGTGGGCCTGGCCACGGGGCTCAGGGCCACGGGCAGTGCGTCCAGAGACGCAGAGGGCCTTCGGGGTCTTGCCGAGAAGCTACTCGGCCTCAGCCGCTACGAGCCCTCGCAGACGTCATCATTCCAACCACCCTGGGTCCCGGAAAGGGGCCTCTAAGTGACCACCTGGCCTGGCTTCTGAGCAAGGCTACTCTCCTTCCCAGCCCAGATCTGGTCCAGCCTCTGGCCTCGTCTGACCTCAAACAGGCTTGTTCATCACAACTCCAGGACAAATGACAGGCCTGGATTAACATACCACTGTCACTCACTGGCTGTCATCTGCCACGCCGGAAACTGCCTTGCTCACTGTCACAGTCCCAGGGGCTGTGAGCCATGCGTCCTGGCGCCAGGCGCTGGCCCCGGCTGGCCTGCTTGCTCCATCTATCGAGCCGCCTCTGGGGACCACCAGGTGCCTGAGGAACGGAGCCGGTGGCAGCAGATCCCAAGGCCCAGGTCCCACTCAGGCTGGCCGAGCCAGCAGGGGACAGGGGTCAGCCAAAGGGTCACACTCAGCTTCCCTGAGACCCGCACGTGGTTTGCGACTTTTCTAGGGTAGTTTTCAGAACCAGTCGACACCAAACTCTCGCCACGCCTGACCCTGTATGGTTTCAACAACACGCTCCCACCGCTTCTGGGCAAGAAGGCTTTTCCATCAGGATTCGCTCCCTGAGCCACCTCGGCGCTGCGCCAGCTGGACTTTGGCCAGCAGAGCAGGCACCTATTTTCCTCAAGGAAATGTCCCCCTTAGAAGTGAAGGGACACAGTGGATGCTGTCTCCAAGGCTGAGCCAGTGCTCCCCGCGTGACAGGCAGTAGAAGGGGCCGGAAGCCCCGTCTGGCAGCACCCGCTGAGCTGCTGCAGGTAAAGGCACTTGGCACGGCCACCCCCAAAGTCCTGCCCGCAGAGGAGGATACACCCCGCCCGGCTGATGGTTTTCCCAGCTGGGTTTATGAGGCCTCATTTTATGGAAAAAATTTTGAAAGCTACTAAAATTTACATTTAAGTAAAGTATAACGTGGGACACAAATGCCAAAAGAGTCAACAGAGGCTCGAAAGCCTTCAGAATGTCAAGGCTAGGTTTTTTTATTAAGACTTTTTGGGGAGTTCCCGTCGTGGCGCAGTGGTTAACGAATCCGACTGGGAACCATGAGGTTGCGGGTTCGGTCCCTGCCCTTGCTCAGTGGGTTAACGATCCGGCGTTGCCGTGAGCTGTAGTGTAGGTTGCAGACGCGGCTCGGATCCCGCGTTGCTGTGGCTCTGGCGTAGGCCGGTGGCTGCAGCTCCGATTGGACCCCTAGCCTGGGAACCTCCATGTGCCGCGGAAGCGGCCCAAGAAATAGCAAAGAGACAAAAAAAAAAAAAAAAGACTTTTTGGGGGGCCACACCCACAACCTATGGAAGTTCCCGGGCCAGAGATGGAATCCAAGCCACAACTGCAGCAATGCTGATTCTTAACCCACTGCACTAAAGTGGGAACTCCTGCCAAAGCTGTTTGGTTGATGCGGGTGCAGTTCTGTCACAGGGGACGAGAGGAGAGGGACGTGGGTGCGCTGCCGTGTGGCCGGACCCTGTCTGAACCACGTGAGCCGGGTGCGTGTGTGTGTGCACGTGTGCGCGTGTCACACATGCTATTCTGGAGACGGGCTCTACGAGGACACACACCTCTCTCGGCTTTACACGTGTCCCGACACCGTCCGGCCTGTGACAGACACAGTCTGCGCTCACAGTTCACGCACATCTGAGATGACATGAGCCGCAGCTGTAAGAAAATACAAATCTACCAATACGCGCGCCCGGGTGGAACAGCACTAAACTATCTCGTAAACCACAAGGTAGGCAGCAGGACGAGGCCCAAAGCGCCCACGTGGCTGAAAACCTCCCCAATACAGAGAGAGAGCCAACCGAGGTTCGCGTGTTCCAGCAGATGCAGCCCACACGTCGGTGGGCTCCTCTCCCACACTTCAGAGCTCTCGTCCCCCCCCCCCCCCCGCAACACGGCGTCACGGGCTGGGCAGAGGGGCACGGCCACTTCAGTCTCCACAGCAAGGGGCAGAGGGCCGATCACAGCACAGCTCACCCTGACCCCTCGGAGCTGATGACCACTCGGGGGTGACGCCCATGGAGGTGACGGTGGTGGCTCAAGACGCGGCCCCTCTCTCCACTGGCCGCCTGCTCGGGGCGGGCCCCCGGAACGTCCAGGGGGACCCTGAGGTCAGCCAGCAGCAGCTGCCACGCGCCCAAAACCAGGCTGCTTCTGAGGTGGTAAATGTTCAGGTCTGTGCTTTGTTTTCTTAAGCACCCCCCAAGACGAGATGAAGAGAACACACAACTTCTCAGAAACTGCGTGAGTCTAGATTTTCAAAACGCTCAGCTTTTTAAATTCAGGAGGACTTTCCGAGGCTGTTCTAACAGGTCAGCAATCATTTAACAACACGCGACCGTCATAACCACGGCGCACGACTTTCGCCACCGCCAAGCTGCCTCCGCGAGGCCCGCGGTCAAGACCGCGACATTCCCGATGTGGGTTTCAGGCCACGTGGGTGGGCCCTTTAAACACCGCGCATTTCTTCGGCTTTCGGGTCTTTTCCGAGGCAGCTGTATCTATGTATTAATGCTGCTCTAGGACTCCGATTCAAACCTCATGCCTCTGCTAAGAGGAAACTTTCACCTAAGAACCTCCAGTCTAAATTGAGCGTCCACGCGGCCCCTGCGGGGTGTGACTGACGGTCCGGGGACGCATCGCACATCGGGCAGGCCTGAGGTGGACGGCAGGCCCTGGCGAGGGCACAGCAGCACGCACTTTCCAGAGGGGAGCGCGCGCTTGGCTTTGAGAATAACACGGATTATCAGCTGGAGAGCAGGTCCGCTCCGTGCTCACGGCTGGCGTGTTTTCACAAGAGGAAGGCCCTCCAGCCTCCCCTCTGTAATCACCCAAAGGCCATCGGTGTCTCTTTAACAGAAACTCTTCCGAGGACACGAGAACGTAAACCCTCGAGACCACCAGCAACCCCGCTCCGTCTCAGAAAGCAAACCCCACCCTAAGTGGCCTCCGTCGGCACGTCACCTGCTGGAGGATTCACTTCAGGTGAGCTCCGCCTGGCTTTCATGTCTCTCTCTCTCGGCCCAAGAAGAAAGGCGGCGGCTGGCACCTGACAGCCGCGCACGCGAGCAGAACCTGCCCCTTCAGACGGCTCAGCGCAGAGCCCGGAGCCCGCTGTCCGCGCCGCGTCCCCGTGCCGGGGCTTCCGCGGCTGCTGCGCCTCCCCACGGCCCCGCCTGGGCCCCGCCACGGTGAGCAGGTCTGGGCGGCGCAGGTGAGCCCTTACCTGTCCGTCTTGTCCCACGTGGTGGATCTGTAGATTGCCCTGCAGCACGGAGGAGAGAAGGAGCCGTCAGGACAAGACCAAGGCGCAGTGTGACCGCGGCAGGCGCACCCCCATGCCCGCGTGAGGACCACCGGAGCACACGCGCGCTGCAAACACGGGATCGCTTGTGGCCAAAACCCAAAAGACTTGAGCTGGGCTCACAGCTATTTTTTTTTTTTCTTGTAAAACAACAAAAATACCCCAAACCAAATCAATTAAAAAAAACCCCAAACACGGTGCCCATCCCCCTACCCTGACCCCAAATGAAAATGTCATTTTTTCCCCAACGTTCTACATTGAAGCCATTGTAGACTCAGAAGAAGAATCAGAAGCTATGTAGGAAGGTCCTGAGTCCCTCGGCCCGCTCCCCGCCTCCCACACTGATACAATCCAGGGCGTCGTCACAAGCAGGTCGACGGGACACGACGCACTTAGGCAGACCGCAAGCCTACTGGGACCTCCCAGCTGGAAAGTCATTTTCACCTGTTTAAGAACAATAACAGCAGTCTCCAGTCTGGCAGGCGCTGCTAAATGTCTCTTTACAGATACCTGCGTTCTGATAAAACAACTACCTAATTCTTAAATGAAAAAGGTAGGGTCTTACTGCGATAAGAAGACTAATTGCATATTGTAACTTACTACAGAGTAATCATTATACCATCAGCAGTTTCTCCTAATTCTGTGCGTTCAACTCCTAGCGGAGGCAAAGAACACTGAATTACATAGAGGAGGGTTCGGTTACGAAAACTGAGAAAAGGGCGAAACTGGCAATAAAAATTGAAATTCAGGAAGTATTGTAACGATGTTTTTTAGCAAAAACAATATGCAAGCGGACGTGTGCTGCTTTCTCCTCTGCCTACCGCATTAACTGTCCTTCCTCTCAAGTGGCCCCCAGGAAGCGTGACATTCTGGTTGGATGTGCGCGCCCTGCGAAGGGACACTTCCCTGCCCCCAAGGGAGAGTGTAACTTGGGGGCCCCACCCCCCCACTTCTGCACCCACGTACAACCTGCTGCTCTGTGTGAGCTCACGTGTGCACATGCGTGCATGTACCCAACCACACGAGCACACAGACACACACACACACCTGCCGGCCCCACGTGATGCACAACGAGGCCTGCTCACGTCTCCCAGGACCTCCTCGCCCCCGTGCGCTGCTCCTCTGCGCCGCCCGGTCCACCCGCCTGGCCATGTGAGTGAATCCCCTCATCTGACCACTTGGGGGGCTCACTCAGCACATCCCCCAGTCCCCCAGAACCTGCTCGGCCTCTTCCCTCTGACTGCGGGGCTGGGGGTCCAAAGCGGGTGGGGCTTTCTCCTTACCTGCTCCCCCAGGGCAGCCATTGCCCTGCGCCACCAGGGCCCCTCACTCCTGCCTTCCCGCAGCCGTGCAGCCCACAGGCCACCCACACAGCACGGCGCTCGGCCACTACTCACGACCACCCCAGCCCCACCACAGCCCAGGGTCTAGCACTGCCGTCACCTATCTAAGGAAAGCAGCCCAGGAAGTGGCCAGACTGCGAGGGGCCATTGGGCACCTGGACTAGCCTGGGGCTTCCCCAGAGGGCTCTCCAGAGAGGCTCTCTGCCGACTCAGGAGGGTAACAGGACACTGACCCGTTCCTGAGACCCCCAGGGCGGCGGCAGGTGCAGGGTCCTTAGCTCCACCCACACTTCCGGGGGTGGGGCCAGGACCCAGCCCAGGACCCAGTGCAGGAAACACTGGACGGCCACTGCCTGGAGCTCAGAGCATCAGCGCCATGACCCACGGACCTTCCCCATCTGAAGGTCCCCCTGCCCTTCACAGGCCAATCCTCACAGCCACTGGCACGTGCCCGCTGTGCTGCAGGAGGACACCCCATGCCTCCCCCCTCCCCGACCCCGAAGGAAGAGTGACACCAACGAGGACACCGGGGAGCTGGGCAGAGCCACGAGGGCTGCTCCGACCCTCACAGGGCCTGGTCCCGCTCTCACCAGCATCCTCACCTCCCTCTAGGTGGGCAGGGGCACCGGGCTCACAGAGCCAGGCTCTTGGAGACGAGAACAGGTGAGGCCACGGCCGCGGGGGCAGGCCCACCGCACGTGCTCCCCGGCCCCTCCGGGCTGGAGCTGTGCTGGGAGCACAGGCCTCCATCTCCGACGCGAAGCGGGGGGGGCGGGGGGGGCAGGGGCGTTCCGCGGGCAGCCCGGCCAGGAGCAAGTCTCCACCAAGAACCGCAGCGGGGGCCGTGCACAGCAGGGACGCACAGGCTCGGAGGGCGGGCTGGGCCGAGTCTGTGCCCCTGGCGGGGACGCCTGGCTGTCCACCCCACTGGACAAGGCCAGGTGCACGCGGGGGCCGTGGGCGGGGGGTGGGCGGGTGGCCAGACTCACCTCACTGTCCTGCGTGATCTGCACCTGCTCTCCCTGCGGCACCTGGGCGATGTGGAGGTGGCCCTGCGGGATCCGCAGAGAAGAGGACGGCAGGGAAGGAGCATCAGACGGGACTCAGAGCCGGGCTCACAAGGAAGGCCTCCCCGCGGCCCGACCGCCAGTCCCAGGGGGCACGGGCGTGGCGTGAGCAACTCCTGAGGGACACTCTAAGGCTACGACACTGCAGTGACTCCTGAGGGGACAGGGGGCTAGGAAACCCTGGGTAAAGCTTCAACTGTGGCGAAACAAGCAAATGTGCATGTGGAAAGGACACTGAAAAAGAAAACTCTTGGGAGGGAAGAGAGTTCCCCCGCTGGCTCAGCGGGTCACGAAACCAACTAGCATCCATGAGGATGAGGTTCGATCCCTGGCCTCGCTCAGTGGGTTGAGGACCCAGCGCTGCCACGAGCTGCAGTGGTCTTCTGCAGTGTAGGGTGCCAAAGCAGCGGGGAGCCCGTGTTGCTGTGGCTGGGGGGTAGGCTGGCAGCTGCAGCTCCAATTCAACCCCTAGCCTGGGAACTTCCATATGCTATGGATGTGGCCCTAAAACAAACAAACAAAAAAAGCATACCATCAGAGCTCCCGTCGGGGCACAGCAAAAATGAACCTGACTAGGAACCATGAGGTTGCGGGTTCGATCCCTGGCCTCGCTCAGCGGGTTAAGGACGTGGGGTTGTTGTGAGCTGTGTTGAAGATCACAGATGCGGCGTGGATCTGGCGTGGCTGTGGCTGTGGTATAGGCGGGCAGGTCTAGCTCCAATTTGACCCCTAGCCTGGGAGCCTCCATATGCTGCGGGTGCAGCCCTAAAATTAAAAAAAAAAAAAAATCGTATTATCAACTCAGAGGGACCAGAAACCTCATGGACTAATGGGCAGAGCCTCCGGATGCCCCGGGGGGCTGGAGGCTACGCAGCCTGTGACAAGGAGACTCGGTGGCTGTGGTGTCCACGTCCACATGGAAAACAGGTCTGGCAGCTCCTCCCCGACCGTTTAAACCGCGGAAATAAACAGTAATAAACGTGGTTCCAAAGACCAAAGATTCCACCGAAAATGCAGGGACGTGTGCGCACAGCCAAGTAACTCCCGGAAACCCCGGCTGAGCTCAACGATACGCACGGGCACCACTTATTCAAAGGTCCGCCCTCGCCACACGGATCTTAAAATGCACTGCTGTAGAGGTTTCCAGAGCTTTCACTCTCCTGCGTCTGTGTAAAGCCTGCATCAAAGCTCCTCGCACCTGGAACTCTTCCAAAGACCTTCCTCCCTCACGAGGCAGGAGCCCCCGCCGCCGCTGTGACTGTCACTTGAGCAAAGACCTCCCTGCTGACAGCGGCTCCACCTCCCTGGCAGAAGAACCTCTGGGAGTGGGCTCAGCGCTCCCTGGACGCCCCCTTCTCAGACAGCGGCCCGGGGCAGCTTCGGGCCCAGGCCCCTGGGCTGGGAGGCAGGTCTCCAGGGGGAGCCCCCCACCCTCCTCGGCCACGGGACCCACGCGGGGCCGGAGGAACTCCCGCCTGGGCCCGCAGTGCCCGAGGTGGGCAAGGCCGGCTGGGGGCTCCCACGGTGACCAAGGCCCCCAGCTTTCTCCGCTGGCCCAGAACCAAGGTGTTGCCCCACAGTGAGGTGCCTGTGCTTCTGGACTGAGAAGACACCCATGGCCTGTTCATTTCCCAGGAGGACCAGCTAGAGGCAGGGATGGGCAAACGGCCGGACAGAGGCCATGGGGCACAGCCCCAGGCAGGGGAGCCGCGCAGGGCCGGCAGGGACATCTGGGACGTGGCCCTGCGAGCTCACCCTGGGCGGGTCAGCGGGGTCCGGAAACGCCGGGAAAGCTGGTCGTGGCCCCCCCACCCCCACCCCACCCCGCCGCGGAGGCGGACTGGCGAGAAGGTACATACTACTTGGACCTGTCCGTCCTCGCCGATCTGGTGGATCTGGACCTGCTGGGCGTTGGCCAGGGCGTAGTGCAGGGCCTGCGGCGGGGGCTGCTGCAGCTCGCTGGCGGGGGGCGGCGTGCTCATCAGGGTCTCTGTGGGGAGAGGCGCACAGCCTGAGGTCCTGAGCAGTCAGCCCGGCCGGCCGCACTCACCCCCCCACTGTCCTCCTGCCCCCCCCCCCCCCCGGGGGAGGAAGCAGGGCCTTCCCCCCAGCACGTGGACGGCTGCCCACAAATTCTGACGATTCCCACCCACTCACACACACCCAAGCCCCCCAGACACAGGGACAAAAGTGCAAAATGGGAACCAAGGTGATACTACGTCTCAGACCAGAGAAAAGCAGCATCTGTCCATGGAGGAGACAACCAGCAAAAAAAGCCCCACTCCCTTAAAGGTCCATTTCCCACAAAAGTTTACTTGCTACATTTAATCCGAAATGAGACACGCCTGTTTCCACGTGTTGTATGTTAATTTCAGCTACAACGCTATCTCGATAGGAAGAATTTTCTTAAACACGTATGATGTTAAGGACTTGGGGGAAAGTCTTAATTTTCAACGTATATCCATATTTTTATTGCAAAGAATGGATTAACCAAAAAACTTCTAAAGGTAGAAACGTGACATTAGGACAAAATTCTGTGACCAGTGGAACGCTGGTTCCGCTGGAAGAGAGGGAAGACAGACAGAAAGTGCCTCACTGCCGACGCAGAGACTTCCCACGTATTTTGAACAGCTGCGGGGCGGGCATCAAAATGCTAAGGCAGAGGTCTCACTCGGTGCCTTTTTTTTTTCTTTTCTTTTTTGGCCACACCCTCAGCATACGGAATTCCCAGGCCAGGGGGTCAGATTAGAGCTGCAATTGTGAACGACACCACAGCTGGGGCAACACCGGCTCCTTCAACCCACTGTGCCAAGCAGAGGATCCAACCTGCGCCCTGGTGCTGCAGAGATGCCACTGCTGCGGGTGCGCCACAGCGGGAACTCCAGGTCCCAGTGAGCGCCTTTTAGAAAGCACTGTCACGAAGTCCCCGCTGCGGCTCAGTGGTTAACACATCTGACTCGGAACCATGAGGTTGCGGGTTCCATCCCTGGTCTCACTCAGTGGGCTAAGGATCCGGCGCTGCCATGAGCTGTGGTGTAGGTTGCAGACGTGGCTCGGATCCCGCGTGGCTGTGGCTGTGGTGCAGACCAGCAGCTGTAGCTCCAATGAGACCCCTAGCCTGGGAACCTCCATAAACCATGGGTGCGGCCCCAAAAAAGACAAAAAAAAAAAAAAAGCATCGTCACCACAGTGAAGTGTTAATGCTGCCATCAAAGTCAGGGCAAAACCCCAGCCTCAGCCACCTGCTCGTGATCAAGGATGCCCTAAACGCCACGGCGAGCGGCCGGAGCCAAGGGCTCCAGCGGAGGGACGGCCGCAGCCCCTGGCAGAGTGACACACAGAGGCGGCCCCTCAAAGCCCCCTCCCCCCAGGGCCAGAGAGCCGGCCATGCACGCCCGGCGGGCGGCGCAGCGTCAGGAGCTGCTCCTCTGCGACCCTAGAGCACTGGGCCCTGCGTGGCCCCCACCCCGTGACCCGCGGGGAGCAGTGCCTCGGGCGTCTCACACGACCAAACGCAGCCACCTCACACCCTAGCACATACGAACGTTTATGCGGTGTGGCCAGACAGGAGCGTGAGACACAAGTGTTTTAATAAACTGATTTTTTAAAAATCCCTTGAAATGAGTGATTTTATGGTTTGTGTTCGAAAGTTGGCAGTGCTAACTCAGCTTTAAATACACTGGCCTGGGCTCAGAATCTCCCTTATAGCACTGACTTGGAAATTCCTCTTTTGTCTGCTGATAATTCAAAAGTAAACAAGACAACCCCAGGGGGAACTACTACCAATTCCAAATTAATGTGTTCCTGGATTATGTCTGTCACCAGAAGAGCCTTAAACACAGACTCAATGTGTTCAGCCACAAGGATGCAAAGAGGCCACATCCCAGGAGCCCCCCAGGCCTCTCCCACGCAGTGCCACCGAGTTTAGCCGAGGATGCAGGAGGGACGTTCAAAGAGAGAAACATTAAATCAACAGAAAGTTACACAGCAACGCACTTCAAAACAAGCTGGGTAACAGCAGAATGAATTCCTGCTTGCGCCGCAGGGCCCAAGAAGGGACCTCCTGCGGGCTTCCCGAGGCCTGGAGAGCAGCCCCGGCCCGTCTCACAGCCAGAACGTGCCCCATTCGTCCTCGGACACACAGCGCCAAGGCCAAGGGCTGCCCTGGTGCCGAGCCCACCTCCTCACGAGCTTCCTGAAAAGCCGCGCTGGAGCCCCCCACCCCCCACCCTGACCCCTGAGCAGAGAGACCCAGCAGGAGGCGGCCACGTGGTGCAAGGGTCCCCGTCCTCTGAGCAGGGGACACACGTGTGGCCTGCTCTGGGGAGCCCCTCTCGCAAGCCACGGGGGACCTTCCACAGCCCCCTGGGGGCGGCTGACGGGCTCTGCACGGAGCCCCGTCCCAGTGACACGCCTGAGACACGGAGCCGCCCTCGTGGTTCCTCACGAGCCAGAGGCCCAGGGCCGCAGGAGCTGCTCCAACACACAGCCTCTTAGAAACGCTGACATGTTTACAAAGAAACAAAGGAACTGAAGACACGCAACTGTCATTAAACTGAATTCCTGTCTTCCCCTGAAAGAAACTCTAATAAGTGGAAGAGAAACAAAACAAGGAGAGGAAAGATAAATAATGACGTCACCCAACTGGGACAGAGCTTAAACCCAGGGGAAAGGCCACCCGAGTCCCCAGGAAGCAGACTCGAGGTGGCAGCCCAGTGGCCCAGCCCCGACTTGACCCCGACGTGGTCCAGCCCGCTTGGGGCTCACTGCCTGGAGGGAGCATCTGGACAGAGCTCCATGGCTCTGCCTCATCCACTGGGACAAGCCCCATGGCCCCGGGGATGACGCTGGCGCCTGGTCCCCAGGCTGCCGCTAATGACCACATGGCCCACCCGCTCCTGGACAAGCCGCCTAGCGACCCGACGACAGCCTTGCTCCCGTGCAGGATCCAGGTGACAGGAGGGCCACCTCCCCACAGAGGGACGTCGAGCAGGCCACGCACTGAGCCCAGGAGAGGGAGCCGGGCACCTCTGATCCGCAGGAGCCGCTGCAAGTTCTGGCCAAGTACCTGACGATGGGCGAAACCACACGGGAAACGCGCGGCTGGGGTCTGGCTCGGAAAGCGCACAGCCCCACACGCACTCCAGGGGACCTGGTCTGTCGCCTAAGTGCCTCCAGGACAAGGGTTCCAGCCGCACTGCCTGCTGCTGGCTCCGCATCCCAGCCCAACCCAGTGACGGCTCGTTCTGAGGGCCGTGGCCAGGGGAGCTGCTGCAGGAGCTTGAAGACGCTTCTGTTCAAATATTTTGAGCCATCTTGGGCGACAAGCAAGGCCAGACTTACTGCCACTCCTGGTGAACTTCGCCAGGAAAAACAAGCCCTCCCTCCGCTCAGGGGTGGAAAGAAAGCCCCAGGTCCCGTCATCGTGCAGCTGAGCATCACCCCCCAGCACTCACCCCAACTCGCCTGTGGCCTCCGAGCAAATGGCGACAAGGACAGGGAGGCACCGGCAGGCTCCGCGCTCAGGGCAGCGCCCTCGGTGGTCCTGACGCAGCCCCTCCCGCGCCGAGCCCAGGGTGCCCTCCGGCGAGACGCTTCCCGGGAGCCCCCGCCCGCACCTACCCGAGGCGCCGTAGGAGGACGAGGACGGGGTTCTCCTGGAGAAGCTCTTGACGGCCAGGCTCTGGCCTCGCTGTTTCCGCCGCCAGGCCGTCCGGCACTTGGAGTCGATGCTCTGTTTGATGCGGTACCAGTCCGACTCCGTGATGCCGAATTTATAGAAGAGGTGACCTGCGAGCAGAGGGCCGAGGGGCCGCGTGAGCCGAGGCCGGGCGTCGGGTGCGAGGCCACTTGCTTTAACTTTCCGCCGTCGGACACACTCCCCACACCAGGCAAGCGGCGGCGAGCCAGAGGTGGGGGCCCCACGCTGCCCCCTGGTTCTTACAGGCGCCAAGGTCCTGACCGCCCAGAGCAGAGGCGCGGTCCCGCGTCGGACCCCAGCCCGCTCCGCAGGGTCCCTGCCAGGCGGCCCCTCCACTCCCCTCACGCCTTGGCCCCCACGGGACCTAGTCATCCGCCCTCAACCTGCCCACCTGCCCCGGGCCCCCCACCCCGCCCGCGGCCTCCTGCACTGCGGCGGCGGCACTGCTTATCCGTGTCAACTCCGCGCTGCCCACACGGCCGCTTCGTGCTGCTCACACCTGCCAAGTGCCTGGAAGGTCGGGCGCAGGACAGACGCTTAGGCTTTCGCCGCCTGAACGCCAAGGCCGGCTCCCCGCGGCCCCTCGAGCCTAGGCGCACTGAACCCGCCTCCTCTGTCAGAACCAAACTCCCAAGGGCAGAGCAGCCTTCGTCCCCGGAGAGCCCGCACCCCCAGTGCCCCTGCCACGCCTCCACTGCAGCCTTCCGGCCGTCTGTCCTGCGCTCAGCGGGGCACCGCGCTCTCACCCCCACGTCACTGCAAGCTCACGGTGCGGGACGCGGCGTCCGAGGCCCCTTACCGCCAGGGAGGAACCCGCTCAGGGAGGCTGCCAAGGGCGGGCGGCAGATGGAGACCCCTGCCTGCCAGCCTGCCAGCCTGCCAGCCTGCCCACCGCTCCCTGGACCACGTCACCTCTTCCCTGTGCTGAATCCCCAGAAAGTGAAGAGCAGGAACGTGGGAACCACTAGAAAGGCCTTTCAATGGGGTGACCTCCTCTCCAGCTGGTTATGAAACTTTACTGATTAACGGGAAAATAAATGGATGAAATTCAAAAATTTAATAATAAAAAGATTAAGCTGGAAAACTTCCTGTTTTGACTACTAAGAGCACCAAGTTTGGAAACTCTTGAGAGATAAACGGACGCCCAATCCCCCAACTCTGCTCTTCGGAGACCAGAGACCCTGGAAACAATCAAAACAGAGAAAGCATCGGTCTCCTTAAATCCTGTGTTAAAGCAAAATGTCCTTTGTCTTGCGAAGTCTTGACTTCCTGTGAACACAGGCGAAGCCATCTTTGCCTCCAAGCAGAACAGCCACCAGGATTTCTGAATCCTAATGAACAGACGTCGGGGAAAGCAGGGGCTGGAATGACGGGGCCGGAAAGAGGAAGCCGCGCCCATCGGCCCCATGTGCCTCCCCGAGGAAAGGGAACTGGTGAGGGGACGCTGCTGGCTCTCAGGCCACCTCCGAGACCATCGGAGCTGTTCTCGCTACCTACCGAGGGGTGGGACACGCTGGGTACGGCTCAAGGTGCAGTGGGCACCCAAACTCGCGGCCGGTGACCACCACCCCCTGTGATGAGAGAGCGCCTGCCGCTGTGGTTACAGGGGAACCCGCCCGGCAGAAGCACAGGCTACCGCGGGGCCGTTACCGGGGCCCACTACCACCCGCAGCTGTGGAGGAGCCCATGTGAGCAAGACGAGGTCCCCAGCCACCTCCCTGGGCACGTGCCCCAGGGCAGACGCCGCCACCACCCCGCCCCTCGCGCCTCCCACTCAAGCGCAGCACCTTCCCAGGGCCCCCGGACACCGGCGAGGCCACACGCTGCCTGCACGACTTGGAGGGATGCGCAGGGCACGAAAAATGAGCAGAACCATCACAACTTAACTTCAACTTTGTAAAACCAACTTGCCAGTTCAAAACCTGGCTCACGTCCTCTGGAGGGAAAACATACATTCTTACAGGTCCATGTTACCCATTTTCAAATTCTTCTAAAACATCCGATTACAAACTTCCTTCCAACAGCAACTCAAAACTCCAACTGGACGGCCAACGCCCCCACGCTGGCTGCCGAGAAAACTCCCGAAGGAGCCGCCGGCACAGACGCCCCCACTGGAGCTGCGGAAGCTGCGGGTGGGCTCGGTGGGTGGGCAGAGAGCTCAGGGCAGACCCCCAGCCGCCAGCAGCCGCCTCTTTCTTGGACTGCCCATCTCCTCCGGCAGCTCAGCTGCGCGGAAGGAGGGAAGCTCTCGGGACGAGCGACGGAGAGACCACTCCGATCTCACGGAGAGCCCACACTCGCTGAGGCGCTGCAGCTCCGGGCGGCTGAGGCTCCTAAGAAACCCTCATGAAGCGAGGTTCCTCCCTCAGCTCCACATCCGTCAGGAGTGAGGACCAGCCCTAAGATCCAGGCCTGGAGCCGCCTGTCACGGCTCCATGGAAGTGAATCCGACCAGCATCCGTGAGGATGTGGGTTCGATCCCTGGCCTCACTCAGTGGGCTAAGGATCCGGCGTTGCCGTGAGCTGTGGTGTAGGTCACAGATGCGGCACAGATCCCACGTTGTTGTGGCTGTGGTGTAGACCGGCAGCTGCAGCTCCGGTTAGATCCCTAGTCTGGGAACCTCCATATGCGGGGGAGGGGGGGAAGGGGGGGTTAAAAAGCCAAAAAAAAAAAAAAGCAAAGACCCAGGCCTGCCGGCACTCCACATCAAGCCCAGGAGGCTGCGCTCTGCCCGACAGCAGTGGGCGCCCAGCCCGGGTCACTCTGGGGACGGGGGAGGTGTGCGCTGCTCGCCCCGTCCCCCACAGGGCCCGTCCTGGCTGCTGCCACAGGGTCCCATCTGTCCCATCCCATCCTCGTACAAGCCACGTGGGCCTCCCGACGGCCCCCACCACCCCCAGAGATGCCCGGGAGCGGCTCCCAGATGCTGCCGGGCCCCCCAAGGGTCTGAGCGGACTCCTGTCACTGCTGGCTGCCTCCCCGGCCCCTGAACACCCAGCATGGACACTGGCGCTTCCAACCCGAAGGCCAGGCTCCCAGCTCTCCGACGGGCCACGGAGGGTGGGAGGCGCCGTGGGAGGAAGAAGAGACAGCACACAAGGCGCAGACTCTCATCTCGCGCCCCTGAGGTGGCATGGGGCTCATCCGCCAGAGGGAATGAAAACCACAGCCACGGCGGATAGGTTCCTTTACTTCCTAAAGTGAAGGTCCTGCCTTGACCGTGACTGGGGGAACAACAGAAACGGTCACCCTTCAAGCGCGGGCACCGGGGGTGCCATCACTTGCCACCGAGCCAGTCCCCCACAGGGGAGCCCGGGCGCAGGTGAAAAGAGCCTGTGGCTGCGCTCGGGCCTCTGCAGGGTGGCCCATGAGCCAGGCCCCTGGCCTCCACTTCCCACCGGCAGCCCACACGGACCACAGCTTCTTCCCGGCTCTCAGGCTGGCACCTCGGCGCCCCCAACCCCAGGCTGGGCCCCAGCACGGACCGCTGAGACCCACGAAACCCCCCCATCCCCCCCACAGCCTCAGCCCCTCTGCAAGACACATGTGACAAAAACAGCAAGTGTGTGTTCTTTGTGTCAGGAATTCCTGCCCTGTAAGGATGCCGGCAGGCTGGCCGGCCGGCCGGCCTCCACCAAGACGCACCGGGGCTGCGCTTGGCCTCCGCAGCCCGGAAACCAGGTGGCCCCCAGAGCATGCAGCGGTCAGTCGCCTCCGGGTGTCAGACTCCAGCACGGGCCACCTCCTGGCCTCACGGGGGACTCAGGTCAGGACACCAGGGCGAGGTCAGCCCAGATGCCCAGCTGTCCCGCCCTCCCTCCACCAGGGCGGCCCTGGGACAGGGGAGGCCAGGGTCCCGGGGCCCCGGCAGCCTTTCCTCGGGGAGGCGGCCCCTCCGACAGCCCTGCCGGGCTGGCGACCGCGGCGACCGGAGCCCCCGCGCGGCGACGCGCAGGCCAGGCACGCCCGGCCCTGGGGAGCCTTCCCGCGGGGGCCGGCCGGGTGGCAGCACTCACAGCGGATGCCGTAGATGGTGAGGGGGTCGAGCTGCTTCTTGCCGTGCTTGCCCTGGCCCGACAGGTTGGACACGGCCTGCACCTCGCGGTGGAACAGGTAGTCCAGCAGCGTGAGGGCCATCTTCTCGGCCGTGCGGCAGTTGGTGCTGATGTGCAGCATGTCGGAGGGGATGATGGCGCAGCGCACACGCATCTCGGGGTTGTTCTCGTCCCCCAGCCACGTGCCGTTGGGGTAGTCCTCTGCAAGACAGGGGGTCGGCTCAGCTCGCTGCCCGGCCCCGGCCCCGCCCCCCCCCCCCCCCCAGCGAAGGCCCGGGGCCCGGCGGTCTCTGCCTCCCGCCAGGCAGGGAGGACAGACCCCCGTCTCCCGGGCGCGGCCTCTGCGGCTCCGCCCGGGCTGAAGTCCCCGGCTTCCTGGCTACACCCTGACCGAGCGGCCCGTGTGCCCCGAGCTCCCGGGGGCTGCAGGACTGACCCAGTGTGTGAAAGGGCTTAACGGCTGTCGAACAAACATCAGGTTCACAAACAGCCTCACCCTTCAGCAGGAGGAAACTCCCTGCCAAGAGTCCTGGGCCAGCGGGCCTTTAAGTCACGTCCCGGCCACGGTCATCACGGTTTCAAGATTTCTCGTGAGGTCTGTTCCGAAATGTCCTGATATTTACATGCTGGCCTCTGAGTACAAATGAGGCTCCATGAACGACAGCCGGCCTGGTCTGGCTTCGCGGAAGGTCTGCACCAGAGCCCAGAGGCCAGCCCGGCTGTGACCCGCAGGCCCTGCCCGCCACGCGCCCATGGTCACTGCCCGTCTCCTGAACCACGTGACGTCCTCAAACGCCAGGCGAGGCCGGGTGATCCCGTCACCACTGGGCCGGGGAGGCTGGGCTCCTGGCTGTCGTTAAGGGCAGAAAACAAACACACATCTAAGTTTCGGAACCCAGACTAAGAGATGAGCGAGGAGAGCGCGAGCTCGGGGCAGGGATGGTTTAGAAGGGCGGCGGCGGCACGCGCCTCAGACACACGCCTTTCCCCGACATCCCTTCACTCGCCTGCAGAAAAGCCACGTGGACACACGATCTAAAGGTGGGCGGGAAGGGCCGGCCAGAGGTGCTGTCTCAACGCCAGGGCGGGAATGCTCAAGAGGCTCCAGCTTCCGGGGAGTTTGTTAATTTTTCTGCAAACACTAGGCAACTCCGTGTCTGGCACTGGGTTTAATACTCAGGAGCTAAACCCTCAGTGAACCTAGAATCACAGGCTTAATTACACCAGACAGACTGGAAGAACCGCCCTTCACCTGCAGGCCAGGAAGTGAGCCGGGGGGTGGGGGGGGGGGGAGGAGAAGGCCACCCCTGTCCCGCCTCCACAGACAGCACATGGCCAGCAAGGCCAGCTCAAGGAGAGCGGGCAGCGGCTTGCAACCTCACCACCAACGCTGTCCAAGCCCCTTGTGGCTTTTCTCAGGAACAAGAAACATGAATTCTGCACCTGCCCACATAAATATTTGAGAAATCCGAGAAATCTGCCTTCCGACAATTCAGAAAGGGCATATTTATTTTACTAAAATAGCTTGGTTCAGTTTTGGCATCAGAAACAATAGAAAGATTCTAGCAGCTTTATTTTAAAACTACCAGTTGGATTATAAGAAAATAAACTTGCTTTCCAGTCCAATCATTTACATATTTAAATAAATTAACGGTCACTTCTGAAATACCTATTCAGAGAAAAGCCTTCCGCAGTCACTTGAGGTTTTTTACGATTAAAGTTGTTCCGAAGACAAACACTTGTTCTGAGGCTCTACGCTTCTTGCAGGAAAATGAAAGGAACAGGAGCAAAGCACCAAGAAGAAAAGGTGACCACGTTCTCAGGGTCAGCTGGTCTCACGGCTCCTCACCCACTCACTGACCAGCACACGTGCGCGCGCACACACTACACACATGCACACATGTGCACACAAGCACACACGTACAAAGCACACACACACAGGCACACGCCCCGGGCAGTGCCCCACACACTGTATATGTCCACACACGTGCGCAGCGCACACTGCATGCGGGCACACACAGGCACGCACACACATGCACACGCTGCATACATTCACACAAGCATACACTGCATACAAGCGCATGCGCACACAGGCCCACATCCCGGGTACTGACACACACGATACATACATGCACACACACTGCATACACGCACATAACATCGGCACATGTCCCAGGCGGTGACACACACGCTGCATACACGCACACAGGCACGCGCGCACACACTGCATGCATGTGCGCGCACAGGCACACGGCCCGGGTGGTGACACACACTGCATACATGCACACACACTGCACACACACACACACGACGGCACATATCCCTTTGCACACCGTGACTCGTCCGCTAGCCTAGGCTCGGCTGTCCCTTTCTTCCAAGTACGGAGGAGACCGCATGGGGCAAAGACAAGCCAGTGTCGACTCAGCGCCTCCCACGAGCCAGGACCACACTGCCTCCCTGCACCTTGGGGACCGAGGAAGCCAGACCCAGAGCGAAGGGCAAACCTCGAGCCCATGGACCTGTGCACCCTGTGCAGGCCAGAGGGTCGCCAGCCGCTCCAAAGCATCGCAGCCTCCCCTCCCAGGCCCTCCTTCATTCCCCACCGCCCAGCTGACCACGTCACAGACACGCGTACACACCACTTCCCTGACTGGGGGCTCTGCAACGTCCACAAGGCTGGTTTCTGACAACAATTCAGTGGTAACTGAAGCACGTTCCTGGTGGAGGCAACTCCAGGCACATCACATGCCGGATTAGCCAAGTTTCGGAAGAACTATCAACGGCACGGACAACAGGAGTTTAAACTCCTTACTAAGACTCTAACTAGAGAGCTCCCTGGTGGTCTAGTGGTTAGGATTGGCTGCTCTCACCCGTGTGGCCCAGGGTCAATCCCTGGTCTGGGAATCGGGATCCCACATGAAGCTGCTGCTCGCTGCGGCCAACAGGAAAACCAGAGTCTGACTACACCTCGTCCTTAATGAACAGCCCCGTCCTGGACCCACTTCGTCAACGTGATTCTCTGGCTAGTGGGCCGGCCCCATCTTTGGACAGCGGCACCCCACACATGCACAGCACTTTCCAGAGCCACGGGGACACCGAGACCCAGCTGCCGGGGACGAGAAGGGCGAGGGCAGGCCTCGGCTTCCTGCCGGCTGCCTCCACAGTCAGCGCGTCTCTCTGGTCAAAGGCAGCTCGCACCGCGACGGCGGAGGCGCCGAAACGAAACTCGGGGTACATGGCCCGGCACCTCTGCAGTGGAAAAACTGATGCCAAAGCTGCCAGGACAGGGTGCCCACGTGTGCAGGGCATCCGGAATTCTTAAGAAACAACCATCTGGAAGCCTGTGCTGCTCTGAGGTCAGGCCCGGAGATGCCTCCATAAGAAGACGAGAGCACGTGTCCACGCGCACCTCTGGGCCCTCGGCGCCTGCACGGTCATCCCGCTTCTCTGCACGCACGACCGACGCCCGCCCGGTGGGCCAGCTGCTCCGGCCTGGGGAGGACGGCAGGCGAATCCTAATCTGCTCTCATGGCCTCATAAATCTCCCGGGATGCTCAGCGGGGGACGGCATCCTGGGGCCACGAGGGACACTGACGGATTAGCCCCCTGCCACGTGGACCCGCGTAGCACCCAGTGCAGCACCCCGGCCGTCTCTGCTCCACCTCACCGCCACCGCGCCAACTGCCGAAGGTCAACCACGCCGCCCAGGCCCCCCCCGCCCCACACACACACCCAGAAAGTCAGACGGGAACACTAGGAAGCTCAAAATCTGACTCCCGGGTGTGTGTCCACAGCAGGGTCAATCTTCAGTCTGAAGTAAATGTCACGTTAATCACGTCCCAATAAGAAACGGACATGTGACAGAGAGGGTCTTGCTTTTACGACAGCCCCAGACACGCCCCAGACCATCCCACGCCATCCTTCCGGGCCGATGCAACTTAAACCGGAGAAGTTAGGCCTGAAATAGGGCATCGGACCCATGTGGGTATCTGCCCCGAATCCACCTGGAAAGACAATAAAACAACTGGCTTTCTCTGCAATCCTTGCAAATGTCGTTTTCATTCAAAATCCACTGAAGATGAGACCAGAAGCCTCTCTCTTTTCCGCAAACTGAATGAGTCAAAAGACCAGGTGCCCTGACCCAGCAATCCCACTCCTGGGTGTCAGCCCAAGAAAAGGGAAAGCCACACAGCCACACACAGGCCACACACCAGGCTTCAGAGAAGCCCTGCCATCACCACGTGGCAACAACCCATGTCCATCCTCAGGTGGTGGACAAGACGGGCCACCAGCAGCCAGGAACGGGACAGGAGAGCCACGAAGAGGACAGCACTAAGCCTTCGGGCCTATGAAGCGCCCACCGCCAGCACTCAGGTCAGCGGTGGCCAGGGCTGGAGCACCCCAAGGGACTGCCATGGGATCTTTCTGGGCATGAAAATGCAGGCGGGACAGCAGAGCTGGCTGCCCACTCTGCGCAGGTGCTGGAGCCCACTGGCACGTGTGCTGCAGAAAGGTCCAGTTTACGGCGTGTCAGTGGGAGCTCGATTTGTTTGTAAAGTTCCCGACTCCCTTTTCTCTGTGTCCCACGTGACACCTCGATCCCAGCACCTTCGGCTAGAGGGAACGAAATTTTGAGGGACACAGCCCTTTCAATGTTCTGGATACGGTAGCGAGGCTTCCGAGCACGAACCGTCTACACCGTGTTTTGGGGGAGAAATCAAGGACTCAGACACAGAAGCAGAGACGCCTCAGCAGTTCTCCCAGTTCCTACAGGTCTGAGGCCCCCGGGACACGGTGACCTGTCTGTCTGAGTTCCCGCCTCCCTCTGCGCGGCCGTGAGGTCTGCCTGGGAACCATCACCTTAGTCCTGAAAGGAATCCTCTGAAGGGCACCGCTGGCCGCCCCCCAGGCCGCCTGGACGGGCAGTAGCCTGAGTCTGCCCGGGGCTCCCGTCAGAGACACGGGGCACGGCTGTGGTCAGAGAAGGGAGCCGACCGCTACCCATCAACTGCCAGCTGCCGTCACCAGGAGGCCTCCAGAACCTGACGGAATACGCCAAGGCGATCGAAAACAAGCCCTGCGTCTGCGTCCCCCGTGAAACCCTAGGTGCAGCGCGTGTGTTCACCCAGAAGCGGCCGGCAGGTTGAGAGAGGCCTCTGCGCGCACAGCGTTTCGGGCCATCCCCACCTTCTCCACCATTGTGGTGTTTTACGACCTTTTGAAAACAGCAAACAGACACCACTCTTCTGCGACGCAGAGGAAGAGGACAGCGGACCCCTGAGCCACGCGGGGGTCAGGGCGCCGACCCCCCGCGCGGCCCCGTTACCGTGGGCGCCAGGGACGGGAGCTGGCAGGCGCACCTTCCGAGTTCAGGGTGATGAGCGTGACGTTGTTGCCGATGCTCTGGCTGCCGGGCTGTCCGCAGCTGGAGACGGAGTCGCTGGCCTCAGAGCCGCTCTCCCCGTCCTCGTTGTGGCTGTCCTCTTGCCCCGGCACCTTCACCACGATGGTGTTCTGCCGCCGCCCGGGAACCGCGCTGCGCAGGAGACAGAAAGGCCAGGCCGCGTGAGGGCAGCACGACAACACGCAGGCGCGCTCCGAACCGGCCACGGCCTTGCCCCCCGCCCCAGCGGGCCCGACTCCCACGGCGCCCCCACGGCTCCTTCCACTGAGGGCCGCAACAGGACGCAGGCTGGGGGCGAAGGGACGGGGGCACCTGAGACGTCTGAAAAAAGGTTCCCGCCAGAAAAGACGTGACACCACAAGTCACTGCGACTCGGGGGCCAGAACGCTGCCTTCCGATCGGGGGGCGACCCTAGAAAATGCTGACAGCGGAGTCGGAGGAACCACAGGCAGAGGCCGGGGCAGGAGAGGGCGCCCACCCGGACGGCAGGCCGCTCCGCCTGGGAGACGTCCTAGAAACGACTCAGCTGCCTTCCCCGCTGTTCCCACCGACAGCAAGCACGAGGGCCACACAAGCCGGCCGGGACTTTTCCGGGGCACCTCGCCACAAGGGACCCTGCCAGGGAGCAGCAAGACACACCGGAAACCAGACCACCAGCCAGCTCCGAAAAGCACACAGAAAGGGTGTCTGGAGACACACACCTGCCGTCTGAAGACCTTCTCGACGCCCCTGGAGACGGCAGCGCACAGAGCGGGGACAGCGCCCGTCCTGTGCACACGTCTCCGCACAGAGGCCGCTGCGCAGGCTCCGCCTGGGGGCCTGGGGGCCTCGCTCACCACTGCGACCCGGCCGCGACCCCCCCCCCCAGCCCTGGCATTTGCACCCCTCCGCGGCCGGGCTCCAGTGCAGGGGGAACCTCGAGAAAAGGCAGAGCGACGGCAGACTCGGCCGGACGCCCTGTCGCTTGAGGGGCCACGATGCCCCGCCACGCGCCCCCATCTCTGAGGCAGGTCACGTTCAAAAGGTCTCAAAGAAAAAGGAGAAAAAGGCACCCGCTCGAAAGGCCTTCGCCCCTCGCCAACTAGAGGGCATCCGCCGACCCACATGCTCGGACAGACAGACAGACGGACAGACGGGAGGGAGGTGGGAGGGCGGCCCGCGGACCGCGCTGCGCACACAGCACCGCCCACGGCCCGCGCGGCGCTGGACTTGGGGCCCCCCAGCCCCGGAGAACGCGGGCCGAAGGACGCGGGGCCCGCGCGGTGGCGGTGGCGGTGGGGGTGTCGTGCTACTGACTTGCTAATGACATTTTCCAGGGGATCCGGCGCCCTGCTGCCCAGGGGGTCTTCCATCTTGGCTACAATGGCGTTCTGCCGATCACTGTTGAGAATTACTGTGGTCTGGGGGACGACGCTAGGAACAGAATCACAGAGAAAAGAAGACCTTAACACAGCAGCATTCACTCTTCCGGCCGCCGCACAGTCACGCCGAGGCGGCCCCGGCGGAGCCGAGAGAGACGGGCTCCCGGGCCGTCTGAGCTCGGCCCGTCGTGGGCGCGTCGGTGGGCTCGAGTCGGGAGGCTTCCATCTCCACCGACAGCGGCGACGTGTCACAAGCTGTTAACACGTTAGCGAGGCCCCTGGAGCAGCACGTCTGCGCGACAAACAGCTTGGGGCTCTGACTCGCTGCACCCCACAGATGCCCACCTGAACGCCAGGCCTGCGTGACCCCAGGGGACACCTGTGGGTCCCATCCCGGGGCATGCACGCCGCGCCCACGGAGGGACGTGGCGGAACCACACGGCGCTGACCCGCGTGAAGCCCAGGCTCAGGGCCCACGGCCTGTGCGTTGAGGGGAAGGGGCCACGAGAGCAGCGCCCTGGCGGGAAGGCCGCGGGGCTGCAAGACGCGTGCGGGAGCCCACGCACATCTGCAGGCACGGCCGCCAGCCCGCAGCGCTTCCGGCCACACAGGTGCTGCGAGGCAGGCGGAAGAATGGGCGGCGGAGAGCCCGGCGCCACGGCCTGGGGCACGTCCCTCCTGGCCCTCGCCTGCCAGAGGCCAGCTCTGGGGAGACGCCGCTCTCGGGGAGAAGACCTCACGGAGCCAAGAGCACGCACGAGAGCTGAGGCTCCCCTGCCCCGTCCCTGCCACACGCTGTTCGACGCCCCCGAGTCAGAGGCACAGAGGGCACCGCGGCCCGTTCCCGTGAACCTCAGGACGAGAGGCCGCTTCCCTAAAATAAAAGCATGTCGACTGCACGTCACTGAAAGGCACCATCGTTTTCTTGACGAGTCTCCGTCTTGGGTGATGCCTGAAGTCACCACCAAGTCCCGACGACCCAGCCCACGGGTCGGGCACCACCGGGGAGGCCGCGCACACACAGGCTTGCGTGTGAACATGGCAGCACCGCGCGCATCAGGACACGCGATGCGAGCGGCCTGCTCGTGCCTGACCTTTTCCCAGAGAGCATCCCGTGGCGCGCGGGTGTCGCCGGCGCCCCTGCGCAGCGGCATCCCCGGCCGGACGGGAAGGCACCAGGGGCCTCAGCGTGTGGAAGGCGTGAGGGCCGCGCGCGCTGAGCGGATGGACACGCCGCGTCGGGCGAGGGCGGGTGGCCAAGTCTCCCCCTCTTTCCTGAAGATCCGTGAGAGCACAGAACTGCTGGTCTGAGACCACCTCCCAGGCCGGCGCCACGGCAGCCCTGCAAGCGCCTCGTCCTCGGGGTCCAAGGTGTGCACAGCCCTCATCACCGCCACTCCCAGAGCCCCTCCTTCCAGAAAGTTCCACTTCCTCAAGACGACGCCCCTGGAGAGCACTGGTCAGTGTGTGTGCTCCTTTCACAAAACCCGTTTCCCACTTTACGAAGACACATCACCCCACCCGGATCACACGCGGGGCACCAGCCAACCAGGTGTGAGCGGGGAAAGGCTCGGCTTCGGCGGAGCGGGCAGAGGACGACCTGGGCTCCCAGCTCACAGGCCGTCCCGGACGACAGACCACACGGCTGCTGGCTCCCACCCTGCAGGACCGAGGCCTCCTCCAGGCCCACATGCTCATTACGGAACCCAGGCTTCTCGGAACGTGAGCCCATAACAACCCAAATCAGAAGCGGAACCGATGCCGAACCTGGTGTCACTTTAAACGACAGGTGAATCACGAACATCCGGAGGTGCAGGAATCAGCACCGGAGCCGAGCCGGCTCGAGGCACCGGCATCACCCCTTACTGAGGATCAGCTCCACACGGGCCGTAATCCATGCAGTTCCGTTCCACTGTCAAGGAGTGGCGTGACGAGAGCTCAACCCAGAAGCGCTCTTTTTTCGACCCTCGGGGCCTTCCGGTTGTAGGGAAGACACCTGTCGGCTTCAGTTTCCACCCCCGTCTCAGAGGCGTGTACCAGCTCGCTTCACGGGATCAGGCTCTCTGAAGGAGACGGAACGGGAGTGGAAGTTCCGAAGGAGGCTCACGGGATGATGTCGAAAGCGTGTTGGTGGGGTTTTGAGGCGGCGGGTGGTACCCAGATGATAATGGAGCCATCAAGAGGGCAAGGGGTGGGTCTGTCTGTAAGTATCACTAGCGGGACGGCAGAAAACACCCTTGCCGCTCACATGAGGAGGAGGCCAGCCCGCAGCAGCCCCCACAGCACGTCAGTGACCTGGGGCAGAACTGAGTCCCCAGGGACTCAATCGGACGCTGCTCTGGGACTTTGCAGATGTGATTCAAAATCCCAAGTGGCTGAGGTTAGAGTAAACCAGAGGGGGAGTTCCCGTCGTGGCGCAGTGGTTAACGAATCCGACTAGGAACCATGAGGTGGCGGGTTCGGTCCCTGCCCTTGCTCAGTGGGCTAATGATCCGGCGTTGCTGTGAGCTGTGGTGTAGGTTGCAGACGCGGCTCGGATCCTGAGTTGCTGCGGCTCTGGCGTAGGTCAGGGGCTATAGCTCCGATTCGACCCCTAGCCTGGGAACCTCCATATGCCACAGGAGCGGCCCGAAGAGATAGCAAAAAGACAAAAAAAAAAAAAAAAGTAAACCAGAGGGAACTGATCCCGCATGGGCCTGGCCTGATCAGACGAAACCTTTAAGGGGCTTTAGGCTTTCCCGGGTCTTGGAGACGCCAAATAGCTCCTGCCCGGGGGGAGGGGGGGGGTCCCAGCCTGATCACAACCCCCCCACCCCCCTGACCCCTGTCCCTCAGACTTCAAATACGCTGCCCACCCTCCTGGGTGTCTAAGCCAGTTCGTGCAGAGGTCCCTCACTGGGGAGTGCTGGCCTGTTCTCTCCCTCCCCCCATCTCTCTCTCTCACACACACACCCCCCTGCTGGTTCTGCCCCTCTGGGTGAACCCTGACACATCCTGAAATCATGATGGGTCCATGGGAACTTACAAGGTCCCATGTCCCAGTGGTGCATCCTGCGTGAGTGACAGGCCAACCCCAAAGCAGGACAGTGACACTGGGACCACGCTGTCACCAATCCCAGTTCCCCAACAGGTGACACCAGTCTCTGTGCACGCATGTTCACCTGTCAGCACCTGCTGTCCCCGACGCCCTGCTCCCAGCCCCATGTCCCCACAACCACAACCCGCTCCCATCAACCCCTCTCACACCCGGACGTCACGGCAGAGGAGGCTCGGGGTGGGACCTCCCTGGCAGTGCAGCCAAGGCCCGAGCGTTCATCTAGCGGCTCGCAGTCTGTCTAACCCTTTGCCCAGGAAGTGCCTGCAGGTGTGGTTATTACAAATAAAGTTGCTGTGGACCTTCGCGTGAACGTGACCTGTCATTGCTCCGGGACAAATGCCCAAGAATCTGCCTGCTGGCCCGCGTGGCGGGGGCTTCAAGGCCATGAAATCCTTGCCCTGTGCTTCCACCTCACACGCCCAACGGCGAGCGGCCCGGGGGTCCCTGCTGCACGCGGCCGCCACCCTAACCCGCGCTTCCCCGCGGTCTCCCGCGTGCTTCTCACCACCCGCCTCCCCTCCCCGGTGAAGTACCCGCCCCGGCCTCGAAGCGGAGTGTCTGCTTTCGCACTGCCGAGTTTGGCAGGGTCTTCATTCCAGACCATCCATGACCCTTTGTCAGACGTGTGGGCAGCCAAGGGTTTCTCCTGGTCTGTACTCACCTCTTCAGCTCCTAACAGGCCTTAACAAGGAACGTAAGTTTTAATCTCGCTCAAATCCAACCTTTCTTTCATTTTTCACGGACGCCACTTCCGGTCTGACGTTTCAGAAGTCTCTGCCTGGCCCCGGGTGTTTTTAGCAGGGAGCTGGACAGTTTCACATTTTATGTGGAAATCTGTGCTCTATTTTAGGTTAATTTCTGTTCAAGGTGTGAGGATTCCACTGAGGCTTTTCCCTCCCTTCCCCTGGAAAGGCTAACTGCTCCAGCAGCACCTGTTAAGAGAGCCGTCCTTACCCCACCAAACCGCCTTTGCACCTTTCTCAAACTCCAGCTGGCAGGAGTTCCCAGTGTGGCACAATGGGGCTGGCGGTATCTCTAGAGCACTGGGACGCGGGTTCGATGCCCGGCCCGGCACAGCGTGTTAAAGATCCAGCATTGCCGCAGCTTCGGCTTTGGTCACAGCTGCGGCTTGGATCTGATCCCCGGCCTGGGAACTCCACACGTCACACGGGGCGGGTAAAAAAAAAAAAAAAAAAAAAATCACAGCTGCATATTGCGCTGCTTTTATTTCTGGGTTTTCCGTTCGGCTCCACTGATGAATTGATCTAGCCCTCGGTCACTGTGGTTTTTAAAACCTTGTTACACGCTCAATTCATTCCTTCACAATCTTAAACTATTATCTCTACTTGTACCTAGAACTCCACGTCCGGTTTGAAAGCTCCTATTAAATCAAAGCTTAACCAACTGGGAAGAGGGAAGAGGCTGGACCCGCAACTATCCTGAGCGTTTGAATTCTAAGGTAAGGCCAACCCACAAGCCGAAGAGTCTCGTCCAATTCCAAAACGATGCTAGGGGCAAAGGCCGACCACTCCTGCCTAAACTGTGACCGTTCAGAGAGGCCCGCAGCCTGCCCAAGGTCACCCAGCCACGCAGGGGCAGTCAGGCTCAAGCCCGGAGCTCAGTGGCAGAGCCACCACGCTTCCCCGTCACTGAAGCCACAGCATCTCGGGGAAGCAAGGGACATTCCACTTTCTCACATGGGTCCCCATGGGATTCTGGTGGGTCCCCATTTTAAGGCACCACCACCAAAACCCAACACATGACACTCAAGCCTACACAGGGGCACCAGCAGCTGTGCCCACCGCTCCCCCTACAAGCCCGCCTCATGCAGCCCACACTGTGTGACCCTGCGTCTGCTGTGTTCAGCTGCCCAGGGCAACGCCCGGGGCTCTGGCGGGCCTGTGGGTCTGACATGTGAGGTTCGAGAGGCAGCCTCAGCCGTGCGCAGCTGGTCCTGATGGAGAGGGCAGCATGGGGGCCTCCGATGCGGCACGAGCAGCACGGCCAGGACGCTGTCACCGCGCAGGGCGACGGGGCTGGTGCGGACACTCGGGGAGCGACAGCACCGAGGTGGGCGATGCGACAGCCTCACGGGGCTGCTGGGGCCCCGGGACACGGAGCCCTTCCGAGCCCTGTGCCCGGGCAGCGCCCTTGCAGGCCGCTCTCCTCTACGAGGGCGACGCCGATGCCGAGAAAGGCAAGATCAGATCTGCCCACGCACGGCTCGCGGCTCCAGGTGACGGACCTGGACTCCCACACAAGGCGCGCGCGCTCTGGGCCCTTGTCTGGTCGGGAAGAGGGGCGGTCCGACCTCGGCCCGGCTGCCCCTCGCCCCTCTGTCCTGGCTACTGTCACTGCTTCACCGCGGCGACTGAAAACAAACCAACCCGCTTCAGAGGCGGCCCTCCCGGCGCACAGGCCCCTCCCCGCAGCCTATGCCGGGGGACACGCCGGCTCACACGCGAGAAAGGGCCACCAAGCCGCCAAAGCGGCCTGCGTGGGCCTGGCGGACCCGCGCTGTGCACCTGCTCCAACTCTCAAAGGAAAGAGTGCTGCCCGGGAGTAACAAAGGCGCAGGCCAGACACGAAGGTCAAAGGCCTCCGTTCGTGGGGCACGAGGCTGGGGCCCCTTCTCAGGGACAAGGCCAGGCCGACCGGCGGTGACCGTGCTCGGCGGGGTGCTGTGCTCTGCCGAGGCCCGGGCCTGCGCTGCCAGCCCTGCCACCCCGGAGCACTGCCTCCCGCGCCCCAGAGGCTGCCTGCGTGGCCCCGAGCCTCTGCTCTGTGCCTCTGAGGGACCGTGGGCCGGTCACCTGTCAGGCCTGGCAAGGCAGCCGGTTGGGCACATCGCCTGTCGGCACAGCCACACCCGTTCTGTCTGCGGAGGCAGCAGCCCTGTCAGAACCCTGGAAGCATCTGGAAAGGCCTCTGCCGCGTGTGCCGCACGTGGGCCCCGCTGCGTTATGCTCTGCGCACGACGGTCCTTCTGCAAGTTAAAGGACAGCCTCACGGGGTCAGTGAGGTTCAGGTTGGGAGATCAGCATGTTTTCGAATCTCTGTGAAGCCCTTTGTGGACCAAAGCAGGCTAACAAGAGTCTCAAGGGAGTCCGTCTCCACTTCTAGGCCCACGCCCACGGGAGGAGGAGGCACGTGCCCCCGCCAGCTCTCAGTCACACTCCCGCCCGACACACGACCCCCCAGGCCGTGATAAAATGCAAGACCACATGCAGTGGGCTTCCTGTCACACAAACAGAGATTTTCTGCACCAGTCTCGACAAGAGAAAAATAAAGTGCTGGGTGGAGCATGGGGGGCGCCATCCTTGGTGAAACCATCAGCCAGCTGCCCCGGGCCTCATGCCTGAGAGAGCAGGTGGGCTGGGGGCCACCACGCCCGCCTGCCCCTTGGCAGTGTTCTCTGGGAGTCGCCACACGGCCAGCCTGCATTTCCAGGTCCCCTCCCGTGCAGGGACAGCCCCTGGACACGCGGCCACGATCCCAGAGGCCTTAGGGAGTAGCAGAGCCCAGGCAGAAGGCATGGGCCCCCGAGCCACACGGGGTGGAGCCGGGGAGGGCCAGCCTCACCACTCGGGACCAAGCTCAGAAAGAGGCTGCAGGAGCCTGCAGGTGTCGGGGGCCCTGCTGCAGCGGTTCTGTAGCCCAGCCAACACGGCAAGCATCCAGGTACCAAAACCTGCTGGAGGGTTTATTTCTATTGCGTGCAAGTTAAAGATTAAAAAGTCATAAAACCCAGGATCCAAAAAATACTTTTAGGGATAAGAATAAATCAGCATTAAAAATTTCTTCCCAATGAGAGAAGCAAAATCTAGTATAAAACCACCTCCCCCAAAATAACTGCAGCAGAGCAAGGGGGTGACCGACTGTGACAAACGGCACATACCGGGCACCTGGAACTGACAGGACCCATAGGCGTGGGTTCCAGGCTGCCAGCCCCCAGCCCCACGTGCACAGAGCAGGACTCTGTGCGCACAGCGCCACCTCCTCGCCAAGGAGCTACGGGAACGCCTGCCCTGCCCGTGACAAAGGGACAGAAGCCAGACCTGGTCCCGCAGGAGCAGCACTCACCACAGCACAGGGGACCCTGTGACCTGGGACATGCAGGGCAGCCAGACCCCAGTGCCACCTCTCCGGCTCCAACACTGATTCCCAATGAAAGGAGACGGGGCCTTGAGAACGGGGCAGGGAGCACCCTGAAGAGCCAGAAAGGCAGGAGGCGCTCCAACCAAACAGAAACCCACAACGGGGAACAGGCCCAGGGCCACAGGAGCCGCCGACAGCAGGCCCGGGGACCAAAGCTAGAACAACCTGAGTGACAAAACTGGGTGCTGGCTTCCTACCCAAAGGCTGAGGCACACATCCACCCTGAGGCCCGGGGCTGGCGCCCTCTGGAAAGTGCAACGAGACCCCTGCTCCCACCGGGACAGGCTGCGGCCCTTCCCCCAAACCCGCCGGGAGAGACGCACCAGATGAAGCCAAGCAAGGGTACCAAGAACCCCCGGGCAGCGCTCCTGCAAAGCCACAGATGCAAGGGGAGTCAGAGCAGTGCCACGGGCAGCGCGGCCCAGCGAGACCGGGCTGCGAGAGTGCTGTGGGCCTGCAGACACCAGAAGGATGAGCAGGCTTCTCAACTCCAGGGCCCGGCGAAAAGGCAACCTCCCGCGGGGGAAGCGGCAGACTCGGCCTCAAGGAGCCCCGTTTCTATGAAAGAGACTGAATTCGCATTAAAACCAAGGCCCAGGTGGCTTCCCCAGCTACTTCTACCCCATGTTTAAGGACGAGATAAAACTAACGCTACGGAAACACTTTCAAAAAACACGATGAGGGAGGTCCCGTCGTGGCGCAGTGGTTAACGAATCCGTCTGGGAATCACGGGGTTGCAGGTTCGATCCCTGGCCTTGCTCCGTGGGTTAAGGATCCGGTGTTGCCGTGAGCTGTGGTGTAGGTCACAGACGCAGCTCGGATCCCTAGTTGCCATGGCTCTGGCGTAGGCCGGCAGCAGTAGCTCCGATTTGACCCCAGCCTGGGAACCTCCATATGCTGCGGGAGCAGCCCTGGAAATGGCAAAAAGACAAAACAAACAAACAAACAAAAACAGATGATGAGGGAGGCGCTCCCAGTTCCCCCTCTGAGGCTGGTGCTACCCTGACAACGGATGAAGACATGTCAAAAAGGAAAACTAACACAGACCGTGAACTCAGAGGCAGAACCCTTGACTAGGTATGAGCAAGTCAATTCAAAAACACAAAAAAGGTTCTAGCCTATGATGGAGGTTATGACAACAGAAATGCACGGCCGCTATAAGTATCTAAAATCCATCAGTGTAATTCACTTTAGCAACAGAGTCAAGTAGAAAAACCAAATGAGGAGTTCCCGTCCTGGCTCAGCGGAAACGAATCTGACCAGCACCCAGGAGGACACAGGTTCAATCCGTGGCCTCACTCAGTGGGTTAAGGATCCAGCGTTGCCGTGAGCTGTGGTGTAGGCCGCAGACGTGGCTCGGATCCTGTGTTGCTGTGGCTGTGGGCTGTGGTGTAGGCCAGAGGCTACAGCTCTGATTCAACCCCGAGCCTGGGAACCGCCATGTGCCACAGGTGTGGCCCCTTAAAAAGAAAAGACCTTAAGTGGTTCTAGCAAATGTACGTAAAAATGCGTTGCCTGTTCAGAATAAAACGCTCACGCAAGAAAGCCTCGGAGGGAAGCGCAACCTGACAGAGAGCAGCGATGAGAAGCTTACAGCTAACATCACAGTTAATGGTGAAAGCACGGGTGACTTCACTCAAAGATCAGAAACACGGTAAGGATAGTTTTTAAAAGGTATTCACTGAAGAGTCCCTACCATGGCACAGTGGGCTAAGAAGCCGGCTGCAGCAGCTTGGGTTGCTGTGGCGGGCAGGCTCAATGCCCAGCCCGTGCAGTGGGTTCAAGGGTCCAGCGTGGTCTCAGGGCGGCACGGAGACGCACTTCCCTCCAAACGGAGCTTCCACGTCAGCGCAACCCCAGTCACGAGGTCTGGGTTACCCTAAACCACGAGAGAAGCACCCCGAATCGGCAGGACGGGCTCGACCCAGGTGAGCGTCTGCCTCCAGCCGCTTCGCTCATCAGACCTCGGTCTCCCAGGTCGAAGGTCTGCCACCCTGGGGCCGTCTCTGCTCAGAGCCCCCCGAGGAGAGGAGAGCGTCAAGATTAGGTCATCGGGAGCGTGCAGCTGTGACAGGTGGCACAGACCCGCCAGGAAGAGAAATCACATGTACACAACGTTACACAGAAACATCAAAAAATGCATCTTTTTTTGGTCTTTTTAGGGCCGCACCTGCGGCATACAGAGGTTCCCAGGCTAGGAGTCGAATCGGAGCTGCAGCCCCCGGCCTACACCACAGCCACAGCAACTTGGGATCCGAGCCACGTCTGCGAGCTACACCACAGCTCACGGCAACGCCGGATCCTTAACCCACTGAGCGGGGCCAGGGATCGAACCGCCATCCTCATGGATGCTCGTTGGATTCGTTTCCGCTGAGCCGTGGCAGGAACTCCAGAAACATCAAAATGTGATGAGGAAAGATGAAAGCCATGGCCAAGACCAAACCACCTAACTGACACGACTGCATCTTGCGTTTGTCACAATCTAAGGGCCGAGAGAGGCCCTGCCTGGGTCTGGAAAACTCTGAGGACGGCCCACGCAGCCGAGCCCCTGCCCCTGGCGCCGCTCGGCCAGGACAGAGACGCCCAGAGCGAGGCCTCTCTCTGCCCGGGAGCCACGAGGCTTCAAAAGCCAGGAGAGCCTTCCCACTCACAACCATCAAGCTTTTCCGTAACGACCCGCTGGGAAGTAAACGCTGACTCGGCGACTGGCCTCGGAGAGGGAGTCTGATCACTTTTTGATCCGAGAGTTGAATTCCCCGTGGGTGAACAATCGCTGTGGAGGAAAAGAGGAAAACGCCCCGCCCACGTCTTGCATGACACAGCTCTTGGAAAGAAGGGCAGCGAAAGACATGACTTTTATTCTTAGTTTTAATTGTAGCAACACACTAAAGCTTTAAAAAAACATGTTTTGAAAAATGAAAATCTGGGAAATTGCCCTGTGGTGCAGCAGGCTCAGGACCCGGCATTGCTGCAGCTGTGTCACAGGTTGCACATGGCAGGCAGGCTCGATGCCTGGCCCAGGAACACCCGCACGGCACAGGTGTGGCAAATAAGCAAAAACTTAAAAAACAAAATAATAAAAATCTGGGAGTACTCTGGTGGCTCAGCAGGTTAAGGATCCAGCATTGCCACTGTTGTGGCTCAGGTTTGATCCCTGGCCTGGGAACTTCGGCCTGCCATGGACATGGCCAAAAAATAAATAAATTTAAAAATTTTTTTTAAATTTTAAATAAGAATGAAATATCCACTCCATGTCCATTACATCTCAATAAAAACAAACCATTTATATATTTAAAAAAGACTAAAAATCAATTGCTTTTAAAAGTAAGAAATACCAACATCGCTGATTATTAGGGAAAATGCAAGTCAAAACTACTATGAGGTACCACCTCACACCTGTCAGAACGGCCATCATCAACAAGTCCACAAATAACAAGTGCTGGAGACAGTGTGGAGAAAAGGGACCCCTCCTGCACTGTTGGAGGGAATGTAAACTGGTACAACCAAATAGAGAACCACCACACGATCCAGCAGTCCCACTCTTGGGCATATGTCCAGACAAATCTTTCCTTGAAAAAGACACATGCCCCTGTATGTTCACTGCAGCACCATTCACAATAGCCAAGACATGGAAACAACCTAAATGTCTATCGACAGACGATTGGATTAGGAATATATGGTATATATACACAATGGAATATTACTCAGCCATGAACAAGAACAAAATAACGCCATTTGCAGCCACATGGATGGAATTAGAGACTCATACTGAGTGAAGTTAAGTCAGAAAGAGAAAGACAAATACCACATGATTTCACATATCTGGAATCTAATACAGGGCACAAATGAACCTTTCCACAGAAAAGAAACTCAAAGTGCGTTTGGAGAACAGACCTGTGGTTGCCGAGGGGGAGGGGGAGGGGCTGGGAATCTGGGTTAAGAGACGCAAACTCCTGCCTTTGGAGCGGACAAGCGATGAGACCCCGCTGGGCAGTGCTGGGAACGCTGCTCGTCACTGGCGATGGAGCCTGACAGTGTGAGAAACAGAACGTGTACGTGTACGTGTGACTGGGTCACCTGGCCGCATAGGAGAAAACTGACAGAACACTGTCAACCAGCTCTGATGGAAAACAATAAAAATTATGACATAAAAATTTTTAAAAAGTCGGAAACACAAGCATTTTTGTAGTCAATCCATATGTTCAGTTACAGAAACAAACTGGAAACAGCGGGCGCCTCATCAGCAGCCCCCACCTCCGCACTGCACGTGTGCACTCACGCAGGCCCCCCGCCCGGCAGCCAGGACAGCGCCCCCGGCAGGCCTGCACCCCGTCGGCACCTACCGCCGCCAATGCCAAGGCGAGGCGGCCTCAGGGCTGAAGCCTCGCGTCACTACACCTGCCGTCACAGCGAAGCAAATTCAAAATGCAAGGCCCAAGTGCAAGGAAGGAAAGTGCACCCGCCTCAGAGGAGGTCAAGTCCATCCGTCCTTCCCCAAGCAGGACACCACTGCGGCCTGAAGCCCACCCGCGCCTCCCCCCAGGCGCGTTCATTACGGTGGCTAAGCTGCAGCACCAAAGCAGGAGCCTGCCTGTCTACCTGTTTTGGGGACTTCCTTTCCAGGGTCTCCAACCCGCACTGAAGACTCACAATTCTCATTACTACTGTGCTTACAAGCAGGAGTTTTCTAATTTGAATGTACGTTTACTCACTGATGTCCAGGATGAAATTCCTACCCCTTGCTTCTCCCCCAATTTTCTTGTTAGCAGCTTTCAACTGTTGCGGTTTTTTTTTTCTTTTTTTTTTGGTCTTTTTAGGGCTGCACCTGTGGCATATGGAGGTTCTCAGGCTAGGGGTCAAATTGGAGCTACAGCCGCTGGCCTGTATCACACCTACAGCAACACCAGATCCGAGCCACGTCTGTGACCTACACCACGGCTCATGGCAACACCAGATTTTTAACCCACCGAGTGAGGCCAGGGATCGAACCTCTGTCCTCATGGATGCTGGTCAGATTCGTGTCTGCTGGGCCACGACGGGAACTCCTGTTGGTAGTTTTAACTTGTCGTTTTTAGAACTTGCAAGTAGGCAAAGGCCAGATTTAGCACCTTCTTGAAAAATCATTCATATACAACCTATTCAAAACTACACCGCCAAGAAAACGGGGGAATGACCTTTCTTTCTATTAATCTCACATGAACTTGTATAAGTAATGATTTTAGCAGCAAAATTAAGAAACCCTGTGCCATTACACAACACATGCACGCTGTGATGGCTCGATTCTGTGCCACGATACGATTCTTTAAAACCAGAAAACCTGAACTGGACTAAGGAGATTATACACCTGAGTCCATACGAGAAAGCCACGTGTCCCCGCACATGGATGACACTGGGCAGGCCTCTCCTGGAAGACAGCCGGGGTTTCCGACCAGGACAGCTGCTGTGCCCCCCACAAGCCCCACAGTCACTGGAACGCTGAAGAGAGAGAAAGACGGGGGCTTCCCGCAGGCTGGGAATGCCTTCGCCCAGGCCAGCAGCCCCATCACCAGAGCAGCAGAGCCCCACAGGACGCGGCTCTCACGTCGGGCCACTCACCAGGAGGCCGCACGTCCCCTTTCTCAAGAGGGGAGACAGGAAACAGACTCAGCAAGTCTGTGTGACTTGGCCCTGACACCCCACGGTGCCAAACCAGGCAACCCGGGGAGAAGCCTGTCCTCCTGGGAGCAGACAGGCAAGGACCCCAGGGCCAGCAGCCTGCAGGCTGAGCACAGCTGCAGAATCCCCTCCTACCCTGGGGCTCACCCTCGGCCACCCGGTCTCACGGCACCAGCCGCTGGCAGGGGAATCCGAACAGGGAGAGTCAGCCAGCGCCCGACTCCGGGAAATGACCTCTCCCACAGAGGTGACAAAGTGACTGCCCCCTGGGAGGGCCACCCTTCCTTAAGGCAGGGAGCCTGCCATTTGCTCGTCTCATCCTGCAGAGCAACTTTTCTCAAGGGAGGTGCCTGGGGACACACTGGCAATGACTAAGGGACCTCACGGGCTTAGCGGGTAGAAGCAGCCAAGGAGGCTGACAGCCTTCACAGCCCGAGACAGTCTCCTACCAAAACACCCGCCCGCACAAACAGCAGGTGCCCGGACACTCAGAGGTGTGACAAACATGCCTTTAATTCTCTGAGCCCAGAATCTCACTCCATTCTTACTTCTACACAGAAGACTTCTGGATGGTTTTAACGGAATGTGAATTTCCAGCAAGTTCTACTACTGCTGGAGGCGAGAAAACATCATCCTTGGCTTCATCTGAAACTTCGTCAAGAACTGCTCATTCTATAATATTCCATCACCAGCTGCCATCTGAGCCCCGTGAGACCCGGGGTTGGGTCCGGCCACGGCTCCTCCGGTCGTGGGCCCGGCCACGCGCCTCTCGGACACGCTCATGCCACCAGGCATCCCCCGCCTCTCACTTCTCCTGACACCACAGCCAAGGCGTTACATCCGTTTTTGAGTTATAAGCTCTATCTTCTAAGCCCTGCATTTTGAGACAGGAGAGCATTGTACAAAAACGCCTCTCTGAAAAAGGCACAGGTCCTGACAGGTGTGAGCCTCACTGCCTGCAGACAGCACCCGCCCCACGAACGTTTCCTGGGAGGAAAGTCACGGCCTGCCCGTCAGGATGTGGTCGAACGCCTCAGGCCCCGGCCTGCTCTCCGGGGACGGAGACGCCAGAGGGGCCCTGGGGTCCTGCACACAGGCAGAAGACCCTCAGCAAGAGCCCCAGGCTCTCACCGAGCGCAAAGACAAATGCCACCACCACGCGAATACGACTTCTCCGCGGCCCGGGACGGGACGGGATGAAGGGGGCAACAGGACTGGCGGAAGCCGCTGCCCACGGCCCGGGCTTCTGCTCGTCTCAGGAGCAGCCACGCAAACACCCTTCCGCCTGGACCGCACTCCCCGCGAAGCTTCACCCCAAACGGGCCCTGAACGACAGCACATCTCACTAGGGTTGGGCTCTAAATAGGAGAAAAAAAGGTACAATGCAAACCACAGCCATGAATGGAAGGTCTGATGATACTCAAGTGAAAGTGATTAACGCTACCTGTGGAGAAAAACACGCTCGAGAGGAGCCAGAGGGAACAGGACAAAAGAAGAACCACACGCACAGCTTCAAAGGAAAGACGCACCCACCTGGCTTACGTCACAAAGAACCGTGAGGCCCCTGGCAGGTGGCAGGCGTCAGCTCGGTCTGGCCGGGGTGCCCCCCCCACCCCGCCCGCCCCGCGCCCCCACGACGCCCCGCGTTCTTACCACCGCACTTTGTTGCACGTCTGGGTGGCGCCGAGAGGGGAGCCGGCCACCATGGGCACCTGGATGGGGCTGTGCTGCTTGCTGGTGACCAGATCCAGCTTTTCCTCCAGTGATTTGCAGGTGGCCTCCAGAGCCTGCAGCTTGGCCTCAATGCTATCCAGTCGCAAGCATATTGTCTGGTTAATGGAACACAGGAATGACTGGAAGGGAAAAAAAAGCAAAGCTTCAGGAAGGTACCCTGCGCTCCAAGGAGGCAATCCCGAGACCCACCCAACAGCGGCCTCCTAACTCAGACCACCAGCCCCGCACCTCGGCTCCGCACGCACGAGCCAGGACATTCCAGCAAACGAGCTCAGCCTTGTGCATCCAAAATGGGACTCCTTAACGGCGCTCACAGCCTCTCCGGGGAGCCGTGATTCTCAGCTACACCGCAGTCCATGTCGTACGGAAACTACGCAGCCTTAAGAGGCGGTTCCTTCTATTCATCAGGAAGCTTACACACCAAATTCGACAAATCCTTGTAGGAAAACACGACACCTGACATCCCAACGGCCCGGAAACCAGCCTGCTCCTGGTGCTGCGCGTGGGAGCAGCACGCCTGCCACCTGGTGGCCACAGAAGGAGCAGCCTCACGTTCCACCACTGCCAGCCAAGTGCCACCGAGCACAGGGACACCGTGGCCCCAAAGCCAAGGCGCAGGGCTCACACACCAGAGGGAACGCTTGCCCCCACACGCTGCAGGGGCACCGAGGGGAGCACCCCACACCCCCAGCTGGCCTCCAGCTGACTGAGGACAAACTCGTGGAGCAGCGCAGCCCAGCCCTCGGTTCAGCGGTGAGGCTGGCAGGAGAGGCAGCGGCCAGAAACAGTGAAGAGTTTGTGTGTCACCTTTCCTCTCGCCTTTTTGCCTAGAGGGCCAGTCACCTCTGACGGAAAGGGCAGGCCTGGGGAGCAGGCGGCCGTGCAGCAGCCGCTCAGGCCAGGCCAGGACCTCGGCGCTTGGCGAGGCTGCCGCCCCCTGGACCGACCAACCGACCCGCCAGCCAGCACCTGCCCCCTTCCTGGGGGACGCGACCCCCCGCAGCGCGAGCGCTGGTGTATCCCACACCGTGTGGCCCCCGTCGGGTCTGGAGATGAAGACAACGCAGGCTCTCATTTGGCGCGTTTCAACAGCCCTCCCGAGGAATGAGACGCATCTGCCTAACGGCCTAGATGGCAGGAAGGGACGGCATGGGACAGATGCAACCCACACGGCGCCCCAAGAGCTCGCTGGGTTTCCGGCAATCACATGCCCCCGACAAGTCCCATCACAGCACAGCTGACAGAGGAGGGCGGCTAAAGCCACGTCCCCCGCCGACCGCCCCCTGGGTGCTTGGGCTGGGGAAGCACGGGAGGCAGCGGGGGCAGGGCTGAGGGACGCACGGGGAGACACAGCCCTGACGGCCCGCCACCAGCGAACCCTGGCCAGCGTGGTCCTGACGAGCGCCAGCCGGAACCTCACCGACGACACCCCGCGCTCCGCAAGTCACGGGCATCAGCCACCTGCTCCCGAGGCCTTCCAAGGCCGCGAAAGCGCACCGTGTGAGTTCCGAGCGAGAAACGCCTGGGCGTTTGGACAGACGGCACGACCACACACCAGACAACGAAGAGCAGGGAGCAGCAGTTTCGCCGAAGTCATCCGTGCGCCAGTGACAGCGGCCAGAACTCACCCAAATGCACGGGCCCAAGACGGGGAGGGCGCGGCCCAGCCCGGGTCCTGAGCACGGGCGCGGGCGGGCGGGACTGGGGCAGGACCCCCTCCCCGCTCCTCATCACGGGCTGAGGGCGCCCTTTACAACCCGCGCCTCTGTGATAAAACTACAGCCGCACCGCGCCGCACAATTCAGCCACGTGAGGTGAGAGAAGCAGCCCCCTCTGTCCGTGAGTCCAAACCAGAATTTAACGGTGACTGTCTCTTTAAACCGGCCCCACCCGGCTTCCCCTTGCTCAGGACATGAGCCGGATGTCTCCAGACAGAAGCCCCTATAAACCGAGGGTGCACAAGTCCCTGTGGGCCTCACCTGCCGGCGGGGCGGGCCTGACTCCCCACAGGTGCTGGTGCTCAGCTCCGCAGACAGCGGACCAAACCCGCAAATCCAAGAACCAGCCGTGCCCGGCCGACCCAGTGGTCTCCCAGGCCACACCCAGCAAACTCTAAAACTGGGGGGCTTCAGCACCCGTGGAGAACGGGAGCACGGGCCTTCTGCACGCAGTAGGTCTGCGGACCCCGGAGGAAAATGACTCACGTGGCTGCAACAGGTGTTAAACAACACCACTCTGCAAGGAGAAAAACCATGTGCCTTTACGCACTTCGCGGGGTTGAAGTGACGCCCAGGAAGGACCTGTCCGCATCCTGACCCTATAAATGGGGCCTCTTTTGGAAAAGCCATCTTGGCGAATGTAATCGAGCTCAGACGAGGTCCCCCTAGGTTGGGGGGCCCCAAATCCACGGAGACTGTCCTCCTGAGAGACAGCAAAGGAGACACAGACACAGGGAGAGGCCACGGGAAGATGGGGCCAGAGACCGGAGAGTCACAGCCACGAAGGAGCTGGAGGAGGCAGGAGGGACCCTGCCCCAGAGCTTCTGGGGGGAGCGTGGCCCTGGTGACACTCAGGCTCTGGGCCCAGGACCGTGAGAGCACACACCTGTTAGGGGCCTCTGGGGAGGCCTGTCACGGCGGCCCCACAGACGGGGGCAAGTGACAACAGTCACGGCTGCTTTTACCTTTATAGAAGGGTCCTGGCAGTTGATCTCGAGTCGCTGGCGTTTCAGAGCTGGTTCATCCTCATCGGCCACGACATGATTCTCCAACACAACTGAAAATCCAAAGCAGAGACAAAAACTTGAAGAGGAATGGTTTTACGGAGTTGCTTGATACTGGGTCTGGAATTCCCACCGTGGTACAGCAGAAATGAATCCGACTAGGAACCATGAGGTTGCGGGTTCGATCCCTGGCCTTGCTTCGTGGGTTAAGGATCTGGCGTTGCTGTGAGCTGGGGTGTGGGTCGCAGACGCGGCTCGGATCCCGCATTGCGGTGGCTCTGGCGTAGGCTGGCAGCTGTAGCTCTGATTGGACCCCAGCCTGGGAACCTCCATATGCGGCAGGTGCAGCCCTAGAAGCAGAAAAGCTATCGATATATATCACGGGGGTAAACAGTTGTGACACCTTAAGGTTAAATAAGAAATAGTGCAACCTGGAGTTCCCGTCGTGGCGCAGTGGTTAACAAATCCAACTAGGAACCATGAGGTTGTGGGTTCGGTCCCTGCCCTTGCTCAGGGGGTTAACGATCCGGCGTTGCCGTGAGCTGTGGTGTAGGTTGCAGACGCGGCTCGGATCCCCCGTTGCTGTGGCTCTGGCGTAGGCCGGGGGCTACAGCTCCGATTCGACCCCTAGCCTGGGTACCTCCATATGCCGCGGGAGCGGCCCAAGAAACAGCAAAAAGACAAAAAAAAAAAAAAGAAATAGTACAACCTGCTTCATGTTTTACTTTTCTACAGTTTTTACTTAAGTTCTCACTCAGGCAGAAAAGGGAGGCTCTCTCCTTAATCTCGAGAGGAAATGAGCTACCAGATAAATGATTTCCCTGCTGTGGGGCTGAGCTGATCCGACCGCGGGACCACTGGCCTCTCACCGGGGCTCGATTCGGCCGCCCCTTTTGATGGAAGCCGGTCACTAAGGACCATTTCTTCCTGACCGGGAAGTAAAACCGGCCAGCCGGCCACCTCTTTCCCAAATCAGGCCGCTCTCCGAGCAGCACGCTCCCCCTGGCCATCACACTGGCCCAAAGCTCAGCCGGCCCCGCTGCAGGGAAGCTGCTCCCCCGAGCAGCACCGTCCACGGAGAAGCCACAGCCCAGGCCTGGGTCCCAGCACGCAGTCCCGGGCGCCACTGCGTCCCATGTGTGGCTGCACTGCAGAGGCGCCGGGCAGACCCACGGCGCTAACGTGAACGTTTCGGGGTCCCAGGTGGGAGCAGCTGGCCCCTCTGCACTGCTTTTTATAATTCTGCAGGCATAACTTTTTTTTTTTTTTTTTTGGCTATACCTGCAGCATGCCAAAGTTCCCAGAACAAGGCTCAAACCTGCCCCCCAGCAGGGACCACGCCAGAAACCAACCTGCTAGAGCACCAGGCAACTCCCTACACGGATTACTTTTAAGATGAGGCAGAACTGACTGCTCACTTTAAGGCCGTTGCAGGGATCTGGATGACAGGCCTGGCGCACAGACAGGGGGGCATCCAGCACGCGCTGAGCACGCGCGGAAGCACCAGCACCTAAGCACCCCGCGTTGTGATTTTTAGGGCCACACCCCTGGCATGTGGAAGTTCCCTGGGTAGAGACTGAATCAGAGCTGCAGTTGAGACCCACACCACAGCCAGGGCAACCCCAGATCCAAGCCACGTCTGCGACCTACACTGCAGCTTGGAGCAGCGCCAGATCCTTAACCCACGGAGCAAGGCCAGGGATGGAACTCACATCCTCGTGGACACTGTGTCAGGTTCTCGACCCAATGAGCCGGGATGGAAACTCCCAGAATTCCGGTTTTAAATGGGATTCAGAAGAAAGGAAGGATGGACACGCCAACAATTTTAAAGCCGTTCAGTCGCTAGGGTTATGGAGAATTTGTGTTTCTTCCACTCGCTTGACTGTGTTTTCACGCTTTACCAAGTTCGTATTTAGAGATGAGGAAAAAACGATCGTAAACCCACACTGGACACAAACACGGGAACGGAGTGTGGGCCCTGCTGGTGTGGGGAGCGCTCTGGGCCAGAGGCCGCAGGCCTCCCGTCTACCAAGGCCTCGGGAGCGCCCTGCACACAGTAGGCTTTTGTTAAGCAGCCGTAAGTGGCAGCTCCCAGCTATTTAAGGAGCAAAGCTAGGAGCGAACTAGGGTGAGACGCGATTTCTCTAACCCTTCTTTAGACTGTAACCTACAGGGGGAGCTGGTCCGGGAAGGAAACGGTTGGAGGCTTCCCAGCTCTAAACATCGCTTGGGGGAGTTCCAACGAGTATCCGTGAGGACACGGGTTCAACCCCTGGCCTTGCTCAGTGTGTTAAGGATGCCGTGTTGCTGCGGCTGTAGCAGCTGTAGCTCTGATTCGACCCCTAGCCTGGGAACTTCCATATGCCGAGGGTACAGCCCTAAAAAAGCTTAGAATCTATGTGACTGGAACACTTTTCTTTGACGACACCCGTGTATTTTCTAAGGAAACTGTCTTCTAGCCACCAAAATCAGAGCACCCGGGACCAGGGGACAGCTCTTTTCCTAAGCAACCCAGAAGCAAAACAAGGAGAAAACCCGGCTGGAGGACAGCCCATCTGAAAGGGCGCCTCACCTCCCTGGGACCCCGGGTTCAACGCCAAGTCGTGCGTGCTACTCACCCTCCAGCCCACGACGCATTCCCAAAGGCCACCTTCCCCTTACCGTGGCGACAAGCTCACACAGGACAGACCCCATCAGACTTGCCTATGTGACTCCTGAAAATCCTTTTTGGTGGGGAAGCAAGTCAGCATTTTAGTTCTACCGTTCCAGAAAGAAAAGCAGGCACAATGCTCTGTGATGGCTCTGTGTGCGCTGTTACTTCAGACTTAATGGAAACGTAAAACCTCACAGCAAAAAAAAAAAAAAGGAGAGGGGACACTAAGACATCCTCTCATAAGAGAAAAGTGCAGTTCCCGTCACAGCGCAGCGGAAACAAAGCCGAGGAGGAACCATGAGGTTGCAGGTTCGAGCCCTGGCCTCGCTCAGTGGGTTAAGGATCCAGCACTGCTGGGGTGGAGGCCGGCGACTGCAGCTCTGACTGAACCCCTAGCCTGGGGACCTCCATGAGCCACGGGTGCGTCCCTAAAAGACAAACAGACCAAAAAAAAAAAAGAAAAGAAAAGTGCTCACAAAAGTGTCACAGAGACAAATTTCTTGAAGTTTCCAGCTTCCTTATGAAGCACCTTCTTAAAACAAATCCTCAGGTCGGGTCCAAAGCAGAAACGTGCCTGGACGTCGCCAAGAGAACCCGGCCTCAGCGCAAGCGCGGGCCAAGTCAGCTCCCGCTCCCCGAAGAGCGGCCCGGGGCGCTGCGGGGACGCCCGGCAGCGTCTGCTCCAAACCCGCCACGCGCCGCAGTTCTGCCCCTGGGAACTCACTCCACACAAACATTTGCCAGGACACACACAAGGATCCTTGCCGCACGGTGCGCGGAGAGGAAGGCCAGCACAGAGACGTGGGGGGCAGCCGGGGACGGAGGCCTGGCAGGCGTCCGCCCTGAGCGGCTGCGCACAGCAGGGGGCCATGCTCACCCTCGACGCAGAGGCCCCCCCCGAGGGCACAGGTCCCAGGGGGGCAGGAGGGGCACCGAGAGGGCTCCGAGGGCCGGCGGGATGGGCCTGGAGGCGCACGGCGCACGCACGCGCCTACGGAGCACACATCGCTCTGCCTCGCGCTTCGCTTAAAGAAAGGAAACTTCCGGAAGCGCTTTGAGACCCTGGCTCCCTCCTGCCCACGGCTGTGCACCTGGGTGGTCGGGACTCAGCTCCTCCACGGTGATCTGCACCACGTCCGCCAGGTCCTGTTCTGACATCATCCAGAGCGACCAGAGTGGCCGGTCGACGGCAGGAACCAAGCTCACCAGGGATGGGGTTTCTGTCCCTGAAAACCAAAGCAAAGGCAGATCAATGATCATACCTTGAAATGATGCAAGAGGACATTTTAATACAGGGCGCTCCCTGCCCCAAGCCACCGCGAGGGGAGTGTGTCCTCTGAGAACGGAGAAACGGCCCCCAAGCACGGCTCGCCAGACCAGCCCCCACCCCAGCAGTCCGCTCCCGCACCCCCTCCAAAGCCAGCGTCCCAGGACGGCTGGACTGCGTCACCCCCAGCAGCCCCTCACTGCCCAGGGAACACGTGCCGCCCCTCGCCTGCCCCGCCAGCTCTCGGCTTCCGCTACACACACCACACCCCGAGTTTCACCCAGACGGACCCTTCGGCCAAGGCCGTCCCCTCGCCCTGCGTCCACTGCCCGCACCGCTCTCCCTTGGACAGACTGAGGGTGCACCAGCCGCCGCCCCAGACCAGACGGTGCCGCATCCTTCCCGCTCCTGGAGCCTCTGACCAGGCCAATCACGCCTTCTTTTCCAAAACAGAAATGAGGCCACAGGGCTCCAAAGACAATCTCCACACGGTTCCTGAAAAGAGGGTCCCGGAGCTCAGGGTGGAGGCCGCCGGCCACCGAGTGTCATCAGCCTGCACTTGACACGTCCGTCACCGAGGAACAGACACGTCCCAAAGAAGCCACGGGCTTATCTTTCTCCGCCCAGACTACAGGCTCCCGACGGGGACCCTGGGCCGGTGCTGCAGCCAGAGGTGCTCCCTGCGCCCCTCCCGCGGGCACCCCTCTCCGAGGCACCCACCCCCCCAGGGCAGCCGCCCCAATGCTCCCAGAGCATCCAGTTTCTGCAGGTCTCCACTGACAGCCCCTCTGAACGGGTACATTCCAACGGGCCCGCAGTTAAACGCACAGGGTCCACACACGTCCTCAAGGCCCACGCCTCCCTCGTCCTGCTGAAATGCTACGGCTTCAGTGGTCGCGGCCCAGAAGTTCCGAGGGGCAGCCCCCCGCAGCGGGACGGGCCAAGCTCCTGCCTGAAATCCCCCTCACGGCGCCAACGCGGCCTTGGGGACCACCGTTAAGTGGCCAGGGTCGTTACTCCCGTTTACACCCTCGCGTGGACGGAGGGGCCACGAAAGCAGCACGTCCCCGCAGAGCAGACGCAGGTGACGGGACCGCAAAGCGCTGCCGCCAAGCCCTTCCAAAGTCCAACTCGGGAAGGACAGCAGCGACAGAGGGCGAGAGGGTTCATCTCCAGGGTGTCCGCCTAAAAACACGTGAGGCAACGGGACAGCAGAGCAGGTCAAGGTCTGCAGCCGAGAGACGGGCGCGCCTGAGACCCCACAGCACCAGCAAGCGGGCAACCCGCTCGGGGTCCCCGTGGGAGAGGCACAGGGGACGCAGGGGGCAGGAGAAGAGCGGCTGAGCCCCCGAGGTGACGCCACCTGAGGGCAGACGAAGCACGAGGGCGGCTGCAGGACACCCACGGGCCACGAACGCTCAAGATGAGGCGTCCAGCGTGTCCTCCTGGGCCAGAGACACGGGCGAGAAATGACCAAACGGAGCAAAGTGCAGAGACAGGGCCCGCCGGAGTCTGCTGAACGGGGGCAGAGAAACGGCCCGGAGAGCTGGGCACGCGGCGAGAGCAGGTTTGATGGCTTCTTCCGACGGAAAGCAGCGCTCTGGAACAGGAGATTAGGAGAACCCCCTAAATCAAGCCCCCTTCCAAACACGCAGGAAAATTCATTTCACCGAAGACGAACAACAGAAAATACGGAGGTCGCATCTCGTGCAAAGATAATGTACTTTACAAGCAAACAGCAACAAAAAAGCAGCAGCATCACAGGCAGTGCGGGCACGCTGGCCAGACACGTCCCTACACGACGAACACAACCCTGACGGTTCCCAGCAAACTAACATTCACGGGCAGAGCACAGAAGACACCCACGGCCGTAACCTGCACTGGGAAACCCAGAGAGGAGGGGACGGAGCTCGGAAAAGACGAGAAATAAAAGAAAAATCACCCGAAAGCAACAAACACCTCCAGAAAAACAAAAGGAAGACAGGAGGAAAAATGTAAGAAGGAAGAAATGAAAGAAAAATTTCAACAAGTTGCACAGTGACTGGCCAAAAGGATCCGACACGTGTTTAACCCAAAGAAAACCAAAGCAACGACACGGACTCCTCAGTAAATCTCAGAAAACGCTTCAGAAACGGGGGCGAACACCTGAAACTACTTATGAAAAGGACACACCACAAGCCCAGGGTGGAGTAGGCACAACAACCAATACAAGACACGTTCTAATAAAAACATTAGTTAAAAAGAAACAGCACCTTAGCCGTCTAGACAAAAGTACCAGGGGCCTTACAACGCTGGGGGCAGCGGAGCAGGCTCCCGAGCTCCAGCGCAGGCCTAGCAAACAGCAGACCCGCCCGGACACCTGCCAGGACACCTGCCAAGAAAGCCATGGGCGCCTCTGAATCCAGACCAAAGGAGTTAAGTACAAGAGCACAGACCTGTCCCAACCCACGGGGCTCGGCCCACAGCGCTCCCCAAGCCCTTCCCAGGAACACTGCTGGAAACAATATCCAGAAAGCCAGAGCCGACCACACGCACACGCAGCTGCACGGAGAACTAGGCCGAGGGGGAAGCTCAGGCTGCAAGGGCTCCGGGCTCTGACAGCGGAGACACGACTTCCCTGCCTTAAAGGGGGAGGAAAACTGGGGGGACAAGCGTGAAACAACGTTTAACAGCCTTGGGGAATCACACTGAGCACTGGTGTCTGAACACGGACGGACAGGCTACTGCAATTCTGTCCTTCCTGGTGCCCTTGACAAGCAGCTCCAGAGTCAGGGTCACCTTGGGGCCGCGCACCTGGACTGGGGCGTGTATGCGAGTTGGAGGTATGAACTCGAGTGTGCCCACCAAAAAGGTGCAGAAACAGCACGGGATCCAGAGGCGGCATGGGCCCCGACACCCGGACTGGGGCGCTGAAACCCCAGCGCGCCCCCAAAGACATCAGGGCTTCATGGAGAAAGGGCTGCCTCCACCCCTGAGACAAAGAGGGTGCCGGGGGACCGTGGTCCTGCGAAGCCTCCAAGACGTCTAAAAAAAAAAAAGACGGAAAAAAAAAAAGCAAACAAACTCCTTTGATCTGTGTGTGTGTGTGTGTGTGTGTGTGTGTGTGTGTGTGTGTGTGTGTTTTATATTTTTAGGGCCACACCTGCAGCATATGGAGGTTCCCAGGCTAGGGGTCTCATCAGTGCTGTAGCCACCAGCCTACACCACAGCCACAGCAACACAGGATCTGAGCCACATCTGTGACCTACATCACAGCTCATGGCAACGCCAGGTCCTGAGCCCCCTGAGCGAGGCCGGGGATCGAACCCGCAACCCCGTGGTTCCTAGTCAGGTTGGTTTCTACTGTGCTACCATGGGAACTCCTGTGTGCATTTTTTTATCCTGTGCATCATCACCTCTTCAAAAAATAAAAACTCCTCTTAAAAACGGTCAGGCAATAAATATCTAGGCATAAACCATGGGGGAATTCTTGATTCCAACCTCCCCGGCACGCAGCGCAACTCTCTCAGTCCAGGCGCCTGCTTGGCCTCAGCCAAGCCCCAGGCCTCGGAGGAAAGCAGGACTCGCCAGGCCTGCAAGGGCCACGCCAAGCCTGCGTCTTCTGAAAGGGACCTCCGGGCAGATTAACTGTGGTCAGCTTGAGGACCAAGACCACTCATGCCATAAACGCCTTCTTTTTTCCAAACTAAGAACCAAAGCAAACCTGTTGTTGTTTTTATTTTTTCTGCACGCTCAGCACGTGGAAATTCCCGGGCCAGGGACCGAGCCCACGTCACAGCTGCAGCACCACTGGATCCTTAGCCCGCTGCGCCCCAGGGCACCTCCCAGAGCGGGGTTATCAAAGGGTACACTGGACTCCTTGACGAGGCGGTGACCCTCAGAGAACACCAACCGGCCAGTCTTTGGACGGGGGAGCTTCGGATGTTTTATGGTCACACACTGCTTTCAGAATCTAAACTTTAAAAGCTGCAGATGCCTTTCCAGGAAAAAAGCACAGAGAGAGCCAGTTCTGCCCAGCTTCACAGACCGCTGGCGGCCCAGCCGGGGCCTGCTCGCCCTGATGCTCGCAGGGAGCACCCGAGGCCGCCGGCACGCGGCCAGAGGACGGCCCGGTGGCTGGTGCGCGCGTGGCCACGTGACCTGCTCCGGCCCGGGGGGGGGGGGGGGGCTGCAGGGCAGCTGCGACGCCCCCACCTCCTCCTCCTGCTCCTCGCCCGCCTGCCGCCGCCGCCGGCCGCCAGAACAGGGCGTGGGAGCCGGGGCCTGGCGGCTCCAGAGCGCCACACGGTGCCGCGTGGACAGCCTGCCTCGGCCTTCCGACCCGAGGAAAATCCCCAACCACCTGCTTCGGGCGAGGTACTCTGGGCTCCGCGGCGCGCAAGCCAGGCCTAGCCTCCGAGATCCGCCCTGAGGCCCCCTCACGACGGCCCCGGGTCCACGGGTCCCAGGTTGGACCCCCGCCCCTCACGTGGGCAGTGGCAAGTTTTCAGGTGCCCAAGCCAAGCTCTTCCTGGGTTCGAAGAGCTCTGCGAGTGGCGTGAGAAAGTCCTCCAAGCGCACCATGAAATCCCAAATCCTACCCTCTTCCAAGTGAGGACACCCCACGTTCTCCAAGCTGTTTACTCAATGTGGTTCTGCTGCCAGGACAGAGTCATTTAAAATTCTGCTAACTGTGAGGGTTTGAATAGAAAAAACTGGGGCAATGAGCCCAGGAAAACTGGAAGAGAACGATGCCTGCGGTTGCCACTTTGGCAAATGAAATTCGCCACTTCTCAGAAGTCCTGGAGGTGGTCCAGTCTTCGTATCACAAAGCAGCTGGACCGCGATGGGCGCCCACACCGTCTCTCAGGGCAACAACCACAGGCTTGGGAAGGGAGCGCCTGGCAGGCAGCACCTGGAGGAAGCACCCACGGACCAACCTCCACCACCCAAGTGCTCCGTCCCGGGGATCTGGGCGGGTGCTCCAGCAAACGACAGCACCGCCAGACAGAGCCGGCGCCCACTCTCGCGGACGGAGAGGCCTCCAGAGTGTAACACCCACAGAAAGGAGGAAAGAGGAAAGCCGCGGGGACGTGCAGCTACTCGTCCCTGTGCGCGTGCACGCACTGCCACGCACGGAGCCAAGGAGACCCACGGGGAGGGCACGGATGACACAAAGCAACCCTCGTCCTTTAGCCTCCTGGACTGCTGCGTCTTCCGTGAACACGTACTCTTTCTTCATCACCTGTGAAACTGTTTCTACAGCAAAGACGAAGCACAGAGACGAGGCCAACCACGCACCCAGACAGAGATGAGGGAGCCGTCCTCCAGCCCGCCTTGCACCCACGCCCGCTCCCCCGCCTGCAAGGCGGTGCATCCACAGCCAGGACCACAGGTGCAGGTGTGCCAGGCCCTGCCCTGGGATGACTCGTGCTCCTGGACCATGGGTCAGACTCTCTCCTCAGCTCTAAATTCCAGTTCCTCCTCCTCCTGGCTGGGGGCACCATGCGTCCTCTGCCCCATTGGTTCCCGGGAGCTCAGCCTCCCCTCCCGTGGCTGCTGGCCTTGCTTTCCCACAGCCCTCCTCTCAGCCCCCCACGCCAGCCCCGGGCCTTGCCAGTGGCCCCCTCGCGGCCAACCCCACCCACCCCTCCACCTGCGCCCTCTGCCCTAGACGTGCCTACAATGCTGCCCACTTCCTGTCCTCACAGTCCTTCTAGAACCAGCCAATGTGCCCTTAAGCCACCTACCCACCAAACTGCCCCGTGCAGGTATCTCCGTGCCGGAGCCCTGCCCGCTGCAGCACCGGCCCAGGGCTGACTCCGGCCTCCCAGCCCAGCCCAACTCCCCAGAAGTCCTCGCCCTCAGGCCGACACAGAGCGAGGCCGGGCGCCAGACCTCTTTCACTTGCCCTGAAACACCCTCTACCTGTCAGGCGCCACCTCTTCCGGGAGCTCCAGAGCCACTCGACGATCGGCCTGGGGCTGCCTCCTGGGGGCTGTCTCGTCTCGAGGGAACGTGCCCAAACCAGAGGTGTCCCTCTGCACACCGACCCGCACCTGTGACCACTCAGGGGCCCCGCCCGGAGCTGCAGGCCCTGCCGGCCTCCGCCACCCGCCCTGCCGGCACGGCCTCCTCTCTTCTCACGCTGCCTCATCCTCGCACACGTGGATCCGCACCAGCCCCTCCTGGGCTCCCCCCCGGGCCCCCGGGTTTTGGGGCGGTGGTAGAGCCCATCAAAGTGCCCAGCCAAAATGCCGGCACCAGCCTGCCTGTCCCTGCACCCCCGGGGTCCCCGCTGGGCTCCCCACTGCCAGCTCAGCTCTCACTCCCGATGACCCTTGGCCTCTGCTCCAGAGGCTCCTCACAGCCGCCGACCCACAGCCACAGCTCGCTGGCCCCCTCGCCTGCTCTATCGCAAAGCCCTCAGACCCAACCCGGCACAGGCACTGAACACGCAGCGTGTTAGCACGTGTCTCTCCTTCTGGGAGACAGGCTCCCTGGGGCAGCAATGCCCACATTCCACCCCCGGCCCAGCCCGGGGCCTGGCACACCACGCGCAGTCGTACAGGATCTGGTGCAGGAGCCCACAGAGGGTCCCCCCGACAGAACCACGGCGGGCAGCACATCTGCTTACGAAGCCCAAGCCCAGGTCTGCAGAGTCCTCGGTGGCCACTGCCTGATTTCCGTCAGGGCTACAGCACAGCTCAGTCACGGACCCACGCAGCCTGTGCCTGTGAACTTCATGTGTGAGACGCACCAGGCTGAACGTGCCGATGCGAGCTGCTCCCGGGGCGTCAGCCACGGACTCGAGTAGCTGTTCAGCGGCAGAAACACAGAATGCACGTTTATTTTTAATTGTGCTTAATTTAAAAATATTTCAGACATCCGTAAAATAAAAGCACAAGGCCGTTAAAGCAGGAAAAAGAAGAGCTACTGAAGTTGAGCACACAGCCGGGCTCCCCGGCAAAGGCGGAAAAGGGCAACGCCCCCCAGCACCCGCTGGGAGAAGAGGCAGCCAGAGACAAGAGCCCAGCAAAGCCCCATGTCCACAGGGAGGTCTTCTCGGCCGCCACCGGAGGACCTCAGGGGCGTCTCAACGCACGGGCTTCTTCTCAGGAGGTTTTCAGGGCAGACCCTCTGCAGAGGTGTTCCACCGACGGGCCCTGGAATGAGATGCCCGTGCCGAGGCTGGTGGAAGAGAGCGGGGCGCAGCTGCTGCGCCACCTCCCGGGCCCGGGCCCCCTCCTCCCCGCTGGCCGCACTTCCCTGCCGTCGGATCTGCGCAGAGTGGCGAGCAAGGAGCTGCGGCCACACGCGTGACTTCAGGGAGAAAGCGGGGCGTCCCCTGCACAGCGTGGGCACGAGCTGTCCCTTCGCGAAGTGAGCCAAGTGCTCGGGGGTGGGGGGCTGGCATGTACACAGGCCAGAGCCCCCCAAAGGCTAGTCTTGGGGTGCAAGCACATAGAAGGCCGTCAGAACCACGTCACCCAGGCCGCACAGCGGCCCCTGCGCCCAGCCCCCAGCCCCAGGGCACTGACCAGGAGACTCTGCGCCGTCTGGATCAGGAAGGCCAAGGCCACCCGCCACAAGAGCCAGAACAGTCATGTTCACCCACAGGAGCGGCTTGAAGTCGCCCAGGTCAAGAGCCCATCCGCTGGGGACACAGCCCCTCCAGGAAAAGAGATTCGTTCGGATAGAAATGTTGTAATAAAGTAATCAGAAGCCAGTAAGCAAAGAAATGGATTTTATTTACATTGAGACACGTGAAAAAGACTTGGCTCACGGATTCCACGCGCCCCCCATCAGGGCGGGGTGGGAGGGGTCCGCAGAGGAGGAACTGGAAAGAAAGCAGGAGGGGACAGGACAGGCCACGCACCCCAGAGACCAGGACAGCGGGGGTTCTGCTCTACGACAGCCCCTAGAGATGCTGGAGTCTGAATCAGGAGAAGGTCAAACACGCCGCAGGCGACACGTCCTCCCCACCGGTCCCGCGTCTGATTCCCCGGCCCCTCTCGGGCGCGCTTTCCAACATACAGAAAGCTCGTCAAAGGTAAAAGCAGCAGCGCCACCAGGGAAGCGGCTGCGTCGACATGAGCCACCGCACGGCCGGCCCGTTCCGGCGCACGGGTCTCAGGACCCCTTCCCCACGGGACAGCTTGCGACCCTGTGCTCGAGTGTCTGTCAATACTACCACCTCTGAAATTAAAGCAGAAAGAGCAGGAAGACTTTATTCACTGAGAAATTACAAAAATCAATACATTACATAGCAACATATAGATTTTTTTTTTTTTTTTGCTTTTAATGGCCGCGCCCACAGCATGTGGAGGTTCCCAGGCTCGAGGTCCGATCAGAGCTGTAGCCGCCGGCCTACCCCACGGCCACAGAAACGCAGGATCTGAGCCGCCTCTGCGACCTACACCACAGCTCATGGCAACGCCGGATCCTTCACCCACGGAGCAAGGCCAGGGATTGAACCTGCAACCTCATGGTTCCTAGTTGGATTCGTTAGCCACTGCGCCACGGCGGGAACTCCTGTCTTTGCACATTAAATGGATCTTTAGCCCGGGTCTGATGCGGTCACTTGGAAAACACTGGTTCAGGGAATTGGACTGACCTTCCACGCGTTGTTCCCGACAGTATCTAAAGCATCTCATTGGTTAACCCAGCACTGACCTCATGAGAAAAGCCTTGGACTATTAGGAGACAGCCAGGCTTACAGTGGCAGACACAGGCTTTCTGAAGTTCAAGTTTTGCCCCTGGCAAAACCGTCAGCTTCTCTCCTCGCACTGAAGGCTGACTCTGTCCACTGAGTAACGTACCCGTCGCGGCCAAGGACTCCACGAGGGTGATCCACGGAAAAGCGGCCACTTCAGCCAGCAGCTCCAGTAACTGCAGAAGGTCCGCCTCCAGGCAGCCTTCCAGCTCCAAACGCAGAGCTGCTTCCCACACACTTCCTGTCTGGTTTTCCTGGCTGTTGCTTCTCAGGGCCGCATACGGAGGTTCCCAGGTTAGAGGTCAAATCGGAGCTACAGCCGCCCGCCTACACCACCGCCACAGCAACGCCAGATCAGAGCCGCGTCCGAGCCCTACAGCCCAGCTCATGGCAAGGCCAGATCCGTGACGCGCTGAGCGAAGCCAGGGATCGAACCCGCATCCTCATGGTTACCGGTTGGGTTCGTTTCCGCCGCACCACAACAGGCACTCCGACACGCTGGGTGCTTGTCACGGAGTATTAAATAAAGAGAGGCGCTCGGGCCTGCGCGTTCACAAAATGAATGCCTTTCACTGCTTCATCGAGGCCGTTCTCAGTGAGAATGGCTTTTCTTCACTGCACAGCAGCCAAGAGTCCAGTGACACACCTGCAGCTCGGGAACCTGAGGCAAATGTCAACGTGCAAAAAAGGCGGATGACCTCACCACAACCACCGGGAAACCAGCTCGGACCGCGAGTCCCCCCGGGGCGGTCTCAGGGACAGTCCTGAGGCTCCGTGGACCCCACTGTGACAGCCACTGCTCTCAGGAATGCCATCTCTAAAAAGGAAGCCTAAGAGCCATGCGGGTAGGGAAGTGAATCTCAGGTGATGTCTGCTATAAAATAGAAACCACAAAGGCAATTAAAGGCAACTTTTATTTGATCTACCAACTGGCCCCGCTCAATGCGAATGCACTGCAAAGGCCTGCATGTGTCTTGCAATAGAAGTTTCTATATACATAACGCCCGCATTTTAATTCTTCCCTGGCAGCTACTAAACCGTGTCCGCTATGAAGCATTCGCTCCGGTGACACCAAGCCCCACGTCGCCACTGAGGCAGGGCTGTGATAACGCAGGGCCAGCTCCTCAGCGGCGGCAGACCTGGGTGAGTCTCAGAGACTCAGCAGACATGTGCCCAGGGGGTGCAGCCAGCCTGGCCCCCACGTCTCCCTCGCGAATGCACTGCGTAGACAGGTGGCGTGTGGGGTCTCCCCGGGGTCGCCGCTTCGCCAGGGCGGATGCCCGGCCCGGAGGATCAAGGCAGGATGCCCAGAGCCAGCGGCGAGCTGAGGGAGTCGGAGCAGGAGCAGAGGGGCCCGGGCTGCCGGCCCACTGGCCACGGAGGCTGGGGAGCCCTGCCTCCACCGTGCGGTCCTGGGGTGCAGGTACGGACACAAAAGACCTCCAGGGGCAACTTGAACACAGCTGGTCCCTTCAGCGACACCGAGGTCACGGGCTCCAGCGTCGAGGGGTGAAGTGAGGACGTCTCTCTGCAACTTCCTTCCAGATGCAGAAAAACCACGGGTCACCCCTCTGCGCACCCCGACGAGGGTGCACACCTGGGCCGGCTCTCCAGACCCAGCCAGCAGGTCGGGATCCCGGACTCCGGGACACGCTCCTGCGCAGCGTCGAGGGCGAGCGCCCTCCTGGCAGGCGCCACCCTGGCCACGGACGACGGGCGGGCGGAAAAACAGCCCCACCATCTCTGCTACGTGTCTGCAAAAAGGTATTCCAGACTAACCGTTCAGAAACTACTACCACCTCTCCTCCACCAGACTGCCCACCAGGGGCCATCACACCCACCCAAGCCAAACCGTCTTCTGGAACCTTCCCCCTCGGCCACCCACCAACACTGCCTTCCCACGCCCTTCAGGATCGCAAACAAAATGCTGGCTTCCAAACTCACTGCCAGACCAGGCTCTGCTCAGGGACCAGACAAGAGCCCTGGGAACGATTCCAGCCAGCCTCCCCCTCAGGCCACCCGGAGTCCTCCTCCCCCAGGGCACCCCTGCCCCCAGCTGGGCTGGGCCCCTCCGGCCACGGTGCGGTGACCGAGCCACACGTCTTGCGGGGTGTAGGCAGGCACACGCCCAGTTACAGGGAGGGACACCCCTGCCCCCAAATCGCCATCTGCCAACTCGACCCCTCGAGTGGTTCCCCAGGTCCAGTATTTCCAACCACTCTTTGGCCACTTGATGATAAAATCTGCTCTGACACTTGGAGAGCTGAGCCCTGGTCTGTCCCCACTGACAAGCTCCCCAAGCATCACTCGAGGAGACCCCACTGACGCCCCCACCCTCCGAGAAAGAACCCCACAACCCTTCTTTAAGTCCCCCTGCCATTGCCCCCAGGAGCCAACTACCCTCAGGCCTGGGGCCGCCTCCCCTTCCCTCCCACTGCACCCAGCCTGCCAAGCACGCCTCTCAGGAGTCCCTGCCTCTGGTCCCTGATCTGTCCCCTTGTCCCTCCCAAAACCACACGCGGGGAGGCAGGAAGCCAAGCCCCTCCCATCCGGCCTGCAGATGAGTTCCGGCTGACCCTTCTGCGAGGGCGCAGCTGGTCACCCCACGGCAATGGAGGAGCGCGTGGCAGGCCCTTACAGCAGGGCTGAGAGTCCTGCCCAACTGTAAAAACCTTGGCTCTGTGCACAGGGTCACCACCGCCACGAGACCCCTGCTGGGCACAGGGGCGCCTCCCGGGGAATCCTGGTGGAGTGAGTGGAGGCTCACACCCCTGTAGGCGTGGAAACTCTTGAACCGGGACGCCAGGCGCCAGCCTGATGGCTCTTTCCATCCTCCAGCTACAGCAGGGACAGGAGAGATGCTAGTGCCTTTTTTTTCTTTTTGGCCACACCCCTGGCACACACACGTTCCCGGGCCAGGGATCAAACCCACACCAAGGCAGGGACCTGAGCCACTGCAGTGACACCACCAGATCCCCAACCCACTGAGCCACCAGGGAACGCCCAAGAGATCCTGGTTCTCATCAATTTCTTATTTTAAAAAAACTTACAAAGTCTAGCAAAACATGAAACGTTTCGAGACCACAGGCCATGTCCTTCCTCCCCTTTCCCTCCCTCCCTGGTGCCTGTAATTTTTACAGTTAAAATGGAAAATATTCAGAGATGTAAAAACACATTAGATGACGGAGGTCAATTTTTTGACTCTACAGAAGAAAGTCATGTTTCAAAGCGACATGGCACAGCACACTCGGATACTGAATTTCAAGGTAAAACTTAAAATTTTTAAAGTCATTTTCCCACTGACACACGTTCATATTAGTTTTGGCCCTAAGACTTTAAGAATTCAAACTCAAGTCTGGAACTGTCTGAAAGCATCTAGTAGAATTTCAAATTCTCAGGGAAAGTACCACTGAGTAATCAATGATCTGCCAAAACCGGAATACCACGTGGTAAGAGAATCCACCACAATTCCCATCAGAAAGTGCAGGCGCTAAGTCACCTCCCTGGAGAGAACAAGCAGCGGTCCAAACCCCGTGACCGAGGAGGGCGGTGCGGGCCAGGCGTGCGGGGCTCACTCCAGCCAGTCCCTCAGAGGGATCGGGCGCCCAAGGGTGTCTGTGCTCTGAACACGGTACTTTACGACCGAGGCGAAGCGTGTCCTGAGCAGGCCGTGCTATGTACGTCGCCTCTAAGCTCCTGCCCAGCTCTCCAATTCGAAGATGCGGCGACACATCAGGCAAAGTTCTGCTGACGTGCACACTGCTGTCAACTAGGTCTGCCCAGAGAAGCTGACAGGCATGAGGCGCGGGACCTGGCGGGAAGGTGGAGCACAGTAACGGTGAGAGGAGGAGCTCCCGTGCCCCGGATCCTGACTCCTCTAACAAGCGTCATCACGCTGCATCTCCACACCCTGCGACGTAGGTGCGGCCCTGTTACAGACCATCCCTGGCCACTTCCTCCAGCTGGATGGCGCATCATGAATGCTTAAGGGGCTACGAGACCCGAGAGCAGGGAGGTGGGCGTGGGGGGCAGAGCCCGTTCCCACGGTAACTCACGCTGTGTCCGGTCAACTAATCCCACCGTTCCCATCACCTCGTGGTCCCTTTCTGAACCCTGGAGAGCGGGGGGGGGGGGGGGGGGCTGGATCCCTCCAGAAACGGAAATCCCTGGATCACCCCCCGCCCCTCCTACCACGTCCCACAAACTGGGAGGCTGGGGGGGGCGGGTGGTCAGCAACCTGGGGTCAGGGACGCCCGTGTCCTCATCTTCTCCCACCTCGAAATTTCACAGAAACCACCCGCACAACTAGCACGTGCCAAGATGGTAAGAAATTCTGCACTCCTAGCCGGGCAACGCGCAGACGGAAGATGACGGACTCCGCCCGTGGGCGGTCGTTACTCCCGACAGGCAACGAGGACGGGTGGCCGCCGCAGTTTCTGACCCGCACAACGGAGGCAGGCCCAGGGAACCGAGTAAGCTGATCTAGCAGAGGAAATGGGTACAGAGCAGGGAGCCGCCGAGGTCGGCCTCAGATGCTGGCCGACCCAGGCACACAGTCCACATCACCACCATCTCAAGGACAAACTCACCGTCCAGATGTACTGGACACGGCGTCTTGGCACCATTTCACCCAAGAGCTCATTTCCAGTGTCCTCAAAACTGAGGCATGGAACACAATACCCCAGAGGTTAGCAACGGCACTGGGGACCTCAGCACCGCAGGGTCAGATCCAAGGCTGGTGAGACGGGCGCCCCGTCAAAATGTCCCCATAAAGCCACTTATCTATAAAAGATACCTCAACTTTTTTAAAGCCACGGTAATGGTCAAATGCCATGTAAATTTCCTTGTGGTGCAGTGGGTTAGGATCTGGCGTTGCCACAGCTATGACACAGGTAGAAACTGTGGCGGGGGGCCCAGCCCTGGCTTGGAAATGTCCACGTCCCTCAGGGGCAGCCAAATTAAAAAAAAAAAACAACAAAACGTCAAATGCCTTAATCAAACCAGACCGCCTTCCTATTACTGCTCAAGAATCCCAGGAATCCCGTCTGAAGTGGGACGGGAGGTGGGAATTACGGGCTGCAGAGGGCGCAGCCCTGCGGGAGGCCCAGCGCTGAGAACGCTGAGAACGGTGCGCGCCGCGGGGCTGGGCTCCGCCAATGCTCAGATCGATGCCCCAGGCCGGCCTGGGAGGCAGGGCAGCTGCCAAAACGCTGGAGTGTGTGCCCGAGGCCAAAGAGCCCCCGCCCTCCTCACCCCAGACCAGGCTGGAGGACCCGTGTCCTGAATGCCGAGCTGCCTGTCGACAGGTGCTGCCGTGCGGCGTGTGAGGAACCAGTGAGGAACCAGTGTGCCAAGGAAGTCACCCGCATAGGCACAAACCTGGACAGTGACGGCAACGCCGGGGCCAGGGCCCATGTGCCACACTCTTAAGGTTATTTCTGAATGAAGCTTTTTTAAACTTCAAGAAAATCTGCTACCACCCCCCCCACCACCAAATCTCACTACAGAAACATGACTTACACGCCTACTTATCCGCCTTGCAGAATTTTCTTTGCACCTTAGCCCAATACCAACCTTCCAGGTGGACAAATTAATTCCGTCACCCCAAGTATTTAGGCTACAGTTGAACCTTGAACAACACAGGTTCGAACTGCACAGGTCCAGTTACAGGCAGAATTTTGTTTTTGTTTTCTGGTTTTTAGTGTCACACCCTCGACATGCATAAGCTCCCCGGCTGGGCGCTGAATCGGACCTGCAGCCGCCGGCCTGCACCACAGCCACAGCAAGGCGGAATCCAAGCCTCGTCTGCGACCCGCAACACAGCTCACAGCAATGCCAGATCCTTAACCCACTGGGCAAGGCCAGGGATCGAACCCACATCCTCACGGACACCAGTCAGGTTGTTTCCACTGAGCCACAACGGGAACTCCCCAGGATTTTTTTCCGTAGTAAACCCTTAGGTCCCACACGACCCACGGCTGGTTGGACTGAGGATGTGGACCTGCGTTCACGGGACCTCGGGTACGCAAGGCGGACCCTAAGCCGCGCTCAGGTACCCCACCACATGGAGGGGTGGTGCCCCAAGCCCCACCGTTGAAGGGTCAAGTGCACTTTGATAGGTAAATGGGTCCAGCATGGAACAGTGGCAGCCCCTAGAAAACAACCCTCACCCAGCCGGACAGGTAATTCAACCTCTCGTAAATGGAGGCACTGACACCCTGAAAAGCCACCCTTGGTTCTGACCCAGTTCTGACCCATTACAATTGCACTGCAGCCACGCGTGCAGCCAGCGATGGAGGGACCTTAAAACCAGCCCGGTGCTCCGCCGCTTAGCGTCATTCCTCCCGCCAACAGAAGGAAACAGGGACTCAGGGCTGTCACTACTGAATCTGCAGACCTGATTCTGCTGAACTTGTAGTTTGCACAGCGTATGGGAATGAGGCCAAGGGCAGACACTCGGAGGCGAAAATATACCCAGAGGTCACAAAGAAGTCTCTTTTTCTTTTGCTAAAAAAGGACATTATTGGGAAAATTAGTTAAATCTGATTTACATGGGTTTTTTTTTCCTTTTTAGGGCTGCCCCCCACGGCACATGGAGGTTCCCAGGCTGGGGGTTGACTCAGGCCTATGCCTCAGCCACAGCAACGCGGGATCCTCAACCCACTGAGCGAGGCCAGGGATCAAACCTGCATCCTCATGGATGCTAGTCAGGCTCGTTAACCGCTGAGCCACGACGAGAACTCCAGGATTAGGTCTGTTGCTTAGATAACACGGCTGCATCAGCGATAAACTCATGATTTCAAAGCCTGCACTGTGGTTAAATAAGAAAATGCCCTTGTCTGTAGGGAAAAGCCACTCAGACATTTAAGGATAAAGGGACATCATATTCTTTAACTGTTAGTGGGAAAAAAAAGGAAAAAAATTGGACACCCACCCAGCTGGAGACAAGGGACAAAGCAGCCGCGATCCGAGGTGAGCTTTACACCGGGACTCTGACTCCCACACCCGCTCCCCACGGAGAGCTGCAGAGGCGCGGCTTCCCAGGAGCAGAGGCTGGACAGAGGCCTTCTCATCGGAAGCTGGTGCTGACGCCCACACTTCTGCAAGGCTGCCTCTGACCTTCTTTCCAGGTGGGTTTCCCCCCAAGTACACCCTCCAAGTCTCCCCGAACTCAAGGCAGCAGTGAGGAGCAGGGCTGCTGGTGGCGGCCTCGTGGCGGCTCCCTGCACGAGCACTTTTAACAGAGCCACCGACTCCGGTCTAAGGGACTGGTCCAGCCAGCGGTGAGTTTCTGTAGATCAGTTTTACTGGAAAACGGCCTCGCCCCTCCGGCTCCCACCCTCCAAGAGCCGAGCTGAGGGGCCCTGCCAGACCACAGCCAAAACTGCTCCTACTCATCTGACCCTTTACAGAAGTCTATCGTCCCGTGCCCGAGCCAAGCGCTGCGCGACTCCCGCAGCGTCTTAGACTCTCGAAACTGCTGGAGACCGAGACTGGGGAAGAAAGAAACAAGAACTTTTATTGAAGAGCGGTGACCACGGCCTCCTGAGAGCTGCTCCAGCCTGGGCTGGCTCTGCCGGCTCCACCTCCCGCTGACGAGGAGCAGTGATCTGATTCAGATCACAGTGGATCCACACAAGTCCGAAGAGGCCACGCAGCCTGCCTGAGCTCTTGACTGATCCCAGGAGAACTCACGAGGCAAGTCGAACGGAATGCTCTGTGAATGGCTACGCGCGGAGGGGACCCCATCTCAGTGCACCCCTGCAGCTTCCTTTCTTCTCCGTAACACTGTATGACTGCATTGTCTATAAACCTGAAGTAGGCAAGCTTGATTATACAAACTTAAATCATGCAATAAATATTAAACCCCTCACTTTACAAAAAATACGAAATGAGTTGCACCTCGCAAATCTTAAAAATCCATAAAGTAGGAGTTCCCGTCGTGGCGCAGTGGTTAACGAATCCGACTAGGAACCATGAGGTTGCGGGTTCGGTCCCTGCCCTTGCTCAGTGGGTTAACGATCTGGCGTTGCCGTGAGCGGTGGTGTAGGTTGCAGACACAGCTTGGATCCCGAGTTGCTGTGGCTCTGGCGTAGGCCGGTGGCTACAGCTCTGATTGGACCCCTAGCCTGGGAACCTCCATATGCCGCGGTAGTGGCCCAAGAAATAGCAACAACAACAAAAAAAGAAAAAAAAAATCCATAGTGTTTAATTTCAAGACTAGAAGGCCAGTTCACTGCACACCGCGACCGCCCTGACAACTCTGGCTGGTAAGCGGCCCCAGCCTTCCGTCAGGTCCATCGGACGAGGCGGCGGCGGTGAATCACTCGGCATCTTCAGGGGAGCTCCCAGCTCAAGGCAGCCCTTTCTCCTGAGGCCCGGCCCTGGCTCCTGCCCCAGGGAGTTCACAGAGTGATGCGTGGCAGCAGACAGGTCCCGTCCCGCCCCCCATGGGCCAAGGTGACTGCAGGGCTGCACCTGGTGGCCACAGCGGGAACGGCTGCCCGTGTCGGGCCCGGCTCCGGCCCCCCGCCACCCTCGAGGGATGCGTGATTGGCATCGACAAGGAAAGCCAGCTTCCTCCAAGCTGATGTGGAAAGGTTTAGCTCTGCCTCAAGTTACTTGATGACTTTGCACCTTGACGAAAAAGGAAAAATCGCTAGAGACGAGAAGCAGCACTCTTTGCAGCACGGAAGGTAAATCTTTATTCCAGAACTGTCGGCGCAGGGGTACAGGGCTGCGCTTTCCCGACTCGGCTTGGCCCGCCCCGCCCGCTGGCCAGGCTGCCATCCCCGCCGGGGCCCTTAGCTACCCGCCAGCGCTGCCCACGCCGACGCAGGCCCAGCCTGGGAGAGGAAATGGCAGCAGCTTCCAGACCCTCCAGCCACCCGTGCACCTCTGCAGCGATGGAACGAAATCCGTCCCCACCCCTTCGCCTGCTCCGGCCTTTCCTGAGAGGTTCCCCTTCGGCCCTTGGGAACTGTCAGCCACCTGACCGCAGGGGGACTGTCCAGGGCAGCGCTCGTGCACCGCCACTCCCGCCCCAGCGTAAGGGCTCCTACAGGGAAAAAGCGAATCTTACCCCCCGCCCGCCCCGGAGGCAGACGCTCCAAAGCACTTAAGTTGTACAACCCTCCGCTCTGGGGACACGGGAACGCACCGAGAATTTAACTCAAGAGGACTTAACTTCACAATGCTGTGGGGACACACTCTGCAAGGGGCTTCAGAAGGTCACGTCTCCATGGCATTTTAACTCGAGGACACCCACGGGCTCCGAGCAGTGGGCGCTCTGGGGGTGACACGCGAGCTCGGCGTCCTCTCACTTACCCTGGAGCAACACGGTGAGAACTGGGGGGCGGCACTGGGGGGATGAGGAGGGGTCGGGGCGTCCCTCCCGCTCCCCGCCCTCTCCTCCCAGGAAGCGGGCTGGGCACACCTCCCGAGGGACACACCTCCCGAGGGGCACGGGCAGAGCCAAAGGCAAGGCAGAGCCCACGAAATCGGGGCTGGAGCTCACATTTTCGCAGCCTACACAAGACCAAGGCAGAAACCCAAAGGGCACGTGTTCTGAGGCCTACTCTGGCAGGCAGGGGTGGCGGCCAGGACTCTACCCCGCAGTGAGGACCCAGGACACACGGGCCCCCTTTTAAGAGCCAACTGCAACCACGTGACCCCCCCCAACCCTCAGGGTCCTCAGAACTCCTCCTCGTACCCCATCCGGCCCAACACGTCAGAGGGTCACCGCGCTTCCAGTGAACAAGGCACCGTCGGCCTCCACGACCGTCGAGTGAGCGAAGTCAGAGGCCCCGGTAATCTTTGTCTCTCTCACGAAGGGGGCTCTTGGCTGCTCCTCTGCGACAGTCTCCGCGAGAGCCTTCACACGCTCTCCCCCCAGAAGGCTTGTCTTCAAAATGAGAATCGGCTTATCTTTCCCCAGACTTGTGAACTTCAAGGGCATTTTCGAGTCACTCTGGCGTGCTCACGTGTCTAACTGCACAGGGGAATTCGGCGAGAGCCGCTAAGGGAACACCGAGGCCAGCGCCTAACAGGTGTCACCAGCAAGCCAGCGACACAAACGCACCTAGGCCCTGTGCCGGGGGCACCCGTGTACCCACCCACCATCAAGACTCGTGGTTCTCCCATCTCCTCGGCGACCGACTCGCACAGGAAGCATTTCTCCAGGAACGTGCGCGCGCCACACCCGGCCATCGGCCCTCGTGTAAGAAGCACTCGTGTAAGAAGCACGTTCTGAATCCTTCCGCCTTTCGACGCCCGGGGCACTTGGGAGGCGCACTGGTCAAGACACCTCAGCTCCGGTTTTCTCAAGAGACTCTGGGCCCACGGCTCTGAATCCAGGCAGGTCAGGGCACATGCCATCGCCACGTCTTGTTACTCTTCCTTTTTTTTTTTGGTCTTTTTGTCTTTTCCAGGGCCACACCCACGGCATATGGAGGCTCCCAGGCTAGGGGTCCGTCTCACCGGAGCTACAGCTGCCGGCCTGGCCTGCACCACAGCCACAGCCACGCAGGATCCTCAGCCCACCGAGCAAGGCCAGGGACGGAACCCTCAAGCTCTCGGTTCCTAGTCCGATTCGTTCACCACGGAGCCACGACGGGAACGCCACCAAGGCTTTGTACTGATGACATAAGCTGCAATCTGCCGGGCTCTTCCACTCTCGAGGTACTGGGTTTTTCCTTTGTGACTTCCCAACACCTCGAAGACATATCTCGGGGCTACATGAACACCAGAGACCGGAGGACCCCTAAGGAGACGTGAAAACTCAACGCAGGACACGACCGCGGATGACATCCACCCCGCCACAGGAGACTGGTGAGGTCGCGCGAGGCCTGCGGTGAGCGTCCCGTGGGGATGTTCGTTTTCGGACCTCGTGAGGGTCTCTGACGGTGGGCGACGTCTGCACCAAGTGGGTGAAGGGAGGCCACCCAACTGTTCTTCGCAACTTTGCCGAAATCTAAAGTTACTTCCAACTGTAACGTTTACAGAGCTGGGGGTTCAGATTCCAGACATCCGGACGGGGCCTGAAAGCCTGCATGTCGCTCCCGTGACCCTGGCCCGTGGACCACATCACCCGCAAGGCCCTGGCAGCGCGGTGGTGGAGGCACTTCGCCGTGCACAACGGTCAGAGGACAGCCGACCACACCGCGCCAGGAGCACACGCTCACCCAGACAGAGGCAGGCCTTCCACTCGTTACAGGGAGAAGCCCACTGAAAAAAGAGTCCAAAATCACCACGCTGCCACACCGCCGGCTGTGGCTGCCCCCCCCCCCCCGCCCCCCGGCCAAGCCTGGCACCCCTCCAAGGCCACGGGGCCAGAACCTCCAGGAGGAACGCACACCAGCCGCCCGCACTGCAATGCGGAGGTGGCCTGGGGGCCGTGATCCAGCCACCCAACCCACGGCCCGTGGGACCCATCACCAAGGCCTCCGGGAGGCGGCCGAGCAGAGGTGAGCTCTGCGTATGTGAGGCAGACCAAGAGCATTAAACGAAGGCAGAGGCGAAAGCAACTCGAGCACACGGGAGTGGGCACCACAAAGGAACGCGAGGACCCCAAACCCAGGACCCTCGGCGGAGGTCAGGGCCCTGCACGGAGGAGCTGTTCACGGTCCCGCTCTTCCCGAGGCCGAAAGGGAAAAGCTCTGCCTCCTGGCATTCGAGGTCCCAACTCAACAAAAAGTTCCCAAGCACCCGTTTCACAAATCAGCCCCACAGGCTTCTCTGCCAGCTTCCTCTCGCCCTTGACAGCAATATCTACCAACAGCTGAAAAGCACTTGCCACACACAGCAAGACTCCAATCTTTCAAAAAAGAAAATGAGTGACACCAGAGGAAATCAGGGCACAAAAGAACCGAGAAAATCCTCATTAGTATCCTCAGTCAAGAAGACAACGCCTTCACAAAACACCCTACCATGAAAGAGCCAGAGAACAACGAGCCCTTAGAAACTGCAGTTGTGATTGCGGAATTAAAGGCTTTGAAATAGGACTGGAAGATAAACCGGAGCCCTCTCCCAGAAACAGGAACACGGGAAGAAGATAAAGAGAGGACGGTGGGAGGATTAATCCAAGATGCCACCATCAAACACACAGGAGTAAACGCAGAGCAGAAGAGGTTCCCAAGTGATACGCCAGAGTTTCAAATCCCAGCTGACGGGCAAATCCCCAGAGTTGAAGAGCATTCAGAGGGGGAGGCCACATGTTCTCAGCACTCCAGAAATGCCTTGACGCCAAAGAGGAGCCTCCAGAGTTACCCAAGAGGGAGCTCCCGACGGGTTCGATCCCTGGCCTGGGTCCGTGGGTTAAGGATCCAGCACCGCCGGGAGCTTTGGCGCAGGTCGCAGACACGGCTCGGATCCCACGTTGCTGTGGCTGAGGTGTAGACCGGCAGCTGTAGCTCCGACGTGACCCCTAGCCTGGGAACCTCCATATGCGACGGGTGCCCCCGCCCCCCAAAAAGTGTCACCCAAACGGAGGAAGGCTGCTTGGCAGGACGATCAGGGCTAGGGTTAGCTCTCGGAAATGAAAACAGCCAGGAAGGACACAGGAGTCCTGAGCAAACTCCGACGAGAGAGAGACAGAAAGACAGACAGACAGACTCAGAGAGGGAGAAGGAGAGGCCGGAGAACACCAGGAGGACCCTGTGCTGGTCTAAGGGTGAGCGAGCCCGGCCCAAGAGGACCGGGGGCTGGGAAGGGGGGGACTGGAGGATCCCACAGCGCCGCTGAGAATTTAAAGCCCTGTAGAGTCGAGGGGAACAGAAGATGCGAGGAAAAAGAAAAGCCATTACAAGCGCTAGAAAACACAAACAGCTCACAGGGTGGTATCTGCCGAGTTATGATCCGATCCAAACGAGTTTCCTGAACACGGTGCACTCCGGGCAGAGGAGAGATGGGATCTGACATAAAACGCCAAGTCATTCTATGTGACAAAAAGGCAGCAAGTCACGAACGTACAAACTGGTAACCTCGGCTTATTGTTTACAGCTAAGGAGCTAAGTCTCCAGCAGCGGCACAGAACGATGGGCCCGGGAACTGCTGCTTCTCGGCTGAAGTTTCCCAGGGACGTTTTCCCCGTGGACGTTCCTTTATCAAAGTACTAAATGTACGTGCGGCTTAGGAGCGTGGGGTTGAGACAGATGGCGTTCCCCCCCGGCCCTGCGTGTCCTGGGCGGGCCCCTTGACCTGCGTGGGTCTCCGTCAGCCCCTCTCACCTGCCGGGCTCGCTGAAAGGCTGGCAGTCCCCGCCACCGCACAGGACCCGCGAGTGACAGCCGTCCCTAGAAATGAGAGCCCACGGGGACAGAGCCCCGCGTGCCAAGAACACGCACTTATTTCAACTGCGAGACCAAAGGAACCGGAGCTGAGCACGCGGGGGGCAGGGCGCGGGCACGGCGGCGGCGGCCCCCGGGCGGCACCGCGGGCACCTCGGGCCCCTCACGCGGCCGGACCACCCGCCCGCCCCCCAGGCTCCTGCCCCCGCACTTCCGGCTACGGGCCCGGCCCCGGGAAGGCCCGACTGCCCCGCAGCCACTCTCCCGCAGCCCGCGCCGGAGCGGCCTCCCCGCCGCCCGGCCCACCCGCGGGGCCGCCCGGCGAAGGCGAGGCCGCGTCCCGGGGGAGAGGCGGCGCGCCCCCGCCCGGCCCGCGGCCCGGACACCGCGGGAGGAGGTCCCGGAAGGGAGGCCCGCGCCGCGCCGGCTCCAGCTCCGGCTCCGGGACAGGCCCGCGGGGGCGGCGGGAGCCCGGCCGGGCCGGGGCGCGGCGGGCCGGCGGCCGGCAGGGCTGAGGCGGGGGCGCCCAGGGCGGCGGGCCGTTGGGGCCGGGCCCCCGCGTCCGGGGGCGGGGGCGGCGGCGGCGCGGGCGCGGCGGCCGGAGGAGGGCGCAGGGAGGAGGGAGGAGGGGAGATCTCGCTCTCGCTCTCGCCCCGCGGGAAGGGGGAGGTGGAGACGCGACCGGCTGCGGGAGCTGCAATTACCGTGTGGGCTGCGGAATTCTCGTGGTGTTTGTCGGGGAGATGCGATAATGGCGTCCGTCCTCGCGAGAGAAGCCGCCGCACTGCGCAGGCGCCGAGAGTCCCTCCCCACGGCCCTCCACCCCGCGCCGTCTGCGCAGGCTCCCCGGGCGGGCGCGCCGGGTGCAGGGGCGGGGCCTGCCGTGCGAGGCCTTCCGCGCGCGCTTTCGCCGGCGCCGACGACCGCCGGGCATGCGCACGCGTCCCGCTCCCCCGCCGCATTTCGGGCCCCCGAGCTGCTTACTTCACTGTCGTGCGCTCGGGCTCCCGGATAACCCCGGAGAAATCACGTCGGTAGGCTGTTGGAGGAATTTGCATTTTCTTTGAGGCGGAATGACTAGGAATTAGCCACCCCTAAGACTACATGTCCCGGAGGGCTTTGCGCGAGCCTTGAGCAGTGCATTCTGGGATTCGTGGTCCCTGCATCTGCGCCAAGCCTGCCGGTATTTGTGGTCTCGCCCGCGCTCGGGTCCCTCGTCCCTCGCCGCAAGCGGAATGCTGGGACTTGTAGTTCAGATGCCTGGCCCGCTGCCCCAGGCGTGTCCAGGAATCGCTCCCACCGCCGCTGTGGCGGTGTTCCTCCGAGTAACAGGGTGTGCTTAGGCGTCCTCAGGGTCTCCACAGGCTCGAGTGCACGCGCTTGGAAAAATGCGTATTAATTATACGTGATATAGGGGTTCCCGTTGTGGCTCAGCAGTAACAACCAGGACTAGTATCCATAAGGATGAGGTTCGATCCCTGGCCTCACTCAGTGGATTCAGGATCTGACGTGGCTGTGGCTGTGGCTGTGGCTGTGGTGTAGACCAGCAGCTGCAACTTTGATTCCATCCCTAGCCTGGGAACTTACATATGCTGTAGGTGTGGCCCTGAAAAAAAATAAATTATACATGATAATATGTATTCTGTGTAATTGGTGTTATATATCCTGTAGATATGTGCATATGTAATATGTAGACTGTTGCGTATTAATGTAATCATAGTTATATATGAACATAAACATAGGATATATGAATATCTATATATTTATTTTGCATAAAAGCACAATTGTGGGTACCCATAGGAAAAAAATCCCCAAACTATAGGTAATTCCCAAAAATAGTATTCCTGCTTACTGGTATTGTTTTTCTTGTGTGCTTGTATTACCGCTGCTTTTCTTTCTTTTTTTTTTTTTTTTGTCCTTTTGCCTCTTTTTCTAGGGCCGCTCCCCGGGCACATGGAGGTTCCCAGACTACGGGTCTAATCGGAGCTGTAGCCGCAGGCCTACGCCAGAGCCACAGCAACGCGGGATCCGAGCCGCGTCTGCGACCTACACCCCAGCTCACGGCAACGCTGGATCATCAACCCCCTGAGCAAGGCCAGGGATCGAAGCCACAACCTCATGGTTCCTAGTTAGATTCGTTAACCCCTGCGCCACGACGGGAACTCTGACAGCTGCTTTTCATTTCTCTTCTTTATGCTTGCCTCTGAGTTGTTTAAAACGAGCTAGGATTCTTTTGCTCCTCCAAACACTGTAAACAATGGAGAAACGCTTTAGCGTGGATTTCCTGGTGCTGCTCTCCTTTTTCTTTTTTTTTTTCTTTTTGGCTTTTTAGGGCTGCACCCGGGGCATATGGAACCTCCCAGGCTGTGGGTCTCATCGGAGCTGTAGCTGGCCACAGGATCAGCCACAGGAACACGGGATCTGAGCCGAGTCTGCGACCGTGTTACACCACAGCCCACGGCAATGTCAGATCCTTAACTCACTGAGCGGGGCCAGGGATCAGACCCTCAACTGGATGGTTCCTAGTCGGATTCATTTCCGCCGCGCCATGACGGGAACTCTCTCCTGATGCTTCTCTTTCGCCGATAATAAAACTCAGCTGGGTCAGTAACTGGCTGTGCACCCCTGGGCAAACTTGTTGAGTTAAGGGCTCCTCCAGAATTAGCCCTTGGGGGCTCTCCTGGGACTGGTCACTGGATGCCTCTGCAGGAAAAGCGCCTTAAAGAAATTCCAGAGAGAGAGGCGAGGCTGGGCCACTGGCCGGGATGTGTAGCCAGCCGGTCCCTGGGGCGCTGAGTGCGCCTTCGGCCTTCAGCCATCAGCAGGGAGGCCGAGGGTGCTCCAGAGATGGGCGGGAAGCCTGCGCGCCTGGGGATCCGTAGCTCCCGGTCCGATCCCTCTGGTTCCCGCAGGTTTGGGGCCCGCGGGAAGGACCTTTGAGGGAGCAGGGAGCTGGGCTCAGACGGGATGGTCCTGGTGCCTGATGAGGGCACCGCAGGAATGGGGCTGCAGAGACTCCACAAGCCTCTTGCCTCCTCTTTTGCAAATCGCAGGATCCAGATGCAGCAGGACTGGAAGCAGCTGGGAGTCGCTGCGGTGGTTTGGGACGCAGTGCTCATGGGACCATCACGGATCGAAAAGTAGCATTGGAGTTTCTTTTTTTTTTTTTTTTTGTCTTTTTGGTATTTCTTGGGCCGCTCCCGCGGCATATAGAGGTTCCCGGGCTAGGGGTTGAATCGGAGCTGCAGCCACCGGCCTACGCCAGAGCCACAGCAACGCGGGATCCGAGCCGCGTCTGCAACCCACACCACAGCTCACGGCAACGCCGGATCCTTAACCCACTGAGCAGGGGCAGGGACTGAACCCGCAACCTCATGGTTCCCAGTCGGATGCGTTAACCACTGCGCCACGACGGGAACTCCGAGGAGTTTCTTAAATCAAACGTGTGAGCCAACTTACCGCCCCATATCCAACCCAAAGCTGTTGTCAAGGAGCTGACTTGGGGACAGAATTTGGGGACTTCTTCCCCTGGAGAATTTGACCTGATCCTTGGAGCTGATAACATATATTGAGAGGAAACATTTACAGATCTTCTTCGAAGATTGGTACATCTCTGTAGCAAGCACCCTGTGATTCTTTTAGCTTTTGCCGAATTCCCTGTGAACGGGACCACAGCTTCTTAGTGGCGATGCTGGAGAGGCAATGTCCTGTGAGTAAGGTTCGCTAGGATCCTGAAAAAGGCAGTGCCTATTTACAAAGCACCGAAGAGAAGCCTGAGGGAGGACTTGTAGTTGGCTAGGATTTAGGTTGTCACTGAGTGTGTCAGTGAAGGTCTCAGCCTGGGAATAGAAGCATGTGTAGTGAAATGGCTTTTACTGTAGAAAAAAGGCAAAGCACAATGTGCAGTTTGAAAACAAAGCAGTGTTTTGTCCCATATTGGGGACTTTGTAGTTACATTTTGATAACGCTGAAATTCAAATACCGTTAAAGGAAAGTTCGAGAAAAAAAGAAAGGAAAGAAATTCCAGAGAGTTCCCTGTGGCATGGCAGGTTAAGGACCCAGGGTCGTCACTGCTGGGGCTCTGGGTCCCTCCCTGGCTGGGAACTTCCGCATGCTGCAGGCGCACCCGCCCAAAAAAGAAAAAAAGTGAGATCCAAGGAAGTCTATGCAAATTACAGGCAAACAGGTCTTAAAGGTTACTGTGGTGGCCAAAGTGGCTCTGTGTATGTAAATCAAATGAACATCTTTGCTTAATTTCCAAAAACCACGAAAGGTCAGCCCTGGGAGGATTCTGATGCTGAGGTGAGGTCTGTCTGCCCCCTTCAGAGATGAGGCGGATCCAAAGAGCCTGACGGACGAGTGCTCAGCCCGGTGGCACAGCTGGACAGAGACAAAAGCGGGGTTTGGACGCCCAAGCACCTGCGTCGGAGTCCGGGGTCCGCTCACAGTGGAGAAGGGTCTCTGAAGCCAACCACAAAAATCCTGGGAGAGAAGTGGGGGCAAAAAGGTTCCAGGGAGCCATGCTTTCTGTCCCCACCCTCTGCCTCAGTCACAGCCAATCGAAGCGACGGTGAAATTCTTGACTAGGGTATGTCAATACCTGACCAGACAGCAGATGAATTTGGGTGATTATTTTTCGCTTTATTTCAAAATACCACAAAGTCCTCGCTGTAGCTCCCTTTTAGGCGTAGATATGCTTGCTCCTTCCTGCTCAGGCTTTGCACAATGCCACTTCCAGGCCACTGCTACGTGCATCTTAAGCAGATGAAATGATAATTGTGCTGAGGCTGGGCTTTTTCTTATTTTTGATCTTTCAGGTTTATTTATGTCTCACTATGCTGCCCAGGAAGCTCAAAGAGATAGATGTTCGATATTGACATCTGGCTGATTAACCAGGGTTTAAAAAAAAAAAAAAAGGTGACCAGCTGAGGGCGGCACACAGAGCTGCTCACCAGTGCCCTTGCTGTCAGCTCTTACAAGCATCCAGTCCACGTCCCTGGAGGACATGAGGCTGAGCTCACATCCCTGAGAGCCTCATAAAAAGAGAGGGAGGCCCACTCGCCTGGATGGCCCAGAAATGAAGGACCGTGTAGATGGGCGTGCACTGGGCATTTGCAAAGATCTCAAAGGCCCCTTCCTGAAAACAGCTCTGTGCCCACTTCACGCACCTCGGGCATCCTTCTGGGTCCTTTCCCGAAGAGGTACCTAAGATGGAGAAAAACGAATTGTTCACAAAGCCCTCAACTGCCCAGGAAAAGCCTAGAAAACGGAGCACAACCTTCCGTAAGGGCAGGGCCCTGGGAGCACGCCCCGCCGGGGCTTAGGGGCCAGGCTGTCTTGTGGCAAGTCAGCCGCCTCCTCTGGGAACTGGCAGTTCAGACCCACAGCTCATGGGGCGTTCAGACGATGCCGTGAGGTAGAGTTTTGGTGTAGTAGAGGGTCAGACTCAGGAAACGGTCGTATGACCGTGTGTTGGGCCAGGCATGCCTTCTTAGAACCCCTAGTCATTGGAAAGAAGATGCATTTCACAGAGGTTAAGCAACACACGGGGGTCACACAGCCGTGACGGCGCTAGCGCTTTGAGGAGGAAGCTTGCGAGCTGTGCCTGGAGAAGTATTTAGGGTGTGGGGCATGCAGGTGTCGTTGGGCAAGGGACGAGTCTTGTCTGATCCTAAGATAACTGGAGGCCTCTCCAAGGTTTGGGGCTAGGGTGGGTATGAGGAGATGTGCGTTTTCAAAATTCACTCTGCAGGAGCTCCCTTGTTGCACAGGGGGGTAAGGATCTGGCATTGTCACTGCAGGGGCTTGGCTCCCTATGGTGGTGCAGGTTTGATCCTCAGCCTGGGAACTTCCACATGCCATGGGGTGAGCCAAAAAAGTTTTTTTAATGATAAAATTAAATTGGGTTAAAATTAAAATTAGAAACAAACGCACTCTGGCGAGAGGGTTGGAAAGTGAGTTGAGAGCAGAGAGGAGGGTCCTGAGTAGACTTGGAGTCGGTGGGATCAGAGCTGGAATCTGAGCCGGGGCAGGGGTGGGGGGTGCCCTGCAGGTGTGGCTAGGAGGACAGAAGTGCTCCCACCTCTGGGCTCCGCCGTGGCCGTGGTCCTGCCCTGGACGGTGCCTCTGTGTGACTGGCTTCCCCCGGACGGCGTCTCCCCAGCCCAGAGGTTCTCCTGGGTTCCAGTCCCGGCTGGCAGGTACTGGTTTCGGGGTGAGCTGGAGTCCCAGGGAAGGACTCAGAGGAGGACTCAGGGGGCAGGAAGAAGCGGCACCTGGCACCACCGGTACCCGCCCCCCGACACCTGGTGTGAATTCCACCCAGACCTGGACATACCGCATGTTCTAGGCCATCAAGACATTGAAGGACTTAGGAAGTGACAGCAGTAAAAATTCACTTAATGTGGAGTTCCCGTCTTGGCGCAGTGGTTAACGAATCCGACTGGGAACCATGAGGTTGCGGGTTCGGTCCCTGCCCCTGCTCAGTGGGTTAACGATCCGGCGTTGCCGTGAGCTGTGGTGTAGGTTGCAGACGCGGCTCGGATCCCGCGTTGCTGTGGCTCTGGCGTAGGCCGGTGGCTACAGCTCCGATTCAACCCCTGGCCTGGGAACCTCCATGTGCCGCGGGAGTGGCCCAAGAAATAGCAAAAAGACAAAAAAAAAAATTCACTTAATGTAAAATTAACCATTAACCAGTTTAAAGGGTACCATTCTGAGCCACCAGGTACATTTGTGATGTTGGGAAGCATCACTAATTTGTTCCAGAACGTTCTCATCATCTTCTGCGGTCACTTCTGCACCCACACCCGGTGCCGCAGCTCCTGGCAACCAGGGACCTATTTCTCTCTGCACCTGTGCCCATTCTGGGCAGTTCACATAAATGGCATCATATACTGTGTGGCCTCTCGGGACCGGCTTCTGCCCCTTAGCATGATGTTGGCAGGGTTCACCCATGCTGTAGCTGCATCAGCACGTCACTCTTTTTTTTTTTTTTTTTTTAAGCTGGTAAGCTGAGCTAAGAGATTTTTCAGTTCACAGCAAAACTGAGCAAAAAAGTACAGAACTCCCATCCACCCTGTGGCAGCCCCCAACCTCGCCCCCCGCCCGGAACAGCTCCCACCAGGTGGTGCATCTGTTGCAATGAGCTTGCGCTGACACCATATCATCACCCAGAGTCCAAATCCCACATTCGCCTTCACTCTTGGTGCTCTGCGTTCTTTTTTTCTTCTTCTTTTAAAATTTTATTCTTTCTTTCTGGGCCACTCCCGTGGGCTGTGGATGTTCCCAGGCTAGGGGTCAAATCAAAGCTGTGGCTGCCAGCCAACACCACAGCCAGAGCAACATAGGATCTGAGCCACATCTGTGACCTACACCACAGCTCTTGGCAATGCCAGACACTTACCCCACGGAGCAAGGCCAGGGGTCGAACCTGCGTCCTCATGGATGCCAGTCAGATTCGTTAACCGCTGAGCCACAATGGGAACTCCTCTTTTTTCTTTTTGACCACAGCAGGGCATGCAGAAGTTCCTGGGCCAGGGATCAAAGCCACACCACCACAGTGACAACACCAGATCCTTAACCAGCTGCGCCACAAGGGAACTCCTCTGGACTGTGCGATCCGTGGGTTTGGCTACACGTCTCACGACGTGTGTCCGTTATGATAGATGGTGCAGAGTAGTTTCACGGCCCTGAAAGTCCTCTGGGCGCCACTTGCTCACCCGTCCCTCCCCCACCCCCACCCCTGACCCCACGAGCTGTTCCTTTCAATGTCTCCTTGGGTTTACCTATTCCAGAACCTCAGGGGACTGGCGTCAGGATGCGGCCTCTTCAGACTGGCCTCGGTCGCTTAGTAACACGCGACTGAGGTTCCTCCATGGCTTGACAGCTCAAGGTCTTTTCGTGGCCTGACGGCTCATTTCTTTTGAGTGGCGAATAACATTCCGCTGCCTGGAGGTTCGGTGTTTATTCACTTTCTGAAGGACCCCTGGTGGCTCACAGGTTTTAGCCGTGATGACCACAGCAGCTGCAGACATCCAAGTGCAGGCTTTTCTGTGGGTCTCTTCAACTCCCTTGAGTCAGCCCCGAGGCGCGCAGCTGAGCCCCTCGGAGGATGTGCGCATCTGTAAGAAATGGCCAGACTGTCCCCCAAAGTGGCCGCCCTGCTGCATCTGAGCAGCGCGGAGGAGAGCTCCCGCGTCCTCCCAGCCTCGCCCGCAGTGGGTGACGTGGGTGTGCTGGGGGGGGGCCGTTCTGATGGGAGTGTGGTGGTGTCTCGTTGCGGTTCTAACGAGCATTTGCCTGATGCCGTGATGGTGGAGGCCTTTTCTTTGTGGGCTTTTCCTTTTTTTTTTTTTTCTGTCTTTTTATCTTTTCTAGGGCCACTCCCTCGGCATATGGAGGTTCCCAGGCTAGGGGTCCAATTGGAGCTGTAGCTGCCGGCCTACACCACAGGCACAGCCACAGCAACGCCGGATCCAAGTCGCGTCTTCAAACTACACCACAGCTCATGGTAACGCCGGATCCTTAACTACTGAGCGAGGCCAGGGATCGAACCCGCAACCTCATGGTTCCTAGTCAGATTCGTTAACCACTGCGCCACAACGGGAGCTCCAATGAAGGCCTTTTCAGACGCTTATTTCCCATCGGTACCTCTTCTTTGGCAGTGGGGGGCTCTGTTGGGGTCTTTGGCCCATTTTTAGTAGAGCTGTTTTTTTCCCGACTGTTGAGTTTATGGGTTCTTCGTATTTTGAGTAACAGGCCGTTATCGGAGGTGCCTTATGCAAATATTTTCTCCCCGTCTGAGCTTGTCTCCTTCTCTTGACAGTGTCTTTCGCCGAGCAGAGTCTTTCCGTTTAAGGAGGTCCAGCTGATGATCATGCCCTCGTGGGTCGCGTCCTTGACGTACCTGCAAAGCCAAACCCGCGGTCACCCAGGCCTTCTCCTCTGTCGGCTTCTAGGAATGCCGTCGTTGCGAATTTGCATTTAGGTCTGCGATCCATTTTGAGTTAATTGTTGTGAAGGTGTGAGGTCTGGGTCTGGATTCACTTTTGTGTGTGTGGGTGTGGGTGTGGGTGTCCAGTCGCTCCTGCGCCGTTTGTTGAAAGGGGTACCTTTGCTCCGCTCCGCTGTTAAAGATCAATTGGCTGCACTCATCTGGCTCTATTTCTGGTCTCTCCATCCTGTCTCGTTGACGGATCTGTCTGTTCTTTGGCCAGGGCCACATTCTCTTGATGGCGGCAGTGTCACTGTTTCATGGCTCAATCATTGCGTTATGTGATGATACCGCTTCGGGGCGTCGGTCCAGCCACCGACGGCCGTTCCCGTCTTCGGCGTGTCATGACCACTGCTGCTCCGCACATTCGTGCACATTGGGGTCGATGTGTGTTTTGATTTCTCCCGGGTATACACCTAGGAGTTCCACGGTAACTCCAGCTTCTCTTACTGTAAAACCTGCCCCTGAGCCCTGCCCAAATGGCAGATGCGGGAGCGCAGTCGATGATCGTGCTTTCAGCCGACCTGGGGGCGGCTCGCTGGGCAGTGGTGGGTCCTAGTACGGAGGGCAAGCTCCTTTACTCCGAGTCCGCTGATTTCAGGGTTAATCACTGCCCCCAGGATACCCAGCTGAAAACACCCACTATCTAGGCCCCGCGGACCAGGGGAGCGGCCACGCAATTCACCATCACAAAAATCCACACGGGGAATTTCCGGGTTCTGCAGAGAATTACGTATCATACGAGGCCCCCTAATTGGTGTCTGGTACGCAAAGGAGGTGGGCAACTTTTAGAAGGGGTTGGGCTGGAGAAACATGCGGCTCTTTGCTTTTTTTTTTTTTTTTTAAGTTTCTTTTTGCTGTTGTCTTTTTAGGGCTGCACCCGCGGCATATGGAGGTTCCCAGGCTAGGGGCTGAATCGGAGCTACACCTGCTGGCCTACACCACAGCCACGGCAACACAAGATCCTTAACCCACTGAGCAAGGTCAGGGATCGAACCTGCATCCTCACGGATGCTGGTCAGATTCGTTAACCATTGAGCCACGACGGGAACTCCAACATGAGGCTCTTTGGCTCAAAGTGTAGAAGGCGAGAGGCTGAGAGCAGGATAGGGCACCATCCCTTAGGCAAGGAACAGGGCACACGCGTCATCAGCGTCAGTGCATTTCTCCGTGGAGCCATAGATGCCAAACCTCGGAACTCCGCTCAGAGGTGTTCAGCGCAGTGTCATTCACGGGACAAAGTCCATCCGGAGGAGGAGTGGCCAAACCCTCCCACCTGACAGGGTCCACGCTGACACTTCCCTTCCTTACAGACAAGGAAACCAGGGCAAAAGTCAACGAGTGGAGGACAGACGACAAGCCACCCCAGGGTGGGGACATACCTGAGACGCTCTGTGGGGAGACGAGCGTGGCAATCCAGGGGGTGGTTTTCTTGCTTGCACCCCACGCCGTCCCACACGGGGGGCCGTCAGAGAACTGGAGACCGCTGCGGGCCACACGGTGTGTCCAACCAGCAGGATGGGGGCCCTCAGGAGCGCACAAGTGGCCTCAGTGCTCAGGACCCCTGCCCTTTGGCGTTTCCGGATCTGAGAATCCAGGATTGTGTGATAAGTTGTACCCCTCCTCCCTTGATGCTTGTGAGTTTGAAACCCTCTCCTCACAAAAACCCACAGACCTTTCCATCTGAACCTTGTCCTCCGGGGAAATAAACTGCCAAATAGTCCAAAAGGGGGTTTTCATTATCTGGCGTCTGCGAAGATTGCAATTTGTGTCGCTAGGGTGACCATCTAATTTCTTGTCCAATTGTGGACACTTGAGCTGTGAAGGGGGCACATTAACATTTATGCTGGGGGAGTTCCCGTTGTGGTGCAGTGGTTAACGAATCCGACTAGGAAACATGAGGTTGCGGGTTTGATCCCTGGCCTTGCTCAGTGGGTTAAGGATCCGATGTTGCCGTGAGCTGTGGTGTAGGTTGCAGATGTGGCTCGGATCTGGTGTTGCTGTGGCTGTGGTGTAGTTCGGCAGCTGTACCTCCAATTAGACCCCTATCCTGGGAACCTCCATATGCTGCTGGTACGGCCCTAGAAAACGACAAAAAGACAAAAAAAAAAAATACATTGGGGCAAGAGGAACAGCCTAGGAGTGTCCCGGGCCCACCAGCATGCCTTGTTCTGTCTTTTTAGGGCTGTACCGGCAGCATATGGAGGTTCCCAGGCTAGGGATTGAATAGGAGCTGCAGCTGCCAGCCTACACCACAGCCACAGCCACAGCAACTCAGGATCTGATCCTTAACCCACTGAGCAAGGCCAGAGATCAAACCCACATCCTCGGGGATACTAGTCAGGTTCTTAAACCACTGAGCCACAACGGGAACTCCTTTTTTTTTTCTTTTTTTTTTTCCAGGGCACCTCTGGGCATCACAAATTCCTTTCAGCTCATGTCTGTTTTGGGCAGAGGGAGGCAGGCTGTTGCCCAGAGCCCAGGCGGAGGGACCTCCAGCAGCTATGGCTGACTCCCGACCCCCTGCACCTCTGAACTGTCACTCTCTGCAGGTGACCACAGCGTGGCTCCGTGCCTGGTCTCAAGCAGCTCGAGGCTGGAGGACCGCAAGCCCAAGTCAGGGTCACATCCAAGACTGGGGACTTTGCTCTGGTCTGTTTGCTCCCATCCCCCCCACCCCCCACCCCCCCACCCCCAGTCTGGCAGCAGCTCCCACCAAGTTCCCCGCCCTCCCTGGCACCCTCGCTCCACTGTTTGTCAGATCAAAGCACAGTGACCCAGGGCCTGACCGCAGTGAAGGCCCTTGTCCAGGGCACCCACCCCTAAGCCAAGCCCCACGCCACCCACGAAGCTGGGGCGGGCGCGGGTTGAAATTTAACCACCAGGCTCGGGGCTTTGGGTGAGTTTTTACAAAAGAGGTAGGACCACCCCGCTCCTCATTGTCCGACCGAGGTGAGGACGGAGAGTAGAAGAGCCTCCGTCCTGCTTCGGGCCCTGGGGAGCGGCCAGAAGATGCTCAGGGCCCCGCTGTCCTGCAGGAGCCACGTGACGTCTTCGGCTTTGTCGGGCCTGGTCAGGCAGCGGTGGGGGACCCTTCGCGGTCACTGGCTACGGCCGGAGCAATGGTGCGTGCAGGCTCCCTGCGGCCCGAGGAGGAGGAATAACGCTGGTAAGTAGAGCCTCGAGCTTCTTCTGCAGGTGCGATTGGAGGCCCATCTCCTGTGGGGTCTTTCAAAATGGGAGACGGGCTAGAGCCGGGCAGCCTGGCTTCAATTTCCACTCTGTCTTTGCCACGGGAGCCGGGGCTGCTCCTCAACCTCAGCATCACAGGGCCGTGGGGGGGCGAGGTGCTCGGAGCTCAGGTCGCAAGCTGCCGCCCTCCCTGCCCACCAGACAAGCGTCACCCCTTGCCGGTCCCTAGGCCCCAAACCCCAGTACGTTTTCGGCAAACATCGTAAGTGGGTCCCCAGCCAGCTCCGTCCAGAGGCGGCCCCGTGTCGGCCTCATCCTGGTGATGGTGCCTTGGTGCTCTGTGCCTTTCGCCCTGTCCTCCCCTGGGCCTCGGATTCCTCCTCCGTCGGCATCCGGGCCTCTGATGCCGTCCGCCACCCTTTCCAGGTCTGCGAGGTTGGGGGAGCCTGGGCTTCAGGGCCAGTCTCGGGGGTGGGACGCTTGTCCGTGGAGACAGCGGCGCGGGGCTTTTAACTCCCTAAGCCTCAGCTTCCTCGTCTATAAAAGCGGATGATGAAATAAATGCCTCACAGGCTGTATCAGGATGAAACGGCAGGAGCAGAAAGCCAACACATACGGGGCTCTGGCCGCTAATCCACTTGGTCTCCACCTGAAGACGATGCCCAGACCCCATCCCTCGGCTCTTCTAAGCCTCTCCTCCTTTCACGCTCCCAGCAGTGCCGCCTGATCCACCTTTCATAGGTGATAAAACCCGAGCCTCAGAGAGGTTAGCAAAGTTGCCTGTGGGCACACAGCCCCGAAGCGGTGGGGCCAGGATGCACACCATCCAGCATCCGGGTGGCCCACCTCCTCAGGGTCACCGAGCATAAAAGAGAGACCGTTGTGAAGACGGCCACAGCCAAGGGACAAAAACCGAGGTGCAGGCCTGCCCTGTCCTGAGCAGAAGGCGTGCCTTTTTGCAGTCGAGTGTGTGTTTCTGTGAGCTTGGAGGAGGGTGCCCGAAGGCCGTGCTCTAAACCAGCCAGAGCAGCTGCCTCCGGGAATCAGGGTGTGGTGGGGGGGGTCTTGCTACGGCTTGAAGACTTCAGGGGGGTCTGGGGCGGGGGGGCGAGGTCTTGCATTGCTCGCAAGCACCCAGGGGCTGCCGCTGGCCTGGGACCCCCACCTTGGGGCCTGGGTGACTGAAGATGGGGGTTCTGGGGTGGGACGAGGTAGAGGGATGAGGCTTCTGTTCCAGCTCCTTCCAGGCAGGGTTTGCTGTGGACCCCCGGGACTCTGGCTTCCCCAATGACCCCTGGGTTTGCTGCCCTCTGCGTCTACGGCACTGCCTGCCTCCCCGGGGCGGGGCTAGACGCCCAGTCATGACTCCTGTGACCACGCTGTGACAACGAACCACAGATCAGACCCAAAGCAGCCCAGCCCAAGGCCAAGGCGAGCTGCAGTCCAGGGGGGAAGGAACCCGTTTCTGGGAGGGGTCCGCAGAGGAGATGGAGCCACAGCCCTGACGACTGGGGGCGTCGAGCAGTCTGGTGGCCCAGGCCCCACACAGGCCGGCTTCTCCTCCTCTGGGATGGCGTGTGCGAGCTTTCTGCCGCCGTCCTTGGAGTCTGGAGTGGGGTCTCCCCTTCCCTCTCTGCCCGCAGTGCACCCACTCTGGAAGGACCCCGCCTCCTCGCCAGGGGGCACCCGGCCATCCCCTATCAACATCCGCTGGAGGGACAGCGTCTACGACCCCCAGCTGCAGCCCCTCAGCGTCTCCTACGATGCGGCCGCCTGCCTCCACGCCTGGAACACCGGCTACCTCCTTCAGGTGGAATTCGACGACTCCACCGATTGGTCAGGTGAGCGGGGATGAGGTCCAGGCTCTTGGGTCCCATTGCTCCTGAGAGCGGGTCGCAGGCTCTGCAGAGAAGGGCGCACTTTGTGTGCATGTGCCGGGGAAGAGGTGCAGAGAGCGAGGCTGGCAATGGGGACGCAGAGGGACGTGCGTTTTAAAGCTGCTGAGGCCCACCACCCAGGCGCACACGTCCCTGGGGACAAAAGCGTGGAGAGGGAGGTCCTCCCGGGGCTTCCCTTCCTGGAGGTGGCGGGAGAAACGGTGATGCAGGTGCGTCAGAGGAGAAAAGCAGAGAGGGCAGAGGTGGGGGGGCGGGGCGGAGAGGGGGAAGGAGACGGTGCCCACGGCAGCCAGGCGGCCAGAGCCTGAGTGCGCCGGGCAGTGACTCCAGCTGCTGCAGAAGGGGGTGGGGGGAGCGGGAAGCAGGGAGCAGGACCAGCAGCTGCGGGCTGCGGGCTGCAGGCTGTGGGCGGATCCCTGCGTCCTGCTAAGGGCCCCCCGGTGCGACACCTCCTCCAAGCCTCAGCAGGAGCCTCACAGGAGCGGGGTGGGTGCCCACAGGCCCGGGAGGAGCCTCCTCGCGCTTCTGTCTCTCTGTGCGGCTGCCAGTTCCGCCTGGGGTTTCTCAGCACCTAGTGGTGCCATCATGAGCTGTTCGTGCCAAACATCTGCTCTGCCTCTGGGAGTCGGGAATTTACGGCGGGCAGAGGGTGCCCGTGTGACCAGCCCTCAATAAAACCTTGGGTCCCGAGTCGCCAGCGGGCACCCCAGGTGGGCATCTCCACATGTGTTGTCCCTGCCTGTCGCTGGGGATTCAGCACATGCCAGGAGACTCGCCAGAGGGGACCCAGAGCCTGGCCCCCTCCAGACATGGCCTCCCCCTCTGCCAACACCGCTCTCAGCTAATAAGGCTGCGCCACACACGTGACTATAAGCTGAGTCCTGGGAGTTGTTCCAGGGAAGCGCCGAGGCTGGGGACCCCCGACGCAGCCCCCAGCCCTCCCGTGAGCCAGGCGTCTTGCTCACGGACCGTCAGCGAGGACGTAAATGGCATGAGGGCAGGACCAGGCCTCTTGGGCATCGCAGGCACTTAGAAAGTCGGTGCGTGAACAGGGATGAGAAGTTAAAGGCATAAACGAGGCTCCGTTTCTTGATCTGGGGGTGGGGAAAGAAGAGCCCCGCCGGGCCGGCCGTTGGGGGTGAGAGCCCTTATTCCCTGTGCCAGGCCCCGTGAGCTGTTTCCCACACGCCGAGGGCGCGTGTTCTGCCGGCCTCTTTTCTCATCTCCCTGAGAGGAGCCCGCGCTTCCTGAGCGCAGCCTCCCGCCCCCACCAGCTCACAGGGTGCCCGCAGGGGGCGTCTATCACGTGGGCCTCCCTGTGTGCACGTGGTGGGAACCCCGACTCTGGCCAACACAAACCAAAGGACCTTCTTCGAAGGACAAGATTAGTTCAAAGCGAAGAAGGGAGGGAGTTCCCGTCGTGGCTCCACGGGTTCAGAACCCAGCATGGTGTCCCTGAGCATCAGGTTTGATCTCTGGCCGTGCTCGGTGGGTTAAGGATCCGGTGTTGCCAAAAGCTGCAGTATGGGTGGGAGATGCGGCTCGGATCCAGTGTTGCTGTGGCTGTGGTGTAGTCTGGCGGCTGCAGCTCGGATTCGGCCCCTTGCTGGGGAACCGCCACGTGGTCCCAAAAAGGAAAAAAAAAAGAAGAAGAAGAAGAGAAGGGAAGTTTGAGACCAGATTTAAGAAAGCACAGGGAGTAGACCTCCCTGGACCTGGGGAGCAGGGGCTTGTGCATGTACGCACATAGTGCGCCAACGTTTTTCTGCCTTTGTTGTCCTGTCCCAAGTTCACATTCCCAGGGAGCAATGGAAATTGGCTTTTCAGGTTTGCTTTTTTGGTTTTTAGGGCCACACCCGTGGCATATGGACGTTCCCAGGCTAGGGGTCTAATTAGAGCTACAGCAGCCAGCCTACACCACAGCCACAGCAACTCAGGATCCGAGCCGTGTCTGCAACCTACACCACAGCTCACGGCAATGCCAGATCCTCAGCCCCCTGAGCGAGGCCAGGGATCGAACCCGCAACCTCATGGTTCCTCGTCGGATTCCCTTCTGCTGCGCCACGACGGGAACTCTAACTTTTCAGTTTAATGTTTTTTTTTTTTTAATTTTATCCAACTTTAAGAGATTGAATAAGGAGTTCCTGAACTTTTAATTGGTTGTTTAATAGCTGTGTGAAGACAGGAATGATCAGAGAAAAGCTGAAGTGGGTGTAGATGCATTTCTGTAGAATCCGTACTGGTTTTATATAACTTTTACGGATACTCTTGAATCTTATGTCTCTGTAAAAACAGATTCATTTTCTTTTAAGTCGTGAAATAGGAAAAACTCTGGAGGTGCCTTTAGAGCTTTGTATGTGGATTGCTGATACATTTGACAAAATAATTCGGATTTCCAGAGGAAAGGGACTGGTGCCTGAGCTTGGGGCTCCCCCAGCCCTCGGTCAGCTAAGCCCAGGCCGGCTGCGGGGGAGCTGGGGGAGCAACGCCAACACGTGGCCTGAGGCCACGGCTGAGCCTCCAAGTGCAGCCCTTCTAGAAGCCAAGGCAGCCTGGACTAATAAAGCTCTTTTTGCTTAGGTCGGCTTCATCTGAGTTTCCATCCCTGGTTCCAAGGGTCCAGCAGAAGCATCCAACAGGAAGGGGACTGGATCGGGAGAGAAGGGGCAGGAGAGGCAGCTGGAGGAACTGTGGCTTCCTCCGTCCTCTTTGCTCACATGTGATTCGGCTACAGGCTGGGTCTGCAGCCACGGGGCGGAGGGACAGTGGCCAGTGTCCGTTTAACTTGACCCACGGAGACTCGCGGTCCGAGCACCGGACTGTGAGGCCCGCAGCCCCGTCCTCTGGGAAGGCTGGCCCTTCCCAGCACTGGCTGGTGGAGGGCTGGTCAATGCGCAGTGACCAGCTCTCTGGACTGGGGAGGAGGGACGGGGGAAAGGCGGGGAGTGCCTACTGCTGCTTCTTGTGCTGTAAATATTCCCGAGCGGTGACTTCAGGCTCTGGGGGAGGAGATGGGCCCGGCGGTTCCCAGCAGCTGTCAGCGGCTCCCACGCGCCCTCTCCCCGTCCCCTTTGCTCTCAGTCCTGGCCTTGGCCTCGATTTGAGCTCCGGGTCAAGCATCCCCATGATGACTGTTGGGGTTGCCTGTGGCAGAAACTCGGCTGAGACTGGCTGAAGCCAAGAGGAGAGAAACGTATGGGCTCCGATCCTGACACGTGCAGGCGGGGCTGGGTCAGAGTCCTCTCCACCCTGCCTTCCCCTGGGGGACCCTGCCCAGAGTCGGGGAGACCCCCACGTGGGACAACGATGGAGGCTCACCTCCCAGGAGAGGGGCCAAGGGCAGCGCCTCTGTCCCCGAGATGGCAGCGTGCACCCTGGCTGCTGGTCATTGCCAGCGTAAGTCACTCGTATGGGGCGGGGCCACCACAGTGACAGTGAGGGTGAGCCCGCCTGCGGAAGGAGGGGGCTGAGAGGGGAGGGTCCCGGGGCTGCTGCTCCCAGAAGAGACGCCCCCCGCCCCGCTCTCCCCTGAGAGCCCCCACCTAGCCGTCCATCCTGAGCTCCGATTCCAGGCTATGGCGCCCTGTGGCAGCCAGGCCTCTGCAGTGACCTGGCCCTGACCCCACTTTTTGGCTCCTCCACCACCTTCTCAATTTGGTTCAAAGGGCCCCACCCCGCCCTGCCACAGACCGAAAGAATTATCTGGGTGTCTCTCCCCGGCCATATAAATTAGCTGGCTAATTCCCCTGGTGGCTCAGGTCCACGCAGGCCAATCTGGTTTTACTTTACTCGTCATTTTCCCAAAACCCTAGTTTCCTCTTTCTTTCTCTCCTGCTCAATTTCACAAGCTCCCCCCACCTCCAGCCTCTAGCCCCCTCTATTCAGATGTTCTGTCTTCTTTGGGCGCCTCCGGTGGGAACTGGGGGCTGCCGGGAGTGCAGGAAATGGAGCAGGAAGCTGAAAGAAGGGGAGGCCTAAAGAAAGCTTTGCAGTAAGAAAAAGAAAAGGATGAGACCCTGCCATCATCAAAAAGAACAAAAACAAAAGTGCATGGATGGGAAAGGAAAAGCCTCAGGAGCAGGAAGAGAAGGGCGTGGGCAGAGCAGCCGGGCGTTGGGGTGACGGTGCACAAAATGTGGCCCCTTTGCTCAGGTCACCCCGACAGGTGAGCGCCAGGAACCCCGAGGGTGTTGCCCTCCATGTGGAGGGCTCGGGCGGTCTCTTCCACGGGGAGGCTGGGAGGGCGCCAGATGAGGCCGCCAGCCGAGATGAGTAAGAGAGGTGGGGCCAGCGGCTCTTTCCAAGGAATGTGAGCGGCTGAAGGCCAGGGAAGGAAGGGCTGGAGGGGGAGGCCTTCTGGACTGGGGGAGCAAGAAGGAAAATACCCCGCCGTCCCACCCCGGGACCCCTCCCGGGCAAGGTCCCAGGTCCCACGCACGCGTGGTCCTTTTCCTAAGGGGTGACAGCGCGTTTCCACCCAGTGGCGGCAGAGGTGCTGACAGTGGGGTCGAAGGTCAAGGGCCAAGGACAGAGCTAGGGCCGCTGCTCCCTGAGGAGACGCCTGTGCTCTGCGGGCCGGCTCCTGTGTCACTGCCAGCACTGACGGCTTTGCTGCTGCAGGTGCTTCCTGGTGCCGTCAGGTGCACTTTTCAAGGCATTTCATTCTCCTGGAACCCCAAGAGCTGGCTGCGTCTCTCGTGTGTGGGAAGAGGACATCCACGGCCAATGATCAACCCCGGGACAGTTTCCAAATCCACAGGAAAGGAGCCCAGCACTCGCATCTTGCAGACACTGTAGGGCCTGAGTCCAGAGAGTCCAGGTGCCCCGGGGCCGCCCCTCCGGCCCATGAAGCTGCGCAGAGTGAGTGGCCAGCAGGTGGCCCACCTCCTCTGGGGCTGGGGGCAGGGAGCGTGGCAGGGTCACCGCACAAAGGGCCTTGGGGGCGTGTTCCCTCACCTCTGACCCTCCGCCTCATCCTCGTCTGACGCCTGCGTGGGGAGATTCCCGGAGGCCCGTGGGAGCGCTGGGCTCCCTGCCGGGAGAGGCGGCGGCCCGTCCACCGCAGCGCAGCCTCACCTGCCGCCACTCCTCCCATCAGAGCAGAACAGGCCACGGCTGTGCTTTCAGGCCCCCACGAGCAGGAAATTGGAATCGAGAGCAGGGAACTCACGCCTGCCAGGCCCAGCCCAGCTGTCTCTGACCACAGAAGACTCTGCATGAGACCTTCCAGGGGGGAGAAATGGAAACTCCAAGCCAGGAGGCCCCACGGTGACTTGTGACAGCCCTCCTAGAGGGCTACTTCCTCAAGGACACGGATGGGCCCTGAAGCCACAGGTCTGCAGAGGTGCCTTCCAGCACTAAAGTGGATTTTAGGCCATTTGTGAGGTGAGGCCTCTTATTTTCTACATGAGAACTCATGAGGGGCGACCTGAGCCGGAGCCCCGGAGGGCAGCGCCCACAGCAGGGCCCAAGACCGCAAAGCTTCAGAGCCCCGTGACTCCCAGGTTCACAGACCGAGCGTCCACCAACTGGGGGATCTCTGGCCAAAGAAACCGACGGCAGCATGTAAGTCAAAGGGAGAGGCCAGGAAGGGCTTGGGGGAGGGGCCACTGGGAAGGGACAGCCTCTCCAAACGCACTTCACGTGCCCGGTGACCCGCTGGGCCTAGAACCGCCCGGATGCAGCTCCGGCTCGAGAGAGCCCTCAAGTTAGCAAGTGCTGGGAACGGGCGCTGAGAGAGAAACTGAGTCAAGGATGGTCACACCAGAGCCGCCCCCACCTCCAGGCAGACGTCACCTGTGCATGTGCCCGTGACCCGGCAGAAGGAGGGGCCATGAGCCACACCTGCACGGCCAGTGTGTGGAACCCACACAGAAAGGGTCCCGAGGGTTTCCCAGGGTGGACAGGAGCCGGGGGGCTTTGGGGTGAGGGGGTGGAGGAAGAGGAGGGAGGGGGGTGGGGAGAGGCCCGGGGAAGGGGCCCGGGGAAGGCCTTGGGAGTTGAACCTGGGCCTTTGTGGGTGAGCCGCCCAGCAGGTTCCCGTGACACACCCAAGAGGGCCCGCCCCAGAGGCTGTGCTCTTCTTCAGGGCTCTCCGTGTCTTTCTTAAAAAGGCAAAGTTCTTAAACCCTGGCTGTGGTTGAAACAAAACCATCAGAGGCGACTGCCCCTCAGCCTCCAGGAATGCCGCCCCCGCACCAGGGTCCCCTCCTGCCTGGCCACAGCGGACTCTTGTGGGCAGGGGCTCCTTGCCCACTCCCAGCACGTTTTCTCCTCACGAGTTGAGTTTGTGTCGGGTGGGGGCCGGGACGGATCAGCTTGTTGGCATTGGGTGAACTGGGCAGGTGTCCCGGCTTAAAGGCTGCAACATTCAAAGTCTGCAGACAAAGGCTCCCCCGCGTGGCCGCGGCCGGCGCCTACCCCGCCGCCTGCCAGCCCATCTCCCCGCTCACCGCGCGCTCAGACGCCTGGGAACCTCCACCAGCCCAGCGGCTGACTCTGTCTCTCCTGCCGCTTCCTTCTCAGGGCTCAGCTGCACCCCCACCTCCGGGGGGAGGCCCTCCGACACCCGCCCCAGTTAGGTTCCCAGCGCACCCTCCACCTGCCACCACGCTTCACTCCGTCCACGACCGGCTCCCCGGCCAGCTGCCCCTGTGGCTCCCACGCTCAGGGAGGGGGCGGGCAGGGCTTCCAGCATCACCCGCTCCATCCCCCCCCCCCCCCCCCCGCTGAGCAGAGGCTCAGGCACACAGTGGGAACTCCACGATTATTTGTTGAATGAATGAATAACCTTTCCTCTTTAGGCTTTGTGGCAGGCTAACCCCTTCTAAAGGACACTTTCTTCAGATACCCTTATCCCGCAAAGTCTGTTCATGCAGGTCCTCTCTCGGGGAATTATAGTGGCTGTTTCAGGTGACTGCAAATCTCCGTTTGATGATGGAGGTGGTGATGGTGTGTTTAATAGCAGTAGCACTGCAATAATAAGAGTTGGTGCTGCCACTGGTGGAGCGCCTCCTGGGTGCCCGTGGCCGGGCGAGGGAGCCATCTGCAGGCACTGTCGCGTTTGATGCTCAGCCTGTCCTGACCGGGGAGGTGTGATGATTGTTGTGAGACCATCTGGTCTGAGATGCAGAGGGAGGACCACCAGGTGGAGTCGTGCTTTGTGAAACCAGGGCTTGTGCACGAGTCAGCCTGGCTTCACCCCAGAGCCAGCACGCGGTGGTCCCAGTTCGGCTCCCAGGGAGCCCCCTGACCTCCCCGATTTCTGGATTTCGAGGTCCTGGGGGTGGGCACGTGCCCCTCGGGCTCTGACGGTGTACTGGCTGGCCGCTGCGGCTCCAGCTTTCTTGGGGAGAGTGACCAAGAGCTTCCTAACCCAGAGAACACAAGGAAAGCCTCTGCCTTTGAGCTTAGAGCCTCGGAACATTAGTTAAGTCCTGGAGCAACACCAAGAACAGGTTCATCTCTGCCCCCTGGTCTTGTCTGCAGTTTTGATTCACTAGAACATGTCCTGGTAAAAGCACCAACGCAAAAATAGCTGGCTCTCCTCAGCGGCTGTTGCGAGAACAAAGACAAAGGGACCTGGGCCTGCAGGTCCCCAGTTCAGTCTTGATGCACCTGCTCCTGGAGGCTGCTGAAGGGCTGCTCAGCCTCCAGTCGGTGGAGTCTGGGGGCTGGCGAGCTAAAGGCCCCCTTCTCACAAAACAAGCTTCCCTTTTAATTAATTAATTTTTTAGTTTATTTTATTTTACTTTTCATTTAAAAAAAATTTTTTTTTTTTTTTTTTTGCTTTTTAGGGCTCCACCCAAGGCATATGGAGGGTCCCAGGCTAGGGATGGAATCAGAGCTACAGCTGCCAGCCACAGCCACAGCAATGCCGGATCTGAGCTGCATCTGCGACCTACACCACAGCTCATGGCAATGCCGGATCCTTAACCCATGGAGCAAGGCCAGGGATCGAACCTGCAACCTCATGGTTCCTAGTCGGACTCGTTTCTGCTGCGCCATGACGGGAACTCCCTAAATTTATTTTTTATTTTTTGGCCAAGTCTGTGGCACTCGGAAGTTCCTGGGTCAGGGATTAAAGCTGAGCCACAGCAGCGACAACACCGAATCCTTAACCATTAGGGCATGAAGGAGCTCCTGGGCTTGGCTTTTTAAACCTTTCCCTCGGGGGGAGTTCCTCTGACACTGTCTTGTCATCATGAAAAATCACTCTGAGAGTATTTTATCCGGGGCTGTGCCCTTCAACTGGGTTCCTAACCTCCCTGGCAGGGAAAGCCGAGAATGTGGGCTGGACCGTCCATCAGGCCTGGGTTGGGGTGCCTGGGGGACCTGCGGGACTTGCCCTCTCGAATCTCAGTTTCCTCAACGCTAAATCAGGCCAGTCGCAGCTGCGTGCAGGGTCTTCATGGGGGGTGGTCACAGGGGACTAGAGTGCTTGCAGGATGCCCTGCATGCAGCGGGCGCTCCGTAAATGCTGGCCTCTCCGGTGGCAGCACCGGAGCTCCTGCCGACTGCCTACCAGCACCTGGCAGTGATGTTGCAGGTGGACGCAGGTTCCCCGTATCCAGGACACATGAGACGCTAGCCGAGGACCGGGGAGACCCTTTACTCCTCCATCAGCCGCTTGGTCGCAGCGCAGAGACCTGCCACGGCAGCTGAGGTTTGTCCTGCAGGTGCTCCGGGAACACCAGGCCTGCGGCCAGGGACTTTGTACTTAATCCTTGTGGCGTTCCCATCCGGAAGGCGCTGGGAGCCTCCCACTGTACAGGCAGGGCAACTGAGGCCGGGAGCAGCTCAATGTCCAGACTGAGATCCATGGGGCTGGAGGCACAGAGCCCACCTGGCCTCGTGCACAAAAGCGACGTGACGCTGGAAAGCCTCTGGCACCGGGCTTGGCCGTTACAGAGTCTTCTGCTTCTGCCTTGAAACCGACCCGCGCTAGAACTCGGCGTCTCCTGCACAGTCCATTCTTTGCTCCTGAAGTGGGTTTGAGGAATGAGGCTGAAGAGCATCACAGCCCCCCCACCCCACCCCCCGCTCCGGCTGCAGCCCCCTCCGGCCACGGGGCACCCCGCCCCTCCCCCGCCCCTGCTCCCTCCTGGAAGCTCGGCTGTGTGTTTCTGCTTCTCTGCGTCTGGTAGCAGCCCTGGGGGCTCATGCGTTTGTTGGTCCCCGTCCAGCACGGCCTCTGCTCAGGGACAGGTGACCAGACTCCAGCCCCAGGAGGAACATTCTTGCCTGCGGCCCGAGGAGCCCAGATTCCAAACCCAGACCCCAGGCACGTTCTCCCGCTTAAACAGGCTGCTGCCTTTGGGAAGCAGAGGGAGGGCGTCCGCCTGGAGGGAGGCGGCTTCTGGAGAATTCTGGGGCAGCCGGATGTGGGGAGAGCGTGGGGCCCTGGGCACCAGTCCTGCCTGGAGGGTGACCTCGGGAGAGTCTTCGCCCATCCCAGCAGGCCCACGCCCACCCTCTCCGATGGCGGCCACAGTGGGGGCGGCTATTTCTGTGTCGCTGAGGTCGGGCCGACACCCAGCGAGTGGGGGATTTACGCCTGTGCGGCAGGCGTCCCTCTTTCGGACGTTACGTGGTGTCTGCAGAGTCCTCGGATGCTTGAGCTGGAGGGGAACACCAGGACCTCTGGCCGGGAATCTGTTGTTCTTTCATCGATGGATGAGTAGGTCCGTGAAAGGTCGTGGGGTGTGGGGTCACCAGCACAGTCGCCTTTCCGAGGCCAGGATCTCAGTGCGTCCTGCCAACTCTCCTCCTTTCTCAGCTGGGACGGCTGAGGCTCTGAGACGCTGAGCAACTTGCTCCAGGTCACACAGCGACTGTGCTCACTGGTGCACGGGGTGGGGGTCCCGGTGTCTGCGGGCCGGGCCTGCGAACCTCCCGCCGTGGGAGCCAGTGGCACAGAGAGCACCATTGCCTGCGTCTCCCAGTTCGGTCAGTTCTTTAGATTCTGTTTTGTCCTTAAGGCACAGGGTTTGGTGTCAGACCCGGGTTCGAGTCCTTGTTCCTGTGGGTAGGATTACCAGTCACCACTTGAACCTCTCCTGATGAATCAAAAATCAAGCAAACCACACAACGACGAAGACCATTCAGCTCGAGTATCCTTGAAGGAAAAGACACCCATCTCCTCGTGTTTTCACAAGGAAACAGAAGAACCTCCGTGCAAGTCTGACCATTGGATCCCATTGGAGAGATTATCCCTCCGCCTGGGCTCCCTCCCTGCAGACGGGCTCCTCCTTGTCCGCAGGGCTCCGGCTTCACCATTGGTGATTTACGGTGTTTTTATCTGCTTGGGGGGCGGTATTTCTGGTGTGTTTCTAAATCGAGGTATAGTTTGTGTGAAGAAAGCCAGAGCACCTCACGGTGAGATGGCCTTAATGAGCTCTAGACCAACACACTCCGTTTCAAGTGGAGAAAGACGGGGAGAAGCTTCCCGGCGTGATCAAGGGCAGACTCACAGCCTGCGTCTGTTTTCTCGCTTATATTCGGTGCTTTAAGGGCAAAAACAACGCAGAAGGCAGCTCTAGCCGGTCGAATCGGACGCTCTCTCGCCAGCAGCCGTCATGTCACCAAGTGATTTCCCTGCTGTTGCCTCCCAGCGGGGTTGATGCAGGCACGGCCACCCCGGGAGCTCAGGCTGTCACTCTGCCTGTGTCCTGCAGACTCACCCCAGGTCACAGCACGCTCAGCTCGGTCACCAGCCAGACGTCCGACAGTTACCGTAACGACCACCGCACGTGCTGATGGAAATCCGTGAGCAAAGCGCAGCTGGATGTGGCTGTGCTCGGAGGCGCCCACCTCCCGACCCCCGGGGAGTTTGTTCAAATGCAGACTCCAGGCTCTGGCGCTGGGCCTCTGGCGACGCTGCCAACAACCCCACGGGTCAGAGCCAGATCCCTCCACGTGCGCTCCGGGCCAAGCCTGTTAGAACCGTTGTGCTAACAGTTCTGGGGGAGGCCCCCCCCCCGTCCCCGGGCACTCGGGTGACTTAGAAAGGAGAGGTCCCGTGCCAGCCGGATGTATGGTGAGGCCAGGGCGAGGAGGGGCTGCCCTGGTGGGAAAGGATCAGCCCTGGAGGGAAAGGTCAAACCTTAGAGCTCAGCGTTTGCGTAAACATCTTGCTCTCATCGTACAGCTTATGAAAGTATTTGGTGAAATACTTTAATATTCTATTCTAAAGATGTCTTTTTTTCATGAAATGCAAGTCTGGCAGGCATCTCAGAAGTGGGTTTTTCTCTGCCTTCTTGTTCCCTGCGCGGGGCTGAGGCCGCTACCGCCACCTGGTGGCAGCACCTGGCTCTGCGTCACTCCCACGTCCCTGTGAGCCTGACCGGCCCCTAGGCCAGACCAGACCCCAGCTTTGAGTGTGTCATTGTGGCAGGATATCACTCTCTCCAGAGGGACATTGCGTGGCCCCACGGTAGATGTCACAGCAACACCACGGTCCAACAAACAGACTCACACACCCCGTTTCACTTTCCAGGAATCAGCGGTGGGCCCCTGGAGAACCCCTACAGACTAAAGCAGTTCCACTTCCACTGGGGAGCGGTGGACGAGTGGGGCTCCGAGCACACAGTGGAGGACCACGCGTACCCCGCCGAGGTGAGGAGCCCCATTCTTGCAGCTTGTGGCGGGGGCCTCCCCTGTGCCAGGCTTGGACCAAGCATCCTGGCTTCTCAGAAAGAAGGATTTCCTGGGACGTGGCCCTCCCAGTGCTCAGACCAGAACAAGGGGCCACCCCACCTGTTCAACCTCATGACTGTTCTGAGGGGAGGCTCCTCTTAGCACTGTCATTTCACAGAAGAAGAGACTGAAGTTCAGAGTGGTGGTGTAACTTGCCAAACTCTGCAGCTGGGGTTTAAGAGCAGAGTCTGGGCCCTGAGCTCTCCCTTCCATGACACTTGCAGCTGGTCAGTCAGGGCCGAGCAGCTTCCTCCTTCAGGGTATTGGAGACCTTTGACTGATAACAGAAAATCTTCAAAAAAAAAAAAAAAAAAAGGAGTTCCCATCGTGGCGCAGTGGTTAACAAATCCGACTAGGAACCATGAGGTTGTGGGTTCGGTCCCTGCCCTCGCTCAGTGGGTTAACGATCCGGCGTTGCCGTGAGCTGTGGTGTAGGTTGCAGACGCGGCTTGGATCCCGCATTGCTGTGGCTCTGGCGTAGGCCGGTGGCTACAGCTCCGATTGGACCCCTAGCCTGGGAACATCCCATATGCCGCGGGATCGGCCCAAAAAATGGCAAAAAGACAAAAAAAAGAAAATCTTTACAGGAGCTCCCGTCGCGGTGCAGTGGCCATTGAATCCCACTAGGAACCATGAGGTTGCGGGTTCAATCCTTGGCCTCGCTCCGTGGGTTAGGGATCTGGCCTTGCCCTGAGCTGTGGTGTAGGTCGCAGACGCAGCTCGGATCCCGCGTGGCCGTGGCTCTGATGGAGGCTGGTGGCTACAGCTCCGATTAGACCCCTAGCCTGGGAACCTCCATATGCCACGGGAGCGGCCCTAGAAAAGGCAAAAAAAAAAAAATCTTTACAATAGAAATTATTGTCTGGAAGTGATATTTGCAGCGTTCCAAAATGAGAGCCAGTAAAGAAAATTGAGTAGAGATAAAAGTCAGAAACATGGTTTTGCTAATTATGGGGTAGAAAGCGGGGCTTTATCAATGCGCCCCAATATTCTGTTATGAAATTTTTCCAACAGACAAAAAAAAAAAAATGCAAACAACTGTATGGGGAGAACCCATGAGCCTGCCCCCCGCCCCGGATCGTAGGGTTGACACTTGCCGTGTTCACTTTATCGCACCTCTCCCCCACCCCGCTTCCACCTGCCAGCCACCTGGCTTTTTGATGCATTTCAAGTTCTGGAATGTTTTTGTCACCGTTGTGACGGAAGTCATACTGTGGTTAAAACAAGACCAACGTCCCGTCACACCAAAAAGTCAAAGTCGCTGTCGTCACACAGCCAGAGGTAGCCTCTGGGGACGGGCCCTAACTAGGGAATTCCATCTATTATTATAATTGTCTGCGTTTTTACAAATATGGCAAGAATGAAGGAACAGGGGCTTGCAACACCCTCACTCTGAATGAACCGCGCGCCTCTTAGTAACTGAGCACCTGTACCTCGGTGTTTAAGGAGATGTTTGCGCAGGGGAATTTGTTGCAATCTGCTAGTGCAGAAGCAGGATCAGAGCCGGGGCCCCCAGGGCCGTGTCTGAGGCCGAGGGGGCGGGGGGCAGGCGGCAGCGTCGGCCTGGCCTTGCCTCTGGCCCACTGGGCTTTGGAAGGCCAAGCCTGCTCCAGAGGGCGGCTCTGTGAAAGAGACAGCTGGGGCCAGGGCCTCGGGCCCAGCTGTCCCTGTTTCTGGAGGACCACATGGGATAGGCTGAGCTAGAGGAGGCCAGGGAGAGCCCACATCAGCCTCAGAGTCCCCAGTGGGTGTGGCCATGGAACCCAACAGCTGCTGGGAGCAGGGGGTCCCTGCGCAGAAAGGCCTCTGCCACCACTCACACGGTCGCAGGAGATGTGCACAGACCCCCGGGCTCCTTCCAGGCTCTGAGCCAGACTCAGCAGCAGCCCACGTGCTGTCCTCACACAGAAGCCAGGCGTCCTCGGTCCTGCCAGTGACCCAGGAAAGCCTGCCCCTCCCCCACCCCTTCTCCCCACTCTTCTAAATCCTCGTCCGTTGCGAGTTGGGTGTTTGGGCTTGGGAAAGCCACCAGAGGGGATTCAGGGCAAGCACAGGACACAGTGACGCATGTAGGAAAAATGCCCCGGGGCCATAGTGATGTTAAATGTGGTTTGTGGTTTCCCTGGGGTGTGGACACAACCACCAATCGTGGACCCGACCTGGTGACCCTTGTTCAGGGTGGACCGAGAGGCAGCAAATCAACAAGCACCCATTTCTGTCTTATAAACTGAAAGGCAGCCTCCTTTCTCTCCTGCTTTCCGGGGTTTGAGCGTTTGGCGCGAATTCACCAAGATCTTCAGGTGGGCATCTGGGGGCCGCCCGGAGCGACGCTGCCTTGTCCTCGCCGCACCATGACAGGTGTGCCTCCTTGCCCTCCTGTGTTCCAGCTGCATCTGGTTCACTGGAACGCTGTGAAATATCAGAATTACAGAGAAGCTGCAATGGGAGAACATGGCCTGGCTGTCATCGGCGTATTTTTAAAGGTAAATTTGCTGGGGTCCCACTTGCCTGGTGAGGAGAGGGGTGCGTTCTGAGAAAGACCTGCTTCGCGAGCCCAGTCCACTTAGAGTGACCTGTGCTTGTCACTCCCGTCCCCGCCTTGTCACGTGCTCTCTGCGGGCCGTGCTCTACAGCTGGGGGCCCGCCACGAGGCGCTGCAGGAGCTGCTGGAGGTCCTGCCAGACATTAAACACAAGGTAAGCTTTGCATTTTGAGATCAGCGTAACTGGAAAAGCAATATTGTTTTATGACTCCTTGGCAAAGAAGAAAAAAAAAACCCAAAAAACCAAACAAACCAGTTTGGTGGAAAGAGCATTGCAGAGAGAGGCTGAAGCCTTTTCTGGAGCTGGACGCTGGGCTGGTTCCAGTCTCCTCTGGTCCTTGTGTCCCCGCTCGTGCCCGGCCCTCCCTCCTCAGTGTAATGGGTTTGCCACGTTCAGTGGTTCAGGCAGCATCCTAAAAATTTTCGCTCTGTCCACCCGCCAGGGGCCCTTTGAGTTACTTAATATTTTCCAGGAAATTCATCCACTTTTTTACAAAAACCTTTAGACTTGTCCCAGGCAACAACATCCACTAGTGGTGGTGTTTGTTTTCACACCAACTGACGCAAGTTCCCAGCTACTGACCTTCGGGAACACCCACCTGCAAGCTGCCTGGCGCACTTAGGATCGCCCTTTCCCGGAGAGCAGAGCGCGGGCGAGGGGCCTGCAGATACGCCCATTCCTGCCCAGCGCCCACCTGTCCGCCTTACTGCGCTCGGCCCCGCATGACCAGCATGGGAGCCCTTCCCCGGGACCAGCTGGGAAAGACTTTGCTGGGGAAATTCCTGAAAAGCGCAGTTTATTTGTTCAGCACCAAACAAAAGAATTCCGAGAGGGAAGGAGTCTCCGAGGGTCCTTGAACGTGGGGACGGATGGCGCTCGGACCTGTCCTAACAATGGCGAGAGGGGCTCCAGATGGGAGCCGGGGGCCAGCCCTTCCGCGGCCACTTTGCAGGGCTGTTTGATCTGGGCTCTGCTGTTCCCTTGATGTTGGCCTCTGCTAGCCCCTGGGACCAGCCCCCCGCGGCCCTGTCTGCCCGCTCAGGAACTCGGCAGGCTCAGGGTGCTGGGGGCACATCCTGCCCCTCGCTGGTCTGCAGCCAGAGTCAACCTGCCTGGACGTTTCCCCAGCGGCGTCTGCCCCCCCCCCCGCCCCCGTGGGGCGTGGTCTCCCGCCTTGGTGGGAAAGAAAGGAGTTTCCCTGGGGTGCTGTCTGCACAGGGGTCTGCTTGCTTCCACAGGCGGGCAAACTGTGCAAAATACAGAGGAAATGGTGTCGGCGGGACCCGTGGAGGAGATGCCTGGGCCCGGCTCTGGTCCTGATGCCCATCCCCGAGCCTCGGTCTCCTCACCTGAAAAACAGGTGTTTCCGTCTCAAGAGAGAAAGGGGAGTTCCCGTTGTGGCGCAGTGGTTCGCGAATCTGACTAGGAACCATGAGGTTGCGGGTTTGATCCCTGGCCTCGCCCAGTGGGTTAAGGATCCAGCGTTGCTGTGAGCTGTGGTGTAGGTCGCAGACGTGGCTCAGATCCCGTGTTGCATGGCTGTGGCATAGGCCGGCGGCTACAGCTCCGATTCGACCCCTAGCCTGGGAACCTCCATATGCCTTGGGTGCGGCCCTAAAAAGCAAAAAAAACCAAAACACGAAAAAATAGAGAAAGGCCCCCCTTGGAGGGCAGGGGTCTGTGCTTCCTGGGTCAGGGTGTGGTCAGCTCTAGTCCTTGGTCATAGTCTGTGCCCCTTCCCGGGCTCCCCCAACGTCAGGGCTGACTTTGGAGATTTTCCGCATTACAAGTGACCCTGGGCATTCCCTAGTGGCCTAGTGGTTAAGGATCCAGTGTGGTCACTGCCATGCTGGGTTCAATGCCTGGCCTGGAAACTTCCGCATGCCCTGGGTGCAGCCAAAAAAAAAAAAAAAGTGTAATATTTTTTTGGTGCACAGTGGAAAACACTCTGGCAGTTCCTCCAAAAATTAAACATAGAATTATCATGGGATCCAGCATTTCTACGTCTGGGTATATCCTCAAAATTATTAAAAGTGAGGTCTTGAGATATTTGTACACCCATGTTCATAGCAGCACTACTCACAGCAGCCAAGAGGTAAAGCCACCCAGCTGCCCTTGATAGACGATGGATAAGCAAAATGGGGTCCCTCCATACAGTGGAACATTACTCAGCTCTGAAAAGGCAGGGGCGATCCTGACACCTGCTGCAGCATGGCTGGAACTTGAGGACATTGTGCCAAGTGACGTTAGGTGGTCTGTGCATTATTCCACGGCACGCGGTCCCTAGATTCACAGAAGTGGATGGTGGCTGCTGGGGGACTAGGGGAGGGGAGGGAGCTTGTGTTTAATGGGGACAGAGTTTCGGGCTGAAGTGTCTAAAAATGTGGAGGTGACGGTGGTGGTGATTCCACGCCCGCGTGAACGTACTTACAGCCCCTGAACCGTGCCCTTAAAAATGGTTAAGACGTTCAATTTTACGTTGTGTGCGATACTTGACCTCAACCTTGAAAAGAGCGATTGTTTCACAGCCAAGCCCTAGGAAAATGCAAAATTTAAGAGAAAGATGATGAGCCTGTGGTGAGCGTCCGTTCTCTGTGTGGAGGGGTCATTTCCTGTTGTCATGGTTTCCAAATCCGTGGCCACAGCCTTTATCTCAAGGACGCGCCTCCTCCAGGCCGGGAGCTAAAGCGAGCGCCCTGCCCTCCCCGGCCTCCCTGACTCCACCCGCGCCCCCCCCCCCCCCTCCCCAGGACTCGCGGGCGGCCCTGGGCCCCTTCCAGCCCGCCTGCCTGCTGCCCACCTGCCGAGATTACTGGACGTACCCGGGCTCCCTGACCACGCCCCCGCTCTCCGAGTCCGTCACCTGGATCGTCTGTAAGAAGCCCATTGAGGTGGCTCAGGACCAGGTGAGCGCTGCCTGTGACCAGCACGCAGGACCGCCTGGGGACGCCTACGCTTTGTCGGTGTCACTAAGGCAGGGTGGGCCACAGCCTTGCCGAGGTTCATGCTTTGGCGCTTTTTAGATGTTCTGCATGATAGAATTTTCCCGCTGAAATGGGAGCTTGCTGGGATTGGACAGAAGCGTCTGATATCACCGCTCTCTTTCTGACCCTGAGATAGTGCCACGTGAGAGCAAGTCAGACAGAGGAGGAGGACAGAGCCAAGACAGGAAGGGAGGGAAGGTGGGGCAGGGGGCGTGGGCAGTCATGTGCCTCGGCTCCTAGTCTTAGCGGTCAGACTCAGCATGGCAAGCCTCCCTGGGGGCAAGTGCTTGGGCCAGGCCAGGGCCTGCTCTTTGAGGGACAGTGGGATCAGGCTACTTCAAAGAGCAGAAGCGACATTCTAACTGGGACCTGGGTCCTTGCCCGTGCTGGGACCTTAGTGAGCATCTGCTGGTGAACCAGTTACCAAGGAAGCCATGTCGGAGACGAGTGTTCAAGACTGAGGATTGATGAGGAGAAGAGAAGATTCTAGGGTCCGTCCGTCGTCTTTGGCTGATGGGACAGTAAGAAATTGAGACTGCAGGGGGTTTTCTCTCACGCGGTGCTAGGAAGCTCTGCGACTATATACAGTGAGAGAAAATGCCAGGAGGATTGTATTCGTCACCTGTCGCTGCAAAATGCTGCGTAACAACACCCCCCCCCCCCAAATCAATGGCTTATAAGAAGAATTTATTTTTCCTGCTTATGGGTCTTTGGGGGGTGGGAGAATCTATTTTAGGCTGTGGTTGGGGGTCGGGTCAGGCCCTGGGTCTTTCCTATTTCTTGGCCCTGTGGTCATCCAGGACTGCTTCTCATGGCAAATGGCAGGAAGGCAAAAGATAAGCCGAACCACACGCACACACTCACAGCCTCTGTTTGCTCACATCCTGCTGGCCAAAGCAAGTTACCATGGCCAGGCCAAGGCCAGCAGGGCAGAGAGGAGGTGCGGGATGCTTTGCCATGCGATGCCCGGGCCGAATGCACCCGCGTGTGCTGAGAATTTCTGGCTGTCCCAAGGTCTGCAGTGGTTCCTAGTTTTTTTCTCTCCCTTATGTAAATATTTGACTTTTTTCTAAAACAAGTAGATACTTCGTGTATCTTTTTGTTTTTTTTTTTTTTCATTCAAGTATCTTTTTCTCTGGAAATCTCAAGCGTCTAGAGAATGTCTGTCTGTCTCGGGCAGAGTTGAGAGTGACAAGTAGGCAACTAGCAGGCTCCACTCTCCCACCTTCTACCCAGGGCAGACATTTCAAATCGATCCCAGCAGCATCCATCACCTCGGCTTCCGCTGTCTGCTCTCTGAGGGCTCAGGTGAGCTCTCAGAGGTCCTTCCAGCCTTTTGATTCTGTCAGGTGTCCTCTTATTTAAAAGTCACAGGATTTGGAGTTCCCATCATGGTGCAGTGGTTAACGAATCCGACCAGGAACCATGAGGTTGTGGGTTCAATCCCTGGCCTCGCTCAGTGGGTTAAGGATCCGGCATTGCCGTGAGCTGTGGTGTAGGTCGCAGACCAGCTCAGATCCCGCGTTGGCGATGGCTGTGGTGTAGGATGGCAACAACAGCTCCGATTCGACCCCCAGCCTGGGAACCTCCATATGCCGTGGGAGCGGCCCTGGGAAAAGCAAAAAGACAAAAAAGCAAACCCAAAAAATGAAAATAAAAATAAAAGTCACGGGGCGATGCTATCTGTTTTGAAAGGCAGAAGGCAAGAGGTCCCTACACATCTGCCCCCCTCCCCCCAAAGCAGAGCTCTTACAGATGTGGTTGGAAATGGCACCTGTCACCTAATGCACATGTCATAAGCCCCCACCAGCTCTCAGAAGTTGCAGCAGGAGAGGGTGGGCGACTAGCAGGGAGGGTGACAGAAGCAGGAAGCAGCCCCTGCCCACTGCTCTCTGCAGGAAAATAGACATGGGAGTCAGCAGTGAGTGACGGAGCAGCGAGTGTTGATGACACCAAGTCGCAGAGCGCCGCCGTCCTCAGGGCCTGGGGAGGCCACGCGTGCACCCCTTGGGCGGCGCGGCGGATCCTGCCAGGTGCCGGAGGGGAGCTGCGTCTCTGGGAGTCAGCACCAGTGCAAACAGGTGCACCCAGGTGGGCAGACAGTGCTAGAGAGCCGGGCTGCGCGTGCACCCTACCCCGCGCCCCTACAGGGCGCTCCATCCACCTCTCAGACGGAACCTGCTCGCGAGGCGGTCCCTGTGCAGAGAGCGTCCCAGTCCTGGGTGTGAGGAAGTGTGAGGGTTATTCTCCCAGAGCACGTGGTATATTCCAGGGACCGATGGGATGATCCATAGAAAAACGGGCTTTTAGTTCCTGCAGGGCAAAGGGAGCCAAACACTAGCATTTGTAGAGTGAGAATTAGTTACCTGTTGCTGTGGAGCACAATTATCACGTCTCAGGGGTGCTGGGCGTCAGAATTGAGGTGGTTCTGGCTGGGGCTCTGTCTCTTGGCGCTGAGGTCGGCTGTTGGCTGCAGTTATCTGGAAGCTTGGCTGGGGCTGCAAGATGCGTTCCCGACGTGGCACTCAAGAGGCTGGCAAACTGTGCTGACTCTTGCACACTAGGGGCCCCAGATCCTCTCCAGAGGGCTGCTGGAGCATCCTCACAGTGTGGCGGCTGGCTTCCCCAGGGCGGGTGGTCCAGGAGACCACGGAGGAAGCTGCCATATCTTTGCTTGGGGCCACCTCTGCCATGTTGCATTGGCCCCTGATTCAGTGTGGGAGAAGTCTGCACATGACACTCGAGGGACCCAGGAGCTGGTTCACTCCGTACCTGATCCCAGCTCACTCTCATGGGTCTCTGTTGCAGCTCGCTGCGTTTCGCACGCTGCTGTTTTCTGCTCTGGGGGAGAAAGAGGAGGCCATGGTGAACAACTACCGCCCACTCCAACCCCTGATGAAGCGGAAGGTCCGTTCGTCCTTCCAGACCCCTGAGGACAGCCCGGCAGCCTGACCTCACTACGTCCAAGCTAAGGGTCCAACTGACGACAAAGTACTGGTTCCCAGGTTTTGGAGTCTGATCCTGTGTAACCTCTGCAATTAAAAAGACAGAAGGAGATCATGATTTTAGCACATGTGCTTTGCAGTCCCAAGGAAAAGAATCACTTCAAAGAAGCCCAAGTGCAGGAGCGCGTGGAGGTCTTGGACCCAGAGCATCTGGGCAGCTCACTGCAGCACAGGGACCTCAGGGGGCCGGCAAGCGCTCCCCCAGGCCCAGGCTTTCCCGTGTCCAGACGGGCGCCCTGTTTCTCGCGTGGTTCCCCGGTGACACAGAGACTGTCCCAGTTCCGAATTCCCGGGCGTATCTGTCTGGGGCTGCTGTGGCAGGTGAATGGGCTGATGGACACAATCCAGCCCATAGCAGCCACACGCTGGGGGCTGAAACAACGGAAACTTCTCGCTCCACAGTTCTGGAGCCAGAAGGCCAAGTTCAAGGTCTGGGCAGGGCCGGTTCCTTTTGGAGCTCCAGGGGAGAATCGCTTCCTCGCTTTCTCCAGCTTCCAGAGGCACCTGCTTCCTTGGCTGGCAGCCCCTTCCTGTGACTTCAAAGCGCAGGAGTTTTCCTAAGCGGTTGCTCAGACCTGCTGCCATTTAATTGCAGTCACACTGGAGGGTGCGGCGTGGTTTCTCACTGTGGTTTTGTTTTTGTTTTTTTTTTAAATTGTGGAAAAATACACATAATGTAAAATTACCCCTTAACCGTGTTTAAGGGCTCAGGGCAGCGGTATTCAGTACACTCAGGTTGCTGTATAAGCATCGTTCCCTCTCCGTTGCTGTCCCCATTTTGTAAGACTGAGACTCGGTCCCTCTTAAACACGAACTCCCCCGCCCCCAGCCCTCGGCACCCCCCCCCCCATCCTACTTTCTGTCTCTGTGACTGTGATGCTTCTAGGAATTAAACTCAGGGGAGTCACACAGTCCTGGTCTTCTTGTGATGGGCTCGTTTCCCTCGGCTTGGTCTCCAGGTTCATCGCCCTGGGAACAGGTGTCCGTGTCCCCTCCCCTTCCAAGGCTGGGCGATGTCCCCATTGGCCATGGTATTTTTATTTTTGTAGCATTAAAAACACCCCCCTCTGGCAGCCGTGCTACAGACAATCTAATCACATTCTCTTCCAACATTACCTGGCTGTCAGATAAACAGTGAGAAACAGCCCGGCCAAGGAGGCACCTGCTCATCTGCTTACCAAGGTGCGGTGAGGAACTGAATCTCATGTGGGGGATAGAGAATAAAAATAGACTTACTAGAGTCCACCACTAACATCTGAACTCAAAGAGAACCTGTATTACGGACGTGGCTGATTTGGGGAGAGCTTGGCCGTGGTCCCCAGCCCCAGAACTCCCTATGGGATCAGCAGTATACAGTCTGGCTTTGGGCTTTTCAGTATTCTGGCACCTGCAACAGAGAAAGTAATCCCCCAAATCCTCATACAATTTTTCCTGAAAAAGTACCACTGCTTCCCACGGCCATCATTTGATAATGCTCTGTCCCCAGGCAGCCCAACGCCTTGAGGTCAGTGTAATAAGACACAGTCATTTTTCACCACAAACCAAGAGGGTTCGGGTGCCCTGGTGATGGTCGGAGCATGGCGTCCACCGTGGCGTGGGCGGACGGCTCTAATCACAAGACCGAAGGTGCCCAGGAGGGAGGGAGTTCTGGAAGGTTTAGTGTGGACCCCAAATTGTTTCTCATCTTTTGGGAAAAGGTAGCCATTCCTGAGTCTCAAGTGCAGTGAACTTCAGCCCAGAAGGAGAGTTTCTTAAGGCCATGATAATAAAGGGCCACCAATTAGGGGACCACCCCCCCCCGCCTCCCTGTCATAAGGACCCTGTGATGACACTGGGCCCCCCAGAGACCAGCATCATTTTGTATCTTGAGATGCTTCATTAATTGATTGATTGATTTTGTCTTTTGTCTCCATGTCAAATGGAGGTTCCCAGGCTGGGGGTTGAATCAGGGCTGCAGCTGCCAGCCTACACCACAGCCACAGCAACACTAGATCCAAGCTGCATCTGCAACCTACACCACAGCTCATGGCAACACTGGATCCTTAACCCACTGACCGAGGCCAGGAATTAAACCCACAACCTTATGGTTCCTAGTTGGATTCATTTCTGCTGCTCCACGACGGGAACTCAGAGATGCTTAATTTAATCCAAGCTGCAGAGGCCTTTTGCCACGTAAGGTCACACCATCGGGATGTGGATGCTTCCTCTGATGGTGGTATGTTCCAGAACTGCCCTGTACAGAGCCCTCGCTGATGGCGAAATGTTTCAGAACTGCCCTTGGGAGTTCCTGTCAGGGCTCAGCGAAGAGGAACCCAGTTAGTATCCACGAGGATGCAGGTTCAATCCCTGGTCTCTCTCAGTGGGTTAAGGATCCGGCATTGCCGTGAGCTTTGATGTAGTTTGCAGATGTGGCTCGGATCTGGCGTTGCTGTGGCTGTGGAGTAGGCTGGCAACTGCAGCCCTGATTCAACCCCCAGCCTGGGAACCTCCATCTGACATGGGTGTGGCCCTAAAAAGACAAAAAAAAAAAAAAAAAAAAAGAGCTGCCCTGTGCACAGCCCTCTCTGTGATGGTGGAATGCTCTGGAACCTCACTGTCCTCCAGGGCAGCCCGTGGGCACATGCGGCCATCCAGCACTTGCAGTGAGGTGAGTGCGGCTGAGGGGCTGAATTTAACTGAAACATCACATGTGACAGGCCAGTGGCCATTGTGTGACTCTCTGTCTTGACCTGGTGTTTGAAAAGCTGTTGAGTGAACTCGGCGTTGATGCCCTAACACACTCGCGGGGCGTATGTTTACACCCCAATTTAGAGAAAGCACTTTGCTGCCCCCTCTGGAGCTGAGGTGTCTGAGACTGCAGACAGGACACAGCTCTGCCCTGGATCCAACTCGCATGCTTCCCAGAGCACGTGGAGCGGGATGTGGGGGTGCCGGGGGGGGCGCTGGGGTGCAGGGGCTGCAGAGGGATCAGGGCCTGGGCTCACCTGGTGGCGGCCTGGCACACAGCCCCCTAGCATCTTTCCTCAGCTTCCCCAGGCATCGCCAAGATAGGTGGGCTGTCTTCACTGAGGCGGGACACAGGTAATCCCTTCTCGACAAAGATGGATTAAAATCATTGTGTTTCGGCGTTCCCGTCGTGGCTCAGCGGAAACAAACCCAACTAGTATCCATGAGGACACAGGTTTGATCCCTGGCCTTGCTCAGTGGGTTAAGGATCCAGCGTTGCCGTGAGCTGTGGGGTAGGTCGCAGACGCGGCTCAGATCCTGCATTGCTCTGGCCGTGGCTGTGGTGGAGGCCGGAGGCTACCGCTCTGATTCCACCCCGAGCCTGGGAACCTCCGTGTGCCGCAGGTGCAGCCTTAAAAAGACCATCATCATAATAATAATAGTCACAATTGTGTTTCGGCGGCTTTCAAAGGATCAAGTTCAGGGGTGATGCTGGCAAAAGTGGATCACCTTGAAAGACACGAAATAGGCGTTGAAAAAGAAACGAGATGAGAAACGACACGTTTCTGGTGAGCGTCTGAGCGGACGCCCCACTCCGGGATTATCCAGCATCAGCGGGAGTTAACCTAACGACACGGCTGCCGCCAGCCTCGACAGTGACCCAGCGGGGACTTGCGCTTAGTGTCGTCAGGGACCGTCCACACCCCTCAGCCCCACCGTGTGTCAGGACCACGCGGAGGCCCGGCCCGACCCCCGGGGCTTGTGGTCCCCCCGGTCTGAGGAGTGGGGGGGTTTTTCCAAGCGACCGTCGGGTGGGCGGGCGTGAGGCCACAGCGGTTAACTTGCTCTAATGAGCTCTGTGAAAGTTCTGGACTCTCACCCAGGTCTTCCTGGGAAGGTGGAGGCTCTTACCCAGGAGAAGGCAGAGCCGGCAGCAAGCCCCCCCTCGGCCCCCAGGCCACCCTCTGGGGCCTCTTTTGCTCCTGCCCCTCTGATGTGTGCCGCTCAAGAAAAGAAGTGGCTCACGGCAGAAACGCAAAGCCCTGAACTTGACACTTGAGTGGGAGATCTTGCTGTCCAATGACCTGCGGCTACGCTCGGATGGAAACTCCATCCCCAAAGGCGCCTGTGCAGCCGTCCGGCAGCTTAGGAGGGTGGCTGTTCTCAGCGGCAGAGGGAAGGATCGCAACTGGAGGGGCGCTCTGGGTTGGGACTTGGGAGAAGGGTAGAGAGTAGCCATCATCAACTGTCCATGGGCCGTCCATCCCACAGGGACTTGGGGACAGAGAAAGGCCGCTGTGCAGAGGGACTCGCAGGAGAAGAAAGGACACGGGGCCCTGAGTGGGACTCCACCTGCCAGGCCACCGTGACACCCAGTCCCAGCCAGAGCCCCGAGAGCAGGTGGGTGGCTCATGTCCATAGCGGGCTCTACTCTGCGTGCGCAGAGGTCTGTCTCCCGGTAGACACTCTGCTTCGTAGGCTGTTTCTCAAGTCTGGTGTCACCCCGGGGACACCGAGACGCTCCCGGGAGCCACACGGGGCCCAGGCGGTGCAGCAGAACCGCAGACACCCAGAGGAAGGGCGTCGATGTCACCCTCACAGCCGCGGCACAGAAAACAAACACGGTGCGGCCGCTCCCTGACCTTGGCAGCGGCCAGACGCGGAGGCCGAGGGCTGCGGGTCCGTGGGAACGGCCCTGGGATGCGATTGCAGTTTAGGATTAGGCTGCAGAATCCCTGGCCCAACCTTAAACTTCAAAGCTTCCCCCCTTCGCTTTTATGTTACCTTCTCATTTTGTGAAAGTACAAATGTGGGCAGCTGCCCACCCCTGCCCCACTGTCCCTTCTGTGACAACCTCAAATCTGGCCCCTTCCCACCCCGGCCATCCCGGGGGGACACCCTACACTCCTACCTCCTGACAGCTGCTCCTTCTCCCCTCCTGCCCCCCCTCCACACACACACACCATAGGAGGCCTCCCTGGAGCCCCTGGATGGCGCCTGGTGTACAGCTGCACCCCAGCAATAGCAGGTCCCTCGTGCTGCAGGGCTTGTCCCTCCTGCCTAAAGGCCTCCATCCACCAGCTCTAAGGCCAGCCTCGGGGAGTCCCCTGGAGCCACCACACCTTATCCCCACATCCAAGGCACAGCAGGTGCTGTTGGTGGCGCCCCCAGCCCAGCCCCAGCCCCAGGTGCCACACCCACTTCTGTCCTCCATTCTCTGTGTTTGCATGGCCCCCGGGCCGCCCCACTTCTAGCTAGAATTACATTGCCAGCCCCTCCAGCATCTCCCTGTCCCCACCCAACCTGTTCTGCTCTTAAGGGTGCAGAGTGTGGGGAGGGAACATCAGCCTGGCCGTTCCGCTTCCCTTTGCTAAACCGAGGCTTCCGTCACACTTGGGGTTAAGCGTGAGCTTCTTCCTGCATGATCTGGACCCCAAGCTCCCTTCCCACCCACTTCTGAGCGCAGCTCCCCACTTGGGCTGCCATCCAGTCTCTGTGCTCGGGCCCCACGCTTCCTCCTCCTCTTCCTCGCAGCCCCAGCTGTCCTGTCCCCTGACTTCTGGGTCTGGGCACCAGTGCCTTCTTCACATGGGTACCTCGCTGGCAGCTTGCTTCCCCGAGGGTGGCGTCCTCACCCGCTTGCTCGCAGCACTAAGTAGAGACCCGTTTGGTGGACAGTGACTGAGGCGCCCCTGCTCTGAGAGCCAAGTGCCACGGCCGACCCCAGAGAGGCACACGTGCCGCCTCAGCTCCCTCGACAGGCTGTCCCCTCCTGGGATAGCCCTTCGCCTCCAGCTCTGCTCCTGAACGTATTTTCAGGCTCAGCCCGAAGCCCCCTCTCCTGTGACACCTCCCGTAACCCTGTGCTGTGCACCTCCCGCTGTGTGTGGTTTCCGACCATCCCTGCTCTCGGGGCCTAGAAGCCCTCCGCAGGCCATTCCCGAGGTAGCGATCGTGACATGTTAGCTGAGCAGGTGGAAGAAAGGCAGGGTGTCAGATGCTTCCGGTAACAATCAGAAATTCACCTCCGGCCAGGGAATCTGATGCTCATAATTCGAGAAGTCCAGAGAAAATAAACACAGTGGAGCAGGTGTGGATCTGCCTGGAGCAGGTATAGAGCAGGTGCGGAACAGGTGTGGAACAGGTGTGGAGCAGGTGTGGATCTGCATGGAGCAGGTGTCGAGCAGGTGCGGAACAGGTGTGGAGCAGGTGTGGATCTGCACATGGAGCAGGCATGGCTCTCCATGGAGAAGGCAGGGAGCCGCCACCGTGTGCGGCCCTCCCAGGAGGAGATGCCGTATGTACACAGTAGCTGACAACATCCTCCCAGACATTTCTGACATGTGGACTTGAACTCGCCTCCCAAAATCTGCCTTGGCAGCTGTGACCTAACGGGTACAACATTTCCCCTCGACCTCTGAGCTGGGCGCTGGGAGGAGGGACAGGAGCCCATGGGAGCAGCTCTGGGAACCATGGCAGCCAAGAGCAGGTCCCTCCCGACGCAGCGGTACCTGCGCCGCTGGGAGGCTGGCCCCGCTTAGCGCCCGTGGGATGCAGGCTGCCCTCTGCTCCCCGTCCAAGACCAGGAGGGAGCAAGGTCAGCGAGAGAGGCAGTTCGAACCCACATTTCCTGGCATGCGGGCTGGGCTTACACCTTGGAGGCTGAGCAGTAGAGATGCCTGGCTCCTGTGTCTATGTTCAAATGCGTGTCAACAGGAAAAAAAGGTTTTCTGTTTCCGCCCGTCTTAAGATACGTTCACCAACTGCTACTCTGAAGATAAAGCCTGTATGTTTTTTCAGGATTGAGATTATTTTCCGTCAGAATGTCCTTTGGCAGTTCGGGAGGGGTTTTTTTTTGTTTTTGTTTTTTTTCTTTTAATAGCATTGACATAGGGAAATTATTTTTAAGCAAAGTGTAATCTTCTGATCCTTTTTACTGATTTCTGGAAATCCGGGGGTGGGGGGCCTTACAGGTTTCCAGGTCCCTGAACACATAAACACGGTTCACAGGTGTAGACATCAAAACGGACAGGATACTCAGGTTTGTCGCATTCATCCTCTTTGCATGTCCTTTGATGTGTTTCGTAATGAAACACACAGCTTCACCCCGATTTAACATTGCTCTGTAGCAAAGACCCCCCGCCACCGCCAGGATGTATGGTTAGTGAGCCAGACACTCGGGGGGACATCACGGATAGAAACAACACAGCAGCCTTGGTCCGGGTGGTCCTTGTATAGCGAGCCAGTGGGGGAGGGGCTGCAGGGCACCAGGGTTCCGGGGAAAGCAAAGCGGGTCAGGAAACCCCCGCCACATCAGGGACCTCACTGAGAAGGTGACATCTGAGCAAGGGTTTGCGGGACGTGAGGGGGGAGTCATGCAGATACTGGGGATGGTTCTGGAAAGTTCAGGGGCAGCAGAGGACCCGCGTGGCAAGGACGAAGTGAGCCAGGGGCCAGGTGGCAGGGGAGGGGGACACGTCTAGAGTGGGGCTTGGGGGCTTGGCTCCGACGGGGCGTGAAGACAGCTGCAGGGCGGAGGCACCTGTCACCACGCAGGCTCTCGAAGCTGGGAGAAGCAAAGCTGGCAAACCGCCCCAGGCTGAAGCCCGCAGGCAGTGGCGGTGAGAGGTGCTGCGTTGTGCTCTCCAGGCCAGCTGGCTGCGGGTGTGCAGGAAAGTGGGCGTCAAGGGGAAGGCCAAGTGCAAACCGCTGGGGATGGAGCTACCCAGGAGGCAGGGGGCGGGGCAGAGGGACAAAGCCAGTCAAGGCTGAAGACCTCCCACTCCCCCTGCAACTCCAGCTACTTTTTTTAAATTGCATTTTTATTGAGTGGCTATTTTAAGTTGTGAGAGCTGCGCTTTTAGTTCTTAGCCCTTTTGTTTTCGCATTTCCCACTCATTTCTAGAAACTGCAAAGGGCAGAAAAGACTGAAACAGCGGCGTATGCTGAGTGGAGGCAGATGGTCAGACCCTTGGCCGGCGGGGCAGCCCCATGGGCCAGGTGGGCACAGGAGCAGGGGAGTCCAAGCTGCTTTGGGGTGACGCACATGTCACCCCACTCAAATGGACTGCTCGGTCGTCGGGCACAGGGGGCAGGGCCTCGCCTGGGACCACCTGGGTTCTCCCAAGAGAGCAGACGCAGCCGAGACCTGCCCACCCCTGTGTCCACTTGATGGAGTGAGCCTGGCACCCAGTCCTTCCTGCTGGCCGAGCTGCCCCGGGGAGCCAGCCAACCGCGCTGAGCTGCCTCCCTGCCCCAGCCCTTCACTCCAACCATCCCAGAGGTGGCCAGTCCAAGGGGGGTTTGACCTGCAAGCTGACATCAGGGTCAGTCCTCCCTGTCCCTGGCCAGGAGCTGGTTCTCCAGGCACTTTGCCCAGCTGTGTTGGCTCTGCAACCCCTCGTCTCCATCCCTCAGGAAAGGCCAGGTTGTCAGGAAGCGGGTGGCACAGGGATGCAGGTGACGAGGGAGAGACTGGGCCATGCAGCCTATAGCAGAGGGTCTGTCCTGCTTCTTCCAGCCTCTGGGGTCACTGGTGATCCTTGGCTGGTGGCTGTGTGCCTCCACCCTCTACAGCCACCAGCCCTGGCTGTCCCACCCTCACACGGCCGTTTCTTCAAAGGACACCAGTCATGCTGGGTTAGCGGCTCCGGGATGACCGAGCCTTAACCAGTTGTACCTGCAGCAACCCTATAGCCAAAGGCGTCCACATTGTGAGGTTCTGGAGTTCGGACCTCAACATCCTGTTCGGGGGGACACCTTTCAACCCTAACAGAGGGACAGCACAACAGCTGCTTCCTAAAGGAGCCTGTGCAGGGGGTGCAGGATGGCCACCGAGAAAAAAGGTGCCAACTGCATTTCAAAGGTGCCAAGAAATCGAGCTGAGACCCTGGCCACTAGACCCAGGCTCTGGAGTGAAGCCAGGAGGACCCCAAATCCCAAAGCCAGACCCACAGGGGGAGTAGCCAACGTCAAGGGGTGATTAGCTGTCGCCAGAGACTGACAGGCCATGAACACCCCCTGGCCCGGAACCATGGGGTGGGTGCACTTGTCCTCAGAGAGAGGTAGGCGCTGGGCAGGGGCTCAAAAGGGTCTGCAGTAACTGCTGAGTGGGGGGACACAGAGCAGAAAGCAAATGAGGCTCATTCCAGGGGCTCAGCAGGTGCATGACACAGACATGCCTGCTGCCGAGACAAGGGACTGTATCTGAAGATGTGACCACACCTGGACAAGTGACGACACCTGGACAAGTGACCGCACCGGGACAAGTGACCACATTTGGACAAGTGACCATACCTGGACAAGTGATGACACCTGGACAAGTGATGGCACCCAGACAAGTGACCGTATCTGAAGAAGTGACCAGACCTGGACATGTGACGACACCTGGACAAGTGACCGCACCTGGACAAGTGACGACACCTGGACAAGTGACCAGACCTGGACAAGTGACGACACCTGGACAAGTGACGACACCGGGACAAGTGACGACACCTGGACAAGTGACGACACCGGGACAAGTGACCACATTTGGACAAGTGACCGCACCGGGACAAGTGATGGCACCCAGACAAGTGACCGTATCTGAAGAAGTGACCACACCTGGACAAATGGCCACATCCGCCAGTCTCTCCACGTCTCTCCTGACACGTGTTCCAGCGCCCGCTCTGCTGGGGAAGAAAGTCAAGGGTTGGACCCAGGTGGGATCCGGTGCTCAGCTGGCCTGTCCACTGGCCCTGGTCATGCCCTCTCACCAGCCCACCAGCCGCAGCTCCGTCCGGAGTGGGGGATTCACCCTGGCCCTCCCACCCATCCAGAGGCCGGGGTTGACACTTCCTACTGCACAGAAGAGGAAACGCAGTCTCCAGAAGCTGAGCACCGGCCCTCCCTGGACCCTGGTAGGAGGCAGCATTGGAACCCAGAACCTCTAACTGCAGGCCTGCGTGGGTTGCTTAGGTAAAAATTCACGTGATATAAAATTAACTGAGAGTTCTCTTGTGGCTCAGTGGGTTAAGGGTCTGGTGGTGTCACTATAGAGGCTCAACTTGCTGCTGTGGCACAGGTTCCATCCCTGGCTTAGGCTGGGGATGTGGCCCCCCAAATTAAAATTAAATTAAAATTAACCATATGCCAGAAAGAGAAAGACAAATACCATATACTATCGCTCATGCGTGGAATCTAAAATATGGCACAAACGAACCTGTCTCCAAAACAGGAACCAATCACAGACATGGAGAGCAGACTTGTGGTTGCCAAGGGGGCAGGGGAGGAAGCAGGACGGACGGGGAGTCTGGGGTGAGTCGATGCAAATTATTACATTTAGAACAGATAAGCAATGAGGTCCTGCTGTACAGCCCAGGGAACTCTATCCAATCTCCTGGGATAAACCGAGATGGAAAATATTAAAGTAAAATAAATAAATGCCGACTTTTTATTTAAAAAAATTAAATGTGGTACATGTTTAACCAAAGACATTGAACCCTTCTGAAGTGGACGGCTGGGTGACTCGCAGCCTCCCATCGACGTGCAACCTTCACCACCCTCTGTTTCCAAGACATCTTGTCGCCAGGAAGAAAAAAAGAGGCCCTGCTACCAGCCGGTCCCCCCCCCCCCCGGCCCCCGCCCCAGCAACCCCGGCGATGCTCTCCCTGTCTGCCCAGGTTCACCTTTTCTGGACATTTCATACAGATGGAACCAGACGCTGCCACGCGTCCAGCACTTTCCCCGAGCACAGGGTTTTCAGGGTCCGTCCACCTCGGGGCGGGTCAGTCCCTCACGCGCTCCCGTGGCTGAGTGACAGTTGCTCTCTGCAGGGGCCACATGCTTTCTCTATCAGCTGGCAGGCAGGACCGAACTCTCAAACTCCGTTTCCCACTAGTGCTCTTCCGGCATCTTCCATGAGCAAGGCCGGCTTTCTGAGCAAAAGGCCAAACCTGCGGGAATCATGACCCTCGCAGCGGCCGGTCACAAGCCCAGGACAGCAATAAAACCCAGGCAAACTCTTTCTCTGTTGGTTTGTTTGTTTTTTCTTTGTTTTGTCTTTTTGCCTTTTCTTGAGCTGCTACCACAGCATATGGAGGTTCCCAGGCTAGGGGTCTAATCGGAGCTGAAGCCACCGGCCTACGCCAGAGCCACAGCAATGCAGGATCCAAGCCGTGTCTGTGACCCACACCACAGCTCACGGCAACATCGGGTCCTTAACCCGCTGAGTGAGGCCAGGGACCGAACCCGCAACCTCATGGTTCCTAGTTGGATTCATTAACCACTGTGCCACGGCGGGAACTCCCATGGCTGTGGTTTTCATCCGTCTGAGAATCCAAGCGGGATGCCCTGAGTATGTAGAGTCCTCTTAGGTCCTGGCTCTTCTTTCAAGGTCACATTTTTCCCTGGGAAAAAAAATGTACCCAATAAATCCTCTACTGATGTGAAAGTCCCCCCACCCCACCCCGCCGCCCGCCACCACCCCCGTGGGGCTGCCCTGCTGTGTTTGTTCTCACTCGTGTGGGACACGTCTGTGTTCTTTTCACCTAGCGCGTGTCTTTTCTTCTGGAAATGTGTTTTGAAAAAGCCATGCTTTCGTGGTGCCTCGCTGTTCTGTCCCTGTCTGCAGGCTTGAAGAGGTGGGGCTGCCCTCAGCAAGCGCCCAAGGTACGTTCTGTTTCCCAAGCCGGTGTGGGTACAGCACCACCACGTCGGGGCTGTTGAGGCCAGGCCAGGACGACGAGCTCTTTTATGTCATTTAATTCCCGCATCGACCATGGAGACACCCTGCTCGGGGTCCGGGCAGCGGCTGGAGGGAGAGGGCAGGCGGGGAGTTTGGTGAGTGGCCGCTGGTGACCCGTCTGTGGTAGGCGCAATGCTTACTCAGGCCACCACACCACCTGGCTTCCAGGACCAGACTGGTGAGCATGTGAATTCTGCCGGCCACACGTGGGCTTTGTTTCAGCTGTTCCTGATGGTTCCTGACAATTTCATTTCCCCCGCTGGAAAACCCCCATCCTTGGAGCCAAGGACATGTGACTCCCTGCATGAGGAGCCGTCTCATTTGCTCCCTCCCAGCTTCCTGCCTCCTGGCTGCCATCGTGGTCACTTCCAACTAGACAGACCTGGTCGGAGAGGCCCTGTCGGAGAGGCTGCACACACCCGTGTCCTTTCAGCCGCACACACCTAAGACGGAAGTGCTGTTACTTGCCCCTTGTCACAGGTGTGGAAGCTGGGGACAGGTTGACCCCACCAGGGCTCCCCTTGGGAGCCTGGGCCACCAGCCGCTCTGTGCACATGTGAGTAAGTGCGGTTCTGGGCCAGCTGTCCAGGCCAGAGTGCCCACGAGCGCAGCCCTTGAAGGGAGGCAGGCATCCCGAACCCTGTCTACGCACCACCTGTCGGAGCAAAGGTCTGTCTACACAGCAGGAAACCACACTAAATGGATGTAAGCTCTATTTGTCTGCAGAAACAACAGGTGAAGAGAAGCACACCTGCTGGTGACCTGCGCTTGCGGTGTTTACAAAGGACGTGGAATCCACTTCTGCCCATGAGATTTTTAAGCCCATTCCACACTCTCCTCGGGCAGGGGGCCCCAAATGCCAGACTTTGTCCCTCTCCAGCAACAGTCAGACAAGCAGGAGGAAGTCTTTATAGATGCTCCTGTTTCCCCAGAGAAGATTGGAGGAGAGAAAGCTGCCGTTGCGTTTGGAAAGGGAGGCAGGACTACCAGGCAGCACCTGTGCTCACAGCTACATTTTTTTCAATTTGGGGGACCCGTAAAAACGGGACTTTTTAAGATGAACCGCCTAAAAATAGTATAGCCTCACTGCAGATAGTTTAGAAACAACAGGGAAATATGGAGAAGAAAAAATTCCTAGCTCACACCCCAACCCCGGCCCCACCTGGAGATGGAGGCTGTTGCCATCTTGGCATAAAGGTCACCATTTACCGCCCATTTGCCACCACCTCTACGAGCGGTTGCTGCTTATCAAGTTGTTCTTTGGGGACAGACGCTTTCCCTGGGTTAGTTCATTGGCGGTAGGTCCTATGATTCCCATTTTATAGAAAGTGAAACGGAGGCCCAACAAGGGGTAGGGTTTGCCCAAGCTCCTCCAGGAGGTGTGCAGTGGGGCCCAGGCGGGAACGTGGGGCGTCTGGCTGTCAAGCCCATGATTTCTGTTGCTGCCATGCCATACCCTCCCTTCCTTTCCCCCCAGTTTAATTGGTGAATAACCTTGTATTAGTTTCAGATGCACAGCATAATGATTTGATATTTGTTTATATTGCAAAATGATCACCCAGGACGTTTAGTTAATATCCATCCCTCCCGTAGCTACGATTTTTCTTCTCAGGATGTGAACCTGTAAGATCTACTCTCTCGGCAACTTGCGAATACACAGTCAAGGCTTTTGCTACCACTGGTCACAATGCTTTGCCTTAGACCCGGAGCTCATTCGTCTTACAGCTCAGAGCTTCTGCCTTTAAGCTTCACCCGCGTCCCCGCCCCCGCCCTGTTTTCAGCAGCCCACATTTTGCCATCAGGAATCTGAAAATCACTTAGGGTTTGGACATGACAGGAGAGATTCAGAGAGCCGGCAGGAAAAGCTTCTAGAGCACGCCCTACGTTGGCCCCACGTCCAGCCTCTCTTCCTACGACAGGCTTCTCGCTCCCAGGATGGGATCCAGAGCCTCTGAACCCCAAACAGGAGAAAGAGGCTTACCCGAAGGGGGTCACAGTCAACAGCCCCTACAGAGAGGCAGCTCTGCCACTGAAGCCCTGCCTGTTTGCTCCAAGGCAGCTCTGCTTCTCCAGGGCTAACACTCCCTGTTCTGAGAGGCCCCGGAAACCTTCCCCCACGAAGAGGCAGGTGGCCTTGGGGCCAGATCGCATCCTGCACCTGAGAAACAGGAACTACCCGTTCCTCCAAAAACGGTGGTCCTCCCAGATCTCAAAATGTAGAGTGGGGTCCCTGCTCAGCGGGAACACCCGAGGGTCCAGCCATGGGGTTTCGGAAGGTGATTCTCCAGCCCTCCATCCACTGCGGGACATGGCGAGCTGGAAAAGATTCTTGTTTGCCCTGGTTTTTAATGGTTACAGTGTATTCCGCCAAGCGGATACAGCAAAGTTTACAAGGCAGCTGGTAGGACATTTGGGTTATTTCCAATATTACCTCCTGCGTTTTTTAAGACTACAACAAACAACCATGTAGCCCAAACAGAGCACGTCCTTTACTGCTTTAGAGCAATTTCTAGAAACGGAACACTGGTCAGATGCACCACATGGCTTTAAGCCTTTAACAGAAACTCCAAAGCTTCCCCTGTAGAAATTCCCAGCTTCTCCACCAACTCTGGTGGGAGCAGACAACACAGTGCCGGTCGTGGCTGGCTGTCCCTGGAAGGAGCTGAGTGAGCTGGTTGAGTCGCCCTTGGACTCAGAGCTCCTTTTTGTCATCTCACCAGTAGATGGCGCTCTTTGCTAAGTTTGTGCTTTTTGTTTTTTTGGGGGTTTTTTTTTTTTTAGAGTTGAGTTCTGGGTAAGGGTTTACTTCAACTTGCACTAGGCAGGTCTGAGACAAACATGTTTTATTATATATACGTATCCCAAGGCAAGTTTGCCATTGGAAATCTAGGGTGGTCTCATGAAAACTAAGTAGAAACTGACAGTGATGGCGTAACTGCCGTGGGATGGTAGAAATGCCCCTGGGGTGTCCTCACCCTCCCGATATTCCGTCTGGCACGGCTTCCCAGGAGCCCCCACAGGAGGCGCCAATGGTCCACGTGCACATCCCGCCCGTCCTCCGCCGCCCTTGTTAGTTGTACTCCAGGAAAGCTGGATGGGACTGGCCCGCTTCTCTGGCCTATCAGGGTTGTTAATTTCACACTCTCACATGCAATGCTTGACTGCATCTGGGGCGTCTAGAGGAGGCACTTGCTGTCATGGGCCTGGAGCCCAGTGCGGGGGCCTGCACAGGGGACGAACCTGCAGGTGTCAGCGGCAGGAACACCAGGTGGAGGAGTTTGGGACCCTCCTTGAGAGCATTGCCAACTAACTGCCTTCCACGTGAAACTGAAGGGCATGCTGAGATGGTCACGTCTTAGCTGTGAATGGCCTAGAGGTAAAGAAACAGCAAGGGGTGGGTGCAGCATGACGGGAAGTACACCAGCTGAGTTCAGGCCCTGAAGGATGGGGCTGCAGCCCACCTCCTGGTCAGAAAAGGTCCCTTGCTCTGCCAAGCCTCCACATCCTCGTCCACAATGAAAGTGGCACTTCCTCCATTAAATAAGAATGTGCACACCCGGGGCTCAGCACAGCGCCTGATAAAGGCTCAGGAAGTCCGCTCAGCCCTTGGTCTTCTGGCCTCCCGCCAAGCGGCAGCCTCTGAAAAGACAGCGGGAGAACAAGAGCAGAGAGATGACTTTTGATTCCCCCCCGGAGCCACCAACTTAGACATCTTGCACGTTAGTATTTGTGTGATGGACAGGTCATTGGACTGGACCGTCGCAGATGAAGGGCTGGCATGTTGGGGGGGCCGGGTTTGACTGGTGGGATGTGGAAGGTCCAAATGACACGCCCTGGGAGCCCCCGGGGGCTCAGGGGGTTAAGGACCCAGCGTTGTCACCGCTGTGGCTCTGGTTACTGCTGTGGTGGGGGTTCGATCCCAGGCCTAGGAACTTCTTCATGCCACGGGCACAGCCAAAACAAACTAGCAACACTAATGGCTCACCCTGGCTAAACTCCCCTGAGATGGGACTCTAAATTCTTTCCCTGTGCGCATGTCAGCTTAATCCACAAGTATTTCTTTCTTTCTTCTTCTTCTTTTTTTTTTTTTTTTTTGGTCTTTTTAGGGCCACACCTGCGGAGGTTCCCAGGCTAGGGGTCCAATCAAAGCTGTAGTTGCCAGCCTACACCACAGCCACAGTAACTCGGGATCCAAGTCATGTCTGTGACCTACACCACAGCTCATGGCAACGCCAGATCCTTAACCCACTGAGCGAGGCCAGGGATCCAACCCGCATCCTTATGGATGCTAGTCCGGTTTGTTAACCACTGAACCACGACGGGAATGCCAATCAGCAAGTATTTCTCATCCTTTCCTGTTTCTAAGCCTGAAATGATTGGGCTTCCTGCACGTCCTCTTCTGATTCTGACCACTAGTACCTGGCCACACTTCCTATCCAGAAATCTGGAGTTCTTTAAGAATAAGGCTCAAGGAGTTCCCGTCGTGGCGCAGTGGAAGCGAATTCGACTAGGAACCATGGGGTTGCAGGTTTGATCTGTAGCCTCGCTCAGTGGGTTAAGGATCTGGCGTTGCCATGAGTTGTGGAGTAGGTGGCAGACGTGGCTCGGATCTGGCGTTGCTGTGCCTATGGTGTAGGATGGCAGCTACAGCTCCGATTAGACGCCTAGCGTGGGAACCTCCACATGCTGCGGGTGGGGCCCTAAAAAGACAGAAAAGACCAAAAAAAAAAAAGAAAGAAAGAAAGAAAGAAAAAAAGAATAAGGCTAGAGCCCCTTCATCTTGCAGCCTACCTTTGGATATTCCAGCTAGATGTGGGGGAGGGGTTCTCACCGTGCTCCTTCAGGGAATCCCTGCTTTATCAATTTAGCTAAGCTTCTGCAGATTCCTGGTTTTCCAGCACCTCTCGCTGTTTCTCAAAGCCGCGCCCTGGATGCTGCTCTTTGGCAAGGAGGTTTCCCTTGGGATAAACATGGGAATTTCGGAGCCCAGGAATGAGCTCCCATGAGGCCTCCAGGGCTTCCCTCTTCTCTGAGTTCAGGACCCCAGGCCCAACCTGGAGCTTCCTCCAGGGGCTCCCGCTCAGTTCTGATCATTTTCGTAGCGCCCAAGCCCCTAGGATGAGCAGATCCTATCACCTCAGGAACAGGAAGCCAGAGCCACACCGGGCCTGGGCGCACTCCAGGGGGCAGGCAGGTCTTCTCTGAACCCCAGAGCCTCCCCAAATCCCACCCATCCTGTGCTGTGGCCTCAGGTTGGCCCTGCCGTATCGCCCAGGCCCACACTGCAGCATCGAGGTCCCTGGGTGCTTGCTCTGGGCCACTGCGGGCGCTGGCGAAGAGGGCAAGGTGCCTGGCCCTTCACGTGCGCGAAGCGCTGCGGGTATCCGTCCGCCAGGCTCGGTGGGACGCGGTCAGCACGCTCCACTTGCGAGGAGCCGGGCTGAGGTCCTCCGGTACACCGCGGGGCCAGGGCCATCCGCGTCCGCCAGGTTCGGGGACGCGGCCGGGGCGCTCCACGTGTGGGGCACCGGCCTGGGTCTCCCGGGACCGCGCGGGACCGGGACGGCCCGCCACGCTTGGCTGCACGCGGTCGGCGCGCTCCACACGGGGAACCGGCCGAGGCCTCCCCGGACCACTTGGGGCCCAGATCGCGAGCCAGCCGCGGCCGGACAGGGTCTGCACGCTCCACCTGCTGGACTGAACCACCGAGCCGGCCGACCGCGGGCGGGGCGGCTGGAGGCGAGGGGCGGGGCGCGCCGCGCAGGCGGGGCTTGGGGCGGGGCCTGGCGGTCGGGGCGGGGCCGGCGGCGGCGTATAAAGGGCGGCGGCGCACCACTGGCTGACGCAGCGGCTTGGCGGCAGCGCCGTGGGAACCGGTTGTCTCCAGTGGGCGGCGCGCGCCCGGCGTCCGGCCCCAGCCCCAGCCCCAGCCCCGGCCCCGCCCTCGCCCTGCCTAGCTCGCGCGGCAGCATGGCGGGCCCCGGCCTGAAGCGGCGCCCGCCGGCGGCTCCCGCGGCGGCCACAGAGGAGGAGCGCCAGGCGCGGGAGCGGATGCTGGCCGCGCGGCCGGCGGAGGGCGAGGGCGTGACCCTGCAGCGCAACATCACCCTGCTCAACGGCGTGGCTATCATCGTGGGCACCATCATCGGCTCGGGCATCTTCGTGACGCCCACCGGCGTGCTCAAGGAGGCGGGCTCGCCCGGGCTGGCGCTGGTGGTGTGGGCCGTTTGCGGCGTCTTCTCCATCGTGGGCGCGCTCTGCTACGCCGAGCTGGGCACCACCATCACCAAGTCTGGCGGAGACTACGCCTACATGCTCGAAGTGTACGGCTCGCTGCCCGCCTTTCTCAAGCTCTGGATCGAGCTGCTCATCATCCGGCCCTCCTCGCAGTACATCGTGGCGCTCGTCTTCGCCACCTACCTGCTCAAGCCGCTCTTCCCCACCTGCCCGGTGCCGGAGGAGGCCGCCAAGCTCGTGGCCTGCCTATGCGTGCGTGAGTACCGGCGGGGGGAACCTGGGGACGCGGGGAGGGGGAGCCGAGATCGCCGCGCGCCCGCGTCCCCGGCTGTCCCCGCACTCCTGGACCATCCCCAGGCCGCCTCCGGCCATCCCCCACATCCCCTGTTCCAGGCCGACCCCGCAGTTTTAGACCTAAGGGCCCTGGGCCCAGAACCCACGTGCGTTTCATTCATTCGTCTCCACCTCGCCTGGAATTCCGCAGTGAGACGGCCAGTAGGTCCCCGCCTCGCGCCTCTGGCCGTAACTCGGCTTAGTCCTTCAGAGGCCTTGGAGCGGAGTAATACCCTGTCTGATTGCAAGGCACCCACGTGGAGCGTCTGAAAAGCGAATTTCCTGAGTTCCCAAATGCTTACTGTTTGTCTAGAGCGATCGTAGTTTTTTTTAAAAAAGCATTTAAACCAGCTTATCAAGAAAGGCTGACTCATACAAAAACCAATAGTAATAAAATTCTGTGTGGGCAGTGAATGAGCTGCACGTTTAGGCAGCACCGTGGAGTCTCCTGAAGGTTGCCTAGTGACTGGTGGAGGAGGGGTGCTTGGCTGCAGCTTACATGTGGGTGATGGGGGCTAGGTTTGGGGGTCCCAGGTTGGGCCGAAAGCAGCCATCAGGTGTAGCCCTAACGTTGGTGGGTAAGGTCCCAGAATGCTGGTGGGCTGTCTTCTCTTGGGATTTCAGGGAAGAAAATCTTTTGTACTAAAAGACATGTGATTTCCTTATCTTTTCTTTGTTTGGGGGCCTCTGGCAGTTTTGCCCCTACCCCTCCGCCAACCTGCTTGCAAGGTGGAAGTGTCCTGCTTTCAGAGCTGCCACCTGCTTTGAGGCTCTGCCCCAAGCTTGGTGGTGCTGGCAGGGCTGGTGTGTGGTTTCCGGATCGAGACACGGGATGGTGTAATCAGTTGGAGCAGCTCCTGGTACTGCTGGGGCTCTGGAGCACAGGGACAGCCTCCTGCATGAGTTCACCGTGTTGCTGGGGGCAGGGCAGTTGGGGGGACGGGGGTGTCCCAGAGCTCTGAGGCACCCTCCAGAAAGTGGTGACCCCAGGAGGCCTGAGACCCTGGTGGCAGCCACACCAGGGAGGGCACATTTTGCCTTTTGAGGCCTCTCCGAAATGAGGATTCCACTTGGAAAAACCTTTGGGCCACGTCTAGGAATAGCCGTGGCTCTAGGCGATCTGCCTGAGGACTGGGGAACCTGAGACTTCCGGTGGGCCTTTGAGAGGATGCTTTGGGCTGAGTCCGAGAAAGCCCCTCTGGGTTGATTTGTGTCACGCCCACGTTCGTCCTTGCTAGGTCCGATTTAAAGTCTCAGCCTGGAGGATCTCGACCTAACACTGTGCTTACAGGGCCAGCTCTCTAGTCTGGAAAAATGGATCCTGCACTTACACAAACTTTGGGTTTAAGCAGGTAAAGCCTCGGAAGAATTCTGCAGGGGCTGCGGGGGGTACATCCTGCCCAGCACTCTGCCTCCAGCGGGGAGGTCACGTGAATGGCAGCCCTTGTGGTGGGACCCTGGGTGACATGCTTCCTGTCCTTCTGAGCCTGTGGAGCTCTTTTCCTCTGAAACCGCACGTGTCTGTGTGTGTGCATTGCTTCTCCTGAAGGGAAGATTTTCGGTTACAAGGGCGATGCTGTCTGCAAGACTGAGCACTTGTACAGGGTCTGGCGTGGGGTGGGGGGCACATGGCCGGAACAGCTGCTCTCCCTTGGGCACAGAGAAAGGTCCAGGGAGGGGGCCTGCCCTTGGGGGCCGCGGAGAAGGCAGTGCAAAGCCATGGAAGTTTCTGAGTGTTGTTTCTTGCCCACAGACTGGGTTCTAGAACCTCTGAGAGGAGAAGGGTCCTCTGTACCCCCAGCCAGCAGCCCACGTGTGCTGGGTGCTGGAGCCAAGCTCCCGGTGTGGCTGCTTGATGGCTTCTGTCCTCTGGGCCGGCCCAGGACGGCGGCTCTCTGTTCATCGCGACTGTGCTTGGCTTTGGTGGTTAGAATGAGCCTGCTGGTGATATAAATGGGCGAAAATCCCTTTTCTTGGAGGTCTGACATAGAAATGATGGAAAGCGGCCCTTTCACGGTGTGTCCCTGGTGTTTGCACGTTTTTAACGAGTCCCGAAGGGGAGGGATTCTAGGTGCGTAATGCCTTCCCACTGGCCTGGGCGTCTGGTGGAGTCTAGGTTTACACGGATCATGAAACTGCTTACTGGTACCGTTTGTTTGAGTTGTGGGGGACGCCAGGCTGGTCTTTGTGGCAGAGCTGAGGTTCTTGCTGACCTGAGTTCTGGTCCAGTTTATCCAACCTCTCTGACTGCCTCTCTGTGGGTCTGGTGGGATCTGGAAAGGCTGGGGGCAGGTGCCACAGAGAGAACGGGCCCCAGGGCAGGCATGTGGAGCCACTGTGGTTCCGAAACACAGCTGTGACCTGATCCAGTCCTGTATCTCTCGGAGAGGCTCTTAAAAGAAGGTTTGAAGGGGCTCCCTTTGCCCTCTGCTCAGTCGGAGCCTGTCTCCATGGCCCAGGACAGGTAGGTGAAAGGACAGTGGCTGCAGACCGGGTGGCCCCCCCCCCCCATCAGTGGTGTCTGCCAGGATAGCCCCCAGACCCCCTATGTGTCACACACATCAGCCATCAGTCTTACAGACCCTGGCAGGTCTGCTGGTGGCTAAGAATGGGACTCTGGGGTCGGGACAGCCCTTCCTGGTGGTCCTTTGTGGGGCCCAGAAAGCACCTGCCTTCTCACAGGAGACAGACGGGGTCGCCAAAGGTCCCCTAGAGTCCCCCCCCAACACACTGTGACCCTGTGTGGAGTGGGGGAGGGGTGTTCAGCTGTGGTTCCTCTGGGCCCGTGTGTCCTGAGATCTCCTCTGCGGGGGGGTCGGGTCAGGAGCCTGCCATCTGCACCGAGATCCAGGTTCGGTTTCGAGAAACCGCGGCCTCCAAGTCTGGGTTTCCTCCTCGGCGACACGTGGGTTCGTGGTGTGGCGGGTGTTTGCGGGGACTCGGGCCATGGCGTATTGCCCGAGCCTGGCTCCCGGGTGGCTGCAGCTGTTTGTCCCCCTGCTCTCTGTCAGGTGTCACCCTTGGTCTCTCGAGCTGCCCTGGAAAACACTCTCCCCTCTTTAAGCAAAACGAAGGGAGGGGTGAAGAGGCAGAGGGAGGCCTGGCGGCTCTGCGTCGGGGCTGGGGGGCTGTCCTGGTATCGTCCTGCGGGCTGGGGCACACCTGCCCCCCGGCAGGGACGGGTGCAGATGCGGCAGGAGGTTGGCTGTGGGCGAGCGAGCCCAGCGGACTCCCAGGTAGGGTTGTGGGGCGGGGTGGTGACCAGGGTCGGGGGAGGCCAGGCTGCCCGTCGAGACCCCTCCCGGTGGTGTGGGCGCCTGCACGACGTGTCCACCACTGTGTCCCCGGGGCCCAGACCAGGCCTGTCACCGCGAGGCCTGCGCGCCACCAACACCCGGCTCAGAGTGCCTGGACGCCTGCCAGCCGCCCGGCTTGAGCCCCTCGCCCCGTGAAGCTGAGGCTTCTGTGTGTCTCCAAGGAGCTGGCGAGCCCAGCATCCCGCGCTGTGAGCTGCGTGCAGACTGCAGCCTGGCAATTAGCGCTGAAATCCGGCTTTCCCCGCCAGACGTGAAAGTGCCCGGGCCTGAGTCATGGGACCGCGGTAGCGGGTGCTTCACAGAGCGCGTGACCTAGGGCAGCGGGGGGCGGCGGGCAGGGTGGGCTCCCTGACCCTCTCGCCGGCCTCGGACCCCTCGCATAATCCCGTGGAATGTGCACACTCTGCCCGGAGCCTCGCACGCAGCACGTTCACTCCAGACTCCCAGCCACTGGGTTCCCAGACCCCCACGGCCTCAGCTTCTCCCGGAGACGGTGCCCCCACGTGACAGCCAGGAGACTGAGGCCACCGGGGGTGGGAGCCCAGGCTGTAGCGCCCTCCCCCCCCCCAGCCATCTTTGTCACCCGCATGGGGACACACAGAGTCTGGTGAGGGTGGAGAGCGGCAGGAGCCCGGGACGGTGTGGTGGCCACACTGGGCACTTGCTGGATCGGGTGCGCAGTGTCTGTCCCGGACCCTGGGAAGCACTGCCCACCCGGGCCTCCCCACCCTGGCTTCGGGGGGTCAGACCCCTTACAGGGAGCCGTCTAGGAAATTGTCCACCTTTCTCTTTGCTTCACGAACGAGCTTCCAGGGCCAGGCGGGCCCTGTCCTGTGCCCACGTTGGTCTCCAGTTCCTGCCCCTCCTTCCGTGACTCACAGCAGGTGCCAGAGACCGGGGGCATGTGAGTCCAGCCCCTGTCCGTGTGACCTTCCTGGGCCCTCGTCTGGATTGCTGGCTGGGGGCCCAGAGCAACCCCTGTCCCCACCGGGGGCTTTGCCCTGTTCTGTCCCTACCAGCAGGACGCTGCCCAGCCCAGCAGCTCCTTGGCTGTGATGGTCGGGACCCTAGCAGGAGGCCCCCACCCATCTTTCTTCAGTCCTAGGGGCTCCTGAATTCCTGCTGGAAGGGTAGGCAGTCCAGGTAGCCTGCACTCCTGTGGCCTCCGGTGGGCTGTCCTACCCTCAGATCTGCCTCCTGGCTAGGTTGTGCCCCTGGGCTGCACCCACGCTTCCGCTGGGGTTCGGGGGGATATACGTGTTCAGAAGGCTTCACCCTGATGGGGGCAGCCTAGTCCACGCTGAGTCACCGTGACCTTGGCTGCTGGCTGACAACCCAATCGTCTGTGAGTCGCCCCAGATGTAGCTAGTGCAGGACCGAGGCCACTGTCCGGAGCCATGGGCCCACGGCAGGCCCCCACTGTAACCCTGCAGCCAGCCCAGTGTTTTGTCCCTGTCCCCGTGAGCTGGTATGGGATTCGGCCCTCAGCATGGACACAGGTCCCCTTCCAGGGGACCGGCTGGCTGTGTGACCTGGGGCCAGGTGCTTGGCCTCTCTGGGCCTGTTTCAGAGAGAGCCTGGGGCAGGGCAGAGCTGGGTGGAGGGTGTATGACTCAGCCTGTCCATCGCAACAGGGGTCTGGTGTCAGAGGGACTGTCCAGGAAAGAGGCACAGCGGAGCAGGTGCGCCTAGCCAGTGGACACCCTGGGGGAGCAGGTGCTTCCCCCACTGCGGTGCAGGAGGTGGGTGGAGGGGGCCTGGCTGGAGCCACTTAAGGCCTGGCTACCCCACGCGGTAGGAGCCACGTGTTACTCAGAGCCGAGGGAAAGGACGAAGGGGGTGTGGGGGAGGGGTGCTGGGGACAGAAGTCCCCCCAGGGAGCCTGAAGGATGGGGCAGGGGGTGAGCGGGTCTGCTCGCCTCTGCTGAGACACAGAGGGACCTCGGGGGTCCGCGCGTGGCCTTGTCACAGGTACAATGAGTGTCCCTTAGTCTTGCGGGGAGGGGACTCTCAGCTCAGCTTCAGTTCCTCTCAGGTCCACACGTCCTGGGGTGGCCCTGCCTGGTTGGGGGGGGGCACGCGAGAATACATCCTGTAGCTTAATGGGGCAGGGGCCGTGGCCGGGACAGGCAGTGCTCCAGGCACGTCGTGCGCAAGACACCTGTCCAAGGCCCTCCCCTCCCCACCCCTAATACAACAGCCTGCTTCAGACTCGGGTCTGAACCAGTGCGAGGCCATGCCCCCTACTCAGCCGGCCCCTCATGGGTTTGTGGAGGGTGGAGCTCTGTGGGTGTTGCCCCCCACCCCCGTGGTGGGTCTCCCTGGCTGCACCTAGCAAGGTGGGAGCACAGTGTGTGGGGGGGAAAGCAGTGGCTGGTGGGGAGCAGGGGTGGGACCTCTCCGGGCAGCCAGAGTTGAAGGACGCTGTTAAGTGTCCAGAGCACTGGAGTTGGACTTAGGAGGCCCGGGTGGACTCGCCCCACTCCCCTGGTGATCGCTGTGTGACTTCCAACAAGTCGGACAACCTCTCTGAGCTCCATGGACCCCAGCTGGCAAATGAAGGTGCTGGGGAAGCTGCAGCAGGTTTGGGTGGGGCTGTGGTGGGAGTTTGCAGGCCCCGAAGGTGTGGGCCGGGGATGAGATTGATCCCAGAGTCCCTGCACATACAGCCTTGGCTGTCCTCAGCAGTGACCGCTCGGATTAGTGACCTGGAGGCAAGCCGGACACTGCGTTTGCCGGTCAGAATTCACCCATGGGGCTGGCAGCGGTATGCCTGTTTAGCTGATGAGGCAGCAGGCTCAAACCTGCCAAGTTCACTGTCCAGAGTCCCACAGCGTGTCAGAAATCTAGGCCAATTTAGGGCGGGGGCTCCTTCCTACGCATCCTGGCTGTTCCTGGGGCCCTGGAAGCGGGGGGCTTGGGAACCTCTGTATTCTGCAGGGCTCTGCTTCAGAAGAACCCAAAAAAGTGAGCCATGGCCCCTAGCAGGGCTTCCTGCCAGCCTCAGCAGACCTCAGAGTGGACTGAATCTGCCTTTTTCTGAGGAGTTTTGAAATGAAGTGTCAACCCTGTCCCAGACGCCCCTGTTCCAGACATGCGGCCAGGGCAGCTCTGTGGCTGGGAGTCACCCAGTCCCGGTTACAAATGGAAAACGTGAAACACATGTTCCAGGGCTGGTTGCACTTGAAAAAGTGGCACAGCCTCTTAATAATTCTTTTTGCAGGAAATCAGTGACTCGACAGGGACGGGGCATTTGAAGGGGCGGTGTCCCGATGGGCCTGAGGTTTCAGGTCTGGCTGCTCCTGGGAGACTGGACCTGGGTTGGGTGCCATCCGAGCAGCCTCAGCCCCTGGCAGTTCCTTTATTTTCCTTCAGTTCTCTGGACACTCTGGAGGCTCCTGTCTTTTCATTTTATTTTACTTCATTTCATTTTATTTCACTTCATTTCATTTTATTTCATTTTATTTTACTTTGCTTTTTAGGGCCACGACTGTGGCATACAGAGATTCCCAGGCTAGGGGTTGAATCCAAGCTACAGCTGCCGGCCTACACCGCGGCTACAGCAACGCGGGATCCAAGCCGTGTCTGCGACCTACAGCACAGCTCACGGCAATGCTGGGTCCCTAACCCACTGAGCCAGACCAGGGATTGAATCCACAACCTCATGGTTCCTAGACAGATTCGTTTCCACTGCACCATGACGGGAACTTGGAGGCTCTTGAGCGGGGTAGATCCGAAGCCAGGCTGCCGCCCTGAGCGGGCTCCGCATTCGAGTGTGTCCGGCGGTGAGGCCAGCCTTCTCACTTGTTTGCGTGCCACTGGCTCCTGTGTGTTCACTGTCTTGGAGCTGGTAGAGGTGACTTACCCGTCATGAAGTCACCCCCCGGGTCTCCACGGGGTCCTGGGAACTCTGGCGTTGGTGTCCCTGAGCTGTGTCGGAGGTAGGGACCTGCCGTATGAGGTTGTCCCAGGCGACGTCTGGGTGTCCAGGGCCGGGGCGCAGGGCCTGGCTCGCTGAGCACCCACTAAACCCTGCATCCCCGTGTCCCGGGCGGCTTTGGACTGTGGGTAAAGGCAAGATGGGACCCCAGAGCGACCAGATGCTTTCTCAGTGGTCATGTCCGCCTCAGGCCACCTGGGCCACTTAGAAGCCTGTGCTCACTGGCCCCAGGCCAGGAGCCTCAGCCCACCTGCAGCCAGGGCTCCAGGCCTGGATGCCCAGTGAGAGCCCCTGGTCAGTGGGCGGATTGGGCAGACGGGCAGGCTGCTGGGCCCTGGTCTGTGTGGCCACAGGCGCAGTGGTCAGCTGGTACTGCTCTCTGGCCTGGTGCCAGTGGCTGCTCCAGTTCCTGCAGCCCGCGCAGCCTACCAGCCATGTCCGCTGCCGTCTCGGGGCCCGCGGGGTGGGGGAGGTGGCAGAGCTCATTGCCTGGCGTCTGGGCCGCTCCCATCTGTGTGGAGCTGTCCTCGGCCTCCAACCCTCTCTGCCTCCAGTCCTGGCCCCATTTATCCAAGGAATCCTCAAGCCTTGTGCAAAAAAGCACATTTTTCTAAGAGGCTCATTTGAGGAACCCGCTGGTGGGTTCCAGGTTCTGGGGCTCTGCCCACTGGGCCTGTGTCCAACCCAGGTGACAGCTGCACTCACCCCTTTTCATGGTGGGGCACGGGGTGGGGAACAATCCCTGCGACCCTGGACTAGGCATGAGGGAGCCGCAGTCCCATCAGAGACACAGGGGAGGGGGGGAGTGGGTTTTCTGACGAGTGGGGCGGGCCAGCCCCCGATGCTCTGGTGCCACCTGGTCCCTTGAGCTCGCAGCCTGGCTGTGGTGTGTGAGACCTCAGGTGAGCAGAGGCGGTGAGGGTGTGGGGCTTGGAGTCGGCGGCCACCCTGGGATGGAGTGAGCCTCAGGATGCAGCAGGTGCCCGCACTGGGCCTGAGTATACAGCGGGTGCGCGTACCGAGCCTCAGTATACAGCAGGCGCTCATCCCTTGCCCTCGTGGCCAGGACCATTGCTGGTTTTGTTTACTGGCGTCCACAGACTCCTGGGTACCAGGCTGATAACTCCTGTCAGGGTTTTACCCTCCTGGTAGAGTGGATTTGGGTGTGTGTTCTGTGTTTGGTTTTGGTGTGTTTAAACCGGGACAGGCTCCCCTTGAACTGCGAGCCCTCCAGTGTGAGTCAGACAGCCAGCCGCTGGTCACATAAAGGAGCCGTGAGACCTGCCCACATGAAGTCCTGTCTCAGCAGTCAGGCCTGGGGGCAGACCCAGGGCTGGCGGCTGAGCCTGGAGGTGGATCCCGGAGGCCTGGCCGTCGAGATAACCAGGCCAGGTCAGGCTGGGGTGAGAGTTCAGGCCAGGCCGTGCTGAGGGGAGAGGGAGCTGGGTGCTCAGATAAGCACCCTCCTGGAGGCTGGTGACAAGAGGTCTTGGCAGGAACACCAAGGGCTCTTCCGTCTCTCACTGGACGTCATGAGGACGGGATGCAGGTAGAGCCCTGGGGGGCCCCTTGGCAGAGGGACAGAGACTCTGCAGGAGGCAGTGGGCTCCCCTGCCAGCCCTCTAGGTGGCTGTGTCACAGCAGGAGGACAGGGCAGGCACAGCCCTGAAGGGCGGGCTCCTGCCTCTGCACGGGCCCCAGAGCCGCTGTCTGCAGGGCACTGGGCTCTATCTCCCCTGCCCCAGCTGTTGCTGTGCTTATCTGGGGGTGCTGGCAAGGGAACCCCAAGAGTGAGCTCCTGACAGTGTACCTGCCTCACCTCACTCACCAGCCTGCCGGTGGCCTAGGGTGTGCTGTGTGTGTCCGCCCGCCGCCCCCACAGCATACATGGTGGGGGCTGGGGGGGCTGCGGACAAGTCTGGGTGTGACACTTGTTTCACCCAGAGCCTCCCCAGGCCCCAGGCCCCCATCCTGCAGGTGCGGAAGCTTAAGCACCTTGTGCAGGTGATGCAGCTGCGAACCCAGCCCCCCAGACTGCCCCCCAGGACCGCTTTGGTCAAGGCTCACTGGCGACCCCTTTACTCTTCTGACTCTTTCATTTGGAGGTTTTAGAAAGGACGCTATGGAGCCTGTGTTTACTCATCAAGTCAATGAGCATTAAACTTTCATCTTAAAAAGACAAAAGACAAAAAAAACCCCAAAACCTTTGATCTGATGTTTTGGTTCTTTCTGTAAAACGAAGTGAGTATTACAAAGTTCCCTTTGTCCTGGGTCCTCGCCTTGCCCTCCTGACTGCGAAGGCCACCCTGTCCTATCGGAGTGCGGGGCCTCTGACACCTGCTGGGCGGCGCTCGGTGGGGCAGGGTGGGGCCCTGGGGCTGGGGGCTCGGCTCCAGCCGCACCCCCTCCCGGAAACTCAGAGTCCTCATCTGGGAGGTGGGGGAAGCCCCCCTGCTCCCCCGGGGGCAGAGCCCCCACACCGGGTGAGTCCTGTAGAGGCGGCAGTGAGATGGCTGTGCCCTTGCCGGCAGCGGCAGTAGAGCCGCCTCCCTCCTGCGTGTGGCTTGGCCACACCTCCCCCTCTCGCCCGCAGGACATGAATGGAGTCCTGATGCAATCTGCCAGCTTCTTGCCACAGAGCATCCGGGAGAGGAAGCCTTTTCACACTCCCTTTAGGGAGCCTTGAGACTGTCCCGGAAAAGCCCCCTGCTGTGCCCAGGCTCCCCAGGTGGCGGGAAGGGAGCAGGGCTGCCCACAATGCCCCCTCCCCCTGGCTCCCTGCCACGTGGCAGCGGGTGCCAGCCAGGTCGTTCAGGAGAAAGGGATCTGCTGCTCACCCTCCTCTCAGATGGGGGCAGGGCACCAGCGGCCCTGAGCCCCGGGTCTGCCCCCGGCCCCCTGGACGACGGGAGGCCTCCCTGAGCCTGTTTCCTTTCCTGTGCTGGGAGTGGCAGTGCTGGGGTGCTCACTAGGGCAGACAGCTGTCCCCCATTAGTCCTGAAGGCCTGGGCTGACTCTGTGTGTGTGTGTGTGTGTGTGTGTGTGTGTCCACGCAGAGCCTCACAGTGAAGGCCGCTGGCGAAGGCCACTGTTTGCCCGGCACACGTCGGCCCCCCCACCTGAGCCCTTCCCCGCCTGGGCTTAGCTCCTGCTACTGGAAGTGGCTTCCATGCTGTGGCACAGGTACCTGGGGCGTGAGCAGTTTTCCGCCTGAACTCTCTGAGGGCATATGGCAGTCTTGGGCAGCAGTTGCATTAGCCAGGCTTAGAGCAGTAGAGGGAAGGTGACGGGGTGCTGTTTGGGTGGGGTGCTGTTTGGGTGTCATTTAATTTCTGAAACGAATACTGGGTGGAGGCAGGGTGCCCTGAGGCCCCAGGTCCTCAGCTAAGCTCTCGGGCCATTTCCTGTTTTTCTCCCACCTCAACTGTCTGTCTCATTCAGCTAATGAGCTGTGGATTTGTTTGGGACCTGTTCCTCCTGCTGTGACAGTGTATGTAATTAATTTAGCTGGGGAGGAAGCCACGTGGCACCTGCCAGCCCCGGGTTCCAGGCTTTCTCACCGAAGCCCCGCTCGGGGCTCTGGAGGACCAGGCAACGCTGGTTAATGTTTGACCGCCAACCGCCCAGCATAAAAGGCCCCACCTGCGCCCTGGCCAGCCTCCCTGGGCAGCTGGTGGCAGCAGCAGTGTGAGGGCAGGAGTGGCCCGGAAGCTGGCCTCACCACCTGTTCCACATGGGGCTCGGCAGAGGCGGCGGCAGCAAGGAAGTAGGCAGTAGGCAGGGGTGGGCTGAGGGTGGGTTCGTCGCCTTGCGTTTGGGCTGATTTTCCTGTGAATTTATGGAGCGGCTGTGTTGATGGTCCCTGAGCTCTAAGTGCAGCCCCACCTCTGCGCAGGGCTGGGGGTCTCCCCGGGCCTCTGTGGAGTGTGACTGTTTGGTGTCTGCTGTGACCCCAGCAGCAGGGTTGGTGCTTGGACCCCAGCCGTGTGTCTTCTTCAGCCCCCCCCCCCCCGCCCCGGACATCAGAATTGCCCCTAAGGACCCACCCCCTCCCCTCTTTCCCTGCGGTAGGGGTTCCTGCCTCCATAAGTCTGGGGGCCTGTGGGAGGGCCTTGAGAAGTGGGGCTAGAGTGTTGAATGCGAGCAGAAAGGTGACTGCAGCCCCCAGGTGGCATGTGTGTGCTTTTAACCTGCTCTGAGCTCAGCGCTGTCCCCAAAGGCTCCGCCAAGAGGGTCTCAGGTGTGTGTGGGGCCCTCGATGTCCAGTTAAGAGGCCAAAAAACAAATCCTCTATGGAAGGCCCCCCCCCGCCCCCTCCCCCGGGCTCTCAGCCTGTGACCTTGAGGCTGGAGTCCAGAGAAGGTCAGACCCAGGAAGGGCTGCCCAGGTCTCACTCGCCACCCCTGTCTCCGCAGTGCTGCTCACGGCCGTGAACTGCTACAGCGTGAAGGCCGCCACCCGTGTGCAGGACGTCTTTGCTGCCGCCAAACTCCTGGCTCTGGCCTTGATCATCCTGCTGGGCTTCATCCAGATTGGGAAGGGTGAGTGCGCGCCCGGGAGGCCCTGCCGTGGGGGGCTGTGCCCGGGGTGTGGGGGGTGCCCATCTCTGGACCCCGACCTGCCTTCCCGGGGAGAAGCACAGCGTGGGGTGGGTGGGGCGGTGACGGGGTGCGTGGGGAGAGCTGGGCGCTGTGCCTGCCACGTTAGGAGCGCGGCCACGGGGCGCCGATGATCTTCCACGGGAGACCATGCACGCTGCCCCCAGCAGCGCCTGTGCCCCATGGTGGGCGCGCACGCAGGGGCACCGGGCGGGCCGCATCCTGGTGACTACGCCACAGCACCATCCTGTGGCGGTGGGGTCGCCTCGCTCCCGGGTCCTCTGGGGACGCTGTCAGGAAGCAACCTTCTTGGGGGTCAGGTTTCCCAAGGAGGGGTGGGCAGCGGGCCTGGGGTGGGCATCTGCTTGGCTGCCACAGATGGGCGAGCCCACGGGGACTGGTCCAAGGCAGATGCCAGGGTCTCCTTGAGGACACGGAGCGGGACCCCCACAGCACCGTGTCGGGGGAGGGACCCGCGGGCCTCGCTCTACATCTGGTAGAGCTCGGGGGTGGGGGCGGCCAGCCCGTGTGTCCCTGCCTGCTGGCCTTTCAGGTTCCAGCATCTTCCGGAAGGCAGAGCTTTGTCTGGAGGACTCTGGCCCGGCCAGGCTCCAGGTATCAGGAGTGACCAGCTCCAAGGGAGGTGGTCAGGGCTGAGCACCTCGCAGCCCCGTGCGAGCTCACAGGTGGGATGGACCGACCGGAAGGAGACAGTCCTGTGTCCACCACACTGACCTGCACACTGACCCGTCAGTGTCGTTGGAAGAGGACGTGCCCACGAAGGTGGCTGCTTGGCCAGTGCGATTAGCTGCAGGCCCACGGGGGGATGTAGGAGGGCCTGGATTCTGTAAAAACAAATTTCAGCAGGGACAGCAAAGGGCTTTTGTTCAGTCTGAATGCCTCACATGTTTATAATTCTGCTGCCGTCGAAAACAGTCTGCCCCCCGAAGCCCTTCCTTTTTGAACCTGGGAAGCAGTGCAGCGTCTGCAAAATTCCTGCCCTGGCTTTCCACCCAGACAAGCCCTCCCGTCTAGCGGACACTTTGTGCAAACAACCCCCTCCCCGCCGCAGTCTGGCGGCCCCCTCGCGGCACAGGGGCTCAGCTCAGTGGTGCTGGCATTGGCCGCGGGCTGCATCTGGAGAATGTGACCTGGGTCTCACAGACTGGCCCCCACGCTTTGTCCTCTGCCGGCCTGCCTGGCACCCGGGGGGGCCCCGGGGCTGCAGAGGGGGTTTGGGCGTGGGGCTCACCCAGGCCTCTGTGGCGTCGGCCTCGCTGCCGTGAGTCTCCTGAGCCGTCCCGCCCGCCTTCCCGTCCTTCACGGGACTTCCCGAGCCCTGACAAGGACGCGGCTGGCCTTGCGCGGCTCGCGCTGCGTGTGGTCTGCAGACGGTGGTTGGGAGTCGTAGACAACGCTGCTGGCAGGTGGCCAGGCGGCCCTTCCGAGGGCAGGAGGGGCAGCTGGGTGAGGGCGAATTATGACCGAGGAGCAGGTCTGCGGGCCCAGGCTGAGCTCTCAGGCAGCCCCTGGGGCGGGGCAGGGGGCCGTTGGGCCCCGAGGGCTCTGGGTTAATTCCCGACTTTTCCAGGCGGACACTGAGGTCAGCGCTTGCGGTCCCGGTGGCCGGGAAGCATGGGTGGGTGCGGCTTGGTGGGGCGGAGTGGGGGTCAGACAGGACCGGGCCGTCGGGTGCATGGCCTGGAGGTAAAGCTCCAAGGAAGGACCCACTGTGGGCAGAGGGGGCACCTCGTGCCCGCTTTTGTCCTCTGACTTCAGTCTGTTGGCTTCTTATCTCTGACGCCCAGCGGGGCCCATGGCCCCGAGGTCAGGCTGGTCCCAGACCAGCGTGTGGGAGTGAGGCGTGCAAGGCTGGCCCCTGGAGCCCGGGCCGCTCCTGCAGGACACACTAGGGCCGTGTGCTCGGCCGTGGCCTCCGGCGGGAGAACAGCTCCCATCTCCCTGAGCCGCTGGAGTGGCTGGCATGGCTTTGAGCTGGTGAGAGGGGGCGTCTCCCCTGCCCTGGGGCACCGCGCCCCACGGCAGCTCCCACGAGGTCGCCCGAGACCCGGGTGTGGAGGCTCCCTGTGCGGATCGTTGCCACGTCTCACGCTGCCCCAGAGTGGCCTGGGGCTAGGGGCAGGGGCCCGCCTGGACCAGAAGGAGGGCCTGGCGTTGGCGAGGCCCCAGCAGGCCCGGCAGGTAGCAGGGTCAGGTGTGGCCCCACACGGCCTGTGGCGATGGGTGCTGGGTGAGGACGTGAGCCGCCTTGAGAGAGGCCCCCTGCGTTCATCCTGGATGGGGTGGGACCTCACAGGGGCCGTGGGAAAGGCTCGGGGCGGCCGGAGCACTAGGGGTCGGGGTGGGGAGCGGGGAGGAGACCCTCATCCTAGGAGGGCCTGGGTCTCGCACGGCTCTCCTTGGCCAGCTCCTGGAGCCTCAGTGTCCTGATCTGTGAAATGGCCACAGCAGCAGCAGCAGCCCCAGGCCTTGGTGGCCATCTCACACTGTCCTTGGGATGTGAGCAGGACCTCGGGCAGCCTGCGACCCGGGCCGTCGTGCCTTGCAGGGTGCTCCCAGTCCCGGCCCCCCCGATCCCGGACTTAGGGTGCCTTGATGGAGGGGTTCAGGGTCACTCCAGGACCACAGGATGCTGGGATTGGGCCGCGCAGCTGGAGTTTGGTTCTCCACAGTCCCAGGGCGGGGGGTGGGTCTGCTCCTCGTGAAAGCTCAGAGCAGCGGCTCCCACGCAGGGTCACACGCAGACACCGGCGCCCCTCGGCCGCCGCAGGAGGACTTGTGACGCTGCTGGCTCCTTCCCGTGGGTGCTCTAAGATCGTTTTAATTAAGACCTTTCCGGTGTCTGCACGGCTACAGATTCCGCGTCCAGAGTGCGGTGGGAGGTCATGTGCTTGCTTGCGCCACCCTCCAGGATGAAATCAAAGGCCCGGAAGTCGGCTCTCCCATGGCTGCCCTCGGCCCCCCGTGCCCTGGGTGGTCAGCCGCTCAGACAGGCCGCAGCCACAAAACCTCGTGCTGGGCAGCGTGTTCTCAGGGCTCTGCTGCAGCCCGTGCAGTGAGGAGAGTGTCCTTTGAGTTTGAAGCTAATTAGAGGTCCAGGACCAGCTCCTCCAGGCGTTCCAGACAGATGACACTGTAGGCAGACCCTGGCCGTGGTGGGCAAGCTCTGTCCTCCCCTCGGCCTCCCCAGATTCCCGCCCCATCGGAGGCAGAGCTGGAGAACGGGCGCTGGACAGCCTGGGGTGGGGAAGGAGGGACCCCCACCAAGCCAGCTGTGGGCTGTGGCACAGACACACACACACACACACAGACACACACACACACAGACACACACACACACCCACAAGGATGCCTGGTCTCTGGACAAAACAGGAGAGCCCCCTAAGGGCACTGGTCACGCAGTGTTGACTCTCAGACAGGACTCAGCCCTGCAGCCCTGCAGCCAAACACCTGCTCACTTGGCCCAGAATCGGGGCTCGGTGTCCAGGGCCATGGCTGTTGCAGGACCTGACAGGGCTTCAGACCCCGGTGGGCTGAGGCCCCTCTGTCTGTGGAGTGCCCTGGGGCTGCCGTACCAAAGGACACAGACTGGGGGCTTAAAACAACAGCAGTTGTGCTCCCTCTGAGACCTGGGGGGCAGCTTCCTGCCCCTCCCGTGCCCTCGGCTCCCAGCTGCATCACTGCCTCCATCCTCACGTGGCCTCTCCGGGTCTGTCCCGCAGGAACACTCAGGGCTTTGGTCCTGTCCTCATCCACCTGCTCTCTCGAGGGCTGTACCTTGCTCCCCCCACAAAGGCCCTGTTCCAGATGAGGTCACGTTCTGCAGTTGCAGGGGGACGTGAGCTTTGGGGGGGCTCCTGCTCAGCGCCCTTTGCCACGTGAAGGACCATCGTGTGAACCCGGGGGTTAAGGTCCCAGCAAGTGGGCGCCCCCACCCTGGTTTGGGGGAGCGGCTGCCCGGAGGCCCGGGTCTTTCTAGCTTTGTCCCAAGCTCGGTGCACAGGCTCCGGTTCCATGCCTCGGCCCAGACAAGCCCTGCTGGCTGTCACCAACCCTGGCCTCAACACAGAGGCCAGGCGGGGCCTTGGGGATGCAGAGGCAATGGAAGCCCTGTCCTCTGACTCGGGCTGGCAGGTCCCCCAGGCCCTGGTCCTGTCCCCAGCACTCACGCCTTCTGCAACGTTGCGAGTGCCCCGTGCCCCCGCATTGATGGTTCCCAACCGAGTTTGCATGACGCGGGGTTGGGGACACTTTTCCTGAGGTCCGCGCCCAGAGGCCTGGGGAACTGGTCCCCACCACCTGGTCCAGAGGCGCCCTGGCCTCCCACTCATCGACGCCCACCCTGAGTGACAACCCCAGTGTGCCGTCATCACTGCCCGTCCCCTGGTTGTGGGGCCGGTGGGTGGTTGAGAGCACCACGTGCAGCCTGCAATCTGCCCTCATGGAGAGGCAGCTACGGACCCACATCATTAGATGGGCTGCGGCTGCCCGTCGTGCTTCTTGCTGTCCAGGAGACGGGCGAGCGGGCCCCCACCGCCGGCTCTCCAAACCTCCTGAAGCCCCCCTGCTGTTAGGGCTCCAGTCCTGCAGGACGCTGTCCCTAGGCAGTCACCTCGTGCTCCTTCAGGCTGTGCCAGTTCTGGGGGGGCCTGGCCAGGTGCCGGGCAAAGCCAGCAGACCGGCGCCCACTCCGTGGCGCCCACGGAGAGAAGGGCAGCGCGCCCGGCTGGGCTGCGGGTCTATCTGGGCAGGCCTCCAGCACACACGGAGGCTGGACAAAACCAGGAGCTCTGCCAAGGGGCCACGTGTACCCACGCGGGGCAGGTCCCTGTCTGTGAGCAGGGGTGACGTGACAGGGAGGGGCAGCAGGTAGGAACTTGAGCAAAGGTGGATTGGGATCCAGAGTCACCAGATGCCTGGCAGAGCTCCGTCCCTGGCTTGGCGGGAGAGACGAGGCGGGAGGCGTGCGGGCCTGGCCTGCGTCCTCTGCCCCTGGATATCCACGTTCCTCCAGGGGATTTCAGGAGCTTCGAAGACGCAATGAGGCCCCAGACAACGGAGGGGGGCCCTGGAGGGACCACCCAGCCATATGCATTCTACTGAGGCCCCCGGAGGAGCCCAGGGAGACCCTTCTGGCTGCATTTGGTCAGAGCAACTTGTATTTTCTTGGGATTTTAGAGGCTGCAAGATGGAGCTTTAAATCCGGGGTACCGTTTGCGGCAGGAATTCCAGCCACTGTCTCAGGGATGGTCTGTGGACGAGTCAGGACTCTGAGCTGGTCACCACAGAGTCGGGGGGCCCCTCGATGAAAAAGTGGAAGCTTCTCAGCCTCAGGGCTGAAAACAGTGGTTCTTACCTGAAAATCCAGCCTATATCCAAGCCTTGGACCTCTGTTAGCAAGAGCGGCAGCCGTCCTCCCACGCGGCCGGTTCCAGCCCATATGTACACGTGTGTACACGTGTGTACATGTGTGCACGTGTCTGCACACCCATGCGCAGTGTCACTAACTCAGGGGCCTGCTTGGGGCGGGCGCTGGTTTTAAGAACTGCGTAAGAGGTGCCTTCCAGCGGGTGTGCAGAGACCTTCCACTTGGAGAGGAAGCAGAATAGAAAAGTGACCGAGGGGCAGACAAAGGAAAAGATCCCGTGTGCCACTCGAGGAACCTGTTGTGAAAGCCCTTCACCGTTCCAGAAGTCGTTGCGAGACGCTGGGGCCGCGGGGGCGGTGGGGGCCCCCCAGACTCTCGGGGCAGCTGCTGCGTTCCGATCACAGCCCCACGCCCCAGGCAGGTGGCCCAGCCCCAGTCTCCTCGCCCTCGCCACAGAAGCGCCCTGGCCCTGCAGAAGTAAAGGAATGCATGTTCCAGGACATTCCGTGGGGAGCTGCCGGCCCTGCCCTGGCCCCACACACCAGCCTGCTGACCACCCTGTGACCGGGCAGTCTCGGGACCCAGCCTGCAATGCAGAGCACATGTGGGCGGCAGCGGCGGGCAGGGTGAGAGGCCAGCCACCCCCAGCTCTTTCTCATCATGAGACTGTGGCCTCATCTGGGGTCCGAGGGGGCCTCGCCCATCTCCCGGCTCAGGCCAGAGATCAAAGGCCCCGCCACACCTGCAGGGCAGAGTCCAGGCGTCCTGAGTACCCTAAAGAGATGACCCAGCGACCCAGCAGTGGAACCGGGGTCCCGCCTCCCCCCAGGTTGTCTGCCTGGAAGGGCAGGCTGTATTGGCTGGAGCGATGGGGTGATGGGGGCCTCCCCGCCCCCTCCCATTCCTGTTGGGTTCCTGGGGTGACAGGCCCTGGCCTTCGAGGAGAGTGTGGGGTCCCCAGGGGACCTTGGATTGCTGTGGGCGACAGTGACCCACATAGTAGCTCTGGGGTTGCATCCCAGCCTGGCCCAGCGGGACCTGGGCCGGCTGCCTCCCAGCAGGACGGGCACAGCCCCATGTGTCCAGCTGCTCAGTAGGGAGGGGCCCTTACTGACCAGCGGTCCATGCCTGCGGGGGCCAGCTCTGCTCAGTGCTCTTGCAGGCCCTCCCCTGCTCCCCTCGGCCCCTTCCTCTTGTTTCAAGCCTCCTTCCTGAAAGGTGATCTTCAGGGAGAGGCCCGTCTGCCACTGTCGCCCCCAGAGCCAAGGAGCCAAGAGCTGAAGCTCCGGGGGGCCAGGTGACCCTCATCAGAGGGGAGCGGCAGCCAGCCCTGTGCCCGTGGTGGTGCCTGGCTGTCAGGCTGGCCCCTCGGCATAGAGCAAGTCTTTCTGGGCCTGAATGTTGTGGGGCCACCTTACAGATGGTAAAACTGAGCCTCACAGACGGCCCGACGCTGTCCTCCTAGCCAGGAACCCTTCTGAGGCCCCCCCGTTTCATGTCTCCTATACCGGGTTGAATCGTGGCCCCCAAAACAGCGGAGCCTGTGAGTGTCGCCTTGTTTGTAAAGGGTCTTTCAGATGTCGTTAAGGGGCGGATCGGGATGAGCTCCTCCTGGATCAGGGTGGCCCTAAATCCAGTGACACGTGTCCTTGTGAGACACAGGAGAGGAGCCTCCGCCCAGGTGCCAGGTGATGGCACAGGCAGAGGCCGGGACGCATGGGAAACGAGCAGCGGAGGAGCGGACAGATCCGCGCAGGCCCCCCTTGTGTCCCAGAGCCCAGGACGTCCACCTGGAGCAAGGAATGCAGCTGAGCCCACTGTCCCTGTGGCTGCGGGCAGCTCTGCGCTCTTGCGCTCAGACGAGAAGCCCAAGTTTACACGTAGCAGCTCGGGGGGGGGTCAGAGAGCAGACCAGATCCCCCCACCTGGGGTCTGGGAGGAGCCCCGGCGAGGCAGACACAGCCCGGCGTCCACCGTCCCACGCATCCTGTCCATCAGGCCCAGACAGCGGTGGGCACCCAGACCGGCCTGGGGTCTGTAGAGCTGCTGCCCACCCCGCAGAGGCCACGTCCCTCCAGGTCAGGGCAGGCCGCGCTCACCCCGCCTGCTTGCTCCAGGCCCCAGGGTGCGTCTGGCAAACGCGAGGGTCCGGCGGCCCAGCAGGTGCACTTGATGTCGCCGTGAAAAGCCCTCACCCCACTTTTTTGTCTGTTCGGTGTTTTGCTCCGGGAACATTCCGGAACCCGTGGCTTGACCTCAGTGCTACGTTCTGTAACCCCACGTTCCTCTCTCTCCCAGGTGACGTGTCCAATCTGGATCCCAAGTTCTCATTTGAAGGCACCAAACTGGACGTGGGGAACATTGTGCTCGCGCTGTATAGTGGTCTCTTTGCCTACGGGGGATGGTAGGTTCTAGAACGTGTGGTCCCGGGGCCCCGAAACCCACCTCGCAGGGGCACTCTTCGAGGGGGGCAGGAAACCCTCTCGGAGCCCCTGGCGGCTGCGTCGCATCCCCAGCAGGTGGCTCTGAGATAAACCCCTGCTGGCAGCTCGGGAAAGATGCTGCTGCTGCCGCCCAGGGGAGGCGGCAGGACTGTCGCCAGCCGGTGGCCGCCCCCCGGGGCCTGGGGCGTGGGGTCTTCTCTCTCCCAGCCCCGAGGGGCCGGGTGGAGCCTGCGTTCTTTGCCCCGTAACTGGGAGGAACGGCTGGTGACGGTCTGCTCTTTGAACCCTAGGAACTACTTGAACTTGGTCACAGAGGAGATGATCAACCCCTACAGGTGCGTCAGGGGGGGCAGCCCACGTGCGTCTGCAGTCACTTCGATGCGCGGAGGGGGCACCTGGTTCCGAGCTTGGGCCCAGCCCGGCCCCCGGCCGAAGCAGGGCGGGGCCTTCCAGGAGGGTCCCTGGGGTTCAGGCCATGGCGGGGAGGGGCGTGTGGCCCTGAAGAACAGACAGGCAGCCCGTGTCACAGACAGGGGCGCGGCGGCCGGGGGGGGGGGGTCCCTGGCCTCACTTTGCACAGCGGCTGGGCCCGGCGCCACCTTCCAGCCGCTTCCCCGCGCAGGCAGTGAGGCCCGGCCGCCGTCAGGTGATGGGCCTGGCCCCGCCCTGGGCCTCCTTGTGGTGATGTGCCGCCCGTCCCTTCCAGAAACCTGCCCCTGGCCATCGTCATCTCCCTGCCCATCGTCACCCTGGTGTACGTGCTCACGAACCTGGCCTACTTCACCACGCTGTCCACGGAGCAGATGCTGACCTCGGAGGCCGTGGCCGTGGTAAGAGGCCAGCTGCTGGTGCGCTCAGGCTGCTGAGAGCCTGGCCCTGCCCCTCAACCCGTAACCAGGGGCGGACCAGCCCCCTCGCGCTCCTGCAGGCGCTTTGCCAAGCCTGCTGGGGTCTGGGGTGCTGGCGGCATGTGAGAATTGCGGGCTTTTGCAGCGCTGTGCCAGGCCAGTCCCTGGACAGTTTTAAGTCTGTGTGTCTGCAGTGGCCCCAGCGGTCACGTTTAGAGCTGAGGGGTGGAGTCCACTGCGGATCCCCAGTCCCACCTCGGAGGCCCATCACCGAGTAAATGCCCACCGAGGTGGGAAGGAGCAGACAGGGCCGACCTGGGGAAAGCCGGCGAGCAGTGCCGGGGCGCCCAGGTCCCTCCACGCGGCAGGTGCGGGAGGGCTGTGGGGCCACGGCAGGCGTCACGGGCCGGCTCACGCTGCCATCCCTCCAGGATTTCGGGAACTACCACCTGGGTGTCATGTCCTGGATCATCCCCGTCTTCGTGGGCCTGTCCTGCTTCGGCTCCGTCAACGGGTCCCTCTTCACGTCCTCCAGGTGAGCCCGCCAGGACCACCTTTGCAGGGCGTGGGGGCTGAGCTGGCGGCTCTCGGGGTTCCCTCTCTCGTCACGTTGAGTGACAGTACAGCTGTCAAAACGTTCAAGTGACCCAGAAGTAAACCCCATCCTCCGCCCAGAGCTGGCACAGCTGCGTGTGCATCTCGACCCTCTCACGGGCTCGTTCTGAGCCCTGCCGGGGGCGGGAGGGGGGTCGCTGGAGGTGCTGGGCCCGGGCAGGGGGCCCACCGGCGGGACTGACCGCCTGCTCCTCTGCCCACAGGCTGTTCTTCGTGGGGGCCAGGGAGGGCCACCTGCCGTCTGTTCTATCCATGATCCACCCGCGGCTCCTGACGCCCGTGCCGTCCCTTGTATTCACGGTGGGTCCTCAGCTCGTCACCGCCCTCTGCCTGCGCTCGCTGGGAAGGGGAGGACGGGCGAGGGCCCTGGGGGGTTTGAGGGAGGCCAGGGGAGGGGACTGAGTCCCATCCGAGGACACCTGTCTCGGCCTCCCTTGGTATCAGATGGCAACAGATTGACGTGTGTGCATGTCCAGTGCTCTTGCTGTGCCACTCATTCCAAAAATAACACACGGTACTTGCTCAAAAACAAAAATGTGAATCTGGAGGAGTTCCCTGGTGGCTCTTGGGTTAAGGATCTGGTGTGGTGACTGCATCGGCCTGGGTGGCTGTTGTGCACGTTCAGTCCCTGGCCCAGGAACTTCCATATGCTGCGGGCACGGCCCCAAAAGGAGTGATTTGGAGGTGTAGGAAGCCAAACCTCAGGGTAGTATGGGGACAGGCGGCCTCTGGGGCCTCGTGGGGCGGGGCCGCAGGTCAGTGGCTCACGCGGTGCTGGCTGATCCGCTGAGATCTCGTCATGCGCGTTTCCTACAGCATCTGGACCAGGGCGCAGCTTTGTTAGTTCTCTGCTGCTGCTGCTTAATTAATCACCCCAGAACACAGCAGCCTGATGGGGAGGGGCTTGCTTTCTCTCGGTTTCTGGGAGTCGGGGGCCCCAGGTGGCCCGGCCCGGCAGGTAACCACCGCGGTGCGTGGCTGGGGCCTCAGGGAGAGCCCAGCGCAGTTTTGAAGCTGCTGCTGGCGGTGCGGCCCGGATGTACCTGCCGCATTTAGCCGACCCGGTGCCAGGCCCCTAGGCTGGTTCCAGGTGTGGGCCTCCGGGGCACAGGGGCCCTTCGCCTCCGGGAAGCCTCTTGCCTTCGGGGGCCTCGTGCGGTGCGCCTGCCCGTGGCGGTGCGGCTCACAGCCCGTGCTCTGCCTGCAGTGCGTGATGACCCTGCTGTACGCCTTCTCCAGAGACATCTTCTCCGTCATCAACTTCTTCAGCTTCTTCAACTGGCTCTGCGTGGCCCTGGCCATCATTGGGATGCTGTGGCTACGCTACCGCAAGCCCGAGCTGGAGCGGCCCATCAAGGTGAGGGCCTGCGCCGCCCGTCCCCACGCGGCCCTCTCGGGCCTCCACCCTCCGCAAGCCGGGGGGCAGGACACCTTCGCCCAGGGCTCAGCGGCACAGGGCACGTCAGCGGGCGAAGAGCTCCTGGTCTCGACCAGGGGCCACGCGTCCGGTTCGTTGGCGCTGAGCGCGTGCTCCGGGCGCCGAGGTTCATCAGCGCACGAGACAGGACCCCCCGCCCCCGGCCCCGCTCGACCTCACATTCCAGAGAAAACCTGCAGCCCTGGGCAGACAGCCAGGGGGAGGGGCCCGAGTGGCTGGGGGCAGCCTTGGACAGAGGCCAGGGGGCCAGCCAGCCTCCGGGGAGGGCCAGGCGCTGGCAGGCCCAGGGCGGGAGGGGGAGGTGGCATCTGAGGCTGCAGGGCTGGGGGCACGTCGGGGGCTGGCTTTGCCCCTGACTGAACAGGCTTCTCAGGACGAGACTGCCCCCTGTACCCCACCTAAGCTGGGCACGCCCCCGTCCTCACTCACTCAGCGCTGGCAGCCCTGTTCTCCAAGGGAGCCCCGTCCCGCCCAGGAGACACATGAGGGAGTGAGAGGGTGGGGCCTGGGGTGGCTGCCAGCCAGCAGCTCCTGCCCTCACACAGTTCCGGAGGCTTGTGGCCGACACAGCTGGCCCCTGTCCACAGGTCTCAGTGACCTGAACCACCTTGGGCCCGGCGGGTGGGGTGCTGACCCCCTGGGACCAGGCGTGGGGCAGCCAGTCCAGGCTGACCTGATGGGACCCTTGCTCACCCAGGGTCTCTGGCCTGTGCACAGACAGGCTGCCTGGAAGGACGCATGGTGGACGCAGAAAGGGGACACGTGTCCCTGAGCCCTGCCCCGCTGTGGCCACTTCCGCGGCTCCTCAGCCTGGACACGTGCGGGTGGGGCTGTCTGCCCGGCAGCCGAGCGGCCTGTGGTGCAGCCCATCCACAAGGGCTCTCTGAGAAGGCGAGGCTGCTTGCTCATTAGTGGGTGGCCACGGTGTTCCCAGAAGCGGCAGCCCCCGCTCTGGGTGCCCATGGGGCGGGGCCGGGCCAGGGTTCCCGCCCTGCAATGTGGGGACCAGAGTGGCCGACCTTCCCTGACCTTGGGAAGCCGCTTGTTCTCCCCCGCCAGCACCGGTGGCTTTGGGTAATCACTGCCCGGCGCCAGCTGCTCAGCAAGGCGAGGTCCCAGGCCTCGGGAGGCCGGCGAGTGGGGTCGCAGGGCGAGTGGGGTCGCATGTCCTGGGCGGCTGCCAGGGATCTGCCGGACAGGCCGCTCCAGCGAGCGCCGTGGGCCCCGTGCTCTGGGGCGGATGGGATGCAGCAGGGGTGGGGCGGGGGTGAGAGGCGCCCGCTGCCCGGCGTCAGCTGCAGCCCCCGCAGGTGAACGTGGCCCTGCCCGTGTTCTTCATCCTGGCCTGCCTCTTCCTGATCGCCGTCTCCTTCTGGAAGACGCCCGTGGAGTGCGGCATCGGCTTCACCATCATCCTCAGCGGCCTGCCCGTCTACTTCCTCGGCGTCTGGTGGAGCAACAAGCCCAAGTGGCTGCTCCAGGGCATCTGTGAGTCCCGCCCCCTCCCGCCACCCCCACCCCCCACCCCCCCGCCCGGGGCCAGGTCAGCAGGGGCTCAGGATGGTCGGAGGCCTGGGCCGAGCTGGGCATGTCTGGTGGTGACGCCTGGCCCACGTATTTCAGGATAAGACGCTCAGCTTGGCACCCGCTAATCTCAGACAAGGGGTTCCAGAAAACCAGGCTGCTCTTGCCAAGTAACAAAATCCCCCTTGTCTGCCGCCAGCTTAAACCCAGCCGCTGACCTAGAAACGCAGAGAAGAAAACAGGATCTCTGCAGGGCCATCCCTTAGAGGCCGTGTCTAGGGCCCTGTGCTGAGACCACTGGGCGTGACAGGCTCCTGGGTGGTTTGAAAATCCCCGCGAGAACCAGCCCGATTCCTGCCGCCACCTGCCTGAGACCAGGATGCTGTGATTTCACTGGGGCTTTACCTCCAGCCCAGCCTGGGGCCTGTTCATGATCCATCAGAACCACCCCGGGCCTGAGGCAGGACCCCACCCCGCCCCCGCCCCCGATCTGAAGTTCCCCTGAGCCGCAGCACGCATGCCGGCCCCAGCCCCTCTGAGGAGCCCGGTGGGCGTGCTGTCCTGGGCGGCTGCCAGGCAGTGGTGTCCCAGACCTCACGCAGCGGGGCCATCAAGCTGTCGTCACTCCCGATGGTCTGGGTCTGAATGGGTGAGGGGCGCAGGCCGGAGCCCCCATCAGGCGGCCTGCAGGTCCGGCGTACACGCATGAGTGGGGTCGGGAGGCTTCACATCAATTCGGGGGTTTCTGGTGTCCCCAGCCTTGGGGACCGTGGCGACAGGGGCTGCGTGAGAGGCCCCCAGACACGTGCGCCCGCGTGACCGTGCTCTTCTGCCCCGCAGTTTCCACGACAGTCCTTTGCCAGAAGCTCATGCACGTGGTCCCCCAGGAGACATAAGCAGCGGGAGCCGAGGAGCCCCCGAGGAGAGGCACAGGCTCATAAATGACCCACCCCCCGAAGGCCGCTCGCCCGTCATCCAGGCAGCTCAGCCACGCGTCCCCATGTCCCTTGGCTGGGCCGGGCCGGCCACCGCGAAACCTGGTACGAATTCACTCCCTGCAGCCGGACGTGGCAGGTACCTCTCGAGCGTGGAGGCGAGAGCGTCGGACGGAGAAGAGACCGCGGGCCTCCTGCCGTGTCGGGCCTTCTCCCTTCTCACCTCTGTTTATTTGTATTATTATTTTTTTAACTTAAATCTTGGGTTCGGCCGATGCCACCAAGACGATTACTTTTTAAATACATTATGGAGGGGGCAGTGTTTTCTCCCCTGGCGCCGCCCGCACACAACGTGCCTCAGGGGGACCGGTCCCCTCGCCAGATTGGGGCAGGTCTCCGGGAACGGGGTGGGGGTTCCTGCCCGGACGTGGCCGCACCCTCTGGACAGCAGCCCGACGTGTGCCCTCGGCTTTTCCTTGTTCGTTGTTAGAGACGTAGCGACACTCGTGAAACTAACCCCAGGGACTTTGGTCTCTTTGCCTTAAAGACCTGAACTGGTTCCTCCCCGCCCCCACCCCAGAGGGAGCGAACAGCTCAGCGAGATGCCGCGGGCTTCGGGAGGACAGGCCTCGGGCTGCTCCTACATCCTGGCCCCGTTCTCCAGAAAGGACCTGCTCCCGGGTTCCAGGCCCGGCGGCTGCTGCGGCGGGGGCTGAGCCCAGGGCGGGCCAGCTGGCCCATCTGGCACTCCTGCCCATGTGCGGAACGGGCCAGTTCGGGGACCAGGCCCTGTCACTCAGGATACCTTTGGGCACCTGACTGTATGTACCCAGCCCGAACAGATCCGATCTACTGGTTTTGGAGCCAAGCTTTAGTTCTTTCAAAGCTCCATACTTGAAATCTTCTAGAAGCAGACACTGCGAGCCCTCATGGGCTTCCCGTCCGGGTCCCTCGAGACTGCCTCTCCTGGGCCTTGAGGACTGGACGGCAGCCATCTGGGCCTGTCCCCTCTCCTGTCACCTGTCCTGGGCTCGATTCCCATTGTCCGGAAGCTGGAGCCCAGCCTTCCCCGCTCCGCCTGCACCTGCTCCGGAGGCCACCTGACTGGGGTCCCTCCCATGGAGGCTGCGACAGCAGGCTTTGTTTTTGTGGTTCCCATGGCGTCTTCCCCTGGGGAGGCAGCTGAGGCCCAGAAGCTCAGCTGGCCTTCCCGGGCTGTCACTGCATCCAGGGAGCCGGTGTGGGGAGCAGCAGCATCCAAGGTCAGACCGCCTCCCTCCAAGCCCATCTTAGGCACTGGGGGCTCTGCCTTGGCCTCTGACTGCTGACCTTCCCACCAGGGAGGGTTGAGTCCAGGCATCAGGCTTCCTTGCTCAGCTGCGGCCACATGAGCATCAAGCGGCCAGTCCAGCCACAGCCACCCCCTGGGGCCCTGGCCCCACGAGGTGCTACCGGCCCAGAGAGACCTGACAGGCAGCTTGTGGGGCCCGGCTGGGCAGGGAGGCTGTAGAGGAGGTGGCCTCTGCTGGGCAGGAGACCCTGCCACCCTGAGGCTCCTGATGCACCGACATCCATGGACGACTCTGCATCAGCTGAGTCCTCCTGGGCCCCAATCCCTGCCTCTCGGGGTCCAGCTCAAGTCTGAGGCCAGGACGTCACCAAGCAGCAGGAGGCCTGGTCTGCCTTGAGCCTTGGTTTTCTCATCTGCAAATGGGGGCGGTGGTTGGTGTGTCCCTGCCTCGTAGGATTTGCACAAAGAGGACACTGACTGTTGTGGCGACCACAGCCCCAGGCACAGGTGGCAGGATGCTGCCCAGCTGGCACTGCCCTCGGCCTCTCTGCTGGGGCTCCAGCTATGTCCGAGCACATTCCTGCCTCTTCCCTCAGGGGTGGGGCAGTACTTGGGGTGCGTTGAGGTCCAAACCCCCAGTCCTGGGTGTGACCTGCCAGCACAGGGAGCAGGTAGGCTTCCCTGGGGCATTGGACCGGTGCCCTCCTGCAGGGTGACTGCTCCCTGGGCCCCATGTTCACACTGTAAGGTCAGAGGTTGTTCTGAAGCACGGCCCCCTGGCATCTTGAAGGCAGGCTGGGGCCGGGTCTGCGGTTCATGGGGCTGTGTCCCCCGCGGTTCAGGGACCCCTCGTGAAGGCAGGCCCGTCCCGCCCCCTGGCCCTGCTGTGTCTGCGCCCCGGGGCCACCTCCGCTCCATGTGACCACACTACTGACCCATGTCCCGAGCGTCCTGTTTGGGGGTCCCTTTTCTCCTGAGCTGAATCCTGGCATAACAAGCGCGTGAGTGTCCAGCTGCTCTGCTTTATCTCGTCCTCGCGTCTCGCTGGTGGAAAGGGTGCCGTCCGCGCCGTGTTTGTTTATCGTAGGGCGGCCGGTCCGGCCACACCGCCGCCCGCCGCTGCACCCCGTGGCAGTGTCTGTGACTTCGTGCCGCTTCCGCTTCTATTAACGGCTCACCCATTCAACTTGGCTGGTTTGGGGTGGGGTGTTCTGGTTTGTGTGTTTTGGGGGGGGTGTTTGTTTTTAAAGAACACTTGGAATTATAAGCACTGCTGGTGTCTTCTGTCATTTCTTCAGCGCCGACTTCTGGGTGTAGGGATGTCTCTGGGGCCACCCCCCAGAGAGGAGACGGATCATAGGCCTCTTGCCACCCCCCCCGGCCCCTCCTCCCTCCCTCATCCACTGGCAGCCTCCTCGAGGCCGCAGGTGTGTAGCCAAGGCAGGAAGGGGCAGGGGTGGGGGCCCTGAGCAGGGGTTTGGATCCACTTCTCAGGAGAGGCGGCGGGGGTGGGGTGGGGGGGTGGAATCCAAGGAGGGTGGAGACAGTGTTCCAGGCTCCAAGGTCAGAAGAGCTTGGCCTCCTGGGGCTGGCAGCATCGCAGGCCTTGGAGTGACTGGGGCCAGGGTTGGGGCAAGCATGTGTCCTTGCTTCTGCGACACCCTGAGAGTGGCCCTCACTGAATGTGGCAAATTCTGCTCCTCACAGAGCCCCTGAGTGTGTGGGCCTCCCGGGGTGGGAAGGGCACGGGGCGGCTGCAGGCTGGACCACAGCAGCTGCCAAGCCAGGGGCCCAGGGCCACAAGAGGCTGGGGCTGGGGGCCTTGGGTGCCACCGAGGGACCCTCCACTACCCCCACAGGCAGGGGGCCACCAGACAGTCTTGGGGCGAGGGCTGGGTCCCTGGTGCTACCACCTCTTGTGAGCACATGTGTGATCCCGGGGCCAGGCAGTGGAGCCGATGGGTGGGAGCTGGGATTGCGAGGCAGGGCTGCTGGCTGTGCCCGGGCCCCTGAGCATGGGGCCCCCGCCACTCCAAGGAGTCCAGCCGAACAAGCATCCCAGGCAGCTCAGTGAGGCAGGTAGGTCATAACGTGTCCACAAGTGCATTAAAAACCCTGTTCTGGGAGTTCCTGTCGCGGCGCAGCGGAAACGAACCTGACTAGGAACCATGAGGTTGCGGGTTCAGTCCCTGGCCTCGCTCAGTGGGTTAAGGATCCAGCATTGCCGTGAGCTGTGGTGTAGGTCGCAGATGCGGCTCGGATCTGGTGTTGCTGTGGCTGTGGCTGTGGCTTAGGCCAGCAGCTGTAGCTCGGATTGGACCCCGAACCTGGGAACCTCCACATGCCGCCGGTGCAGCCCTAAAGAAGGCAAGAAAAAAAAAGAAAACCCTGTTCTGTCTGCATGGCAGCAGGTGGGGACGTGCTGCAGGGCCCTGGCGTTGCGGCTGCCCCGCTGGCCCTGGCCAGCATGCCCCTCACGGCCACTGTGATAAAGGGTCTGGACGCTCGAAAAGACGGGCCCTACACCCATCCGAGCAGATGGGTCCGAGCAGAGCTGGCTGGTCTGGTCAGTCCTCCAGGGGGAGTGGGGGTGAGAGGGAAACGTCCCAGGCGGGGGCCGTCCACACAGCCTGCATCGCTCGACCCCATGTGCGGAGAGGGAGGAAGAAAGTGGGGTGCAGGCTGCTCCAGGAGGCGGCTTCTCATCCCCAGGTTCTCAGGCAGCCGCCCTGCATGGGTACAGAGCCAGCGAAGAGGGGGGTGGAGGGGGGGCAGGGAAGCAGAATGGAATCCCAGGCAGAGTGGGATGAGGTGACTCTGGGCCACCTCGGGAGGTCAGGAGGGCCCCCCAGGAAGCAGGGCCCCGGCTCACGCTCCCTCTGGCCACCCAGGGAGCCTTCCTGCATCTCAAACATGTGACGCTTGACTCGCCTGTCGTCCGAGAGGGGGCAGTGGAGACCCACGGCCCGGAGGGCAGCAAACACACCCGTACCCTCAACGGCGCCACCCTCCGCTCGTGGGGCTGACCCAGGCCAGCGGCGTCCTTGGGGCCCCAGGCCCCGTCAGCCTCCCGCCAGGGACCTACATTCCTCCACGTGCTTGGCCACGCCACGCAGGCCCTGAGCTGCCCCCGCTACTTCTGAGGTCCAGAGCTGGCAAGTCCCAGTGCTCTGTCCTCCAGCCAAAGGCTGACTTAATCCTACAAGTAGCAACTCAGCTGTGATTAAACCTAAACACTTGAGGCGCATCAACGCCCCGGCTGAGCAGACCTTCGCAGAACCCGTCTCGACCTGCTTCACTGGAGAGCATCCTCCCTGGGTCAAAGGGGGTCCCGGAAGCTTCCAGAATGCCTCTGCCTGCTGGCGTCTGTGCAGGATGGCGGAGGGCGGCATGGGCCCCCGGAGGGCTCCCGGTCCCCCTCAAAGGAGGAGTCCCGGCCCAAAGTCGGCACGGGTCAGGCCCTGCCCACCTCGTGATCCCAATCCTTCCGAGCTCGGGCGAGGGGCTGGCTGGCCGTGCCCTTTGGCCCCCCAGCCAGTCCCCTGAAGTTGGGGCCCATTCGGTCTCCCCACCCCGGAGATAAGGGTGCTACTTGTCCACTCTACGCGGCCCTCGAGGCTGACCCTCCAGGCAGTGGGCGTTTTCCCAGCGAGGGCCACCATCCCGGCGGCCGGGGGCATGGGAGGGCACCCCGGGCTGCAGCTGCCACCCCCGTTCCTCTCGCTGTGGCCTCCGGGCTGCCGGTCTTCTGGGACAGCCCTGCCTGGCTCTGCAGGGCCCTTGGGGAGCGGGGGTGCCGAGTCCCCGCTTGTTCCCGTAAAGCTGTTCCGATTTTGTCTCTGGGCTTGGTCGCTGAGCTGGGCTGCGCGTCCCCCGGGAGGAGCTGCTGAACATCAGCCAGATGGGCCGAGCCAGGCGGGATGCTGGCGGGCGTCACTGCCAGGGCTGGGCCCGACCCGGGGATGTGCTGGCGTCACGGGGGTGAGGCAGAGGGGCTCTTCCACAGGGAGGGGACAGGCTGGGAAAGGGCCTGGGGTGGGTGTGGGGGAGGGGCAGTGGGGACAGACGGTCGCCCCGGGCTGTCTGTTCCGGGCTGTGAGCGAGGGCTGAAGGGGCCACGTTCAGGGCTCTGGGCGTGGAGAGAAGCCCACCCAGGTCAGGTTAACGTCCCTGGGTCGGGGGACGAGCGGGTCTGCTCACCGCTGCTGAGACGCGGAGGGACCTCGAGGGCCTGCGCGTGGCCTCGTCACAGGCACAGGGAGTGTCCCCTCGCCGTAAGGGGAGGGCGCTCTGCCTGGGTCAAGTTCGGCCCTGTCCAGAGGACGTCGAGGGTGTTTCTCCCGCTGCCTGACACCCTTCACGGGCTGATGACGGCACAGCCGGGTCCTGCCCTCCTCTGCTCACCGCGAGCCCCTGCGGTTATGGTGCCCGATCCACGCAGCCGCCTGCCTCGGCGGGGAGACACGCATTCACCCACTAACCCCATTGCACACGGCTTCCCAGGGTAGTGCACGTTCAGGGTTGAAATGCTCACCACCACAGGGAAGCAGGGGACAGGTGTCAAGGCCGCCTGATGAGAAGGTTCCAGAATCAGCTACGGCGATGGTTGCACAACACTTGCAGATATACTCGAAACCGTTGAATTGACCTCTTCGCAGAGTGAACGCTTCGGTATGTGAATTATGTCTCCATAAAGCTGTTACCACAAAAAAAAGGAAGAAAACGATGGAAGACGCGCCTTCTGAACAGCGTGACCCGACAGGCGGGGGGAAGGGTGGAGCGGGCTAGGACGCGAGCGCATGAGGAAGCCTCGGCCAGGGTCCCCCGCTGCCCCCGGGAAGCGGCTGGGGACCGGCCGCAGGGCCAGAAGTGTTTCCCCGGCAGCCTTGGCACCTTGTGAATCTTGAACCCACGGCCGACGTACACATTCGCAAGACCAGCGCTGTCATATCAGAGGATGCTGGCCCGTCCTGTGGAAACGCACCCTTCTGGGCATGGAAGAGTCGCAATGGTCTACGTGTGTTTTTATTATTATTGTTGTTATTATTTTGTCTTTTCTCTTTTTTTAGGGCCACGCCCACGGCTTAGGGAGGTTCCCAGGCTAGGGATCGAATCGGAGCTGTAGCCAGCCGATCTGAGCTGCGTCTGCGACCTACACCACAGCTCACGGCAATGCTGGGTCCTTAACCCGTAGAGCAAGGCCCAGGGATTGAACCCGCGCCCTCATGGTTCCCAGTCGGATTCACTTCCGCTGCGCCACGACGGGAGCTCCTCCACGCTTTTCTACATGCGCGCTGGCCGCTTTGCTGCCCGGCCATCGCCTCGCTGTGCTCTTTCCTTGCGACCTGCAGACCCCAGGACCCCCCCATCTGAAGGTGGCGGGGGCGGGGCGGTGTCTGATTTTGGCCCCAGGCTCATCGTGTCCACACCGAGGCTCAGGGTGTCCCTGGGGTTGGGGCGGGGGCAGGACCAGGGCCGCTCTAGTCGTGGCAGGTCCCCAGGCTGGTGGGATGCCCTGGGGCACCTGGAGCTCCTCGCCCTGAGCTTTCCCTCCCTGCTGAGGGTGGGAGCCCTGAGTTGGGCTCCCAAAGCCCCTGGGGCACCAGATGCCTCTGGGACTCAGCAAACCCGGTTCTTGGCCCCGCTGAAGCCCCAAGTCCCTGAACCCCAGGCCTTCTGGGACGGAGAGGCAAAGGGCCTCCATGACTTTACTGCCCCCCCAGGAGAGGGTTCTAGAGCCCCTGCTGGCATCACCAACCTCGGGGCTCTGCCTCAGAACCCTCTTGTTGACCAAGGCACTCACCTCGGGTGAGCGACTTGGCCCTGACCTGCTCGCCCCTAGAGGTCTGCCCACCCAGGTGACAAGCTGCCCTGGCTGGTAGGACAAGGCCACTCAAGGGCCTGGCCACAGTCGGGCTATGGCCATGAGTTAGAATCACAGACAAGGAGGGTCCGACGGCTGCCAAGGTCCACAGGCCCTCCAGTTCTGGGTGAGAGTTTAAGAGCATCTGTGCAATAAAGATGCACAACACTGAGCTCCTGTTCGCCTTCCGCCCTTCACTTCATCAAAGAGAACAAACTCAGACGTCCCATCTTGGCTCAGCAGAAATGCATCCGACTGGTATCCAGGAGGTTGCGGGTTCCATCCCTGGCCTCGCTCAGTGGGTTAAGGATCTGGCGTTGCCATGAGCTGTGGTGTAGGTCGCAGACGTGGCTCAGATCCCCTGTGGCTGTGGCTGTGGTCTAGGCCGGTGGCTACAGCTCCAATTGGACCGCTAGCCTAGTAACCTCGTATGCCGCAGGTGCGGCTCTAAAAAGCAGAAAAAAAAAGAAGGAGGAGCTCATTGTTTTGTTACTTACAGATGCTGGACTAGGTCACGGATGCTTCTGTTCACTCCTGGACCCTTTCTCAGAACCACTGCAAACAGGTCCCCGACTCCCCAGCCCTTTCCCCACCTCCCTCCCCGGGTTCCAGGGCCTGTCCAGAGGGAGCAGAGCGAGTATGTGGGGCACTGGACAACGTGAGTGCCACGTGCTGAGCGCAGGACTTAGACAGGCTGTGGTCCAGGGCACAGAGGACTGGGAAAGGGCGCCCTGAGGAAAGAAGTCGGGGGGTGGGGGGGAAATGGGCCACAGCCCCCCAGGCTGCTCCTGCCCAAAGGCCCTGATCAGGGGAGGATGCTACCCAAACCTGGTTCCTCAGAGACAGAAAAGCCCCCATGGGGTGAGCACTCAGGCTGGTGTCCGAGCCACGTCTGGCACGGGCCTCGGGTCTCTGCCCCGGGCCCCGGCCACTCACGGATGGCTGGGGTAAACAGAAGCAGGGCCCCAGGAGCACATATTTAGCAGACGTAAGGCAACACCATTGCCCTGGGGACCAAGAGCCCAGGCCTTGTGCTTCCAGCTTCGAGGACTCACCAGCATCCGCCCCCGCCCTGCAGACCCTGGACGCCCCCAGGGCCTCTGCACAGGCAGGCCCCTCCGGAGCTGCTCTTCCCTGCCACCTCGCCCGCTCACCCCGCTGGGCCTCCACCCTCTGCAGGTGCCGTGGCTTCTCTGCGCTGTGAGGAGCCCCCAGCCCCTCCCCGCCTCGGGCACTGGGGTCTTGGGACTTCTCAGGCCTCAGGGTCTGCGGGCTGTTGTGAACTGCCTTCGGCTCTTCCTCCCCTGCTCCTCTGTAGGAACACTGGGGCGCTGGGGTCCCTGAGGACACTTAGACGGAAGCCAGAGGGCTCCGAGCTCTCCAGGGAGCCCTCCCACGAGGTGAGCATGTCCTGTGTCGTGTTCCTGTGGAACCCCAGTCCCTGCTCTCCAGCTGTGAGAGTTTGAGCAAGTTACCCACTAAGCCTCAGTGTGCCCACCTGTGCTGTGGGCACAGCAAGTGGGAAAGGGCAGAAGGAAATGCCTTGCCCTCCCTCCCCCAAGGTTCACCCAGGTCAGCCGAGGACCTGTGCTCCTTTCTGGGGACCCTGAGCTCACCCCACCCACCCTCATTCCAGGGGCCTTGCACCCCCAGGAAAACGCACACCTGTCCCAGTCCCTGCTTCAGGAGCAACCTGTGCCTGGCTCAGTGAGACCAGAGTGAGATTTGCTGGGGCCTCTGAGCGCAGGGTGAGAGAGGGCTGGCTCGCAGAGGGGTGCGGGGGAGGGGGGAGGCCGCAGGAGCACCCCCTCCCCCACATGGCTCCATGGGGCTTGCCCAACTGGAGGCCTGGGGGACAGGTGCCGCCACCTGGGTGGGTCAGGCAGCTGAAATGGACCTTGGTGGGCCCAGGCCCGCCCTCCTGGGGTGGCTGCTGGGCTCTCATCTGAGCCGCCCTGACTGGCCCTTGGCCGGAGGGGGCCGCCCACCCAGAACTAACCACTACTCTGCCAGTGGCAAGCATCCAATGACAGCTGGAACGTCCCCAGTTTCCTCAATTTGGGACAATCCCCAAAACCTCCTGGGCCCCAGCGCTTCGGTGGGGTTGGCGGAGGCCTGTGCTGTGACCACGTGCAGCTCAGCGGCACACGGGGCCACCCCAACTAGGCTTCACAGAAACATCTCTGCTTCAAAGCTGCTTCCTGGAAGCCCACCCACGAGGGGCCAGGCTGGGAGGGGACTCGGTCTCCCGCCCAGCGGCTTCTCGCTGGACTGCTTGTGTTGTGGTGCAGGTGGAAAGTCAGAGGGACCAGGGGGTGGGGGCTGATCTGACAGGGTGACCAAGACCCAACCCCAGGCCATGGCCCATCTCGACTCGAGAGTGGCCGGACCCCCCACGGATCCCCCTTCCTTCCCGGCGCCTTGCCACCTGTCCATCCTGCTTCCTTCTGTGGCGCCTTCCAAAGAGAAAGCGGCGTCTCTCATCCAACATGCCCTCGACAGCCTATTTCTGCCAATGTCCCAACGCCCCGGCCTGGGAGCACCCTGTGGGCCAGGGCACAGGAGCGCCATGCATTCTGCGCCTCTGAGCTGAACTCTGATTCCCAACCATCAGGGCAAGTGCAGACCAGCCCGTACACGTCTCCCAGAATTCCGCAGGCCACACACGTTCCTCTGGGCTAAATCTGCCCGGGATCACCTATTCTCAACCCTCTGCCATGTCCCACCCTGTGTTCCCTTTGCTCTTGGCTAAGGGAACAGTGGCTTCTGGGATTAATGGCTGGCTCCTGATTTTCATCCCCGGTGGGGAGCAGGTGGAAGCAGGTTCAAGCCTCCTGGAAAGGGTTAGGCAGCACTTGCAGGGCCAGTGACTCAGCAGTTCACTTCTGGCTGCACCCAGAATGCGCTTTCAAGGTGTGTACCCAGCCCAGGGCGCGCTGGAGAACGTTCCAGCCACCGCAGCCCGAGCTGGCATGTCCTGACCCGGGACTCCGTGAATCTCTAGGTCACACGCTGCGAGTAGTAAACATGATGAGAATGCTGGACCCACCCCGCCCGGCCAGGGGCCACGCGGGGAAGCTCCAGGAACAGCGCCCTGGGTGAGAGGAGCCTGGACGGCGGGGCGCTCGAGGAGATACAAGCTGCAGTGCCCTTGGCGTCAGTATCCTGCAGGAGCCGTCACTACCCAGCACAACCCGGGAATTAAGCTACAGGAATTAATCCCCTTACCCCTCAGAGGCCTGGAGGCCACAGTCAAGGCGCAGGCAGGAGATGCTGCACCCCGCCCCCCGCAGGATGCAGGGGAGAGTCCTTCCGGCCTCTTTGTCCCTCCAATCTCAGCCTCACGTGGCTTCCCTCTGCGCGGCTCTGTCCAAACCTCCGTCTTTAAAAGGACCCTCGTCTTTGGATTAGGGCCCGCCCTCCCCGAGTGTGACCGCCCCTCATCCTATCGATACCGGCATCCAGGTTCTTGTTCACCGAGAATGAACTCGGAGAACACACAGGCAGGCAGCGAGCGAGCAACGTCTTTATTTACTTATTTTATTTATTTATTTATTTTTTAGCTATTTCTTGGGCCGCTCCCACGGCATATGGAGGTTCCCAGGCTAGGGGTCGAATCGGAGCTGCAGCCACCGGCCTACGCCAGAGCCACAGCAATGCGGGATCTGAGCTGCGTCTGCAACCTACACCACAGCTCACGGCAATGCCGGATCGTTAACCCACTGAGCAAGGGCAGGGACCGAACCTGCCACCTCGTGGTTCCTAGTCGGATTCGTTAACCACTGCGCCACGACGGGAACTCCAACGTCTTTATTAAAAGGAAGTAAACAGCCCCCAGGGCTGCCGGGGGCGGGGAGAGGAGGCCCCGTCTCTATTGTCCTATAGGGGTATTTCATCCCTTAAAGATGGGGGGACACCAACGTGGGGTCCGGAGAGAGGTGGTTTTCTCCCATTGGCTGTGCTCAGGTACCTCTATCCATCCTTGTCCAACAGGGGCTTTAGGGGGGGGAAATGGCCCTTTAAGTTCTAAGGTTTCTTGGTCCTTTTCTTTCCTTAGATAAAGTACCATTCCCCTCGTTTCTTTTTTTATCAGAGGAGGAGAGGGCTAGGGATTCGCGTTTCCGAGAGTAAACCGCGCCTGTGGGGAAGGTGCATTTCCTGCAATAAAACAAGCCCCGTGGGGGTTACTCCCGGGGGCCCTTAAGCCACGAAGGGGACTCGATTTCCCCGTCAAAGAATGTGTCGGAGCCCAGGCTCCTGCAGTAACTGCCTGCGTTGGAATTCGGTCTCACTATCAGCAAAGATCCTCCTCCCAAGCAGGGTTCTATCCTGAGGTTCTGGGTGCCTGTGAATGTGGGGACGCCATTCAACCCCACGCATGCTCGAAGGAGGGTTGTGCCGGAATCCGAGCAGGACCCTGTCGGGCTCCTGGGCACAAGCCTTTCCGTGGCCCCCGTCTCTAGCTTGGAGGACTTGGGCCGCATTCCGCCCCCAAGGGACCTCCCCTGCACTCATCAGGGAAGAGAGGGGATGCAGGGACCAGGGGGGAACCGTCAAGAAACAGCAGTGCAGCCTGCGGACAGAGTCCTGGCTCCCCCTGGAGGGACACTGGTGACCACGCCTTTGAGCTCTTCTGCAGAATTAGACCCCCAGCCAGTGAAAGATGTTCTGAAGCGGTCTTCATCCCAGGAAGGGGAAGACCGCCAGAACCCGTCCCACGGCCACTCAACACCAGCTTTGAGGAAGAGTGCAAGCTAGCCTCTCCCCTCATCCTTGTCTGCGGCCCTGTTTTCTGCCCCAAACCATAAGCCCGCGTCCTGATCTCTCCCAAGGGGCACACACAGTCTTCAGGGCCTTCGTCTGCTGTGGCCCCCTTTGCCTGGCAAAGCAGGGAAGCTCAGCTATTTTTTCCCCCTTTGCCCACGTTCCTATTTGGCACCGGTGGACGGCATCTGAGTTTCCCAGGACCGCGGTATCGAAGGACCTCCACGCCGGTGGCTGAGGCACCAATTTATTCTGTCTGGAGGCCGAAAGTCTGATGTGATCGCTCAGCGATAAAACCAAGGTGTCCCAGGGCCGGTTCCTCCCGGAGGCTCTGGGAAGGATCCTGCCTGGACTTTTCCAGGAAAAGAAGCACCTTGTGCCCGGGCTCCTGCTCCTCCTGAGTTTTCAAGGCTGGCGGTCCAGCATCTTTTCTGCTCTCTGACCTCCTGCTTCCTTCCGTAAGGACCCTGACGTGGCACGGGGCCCACCCGGACCCTCCAAGGACCATACCCCATCTCAGGAGCCTGAACTCACTCAAGCCCACGAAGCCCCGGCTGCCGTATGGTCTGATGTGTCTGCAGCGTCCGGGCATTAGAGGAGGTAGCCTTCTTAGGGGTTGAGGTTCAGCTGGTTTCTTTTCTTTTCTTTTCATTTTCTGGTCCTGCCCACAGCGTGTGGAAGTTCCTGTACCAGGAATCAAACCTGTGCCACAGCAGTGACAGTGCTGGATGGATCTTTAAGGGCCGTGCGGTCACCAGAGAGCTTCTCTGCTGACCTCTCCGCCTGGAGGCCTGAGAGAGAGAAGGGGAGTCTGAACAGGTGAGCTGCCCCTGCCCTTCTGGGGCATCTGGGGTGAGGATCTAGGATGGGCCCTCGGGTCTCTAAGAGCTGGAGGCAGCGTGGTGCTGGGTGGGGGAGGTGGGCGGCAACAGCAGAACGGGTTCAAGTCTGGGTTCTAGACGGCTGGGTCTCGGCTTCCACACCAAGTTGGCTGGGACTTCGATGGGGGTGGCAGTGCCCCTGGGCGCAGGTGGAGAAGAATGTCCAGGCTCCCTGGCCCAGACACGCGTTCTAGGGTCTTCTTCCAGCAGGAAGCACGCCCACCCCCCACCCCGGACACCTCTGTCCTTCTCCCGCCCCCCTCATCACCTGCTTCTGCTGCGCCCTGCTCTGCAGCCTCCAGGGAAACACGCGTGGCTGAACCACCACCTTCTCACCCTTGAGACACTGCCACAGGCGGACTCGCCAGCCCTTGGCCTGCTGCCCAGCAGGTGTGTGTCCAGGGCTTCGAGCAGCCTCCCCCATAACTTGCCAGACATTTAAAAAGTGACCCTGGGTGGGGCTGGGGACACCTAGGAGCGTCCCTGGCATGCAAAGGCCCAGGATGGGTTAGAGCTGTGAGTCTGGATGCAAGCGGCTGCAAAGTGTTTAAAGGTGAAGATGTGGTGATAACGCCCGTTTGATGTGAGGGAAAGGACGCTTGGTGTCATCGTACCTATAAATAGCTCTGCTCACTGGCTCGGGCCTTGGGCACATGGGCACCCAGGGTGTTGGGGCCGCCCCTTCACACGGCGCTGGGGCGTCAGCCTGCAAAATACCAGCTGGTGAATCCATCATAAGCAGACACGGTGCTTGAGAAGGGAGCCTGAGAGGGCGGCTTTGTCCTCAGGGGTGACAGGTGACAGGCCCTCCGGAAGCAGCTCTGGACAGACAAGCCCTTGCCCACAGAAGCTTGTTGCTGGCAGCATCGTACCCAGGATGTCTTACGTGACCAGGCCGCGTCACAAGAGAGAAGATTTTTTTGGGGCTCAGGGAAAAAAAATCAGATAACTTCTGAAGGTCTCTGTGTCCTGGGCTACTGTCACAAAGAACCACACACAGGGAGCCTTAAACAACAGACATGCGGGGGGTCCCGTCGTGGCTCAGCAGTAACGAAGCCAAGCCCCAACTGGCATCCATGAGGACGCAGATTCGATCCCTGGCCTCAATTAGTGGGTTAAGGATCCGGCGTTGTCGTGAGCTGTGGTGTAGGTCGCAGACACAGCTTGGATTCCGCGTTGCTGTGGGTCTGGCGTAGGCCGGTGGCTGCAGCTCCGATTCGACCCCTAGCCTGGGAACCTCCATATGCCGTGGGAGCGGCCCTAAAAATAAATAAATAAATACTGGAAGTGTATTCCGTCCCAGTCCTGGTGGCAGAAGTCAAACCACGGTGTTTGCCAGGCCTTGCTCACCTCCAGAGGCTCTAGGGGACTGTGCTTTTGGCCACTTTGAGCTCCTGGTGGCTCTAGCAACTCTTGGTTCCTGGCCGAGTCCCTCCAACCTCGGCCTTTAGCCTCCCGTGGCCTCTCCCGGTGTCTCTGAGTCTGTGTGGGTCTCCTCTCTCTTATAAGGACACTGTCAGGATTTAGGGCCCATCCTAATCCAGGATGATCTCATCTCGAGATCCTTGCCTTAATTATATCTGCCGTGTCCCCGTTTCCCGGTCGGGCCCCATCCTGTGGTTCTGGGTGGATGGGAACGGCCGAGGGGGCGGGCACCATTTACCCCACCCGAGTGCCGTGGGACTCTCTGCCAGCAAGCGCTCTCCCCGTGTCCTGATGGGAACAGTCCTATCTGGGTCCCTGTAGAACCCCCTGCGGGCGGGATGGCAGGGCCCCCCGGGAAACCCCACCCGGCTGGTGGTGCATGTGGGTCGGGGGGCAGCGGGGCAGCTGGGATCTCAGGACCCTTGACAGCAACCCCCATCCAGACCAGAGTCTTTAACTTCTGAGTCAAACGACCTCCCTGCCGGTGGCAGCCGGGGGGGCCTCCACCTCTGCTCGGAGCCTCGCCCTGCCCCGTGCGGTCACGGTCCCGGCAGCGAGGAAAAGGAGGCGGAGGGGCCTCGCAGGTGGGCTGTCCTCGGGCTCCCGGCCCCGCTGGCGGCCCCTCCACCTCCGAGCACTGCCCCCGCCCCCAGACCCCCTCACAGCCGCCGTGAGGGTGAGTGAACCCATCACCGTGCCCACAGTGGGCGAGGCTCTGAGTCTCCTGGGGGTTTCGCAGTGCTGGCCATGCACCTCCTGATGTTCCAGAAGCTTCCCTTCCTGATTAGCCTTGATCAGGTGATTTAACTTGGAGCCACGGACCCAGAGGGAAATGGTGAGAGGCTGTTGGAAGCCACAGCCGCTCTCCATCTCACTTGATAGACCCCCAGATAAACAAGGCCTGCAGTCGGCCCCACCCCACCCCCGTGCCCTCGCGCTCCCGGCAGAGTGGGCTCCGCTGGGGGCTTCGCCTGCCCCCTCTGGGGCACGCAGGGTCGCTTGTCCTGTGCTCAGCGAGGACTTTCTGGACTGACGCGTCTTTCCCTCTTCATCCCAGGGCCCTTGTCAAGGTATTTTCCTCGTCTCGTCTCTGGAGTAAACAGCAGAGAGCAGAGCGCCATAAAAGGAGGATGCTGTCTGCTCCTCGGGACGGACACCCGCCCTGGAGCTGTGCCCACGGATGCCGAGCCAGTGGACCCAAGCTTCTCCAGTGGCACCAGAGTTCCGGGGGGATCAGGAGTCAAGCCCCGGGAACGAGGCTGGGGATTCACCCCGATGATGCTGGGCCCATCGGGTCCCCCCCCCACCATGGCCCTGTCCTGGTTTGTCCCGGGCCCAGGTGCCGGGCGTCCAGAACAAACTCCTTCTTCAGGTGGCTTTGTCTCAACCTGCCAGGCAATCTGGACTTTTGGCCGTGGCCAGGCCCAGGGGAGCTGCGGCCTCCGGCCTAGGGAAGACACTTGCAGACCCTCCAGGCAGCCCAACCTCAGCGGGAGGCACCAGCGTCGCTCCAGCATCAAGGACCGGGGATTGGAGAGCGTGGGCCCCTTCGGGCTCCAGCGAGAGGTGGGTGCGAGGTTGGCTGCCCTTCCTTGCGCGGGCTCCGGGCTCCAGCCCGTGGTTCTGTGTGTACCCAGGCCCCTCTCAGTGTCTCTACACTGGGGCTCAGCCCACAGCCTGGCCGCCGGGCTCTCTCTGCTGCAGCATGTGGTGGGGTCAGGAGGCAGCCCCAGAGCAGAAGGACAAAGCGGGTGCAGCCCACACCCCGCTGCCCCGACCACAGCCCGGGTAGCGGCTCTGCTGTGAGTTTAATTGTGTCCCCCCCCCAAAGAGGCAGCCACATCCCAACCCCTGATACCTGTGACTGTGGCCTTCTCTGGAAGTGGGGTCTTTGCAGATGTGATGAGGTTAAGACGAGGCCAGACCGGAGTGGGGTGGCCCGCACCCCAGTGGCCGCGGGCCCTATGAGAATAGGGAGCTTTGAGGCACACAGGGAGAGGCCATGTGAGGACGGTGGCAGAGAGGAGGGAGGTGGCCACGAGCCAAGTGCCACCTGGAGCCCCAGGCCCTGGATCCACCCCAGAGGCCCCTGGGGAGCTGGGCCTGCAGACTCCTGCCCTCGGATTCAGACCCTGGCTCTAGACTGCCAGTGAGAACACATCTGTTGCTTAAAGCCCCCCAGTCCATGCTGCTCTGTCCCGGCCGCCCCAGGATCTTCCTACCACAGCTCACAGCGAGCTGGAGGGTGCCTCCAAGCCTCCCCGGCCCCCTGAACCCTGTCCGTGCAGACACATGAACCTGGACCTCCCATGAGGTGCTGCTGCTGGGAGGGGCTCGTCTTCAGCTGCCCCCGAGCTCTGAGAGCGGTTGTCACAGCTGCCCGCATGGTGCAGAGAGGGCAGGGACATGTTCTCAGAGTTGCCACACGGGGGCCAGGCTGTGGCGGCTGCGGGGCAGCCCCCGCTGCTCCGGTGAGGATGTGTGAGGCGGGCCGAGGAAGCTCTGGGTGAGGCTGGAGCCCGCCTCCGTGTCATCCCAGTAGGCCTGGGGAGGCCACCAGGTCTGAGACCACACAGCCACGGGCTGGGGGAGGGGAGCTGCCGCCTTGTCCTACGGCTGCCCAGCAGATGACCAGGAACCGAGGGGCCTGGGACAACAGCCATCTCTTCCCTGAAGTCCTGGAGGGCAGCGTCCCAGGGCCGAGCTTCCTGCAGGGGCTCCAAGCTTCTCTGTGCGCCGCAAGCATGGATTTGGGGCAACCCTGATCTAAGTTTAGCCCTCATCTAAACTTAGCTAATTACACCGGCAGAGTCCCTGTTCCCAAATAGGATTCCATCTGTGCTTCCCGGTGGGGGTCACAGCTCCACGCCCAGCAGGGGTGACAACTCAGGTTTGTGAACAGCTCCCAGCATGTCTGTCACACGTGGTCCCCTTCGCTCCCCCAGAGACCCGGTCAGTCCTGTCCTTGCTGGAATCCAGCCCTCACCTCCTGGCCTGGCCACCAGTTTCCGCGTGGGTGGGTCCTCCCCGTGGGGACAGCCGCCTGTGATGCAGGAGCGTTACGCGGGATGTCGCACTGGGATGAGCCGGCAGACGGCTGTCACCTCGATGATGGCGGATGTTTTCGCGGGCGACAGAGGGGGTGGGCACACCTTTGCCCAGCTGGACCCTGGTGGCCCCTGGTTTCCTCACTGTGGGGCAGGTTGCCGGGTGTGGTGCCGCTGGTCAGAAGGGAACAGGGTGAGAAGCGGCAAAGATGTCCTGTCCCGGGCTCCTACCCGTGTCCCAGAGCCTGGGGGCCAGGACCACCGCACGTGGAGGCAGGAGGGGCGTCTCCACGAAAGGCAGGGCCTGGGCCCCAGGGTCCCCTCCTGGCCCAGCTGTGTCCACCCCCTGCATTGCCCTGGGGCAGCGTGCCCGGCGAGTGTAGACGGCCGTCTCCCACTGCAGCTTTGGCTTCGCATCACGGCCTTTTCTGAGTCCAGCCTCAGACCTGACACTATCTCAGTCCCTTTGTCCAGGGTTCTTTCTTGCTTTTTCTAAAATTTACTCTCAAAGATTTCTTAAATTGAGATATAAGTCACATAACGTTAAGTCAGCATTGTCAAATCTGCAGTTTGGGGCCTTGAGTATGTTCACGGCGCTATAAACCACCTAGTCCTGAATATTTTTTTCCTTTTCCTCTTTGTAGGGCTGTGGGTGCAGCATATGGAAGTTCCCAGGCTAGGGGTCGAATCGGAGCTGCAGCCGCCGGCCTACACCACAGCCACAGCCACACCAGATCCAAGCTGTGTCTGCGACCTACGCCACAGCTCACGGCAACGCCAGATCCTTAACCCACTGAGGGAGGCCAGGATTGAACCTGCGTCCTCATGGATGCTAGTTGGTTCATTACGGCTGAGCCACACGGGAACTCCTAGTCCTGAATATCTTTGTCACCCCAACCAAAACACCATAGCCGTCGGTAGCCAATTCCCATGGCTCTCCCCGTGCCAGCAACCTGTCGTGGGCTCCCTGTCTCTGTGGACTTGCCTCTTCTGGGTGTTGCATAGACACGGAATCAGACGACATGTGGCCTTGAGTGACTGGCTTCGTTTGCTCCGTGATGCTTTTAAGGTTCACCCAGGTCGCAGCTGGGTCAGTGCGTCATTTTGTATGGCTGAGGTCCATCGCATTGTTGGGATGGAATATTATTGTGTGTTTATCCGTCTGGCAGTGGATGGACGTTTGGGTCGCTTCCACTTTGTGCCGTGATGAATGGGGCTGATTTGGGTGCCACTTTGATTTCTTGAGGGCATGTGGCTAGGAGTGAAGGGCTGGTCACCCGCCTTTGCTCTGCTCTGACCTTGGAGGTTGCGGCCCGCCTCTCAGCCCCGCTCACCCCGAGTGGCCTCCTCCAGACTCCCCACTGCCCCACGAGGAAGGGAAGGGGCCTTGTACCCACACTTTGCCAGCCAGCTGAACCAGGCAGTGGAATGCGAAGCATCCTTCCCAAAGCATGATGGGTGCCTCAGAGGCGATTCCCAGAGGTGCTGCTCAGTCGCACGGCGAGGGGCCCTCTGCCCCTGGGACGGCGTGGAGAAAGCCCCACCAGACGCCTCTCAACGCTTGTGACTTTCCTTCTGGCAGACCTGGTGCCCCCATCTTTTGGCAAAATAGCCAAATGTGCTAGAATCCCGAGGGAAGGGAGGAATTTTCCTCTACTCTTCCAGTGCTTCTGGCTGTTTAGGAATTAAACTGAAAAAAAAGAAATAAAACTTTTTTTCTTTTTTTGACTGTACCTGCAGCGCATGGAGTTTCCTGGGCCAGGGATCAAACCTGCACTACAGCAGCCACCCAAGCTGCTACAGCGACAATGGCCAGGCCAGATCCTTAACCCACTGAGTCACAAGGGAACTGTAACAGGAGACTGATTAGCAGGAGAAAAACAGTTAAATTTAATGGCTGAAACTTTCACCTTAAAAGATGTCATCTTCCGCTACGGACAAAAGAGAATGTTGGCTGTGGCAAGAGTTGCTTGTGGGGGTGACCAGACAAGCTGGGTGGCCAGGGCAGGTGGTGATGCGGATTTTTTTTTTTTTTTTTTTTAGGGCCACACCCAAAGCAAATGGAAGTTCCCGGGCTAGGGGTCAAATGGGAGCTACAGCTGCCAGCCTCCACCACAGCCACAGCAACGCGGGGTCTGAGCCGAGTATAAAACTTCGACCACAGCTCACAGCAAGGCCAGATCCCTGACCCGCTGAGCAGAGCCAGGGATTGACCCCACATCCTCATGGATACTAGGGGGATTCATTTCCATGCCGGGAACTCCTGCGATGCAGCCTTAGGTCACTGACTTCCTCGTTGATGAGAGATTCTAGAGACGCGCTTCTTGGCTGCTCACTGAGAGACCCCCAACCGTCAGGGACTCCCTTAAAAACGTCAGTGCTTCTCATAAAAGGGTCACTCCGCCTGGGCTGTCAGCTTTCCCCCATGTCTGCTTTTTCTCAGAAGATAATCAGCTTCAAGCAATAGTTCAAAGAGACATTTTATGGTGGCAAATTCTGTTCCCCTGCAAATCTAAGGTGGCCTTTCATTCGCATCGTATTTATTTTTACAGTTTCTGTTTACAGCTGGTTTTCCCTTTAAGAAAATAAAGTGAATGGGAGTTCCTGCCATGGCACAGGGGAAACGAATTCAAGTAGGAACCGTGAAGTTGCAGGTTTGATCCCTGGCCTTGCTCCATGGGTTAAGGATCCGGCGTTGCCATGAGCTGTGGTGTAGGTCACAGACGTGGCTTGAATCTTGCGTTGCTGTGGCTGTGGTGGAGGCCGGCAGTGGCAGCTCCAATTGGACCCCTAGCCTGGGAACCTCCATATGCCACGGGTGCAGCCTTAAGAAGACAGAAAGAAAGGGAATAAAGTGAGTCAACTTAAAGAAAAATAGTGAGAGGATTCTCAAATGAAGTTCGCATGCCCAATGCACAGTGAGGCCACAGAAAAACAACGTTGGGGTTTGGGGCAGAGGAAGGGGTGGTTCATGCTCAAAAGCCCTGAATTCCCCAGTAGCGGGGAGGGTAGTTTTTATAGGCAATTGGAGGAGGGATGCAGGACATGCGGCTTTCTTCTGATTGGCTGGTGGTGAGGTAACAGGGCGGGGCTCCAGGAACCCTGGGCTCCGCCTGAGGTCCTGGTCCTCCAGCCAGGTGGCGGCCTTAGCCCTGGAGAAGGGCTTCAGGATGACATCGTGTGTGTTGATTGAGGAGGATCCCCAAGGCTGCCCTGGAGTTTCTCTCTTTGTTGTTGTTTGTCTTTTTGTGGCCACACCTGTGGCACATGGAGGTTCCCAGGCTAGGAGTCCAATCAGAGCTACAGCTGCCGGCCTCGACCACGGCCACAGCAATGCCGCATCCGAGCTGCGTCTGCGACCTACACCGCACCTCACGGCGATGGTGGATCCTTAACGCACGGAGTGAGGCCAGGGATCGAGCCCGAGTCCTCATGGATGCTCGTCGGGTTCTTAACCCACTGAACCACAACGGGAACTCCTGCCCTAGGGTTTCTTGACGGCTCCGCCCTTGATTCTGCATCCCCTCCCTTCGCCGCCGACTAGCAGCTGTTGGAATCTGCTCTTTGGAGAAGGTCAGGGAGGCTGAATGAAGCCTTTTTCCTGCAAACAGGGGCAGGGGACCCAGAGAGGATGGGTACCGGGAGGCCCATAGGGTCCTGCTCGGCTTCAGTGACAAGTGCTTGGGAAGAAGGTTGAAGGGGGATGCTTGAGTGAGTCATGGATTGACCAGGATTTCAACCAAGAGGTCAGAAACTGACTTGTATTCAAATGTTGCTTCTGGGCTTTTTCTCTTCGCCCCGAGCTCATAGGGGAATAAAAGTTGCCACCCAAAGTGTCTCTGTTCCGCAGATTATTTCTAGCTGAAAATGATCAAGGCCCAAAGGAAAGAATCTTGGACCATCCCGCTTAGCTGCCTGAATTAGAGTTGAGGTAGAAGGCGTGTTACCGGCAGAGCCACGGCCAGAATGTTGGCAAGGAGGGGGGGCTGGCAAGGCCGGGAAACGGAGAGCCGCGTCCGCCCCGAGGCCTGCTGTCTCTGCAGTTATTTGCAAAGAGTTGCTCTCCCCCCTCCTTGGGACTCACCTTCCTCCCTCTGACGTCCCGAGCCCCTGCCCCCACATCCTCTTTGGTTGTGACCTGAAGATGGTGTTTCAGCTGCGGGTTTCAGCCATTTTGGCAAGCGACTCCGTTTTTCTGGGCCGCGTTATTGAACCCTGGTTTGGATTTCTCCTGTTAACCTGTCTCAGGTCAATGTCATTCTTAGACCAGCCTGAAGAACCTGGAAGCTGAACTCAACTTGGGTCTGAACCCACCGGGTAACAGAGCCCATCTGCTGACACCCAGTGGCGGTGAAGGGAAGTGCAGGGCTTATCTGCAGGTGCCAAGCAAGGAGCAGGGGAAGCCCAGGCTCTAGAGACCCCCGACCCTCTCATGGCTGTCATCTATCTATCTATCTATCTATCTATCTATCTATCTATCTATCTATCTATCTATCTATCTAATCGTGGGCCGTTCCTGCGGCATATGGAGGTTCCCAGGCTAGGGGTCGAATCGGAGCTGTAGCCACCGGCCTACGCCAGAGCCACAGCAACGCGGGATCCAAGCCGCGTCTGCAACCTACACCACAGCTCACGGCAACGCCGGATCGTTAACCCACTGAGCAAGGGCAGGGACCGAACCCACAACCTCATGGTTCCTAGTTGGATTCGTTAACCACTGCGCCACGATGGGAGCTCCATGGCTGTCTTTTAAAGGGCAGCATTTGGGGAGAGGGCTGCATCATGCAGACTTTTTTTTTTTTTTTATAGTTGATTTACAATGTTCTGTCAATTCTGCTGTGCAACGAAGTGACCCCGTCATACATACGTAACACATTCTTATTCTCACATTCTCCTTCCTCATGTTCCATCAAAAGTCCCACTCCCTCCCCCTCCCCACCTTGGCAACCACAAGTCTGTTCTCTGCGTCCATGATTCTCTTTTCTGTGGAAAGGTTCATTTGTGCCGTATATTAAATTCCAGATATAAGTGATATCATGTGGTTTTTGTCTTTCTGACTTACTTCACTTAGTATGAGAGTCTCTAGTTCCATCCATGTTGCTGCAAATGGCATTATTTGGTTCTTTTTGATGGCTGAGTAGTATTCCATTGTGTATATATAGCACATCTTCCTAATCCATTCATTTGTCATTGGACATTTGGGTTGTTTCCATGTCTTGGCTATTGTGAATAGTGCTGCAATGAACATAGGGATGCATGTATCTTCTTCAAGGACTATTTTGTCTGGATAGATGCCCAGGAGTGGGATTGCAGGGTCATACGGTCATTCTATATTTAGTTTTCTAAGGTACTTCCATACTGTTTTCCATAGTGGTTGCACCAGTTTACATTCCCACCAACAGTGCAGAAGGGTTCCCTTTTCTCCGCACCCTCTCCAGCATTTGTTATTTGTGGGCTTATTAATGATGGCCATTCTAACAGGTGTGAGTTGTTTCCTCATAGTAGTTCTGATTTGCATTTCTCTAATAATCGGTGATGTTGAGCATTTTTTCACGTGCTTCTTGGCCACCTATATGTTTTCTTTGAAGAAATGTCTGTTCAGGTCTTCTGCCCATTTTTCAATTGGGTTCTTTGGGGTTTTTTGCTGTGGAGTTGTATGAGTTGTTTGCATATCTTGGAGATTAAGCCCTTGTCAGTTGAATCATTTGAAACTATTTCCTCCCATTCCACATATTGTCTTTTAGGTTTTTTGTTTCGTTTTTTGTTTTTTGTCTTTTTAGGGCTGCACCCAAGGCATATGGAAGTTCCCAGGCTAGGGGTCGAATCGGAGCTACAGCTGCTGGCCTCCACCACAGCCACAGCCACAGCCACAGCCTCGTGAGATCTGAGCCGCGTCTGCGACCTACACCACAGCTCACGGCAACACCGGATCCTTAACCCACTGAGCAAGGCCAGGGACTGAACCTGCAACCTCATGGTTCCTAGTTGGATTTGTTTCCGCTGCACCACAATGGGAACTCTGTTTTTTTTGTTTTGTCTTTTTTAAGTGGTTTTCTTTGCTGTGCAAAAGTTTGTAGGTTTGATGAGGTCCCAGGGACTTATTTTTGCTTCTATTGCTTTGGGTGACTGATCTAAGAAGACGTTTGTACAGTTGCTGTCAGGGCATCTCACGGACTGACTTCTGGTTGGTGGGTGGTGGGGTGACAGGGTGGTCTCTCGGGAACCCCAGTCACTGACCTTCCCCTTCCCGCTACTCTGGGGCCTCAGCCTGTGGTCCCCCCCACCCGCTGTGCCCCGGGGGGGGGGGCCTTGGGTCCTCAGGATGATTCAGGGCAGTGCTGGGTTGGCTGTGTGCGCCCTGGAGGAGCTGGGGCTCTGGTTCGTGTTGAGGTCTCATCCCTCTTCTGGCTTTCGTGCTTTTCCTTTATTCCCGAGCCCCTCACTTAGCAGCTTAGTAATGGCTTCGTCTGCTCTCTACACACTACTGTGACCCAGGCTCCCCTGACCCATCCCCACGTGGCTCTTCGCCAGGGACAGTCACCCTGAGGTGGCGCAGGGGTCAGAGCTGCCACCAGGGATGGTGCTTTGGCTGTTGCCCCTGAACCGCAGGGACAGCAGGTGAATAGTCACTGTCACTTAGGACACTGGGACATGCCTGCCAAGCACTGGGCCGCTAGGGTGCTGGGGACACACAGATCTCACCCCACACAGTGTTTCAAGCCCATAAGCATTAACACTCGGAAGTCGGGGAATTGGAGTTCCCACAGTGGATTAAGAATTTGACTGCAGGAGTTTCCATCGTGGCTCAGTGGTTAATGAACCTGACTAGCATCCATGAGCTCACGGGTTTGATCCCTGGCCTCGCTCCGTGGGTTGAGGATCTGGCATGCCCATGAGCTGTGGTTTATGTTGCAGACACAGCTCGGATCTGGCGTTGCTCTGGCTTTGGTGTAGGCCAGCAGATGTAGCTCTGATTCGACCCCTAGCCTGGGAACCTGCATATGCCGTGGGTGTGGCCTTAAAAAGACAAAAAGAAAACAAAAAAAGAAAGAAAAAAGAATCTGACTGTAGCAGCTGAGGTCTGTGTGGAGGTGTGGGTTCAATCCTCCATCCAGCTCTGTGGGTTAAAGGACTGCAGCTGTGGCATAAGTCAGAGCCGCAGCTCAGATTCCATCCCTGTCCTGGGAACTTTGATATGCCATGGGCGCAGCCATAAAAAGTAGTAATAGTAATTGGGAAAATACACACTAAAAAATAACCAAATTTCTAATTTCACCTTAAAAAAAACCCCAAACAAAACAAGGATCTAAGGATGTCAGTGTGCCGACAGGTGTCTGGCATCTCCCTCGGCCCACGCAGCTCACGTCCCTTTCGGGCCTGGGCCTGGCGACACGTAAGACTGCAGCTCGTGGCTGTAGGAACACCATCCCCACGAAAGCAGCAACATGGACAAGGCCAGCATGTCACAGAACCCCTGGAACAGGGTGACACGTGCCCAGCCCAAACCCCTGTCCTCCCCTGGGGCCCGCTTGCCGCTGGCAGCACGGAAGGGTCGTGGGCATAAAGGCCCCAGAGGGAACGGGAGAGGTGATGGATTGATGGCTTTCATCCAGGACCACTGGCCAGGTGGGCCTGAGATGGAGACTAAACAGCACAGGCACCACCACGTTCCTTTTCCTGGCCCGTGGCAGACATAAGCAATGGATTACAGCTCTCTTTCTCTCAGAACTGGGTTTTCTCAGTCTTGGGCCATTGCCGTTTGGGGCAAATCGGTCTTGGTGGTTGTGTGTGTGTGGGGGGGGGCTGTCTTAAGCATTGCAGGATGTTGAGCAATGTCCTTGACCTGGACCCATTCATTGCCAGTGGCACCCCTCCCCCCCACGCCGTAACAACCAAAAATGTCTCCAGGCACTGCCAGGCGTCCCCCAGATGCCACTCAGGGGCTGAGACAGGGTGGTTGAGTAGAGCTGGCCCAGGTGAAGCCTTGTTGCGCCCCTCCCCCCCACCACGGGGCCCGCCTGTCTGGGTTCGCCTATCCGCACCCTGGCTCCGTGGCCCCCCCAGAACCTGGTTGCATCATATCAACACGCAGAGACCCCACTGGGCTCCCAGCCCTGCCTGCTGCCCTCCTCCGCCCTTCCTTGCAGGGCGTTGACTCAGACCCGGGTGAGGCGGGCACATGTCAGAGCAGCTCCAGGGAGCGTCTGCCCCCCGCCCCCCGCCCCAGCCTGGTCTCCACTTAGAAGATGGAGCAAGTTCTGGTGAGAAAGAAACCCCGGGGACTTGCAGTCTCACACCAGAGAGCCCGGAGCCAGGCTGGGCGGCCTCTCGCCCCTCCCACTCCCGCAGAGCTGGCGGCTGATGCAAGAGGCTGGGGGATTGCGCTGCTCGCCGGAACGGCGGTGGGAAGCGCGGCGAACAGGCTGCCACCTCGGAAAGCAGGGGCAGATGCGGCTGCCAGCGCTTGGCTCAGCAGGGGAGTCAGAGGGGTCTTGCTGGAGCCATGTGGGAGGGGGAGTCCCTATAACGCTGTGGGCAAAGAAGAAGGAAAAGTAGGAAGGAAAATGCTGATGACCTTGCCCGCCTCTCCTGAGACACGGGCTCACAGGGTGTTGGGCAGCATCAGATGCCATGGCACTGCCAACCCCAGTCCTGACAACCCAAGATGCCACCGGGCGTCGCTGGGGGTCCTGGGGTGCCAGCCTGGAGGTCCTGAGCTGAGCACATCTCTGGAAACCCTCCTCTCCCTCTCTGCCCCCAGGAACGCCCAGCCCCTCAGCCCCCAGCTCTGGTGCCCCCACCCCCACGCCTACGCCCCTGGTCCTCGAGCTTCCCGGCCCCCGCCTCGGCTCTGCTGCCCTCCTGCCCCAAACAAACGCAGACTCTCAGGCCAGGCGGTCCCCCTGTCCTTGCAGAACTGTACCCCGATGTCCAGAACGCCATAGTCTCCTCAAAAGGCAGACTCCCCAGAAACACGGAGAGATGCCGCCTACGTCCGTGGCAGGCACCGTGCCAGGGGCTCCAGACGCCCTCCTTCGCCCCTGAGTGAATCACGGTTCTTAGATAAAGGCCATTCCTCACACGGGTTACAGATGGCGAGGCTGCCGTGACTCAGAGGCCGTGCCCACAGGTGTGGGGCCCCCGCGGTGGGCCTGGCAGCAGGGGAGAGGGGTCTCGGCTCCAAATCCTGGGGGATTGACGGCCAGCAAGCAGGTGGGGGCCTTGAATGGAGAACTAAAAGGAGGGAACCTGGGAGCAGGAAGGGGAGGGGGACTCTGGCTGCACAGACCCAGGCCAGGGTCAGACGTCAAGGTCACGGTCATGGGGGCGGTGAGGAGGACCTTGGTGGGTCAGACGTGGCAGGTGGAGGATTCTGGCTAAACCGACTGAGCCGCGTTCTTGCTACAACTGGGCTCTTTCCACTAGGATGAGGCTTGAACAAGTGCTCGGAAGAGCCCGACTGGGGTCTGATCAGGACAGTCCCTGTCCCGGTGCGGTGGGCATTTGTCACGCGGTCACTGGTACTACACGGGGGCACGGGGGACTTGGGGAGGCCCGGTCTCCTGCCCAACCCGCCCAGCACCGCGGCTGGGTGGACACATGAGGCCGGCATGGCCACCCTGGCCCCAGGTTTGTCACCATGCAATGTCATCTGGCGAGGGAAGGACGAGGGGGCTGGGTTTTGTCTTTCTCTCCGCTGCCATCGCCCCCGCCTCCCATCAGACCCCAAGGGGCGGAATACGGCAGAAACCCCGACTTGACCTCTTGCGGGGGAGGGGGGAGGGTTCTGGGGGCACAGTGAGGACACCTGTTGTCCCTTTAATTCCACAGAGCTGGCATCCTAGGGAACTCTTCTCCCAGACGCGGCTGGCAAGGGCAGGAGCCAGGCCCACCCAGGTCAAGGACACACTGGGATTCCTGCGCTGGGCGAGGGAGGGCAAGCAGAGCCGGGAGCGTCTGGAGGGCCCGTGGGAGGCAGCAGCACCTGGCCTTTCAGGTCCGGGCAGAGCAGGCTGGGTTACGATGCCAGGGCGCCCAGAGGCCGGGGTCACCAGCAAAAGGGCTGCAGAAGACACATGCACTGGCAGCAGAGGCCGCCGAGGACTAGAGGGCGAGGCGGGTGCTGGGCTCCAGGTCAGCCCCTGTTAATTATCCCCAGCAGTAAAACTGGAAAACGGCTCCCCTCGGGCTGGGCGAGGCTGGGACAAGCCGTGACTCAGACCCGTGCCCAGGAGGTGGGGGTCACGTCCTGACCCGTGAGCCCCGGGGCCTTGCTGGCACCCTCCCTGGCACCCTCCTCCACACTCTCCTGACACCCAGGCCTGGCTCTTCTGGAGCGTTCCTCTGGCTCCCTGTTTGACTGAGGTCCCCAGCAGCGAGATGGAGCAGGTGTGAGGAAGGGGCCTCTTGACTGACCGAGCAGTGGATGCAGTGGAGGTGACGCAGTGATGTGGTGGGGACGGTGCTGGAGCACCCATCCAAAACAGGCACTTCCCACCTCCTTCTGTCAGGGACAGCATGTACAGTTGCACAGTTTGTACACTGCACAAAGGCATCCTGGCCTGGACTTCCTCCAGCAGAGGGCAGGGCATATGAGATTTTGCACAGAGAGGCCGTCCAGCAGCCACCTCCTGTGGGACTGTGCCTGCCTGGAAGAGGTGGTTTTTATTTCTTTCTTTTCAGGGCCACACCTGTGGCGTATGGAGAGTCCCAGGCTAGGGGTCCAATAGGAGTTACAGCTGCTGGCCTACAGCCACAGCCACAGCAAAGCCAGCTCCAAGCTGAGTCTGCCACCTACACCACAGCCCATGGCAATGCTGGATCCTTAACCCACTGAGTGAGGCCAGGGATCAAACTCGCCACCTCATGGTTCCTAGTTGGATTCGTATCCGCTGCACCACGACGGGAACTCCTGGAAGAGGTGGTTTTTAACCACATGTCTCCCCAGACAGGAGGGCTTGCTGCAGGTGGGTGGGCCAGGCGGACACAGCCCACCCATGGGCAAAGAGGGCCAGCCACGTGCCTCTAGTCCAAAAGAAGGCAGGCTCCAGACCCAGGAAGAACCAGTGGTTCCGTTTGAGCCCAAAGGCAGGAGGAGTTCCCGTCGTGGGTCAGTGGTTAACGAATCCTACTAGGAACCATGAGATTGCGGGTTTGATACCTGCCCTTGCTCAGTGGGTTAAGGATCTGGCGTTGCTGTGGGCTGTGGTGTAGGTCGCAGACGTGGCTCGGATCCTATGTTGCTATGACTGTGGTGTAGGCCGGCAGCTATAGCTCTGATTGGACCCCTAGCCTGGGAACTTCCATATGCCACGGGAGCGGCCCAAGAACTGGCGCCAAAAAAAAAAAAAAAAAAAAAGACAAAGGCAGGAGAATCCTGTTGTCCTAGTTGAAAGGCCATCCGGCAGAAAGAATCTCCTCCTATTCAGAGGAGGGTTGGCCCTTTGGTTCTATTCAGGCCTTCAACTGATTGGATGTGGCCCACCCACAGTGTTGGTGCACCAGTTTGAATTTCATCTGAAAACACCCTCCCAGAAACACTCAGAATAATGTTTGACCCAAGATCTGTGGCGCAGTCAAGTTAGCACATGAAATTAATCCTCACACCTTTCTGGCCTCTTCTAGCTCCTGGGGACTCCTGGTGTCCTTGGCTGGTGGCTACCCCCTCCAGTGGCCCCAGGACGCTCAGACTCCCTGTTGGTTCCTCTTTCTAATATATTTATTTTTTCCTTTTTTTTTTTAAATTTGTAGTGTAGTTGATTTGCAAGAGTCATTGGTTTCAGGTATGCAAAGTGATTCAGTTACTTTTTTTTCAGATTCTTTTCCAGTACAGGTCATTACAAGATTTTATTGTTGTTGCCTTTTAGGGCCACCCCCACATCATATGGAGGTTCCCAGGCTAGGGGTCCAATCGGAGCTATAGCTGCCAGCCTTCACCACAGCCACAGCAACGCCAGATCCGAGCCATGTCTGCCACCTACACCACAGCTCACGGCAACACTAGATCCTTAACCCACAGAGCGAGGCCAGGGATCGAACCCGCATCCTCATGGTTCCTAGCCGGATTCATTAACCACTGAACCACGACGGGAGCTCCATTACAAGATATTTACTATAGTTCCCTGTGCTAATCAGTGATTCCTTTTTCCTTACCCGCTTTACGAATGTCTAATATTTTTCTGGTGCCTTTAACCTTTATGCCAACCTTGTTCTTTCTGTATTTTCCTTGCCCTTTGTTTCTGTCTGGGATTTATCATGAAATCCGGCTAAAAGGAAAGCATCTGACTCTGTGATGGAAAGAACTAGAATCGCCTTTTCTGCTTGTTTCTGCACGTGGACAACGGTGCCTTGGGGCAGCTAGGGAGCCAAGGGCAAAGCGAGGAGGGAGACAGGGAGGAGCCCCGCGCCCCGTCTGCCCCCCTCGGCCCTGACTCCAGGGCCAGGGCCAGGGGCTGCTGCTGGGCAGCCTCGACCCCATCCTCCTACCTGCCTGCCGTGGGAGCCTCAGCTGTTCCTGCCTCTCCCTCCTCTGCCACACCAAGTATGCCAGCACACATGCCAGTGATCCTGCCCTGTCTGCAAGTTACGATCACCACCTGCTCAGGGTCTGGACACACACAAACGGTCTGTCTCACGGGCCTGGAGGTCGGACGTCCATCCTGGGTCTCAGGGGGCTACAGCCAAGGGCTTGCAGGGCTGGGCCCTCTGGAGGTGCCAGGGGAGGACCCTGTGGCTCTTCCAGCCTCTGGAGGAGCCATGTTCCCTGGCTTGCGGCCCCGTGTGGCTCTGACGTCTGCTGCTGTCCTCACGGGCTCCTCTCTGACTCTCTGTCTCCAGATAAGGACCGTGTGAGGATATGGGGCAGCTTGGTCACGTAATCCCACGCGTAAGGTTCCTTTTGCCACATGAGGCCACGTACCCACAGGTTCTTTCTGGGTCAGGCCGTGGCCACCCCACGGCGGCCAGAGTTCCCGTTTCATTTATTTATTTATTGTACTTTCAAATATTAAAGTGTAGTTGAGTTCCCGTTGTGGCTCAGCAGGTTAAAAACCTAACTAGTATCCATGAGGATGTGGGCTCCTTCCCTGGCCTCACTCAGTGGGTTAAGTTTCTGGTGTTGCCACAAGCTACGGTGTAGGTCATGGGTACAGCTTGGATCTGGTTTTGCAGTGGCTGTGGTGTAGGCTGGCAGCTGCAGCGGCTCTGATTCGATCCCTCGCCAAGGAGCCTCCATGTGCTGTGGGCGCGGCCCTAAAAAGACAAGAACAAGGAAAGCCTATGAACTTACAACTTGTGCCAGAGTCTCTACCGTACAGTGCAGTGACCCAGTCATACATATTTCTCAAATTATCTTCATGTTCTACCCACCATGGGAGACTGGATAGAGTTCCCTGTGCTGCCCAGCAGGACCTCCTTGCTTGTCCATTCTCAGTGTCATAGTTTGCCTCTACTAACCCCACTCCCCATCCAACCCGCTCCCTCCCCTCTCCCTTGGCAACCACGAGTTTGCTCTGCATGGCTGTGAGTCTGTTTTTGTTTTATAGATAGGATGATTTGTGCCATATTTTAGATTCTACATATCAGTGATATCATATGGTATTTGTCATTCTCTTTCTGACTTCACTTGCTAAGAGAGTCTCTAGTTGCATCCATGTTGCTGTAAATGGTAATATATTGTCCTTTTTTGTGGCTGAGTAGTATTCCATTGTGTATATATTCACCTCTTTTTTTAATTTCCTTTTTTAATGATTTTTACTTTTTTTTATCATAGCTGGTTCACAGTGTTTTGTCAATTTTCTACTGTACAGCGAAGTGACCCAGTCACACACATATATATACATTCTTTTTCTCACATTATCATGCTCCGTCGTAAGTGACTAGATATAGTTCCCAGGGCTATACAGCAGAATCTCATTGCTTGTCCATTCCAAAGGCAATAGTTTGCATCTATGAACCCCAGATTCCCAGTCCACCCTACTCCCTCTCCCTCCCCCTTGGCAACCTCAAGTCTGTTCTCCAAGTCCTTGTTTTTTTTCTTTTCTGTGGAAAGGTTCATTTGTGCCATATATTAGAATCCATATATAAATAATATGTGATATTTGTCTTTCTCTTTTTGACTTACTTCACTTAGTATGAGAGTCTAGTTCCATCCACGTGGCTGCAAATGGCATTATTTGGTTCTTTTTGATGGCTGAGTAGTATTCTGTTGTGTATATGTACCACAACTTCTTAATCCAGTCATCTGTTGATACACATTTAGGTTGTTTCCATGTCTTAGCTATTGGGAATAGTGCCGCAGTGAACATACGGGTGCATGTGTCTTTTTGAATGAAAGTTTTGTTTGGATAGACGCCCAGGAGTGGGATTGCTGGGTCATATGGTCATTCTATATTTAGTTTTCCGAGGAACCTCCATACTGTTTTCCATGGTGGTCGTACCAATTTACATTCCCACCAACAGTGCAGGAGGGTTCCCTTTTCTCCGCACCCTCCCGAGAATTTGTTATTTGTGGACTTACTCATGACGGCCAGTCTGACTGGTGTGAGGTGGTACCTCGTAGAAGTTTGGATTTGCATTTCTCTAATAATTAGGAATGCTGAGCATTTCTTCGTGTGCCTTTGGCCACTTGTATGTCTTCTTTAGAGAAATGTCTGTTTAGGTCTTCTGTCCATTTTTGATTGGGTTGTTTGCTGTTTTGTTGTTGATCAGTTTGAGTTGTTTGCATATTCTCGAGATTAACCCCTTGTCAGCTGCATCACATGCAACTATTTTCTCCCATTCCACAGGTTTCCTTTGCTGTGCAAAGACTTGTATGTTTGATGAGGTCCCAAGGGTTTATTTTTGCTTATATTTCTATTGCCTTGGGAGACTGACCTAAGAAAATATTTGCACCGTTGATGTCTGAGGTTTTGCCTCGATTCTCTTCTAGGGGTTTGATGGTGTCTTGTCTCGTTTAAGTCTTTAAGCTGTTTTGGGTTTGTTTTGTGCGTGGTGTGAGGGTATGTTCTAGTTTCATTGATTGAGAAAACTGCAGACACATCCAGTTTTCTCAGCACCACTGGCTGAAGAGAATTTTATATTCATTTTATATTCTTGCCTCCTTTGTCAAAGATTAATTGAGGGGCGGTGTCTGGGTCTATTTCTGTGCCGTCTATTCTGTTCCATTGGTTTGTATGTCTGTTTTTGTCCCAATACCACACTGTCAATGACTGTAGCTTTGTAATATTGTCTGAAGTCTGAGAGAGTTATGCCTCCTACTCCCCCCACCCCCCAAGGATTGCTTTGGCAATTCTGGGTCTTTTTTTTTTTTTTTTGTCTTTTTGCCATTTCTTGGGCCGCTCCTGTGGCATATGGAGGTTCCCAGGCTAGGGGTCTAATCAGAGCCGCAGCCACCAGCCTACACCAGAGCCAACTCGAGATCTGAGCCGTGTCTGCAACCTACACCACAGCTCACGGCAACGCCAGATCCTTAACCCACTGAGCAAGGCCAGGGACCGAACCCGCAACCTCATGGTTCCTAGTCGGATACGTTAACCACTGCGCCACGACGGGAACTCCAATTCTGGGTCTTTAACATAAATGTTTTGATTCTTTGTTCTAGTTCTGTGAAAACAATCACGGCTAATTTGATAGGATCACATTAAATCTGCAGATCGCTTTGGGCAGTCTGTCCACTTTCACGATGTCGACTCTTCAGTGCAGGAGCGCGGGATAGCTTTCCACTTCTTGGAATCCTCTTTAATTTCCTTCCTGAACATTTTATAGTTCTCAGCATGTAGGTCTTTCACCGCCTCAGTCAGGTTTCTTTCTAGGTATTTTATTTTTGGGGGTGGGATGAGAGTACCCTTTTTAGACCGCAGGTGCCTTCATGTCACAGGCCAGCTTACCCCCGTCCTGCAGCTCCTACAGTGCTTAGAACAGAACCTCCCTCCCCATCCCTGCAGCCCTGCGGGAGGTGGTCCCACCTCTCCCTCTGGCCCCCATCAGGGCACAGCAGCCCCCTGCCTACCTGTCTGCCCTAATTCACTCACACATTTATCTTGTCCAAAACTACCTGTGTTGGCATTGCCCTGGTCCTCTCTGTGCCCCCAGAGAGCCAGCTGTGAGTTCCCTGAGAGCCGAGGCCTCTGTGAGCCCAGAATGCACGAACCACATTCGCCAAATGTTTGTAAAGCAGATGAAGCGCCACAGCAGAGGCCGCTGAGCCCAAGCCAGCCCTGTCGCCAGACTTGGCACAGAGCGACGTCCAGTTCCTGGCCAGCTATTCAGATGCACAAAGGGCTCTTGCCCTGAGCCGGGGCCGAACAGAAGGGCCAGTGTCCTGTATCGAGACTCAAGTCTCGGCCTCTGGACGCTCACTGTGCCACTTCAGCAAATGAGGTTCAGCAGTAACAAGACGGCACCATGCACGGAGACGCTGCGCCTCCCTGCGGGGCCTCTCCTCCCGTGAGCTGGCAACCTTGCGCCTTGACCTCCGCTCCCAGATCCGAGTGTGGCCTTGGCTGCTGGCAGCAGAGAGTATCTGTTGGCGGGGTGCCGCAGCGTGGCTGAGCCCTGTGACCACACGATCCCTGACAGCCTGCATCTTGGCAGCGGGAAGTGGCTGGTCCCTCCTGGGTGTGGGACCCCAGGTGGGCAGTGATGCACAGCCAAGCCCTGGAGGCGAGCACGGCTGAGTCCCGGCACAGTTCCCATTCCTGCCCTGAGTCCCAGGGACCTTCAAACGGTCTGGCGTGGTTCTTAATTACAGAGAGGTATACAATTACCTCCGGAATACAGTGTTGCATAATTTTGCCTGGGGCTGAAAAGTGCCTGCACCAGCCAAATAGATGGAAGGCCAGAGAAGCAAGAGTCTTCTCAGGGTTAAGAAAAATGGAAAAGCTAATGTGAGTTTATTTTCATTTGCTCCCCCCAGGGAGGAACCCTCTGGAGACCTGGAGACCCTGGGGTGCCCAGCAAAGGGGCCAAACGTGGGAGTTCCCGTCGTGGCTCAGTGGAAACGAATCTGACTAGGAACCATGAGGTTGCGGGTTCGACCCCTGGCCTCGCTCTGTGGGTTAAGGATCCAGCATTGCCGTGAGCTGTGGTGTAGGTCGCAGACGCAGCTCGGATCCCACGTCGCTGTGGCTGTGGTGTAGGCCGGCAGCTATAGCTCCGATTCGACCCCTAGCCTGGCAACCCGCACATGCTATGGGTGCGGCCCTAAAAAGACCAAAAAAAAAAAAAACAGGCCAAAAGTGAACCCCCAAGGAGAGAGAATCAGCTTGCTTTCCTCAGAGGAGGGTCCAACAGTGTCATTCGAGCCTCTGTCTCCGAGAGGTGGTTGTTGGGGGGGGCGTTTGCCATCAGAAGCTCCACCGCCACCCACCCAGGCCGTCGCTCCAGGTGGGCATAGGAAACCCATTTCAGGCAGTGAATCTGTGCATCTTCACGAAGCCTCGCTTGTCCCACACAGTGGACAGTTGAAGCTGACGCATGGCCGGCTCGTGGCCTCATGGACGAAGGACCCACACGTCAGCTGGCTCCTCCTGGGCCCTCCACGACCACAGCCTCAGCCGCTCAGCGCAGGCCCCACTCCCCTCTCCAGCCTTGTTTGTTGAAACCTGCAGTATCCTCTGTGCTAATTCTCAAGGAATGAAACAGCCGGAGGGACCCAAGAATTCTGGGCTCTCGTTCCAGCAGGCTGATGGCTCTTTCCTCACCCGACTGGACCCGTCAGAGAAGCTGATTCCCTCTAACCTGACTCCCCTCTGGCCCTTTGTTCCTCTTGGAAGTTCCTCTTGGAAGTTTTTTCAGGTGTGAGCCCTGGGCTGGGAATAAGGGGAACTGCCAAATGCAGACCCGCAGGCTGTGTAGACAAGCGCGAAGGGCACACAATTCCCGACATTGAACTTTGGTCCAAAGATTCATCAGTCTTGCTTCTTTTCCTTCCTTCTTTCCGTCCCTTTTTTTTTTTTTCCTGTCTTTTTGCCATTTCTAGGGCCACACTCAAGGCATACAGAGGTTCCCAGGCTAGGGGTCTAATCGGAGCTGTAGCTGCCGGCCTACACCAGAGCCACAGCAACTCGGGATCCAAGCCGCGTCTGCAACCCACACCACAGCTCACGGCAACACCAGATCCCCAACCCACTGAGCAAGGCCAGGGATCAAACCCGCAACCCCATGGTTCCTAGTCGGATTCGTTAACCACTGAGCCACAAAGGGAACCCCCTTTCTTCCTTTTTTTAATGAAAATGACAAGAAATAGCTACCTTGGCTTTGCCTTTTGAAGTTGAGACCCCCTGGTGACTGGGCCAAACCTGCCTAAGAACTGAGGTGACCACGGAAGAAGCCAGCGGCTCAGGTGGGGAGGCCACAGACGGAGGCCAGGCGTGTCTGTCGTCAGAGTTTACATGAGAGGTCAGCGGCCAGTCTCAGGATGCTCAGACCCAGTTCCTACAGCGCCTGCGCCTTTATGAAATAGTTGGGGAGCGCGCGGGCCCTGTCCTGGCTTCCTCCTTCCTTTCATCCTGTGGCACAAAATGTGTGCGTGGGTGGACGCAGTTTCTTTTGGGATTGAAGGAAGGGCTGGTTTTCTGAGAAACCACGGAGCGTCCAAGCCCTCCTGTGCGGTACTTCGCATGCGCTGTCCCTCTCCTCCGACCTCTGGAAGCTGAGCCCCTGCCTCCCCTTTTCTTCCCTGTTGCACTGTTTTAAATTTAGAGTCTGCAAGTCAGCTTGCGCGCATGTGCCCATGGGACACCCTCTGGGGTTTCGTTGAGTCTTGAATCTCAGACACCTGTTCGGGAAGAATGGACACCCCCATCCTCACGCCTGTCCCTCCATCTTCTCGGGGCTCCTTAAATTTCCCCAAGATGATGCCTTGCGGTCTTCAACGCTGAGGTCTTGCAACCTTCTGTTCCATTTATTCATCAGTATTTGGCATGTTTGATGTTCTTATGAATGATCACTTTTGAAGGGTTTTGTTTTGTTTTGTTTTTTGTCTTTTTGCCTTTTCTAGGGCCGCTCCCACGGCATATGGAGGTTCCCAGGCTAGGGGTTTAATCGGAGCTGTAGCCGCCGGCCCACACCAGAGCCACAGCAACACAGGATCTGAGCCGCGCCTGCGACCTACACCACCGCTCACGGCAACGCCGGGCCCTTAATCCACTGAGTGAAGCCAGGGATCAAACCTGCATGCTCATGGATGCTAGTTGGGTTCGTTAACCACTGAGCCACGATGGGAACTCCCCAACCTTTGAAGATTTTTATTTTCTATTTGTTGCTGCTCTGTGGGAAACAGGCCATTTCGTGTGTTAACTTTGTATCCAGCCACCAAGCCAAATGCACTTGTTACTTCTAATCCATGATTGGTAAATTCCTTTGGTCTTTCCGCATTGTGTTGCATCTGAAGAGTGACAGCTTAGTTTCTCCTTTCTCAAGGCTAATGCCTTTTCGTTCTTTCTTCCGCCTTTTTCATGGCCAACCCCACCCCCGCCTTGTTAAAGGGAGGGAGGGGGGACCTCACAGCGTCACTGATTTCCCTACTCTCCCCATCAAAAACCTTGTGAGCAGTTCCTGTCGTGGCGCAGTGGTTAACGAACCCAACTAGTAGCCATGAGGTTTCAGGTTCAATCCTGGGCCTCGCTCAGTGGGTTAAGGATCCGGCGTTGCCATGAGCTGTGGTGTGTGTCGCAGATGCGGCTCGGATCCCGAGTTGCTGTGGCTGTGGTGTAGGCTGGTGGCTACAGCTCTGATTTGACCCCTAGCCTGGGAACCTCCATATGCTGCGGGGGCAGCCCTAAAAAGACAAAAAAAAAAAAAAAAGAGAGAGAGAGAGAGAGAAGAGGAAGAGGGAAAATGTTCTAAATTCAAAAGGAAACAAAGGATGTGATTAAAAGGACTTGAGAGAGAGAGAGAAATTTTGGAGATGAGCAAGAAAGATGCCAGACAGAGATAACAAGGGGCATGTGGCAGGCAGTCAAGGCAGGGAGCTCACGAAACGCCAGAAACTATCCAAGAAAATTTTCCTCGAGTTCTCTGTGTGGTGCAGTGTGTCAAGGATCTAGCTTTTTCTCTGTGGCAGCGAGGGTTCGATCCCCGGCCTGGTGCAGTCGGTTAAGGGTCTGGCATTGCTGCAGTGGAGGTGTAGGTTGCAGCTGCAGCTGAGATTCAGTCCCTGGCCTGGGAATTCCCAAGGGTTCTGCCAAAAAAGAAAAAAAAAAAAAAAAAAAGCTTTCCTGAAACACAGTGATTTGATGTCACATATTGAAAGAGCCCAGGCATTCCCGTCGTGGCTCAGCAGTAATGAACCTGACTAGGATCCATGAGGACGAAGGTTCAATCCCTGGCCTCACTCGGTGGGTTAAGGATCCAGCATTGCCAGGAGCTGTGGTGTAGGTCGAAGACGCAGCTCGGATCTGGCGTGGCTGTGGCTGTGGCTGTGGTGTAGGCTGGCAGCTGTAGCTCCGATTGGACCCCTAGACTGGGAACCTCCCTATGCCGTGGGTGCAGCTGGAAAAAAAAAAGGTGACGCTTATGTGACCTAATGCTGTAGACTTTAAGCAAATAAAAAATAGGGGGTGAGAGGCGTATGGCTACTGCCTGAGCTGTTGCGCTGGGTGGTGGTGGTGCTGCTGCTGCTGCTCTTGTGAGACGGCTGCATGTGTATCGTGGGTCAGGGACGCTCTGATTCCGTCATCAGGTGTTCTCGAGACCCCAGACTCTCAGTGTGGACAACAGCAGACAAAGCTATAACACAGAGGAATTCACAGACCCCCGCCAGGAGCACTGCGTACCCCCACCTCCCCCCGGAGACCAGGTCTTAAGATAACCATGTCCCGCCCCGGCTCAAAAACAACCAGGACTGGCATTTCCCTTGTGGTGTAGTGGGTTAGGGATCCAGGGCTGCTGCAGCTGTGGGTTCGACCCCTGGCCCAGGAACTTCCACATGCCCTGTGTGCAATCAGCCCCCCCCCCCGCCCCCAAACACAAAAAACCAACTGGGGGAAGTGGCAGATTTCATGTCTGGGCAGGAAACAGACAACATGGGACGGTCCCTGACACACCCATGAGCTGGGCGCCGTCATAGACGTTAAGCGCTTTGGGCAGCCAAGCTGGGGAGACGGCCACTGGCCAAAGACAGGGGCCACTGGCCCTTCAGTCAGGCTAAGAATTGCAGTGACTTGGAAACCCATCGAATGGCTTTGAACCCATGAATGTATAACGGCCTTTAAGAGGAAAACAAGCCAATGAATTTATCCTGCCTTTCCCGGAGAACCGGTACCTTCGTTAGGAATATGATGAGCAGGAGAGCGTCCGGGTGAGATTATTCCAGCCCACGGATGAACACAAAATGATAAGGTTAGAATGCTACCGTTTTGCGGCCCCCAGTGAATCATGGCTGTAGGCACCGTGCGTCAGTTTCCCCCCCCCCCCCCACGCCCCCCGTATCACAAAGCGTCTGCGAAAGCCACGCGCCTCCCAAGGCGAGAGTTGTGTCCCCCAAAGTCACGTGCTGTGGCTCTTGACCGAGAGACAGATGCACAACCCAGAAGTTGAGCGTTAGGTTTTGCTGGGGTGTTGTGATGACTGAGCCTGGGGTACTGCCTCCAAGGCGGCTCTGAGGGACGGCTCCCGGGAGGCAGGGTTTTTTACCAAAACACAAAACCCCCCAAGCCAGGTAGTCGAGTAACAAAATTACTAGTTAAAGAAAAACCAGCTGTTCCCATCAAGGCTCAAGGGGTTGAGAACCCAACCAGTATCCATGAGGACACGGGTTCGATCCCTGGCCTCGCTCAGTAGGTTAAGGATGATCTGGCCTTGCTGTGAGCTGTGGTGTAGGTTGCAGATATGGCTTGGATCCTGCATTGCTGTGGTGTAGGCTGTGGCGTAAGCTGGCAGGTAGCTCAGATTCAACCCCTAGCCTCTATATGCCGCGGGTGTGGCCATAAAAAGAAAAAAAAAGAAAGAAAGAAAAATGAAACTTCTCAAGTTAATGAATTGAGTGCTTTTCTATGTACGAGAAGAAGCAAGAGTCTGAGAGTCTGGGTTTCTTGAAGTCACTCCCACGATAGGCACCTCACCTATCCTGGGCCAGTGTCCTGCTTTTCTGTATCTTGCGTCCCCTCTGATGGGGGCAGCTGCAGTGGCTGATGGCTTGATGGCCACCGTGCACTTTACTTACATGGCAGGTGACATTCTTGTCCACACAGTTCTAACCCCAGTTCCCCAACAAGTGGCTGTATTTGGAGGTGACTGAGTGAATAGGAGCCCATCTGACCGGGACCCTAACCCAACTGCCTGAGGTCCTTCTAGGAAAGGGAACTCTGCATGCAGAGAGACGCCGGGGTTCATGAGCACAGAGGGATGACCACAGAGGACCCAGAGAGAAGGTGGCTGTCTCCAGGTCAAAGAGGGAGGCCCCGGGAGAAAACAACGTGACCTCAGGCTTCCAGAGAAATCTCTGCTGTTCAAGCCCCCAGCCTGTCCTGCTGCTACGGGAGCTCTGCAGATGCATATGGGGCAGTGTCGGGGGTTCTCAAAGCCAGAACAGCCGAGGGCCCTTGGTCCACCCTGCGAATCAAGTCACACGCTGGGGGAGTTCCCATCGTGGCGCAGCAGATACAAATCCGAACCATGAGGTTGCAGGTTCGATCCCTGGCCTCGCTCCATGGGTTAAGGATCCAGTGTTGCCGTGAGCTGCGGTGTAGGTGGCAGACGTGGCTCGGATCTGGCGTGGCTGTGGCTTTGGTGCAGGTCGGCAGTGGTAGCTCTGATTGGAGCCCTAGTCTGGGAACCTCCATATGCCGCGAGTGTGGCCCTGAAAAGCAAAAAAAAAAAAAAAAAAAAAAAGTCACATGCTGAGGAAAGCCGGGAATGGGGTTGGCCAAGCCACAGAGGCTGGTTTATATATACATTCTTTTTTAGGTTCTTTTCCATTCTAGGTTACTACAAAATACTGAGTGTATTTTCCTGTGCCATATAGTAAATTCTCATTGGTTTTTTTTTATTTTTTAACGCATGCACCTGTGGCATTTAGAACTTCCTGGGCCTGGGATCGACCCCTGTCTCTGCAGTGACCCTGGGCCACCACAGTTGGATCCTTTTTTTTTTTTTTTTTTTTTGCTTTTTAGGGTCATACCTGCAGCATATAGAGCTGCAGCTGCCAGCCACAGCCACAGCCACAACTCCAGATCTGAGCTGTGTCTGCAACCCATACCCAGACCCTTTAACCCAGGGATCAAACCTGCTTCCTCCTGGATATTAGTCAGGTTCATTACCTTTGAGCCACAGTGGGAACTCCTTTTGATATATTTTTTTGTTTTTATTTTTGCTCACAGTAGGATTCTTAACTCTTTTATCTATAGTAGTGTGTTGGCTTTTTTTTTTTTGGTATTTTTTTGCCTTTTTTTGTCTTTTCTAGGGCCGCAGCCATGGCATATGGAGGTTTCCAGGCTAGGGGTCTGTCTAATTGGAACTGTAGCCACCAGCCTACACCACAGCTCACAGCAACACCGGATCCTTAACCCACTGAGCAAGGCCAGGGATCGAACCTGCAACCTCATGGTTCCTAGTCGGATTCTTTAACCACTGAGCCATGATGGGAACTCCGGCTTTTTTTTTTCCAAATAGACTATGTTTTTTGGAGCAATTGTAGGTTCAGAGAAGACTCGAGTGGCAGGTACAGAGAACTCCCGTGCACTGCACCGCCTCAGCCCACGTGGTTGTCCTGTACCCCAGCCATCACCGTCAGGAGCCCACCCTGCCATGTCGCTGCCATCCTGTCCATTTTACAAACAGGGTCATGTCTCTTGAGGTTGGGGGTTGACTTCCGACAGCATTGCCGCGTGGCTGTGGGGCAGGAAGGGGTTTGCTCTGTCTCACGGTCCAGAGTAGATGGAGGCGGGAGTGGGGATGGGGTGTCCACGGGCCACCAGGAGAAAGGACGGTCACCGAGCCAGGGGACAGCTGAGCAGGAGCCAGAGGGCGGGAGCAGGGCCAGAGTGCTCGCAATCCTCTCCCAGGGACAGCGTCCCCTGGGCCGAGGGGCCCCCGGTGCTCTGGGCCTGGCTGTAGCTGCCTGGCTGCAGAGCCCCAGGCCAGCGGCTTTGTTCTGTGCTGTTCCCGGATGTTCCCAGATGTGCAGGATACAGCCAGCAAGGCCCGCACGGGGGTGGGGTGGCGGGAGTGGAGGGGGGAGACGGATGGACGGTCAGCGTGCCATGAACTGTATGCTTGGGGCCTGGGGAAGTCGGGGGGCACAGCCTCGGGCAGGGAGCGCACGCATAGAGCCACGGCCCGGGGCCAGGCACTGGCCGCTGCTCCTCGGTCTCCTCCGCGTCCCCAAGGCCCGCCCCCAGGTGTGCAGGGGTCGAGGGCTTTCCAGTCCCAGTGTTGTTCAGAGTCCAGAGCACAAAGAACGGGGCCTCAGTGACCCGTTCCTCCAGGGCCGGCCTGAAGGGTCCAGTGGCTCTGGGTGGCGACTCGGACTGGCCGGCGTGAGGCTGCCCCGCCGGGTCGCCGCTGTTTGGGCTGTGGTCACTGATTCCGAAGCAGCCGTGCAGAGAGGTCCTCTTCTGCTTTCTAGACTCATGACCTCATCCTGCCACACGGAAGGGAGTCTCGAATGACACACCCTGCGCTGGGGCTGCAGGGCTCTGGAGGGCAGGCATCCGTGAAACGCAGGCTCTGGGCTCTTCCAGGTAGGCGGGGGTGGGGGTGGGGGGGGAGTCTAAGTAACGGGACTCTCCGAAGAGTTTCTTTAGTTCCCGCTACGACCCGAGATGCTGGAGGGTGCCGGTCCCAGACACCCCGCATCCTCGCATCTCAGCAATGCACAGGGCAAAGCGAGGCAGGAGGGTTTTTTTTGGTTTTTGTCTTTCTAGGGCCGCACCTGCGGCATATGGAAGTTCCCAGGCCAGGGGTCTAATCCGAGCTGTAGCCGCCAGCCCAAGCCACAGCCCCAGCAACGCTGGATCCGAGCCGTGTCTGCGACCCACACCACAGCTCATGGCAATGCCGGATCCTGAACCGGTCCTGGCACAGCAGAAATGAACCTGACTAGCATCCATGAGGACACAGGTTCCATCCCTGGCCTCGCTCCGTGGGTCAAGGATCCGGTGTTGCCACGAGGTGTGGTGTAGGTCGCAGACATGGCTTGGATCTGATCTGCGGTGTAGGCTGGCAGCTGTAGCTCGGATTGGACCCCTAGCCTGGGAACCTCCATATGCCGCGGGTGCAGGCCTGAAGAGACAAAAAAACAAAACGAAACAAAAAAAAAATTAAAAAAGCAGCTGCCAGCACGTTATTCATCAGGGAGGTAAGAGCGAGTTCTGAAGAGCCACTTTTCCCAGCCACCTTCTGTCCCCACCCCTCTCGGCTGCAACACAGGGCAGGGCTCCTTGGGGACTGGAGACCTTCGGGGTAAGAACCGTGGGGCCACAGTCCTCGGGGAAGGTTGTGGGGGTGCGTCTGTTTCCGATGCCGGCGGTGGCAAGCCAGGAGCTTGGCCCCTCCCGGCTCACACAGGAGATGATGCAAGGCCAGGGTCACATGGCACCCCCCATCCACGGGGAAGGGCCGCCCTCTGGTGGCCAGATCCGGCATTGCTGGCTCCCTGCTTCTCGCCAGTTTCTACGCCACCCGTGTCCACCCACAGGAGCCTGGGGACGAAGAGGCCTGGCTAGCCCGTCACAGGTGACCTGGGCCCTCCTGACCCCTGGGCACCTTCACGGGCTGGGGGTCGTGAGGGTGTGTGCAGCGGGGTGAAGCTCAGCTCTCAGGCCTCTTTGCCCTCGTGGGGACACTGTCCACAGCCCAGTGGCCCTGGGCCTGCCTCCCAGCCGTGGGAGCTGGTGGCCCCCTAGGAGCACGGGCTGCTCCTCGCCTCTGGGGGGCTCTGCCTGCCATTTCTGAGCTCAGGCCCCCATCTGCCTCCTGTCCTCCAGTCCCTGCTTTGCCTTGGCCCCTCAGACCAAGGTGGCATGAAACTAAGAGAAAACAGGACGCCCCCTTCTGCCTTGAGGAATGTGCCCACAAGGCCTTATTTTTGTCATCAAGTAAGGCCCATGGCAGATCCTACAATGCCTCCTCCTCGTCAAGGTCACAGGTGGGGAAAGGTTGGGGCAGGAGTGCCTGGTGATTTTTTTTAAATTTTATTTTTATTGGCGTTCCCGTCGTGGCTCAGTGGTTAACAAATACGACTAGGAAGCGTGAGGTTGCAGGCTCGATCCCTGGCCTCGCTCAGTGGGTTAAAGATCCGGCGTTGCTGTGAGCTGTGGCATAGGCCAGCGGCCACAGCTCCAATTAGACCCCTAGCCTGGGAACCTCTATATGCCTCGGGTGCGGCCCTAGAGAAGACAAAAAAGAATAACAATAAATTTAATTTTTACTTTATATTGGATTTGAGTTGATTTACACTGTTGTGTCAGGTTCAGGTGTACAGCAAAGTGATTCAGTTATGCATATAACCATTTTTTTTCTTTTCCCTCATAGGTTATGACAGAAGTTTTTCATTCTTTTCTAAGTTTTTGTTGGACTATACTTCACTTACCACGTTGTGTGAGTTTCAGGTGTACAGCAAAGGGATTCCACACTGAGTGGAGCAGAGCCTGGTTGATCAGCTGTGGTGTAAGTGCTTGGCCATTTTTTGTCCTGTTTTTAGGGCCGTACCCTGGCATATGGAAATCCCCAGGCTAGGGATGGAATTGGAGTGGGAGCCACAAAAGGAACTCCAGTATGTGGTCATTTTTACTGGGCTAAGTGTGGTGACTGGCTTTTCTCTTTTTTCTGTGCGTTCTCTCAGCAGCATTATGAAGCAGATACTCAGTGAACACTCACCGTGTGCCTGTGGGGGAGGCTGGTTTCCCTGCTGCGGCCCCTGCTGTCCAGCCACAAGTTTCCTGGTCTTTATCAAGGACTCTCAACGGTGTCCCAGGAAGGTGGGGCCCCTGCCAGCCAGGAAGGACTTTTGTTTTGTTTTGTTTTGTTTTTGCTTTTTAGGGCCGCACCTGCGGCCTATGGAGGTTCCCAGTTCAGGGGTCCAATAGAAGCTCCAGCTGCCGGCCTACACCACAGCCACAGCAACGCAGGGTCCGAGCTGCCTCTGGGACCCACACCCTAGCTCATGGCAGACCCTTAACCCACTGAGCGAGGCCAGGTATGAACCTGCAACCCCGTGGCTCCTAGTCAGATTTGTTTCTGCTGCGCCCCGGGCGGGAACTCCAGGAAGCACTTCTAATGCCATGCACCGCAGTTGGCCGCTGGTTGTCGTGTCACTGAGCTGAGCCGAAACCTACTTTCTGGGAGGCTGGCCTTGGCGCCCGAGGTCGCACCCCCTGTACCCTGACGTCTTTGCAGCACTGCTCTTGCTGGCTCATTCTGCGGGGATGGATTGAGGGTAACGGTAAATGCATTAATGTACGGGGACAAAATTTGCCGCCCACGTGGTCGTCTCAGGCCTGCGGGTTATTTCCTGCTGAGAACCATCAAGGCCTTCAAAGGCCCGGAAGAAACCGTGACTTCTCCCCCAGGGCCTGAAGCGGTTAGATAGAGGGCTGGTTCCAGGAATGGGCTGTCAGCAGCCGTCTGTCAAGAATAGCGCAGGTGTCTCGGGGAAGGAAGCTCGGGGCGGGGCCTGGAGAGCAGGGTTCCCCGCGGCCCATTGTCTCCGCAAACCATTATTGACAAAACCTTCGCTTTTGCAGCTTTTCCCTCTCCCTGTGAATCACCTTCCTCCTCCTCCTCCAAGTCCCAAGTCCCACCACCCTCACCGGCTCTTGTGGCTTTAGCTGAAAATGGTGTTTACGGTGAGGGTTTTGGCCACGTGGGTGAGTCACTCAGCTCTTCCGGTCTCTATTCACCTTGATTAGTTTTGTCCTGTTAATCGGTCCCCTGCCAGTGTAATCACAGCCCAGCTGCTCCAAGGGGAGAGGACAGTTTCCTGAAGCCCCGAAGCCTTTTGTGTTGCCAATACTCTGCCTCTGGGGCATCCTGGTCACCTGTGGAGGTGTTTCCTGGTTGGCTTTTTATTTTTTCCTCCTTTTTTACAGCCACAGCCACAGCCACAACGGATCACCATCTGAGACCTTCACCATCTGGGACCTACACCGCTGCTTGCAGCAATGCTGGATCCTCAACCCACAGGGTGAGGCCAGGGATCGAACCCGCAACCTCCTGGAGACAATGCTGGGGACTTAGCCTGCTGAGCCACAGCCGGAGCTCCCATCTCCTGGTGGGTTGAACTCGTGCTGCCAGTTGACATAAGATGTGGAGCATCGGCCTTACTTATAAAGCCACTAGTTAACTGAACTGTCGCAGAGAGAAGTCATTTGAGAGACTGGGCTGCAGACTTCTCCATGCCATGTGCAGGGCCCTGAGCCTCGTCCCACCTGGGGGTCCTGGTGGCAGACGGCCTTGCATGTCACGGCAATTTCACCAGCGTCACGACGTGGCCTGGGTCCCGCTTCCACCCGTTCCCTGCAATAACCTACTTTGTGTTCTTACTCTGAGCATTGATCGTGTTTCCAGGGCCCATGGAGGCTGTATTCCCCTCTGCCCACCCCAGCTCTTCCTTCTCAGCCTGGAGCCAAAAACATTGAGGGAGGAAGAGGGGTCAGGGGAGGGAGAGAGAGGGAAAGAGAAAGAAAGAAAGAAGGAAGGAAGGGAGGCAGGGAGAGTTCCCATTGTGGCACAGCAAAAACGAACCCGACTAGTATCCATGAGGATGCAGGTTCAATCCCTGGCCTCGCTCAGTGGGTTAAGGATCCAGCGTTGCCTTGAGTTGTGGTGCAGACGCGGCTCAGATCCCTAGTTGCTGTGGCTGTGGTGTAGACTGTGGGGTGACAGCTGCAGCTCCGATCTGACCCACAGCCTGGGAACGTCCATAACCCACAGCCCTAAAAAAAAAAAGAAAGAAAGAAAGGAAGGGGCGGGGGAGGGAGAATTTTCTTCCCCAAATGTTTGACCTCTGCCGCGCCCCCCGGCAGTGCAGCCTGAGGGGAAGTCAGGCTGGAGAAACACAGGAAGCGAGGCTTCAGATACCCCAGGCCCCCACATCGTTACGTTACATATCTAAGGAAAAGCTTCCATGCCCCCCGATCCTGGCATCTTTCCATACCTAGAAAAGCACTAAAAGCACTGAGATGTTTGTTCTTGGTGATGAGCGGGCATCTTTTTATGTTTGACCACATCACTAGCCCACAGCCCCAGGCCAGGGAGCCAACCCACGGCCCTGAGCCCCAGAAACACCTCTGATCCCCTTGCGCCACCGTGGGAACTCCTCCCTTAAGTTTTGATTTCGAACCTGTGTGGTTCTTGGTCTTTGGGGATGAACAGTCCATGGACAGGACATTATTGTACCGAAAATATTTGCACAAGCGAAACAGTCCTTCCCGACCGGACAAATGTTCTCCACGTTACACTGTGTCCTGCTGGGGGGGGGGTATTCATAATTCATGAACATTTACAAATGATGCAACCTCTCTGTCCTGGGGATACACAGGTGAGTCAGACGTAGGCCAAGGGAGACTGGCCTCCAGGGGAGGGAGATACGGCAGGTGGATAAGGAAAGAGCCATGCTTTCTATCATGGTCTCAGGACCATGAGGGGAACTGCGTTAATGGGAAAATCTTGACTTTCTCAGAAATCAGATAACACGAATGTTATTTCTGCCATGTCTCTGAAATACTGGGCAACGCTTAGGCAGTTCTCCAGTCCAGTTTCTGAGTGACTCTCACAACGTCCGGCCCTCAGCTTTTGATGCAGAGGGCTCTGCTGCGTTTCCCACGTTTTATGTGAACTGCACCATTCACACATGTGGTCAAGAAGAGGAGGATGTGGCTAGCTCCGCGCCCAGAAGGCAGGTTTCACATGTCCCTGAAGGGTTAACACCTGCGCTTCTCCAGATGGCCTCGGGTCAGAGCCCTGCAGAGCAGGTGGGAGAATGGCTGGGAGAATGGCGCCTCTGGAGAATTAGGCTTATTTCTTTCTGGAGAATTAGGAGGTTTATTTTCAAAGCTGGGCAGCTGGCATTTAAGAGGCTGCCAGGATGAATTCTGAGCCTGTGTTGCTGACTGTGAGATGCCTGGGCTTGGAACCTGAGCTGGTTCCCGGGGGTCAGGCGGGATTAAAGGGCCAGATACTCAAAACAGTGATATTACAGGGATTTGAAAATCGACTTGCTGTAAGAGTCACCAAAATCTTTAATTATTTTGTCTGGGAGTTTTACCTTTTTAGTGTGTCAACTTTTTTTTTTTTGGTCTTTTTTTAGGGCTGCACTTGTGGCACATGGAGGTTCCCAGGCTAGGGGTCCAATCAGAGCTGTTGTTGTCAGCCTAGGCCACAGCCAGAGCAATGCCAGATCCAAGCTGTGTCTGCAACCTACACCACAGCCACAGCAGCACTGGATGCTTAACCCACTGAGTGAGGCTGGGGTTCGAACCCACAACCTCACGGTTCCTAATCAGATTCGTTTCTGCTGCACCATGAAGGGAACTGTATGAGTTTTGCCTTTAAGTTTAACCTTAGGGACTGATTTCAGGTTTGGCATTCCGCATGCTGTCTAGGCTGGCGCCTCTGATCCCACCCCGGCCCGTGGGCAGCTGGCTTTGGGCTGCGTCTGGGTAGGTTGAGGGGAGTTAAGGCTGCGGGCTCTCAGGGCAGCAGGCAAGATCCTGGCATCATCACAGCCTGCTCCCAGCTCACTGGGCTGCGGAAGGTTCTGGGTTGCAGTGACCGTACCCAGCACGGCTCTGTTTTTGTGCCATTTCCTGATCTTTTGTCCAGGTTTTGGTGCTGCCCTGTCCCCATTTTTTTGCATCTGATGTGACTTGAAGATCAACTTGTCCATGATGTCTCTGGAACAGGTAATAAAGAGGAAAGGAGAACAGCCAGAACGAAGGCGCCCCAGCCCTCGTGAGCCGAGCAGGTGAGTAAAACTACAGCACGGATCTGTCCTCAAAACCGCTCAGCGGGAACTCGCCCTGCTGCGTGTGGCTGACTCTTTCATTACGTGTGCTCGCATTTCCTGAGTTTTAAAAGTTAGCGTTGGCGTTCCCACCGTGGCATTGTGGAAAGGGATCTGACTAGGAACCATGAGGTTTTGGGTTCGATCCCTGGCCTCTCTCCGTGGGTTAAGGAGCCTGTGCTGCTGTGGGCTGTGGTGTAGGTGTTGGGGACGTGGCTCGGATCATCAGTGTCGGGAAATGAGACAGTGAACACGGGGAGATCTTGACAAGGCTCTTGACTTCTGCAGCAGGGCGCGGGGGCTCAAAAAGTGCACGCAAAGACCCTCCCTGTTCATCCCTAACGCAGGGGATGCACCTGTCCCCTTCCCGCGGGTGAGGTCAGAGCACACGTTCTTCCCCATGGGCTAATTCGAAACAAACTTGCCAGGAGAAGAGGTAATGAGGAGGGGGTTGCAGGAGGGCGTTTCAGCCGAAACCAGAGCAAAATGGAGTCACCAAGGTTTCCTCTGATAGAAAAGATGTGACGTCACTTCTCACATGAGTCACAGACGTGGCTCGGATCTGGTGCTGCTGTGGCTGTGGTGTAGGGTCCTATTCGACCCGCAGCCTGGGAACCTCCATCGGCTGAGGGTGCGGCCCTAAAAAGCAAAAACAAACACAGACGTTAGCATACATTAACGACACACTGAAAAACACCATTTCAAGCCTGAAGCAGGGCTGTCATATGGTGGATTGGGTTTTTTTGGACCAATCCTTCCATTTGAAACAACCTAAAAGTTACCCGTGCTGGATAAATGTTGAAGGTTCTTTTAAAGGCGTCGGAAAACTAACAAGAAGTTAACGAATCACAAGGGAGGACCCTAATGGGAAGTACAAACGAAAAACCTGGGTAGAAGTTGGGTCCTGAGATGGCTTGTGCTTCTGGGCACAAGCTAGTGGTGCCACGTATCATGTCATCTGAAGGCCTCAAAGGGCAGGGAGAAAGATCAGCTAGTGCCAGGCTGCCCCGAGGGGACCCAGGAGGGAAGTCCCTGCAGGTGAAGCCAAGATGCCGAGAGCTGTGCCTGGAGGATGAGGGTGCAGCAGAAATACATCTGCTGCCCAGAACCCCTGGATCCACCTGGAAGTCCCCCCAGCGCCCACCGAGCAGCAGGGAGGCCGGGGGGGGGGGGCGGGAGGGAATCCCTTAGAAGCTCTAACCACGTCCTAGCTTTTCCCTGGAGGTGCAGCCTCAGTTCGCATTACCTGGGTGAGAACGCTGAACCCTAACCACATGATACAGGTCCCCCAGAACTGTGTCCCTTTGGAGAAAGAATTCGGCCAAGAGGCTGAGTGTAGTGAGGCAAATAGGTGTTCATTTAGAGAGAAGACAGGTGTGGGAAGACACAGGCGCAGGCAGGCTGGGGAGGCGGGCGTGTGGTGAGGGAGAAGAAAGCCAGAGACAGAGCAAGAGAGAGAGAGGGCACTGCGTGCTTTGGAGGTGGTTTAAATCACTTGTGTGGGGGCAGTCCTTCCGGGCCTCCTCTGGCCTGTCACCTTGCCCTGCCCGGCTTTGGCCTGACTCAGGGCCCTGCCTGCACATCCTGCAGCCGGGATGGGATGGATTCTAGCACAGGGTCTCGGGGAAGTTGACAGGAAGTCCTCTGGTCAGTGCCCTCCTTTCTCTGACCCCGAGGGACCTTTCTGCGAGTGTATAGTTCCAGAGGTCTCCTCAACCTCAAGAATCAGAAACAGCGGGTCTCTCTCTTTTATCCAAGCAAGATGCAGGTTTTATCTTGAGGTTCTCTGTCCAGGGAACAGATTCCAGTTGCTTAGCCTGGGACCCATCTGTCTCCTGCTTCGGGTTGTCTGAAAAAACTTAAACACCGCTAATCTGGGCTCAGGGTGTCCTAAACACGCAGTGCCCGCAGTTAAGCAGAGGCCATTCCCATGGGGAGAAAGACGCTCCTGGTGAAATCTTTCAAAGGTTTTCACAAGCAGGTGGTTGAGGCTATGAGGCGGTGCCACTGCAGCACAAACTGATAAGGACGTGTACTCTGTTTAGGGACAAGCCTGACGGCATCTGCAGGGAACTGAAAACTAGACACGTGGCCCAGCAGATGGGAAAAAGAACTCGTTTCCTGGAGGCCCAGTGGTTAAGGACCTGGTGGTGTCACTGCTGTGGCACAGGTTCTATTCTTGACCGGGGAACTTCCCCATGCCACAGGTGTGGAAGGAAAAAAAAAAAAAAAAGAAAGGAAGAAAGAGAAAAATAAACATAACTTTGGGAGTTCCTGTTGCGGCTCAGCATTAAGGAACCCAACTAGCATCCATAAGGACTCGGGTTTGATCCCTGGCCTCGCTCAGTGGGTTAAGGATCCAGCATTGCTGTAAGCTGTGGTCAAAGACGTGGCTCAGCTCCTGCATTGCTGTTGGCTGTGCTGGAGGCCGGCAGCTGCAGCTCTGATTCAACCCTTAGCCTGGGAACCTCCATATGCTGCAGGTGCGGCCCTATAGAGATTTTAAAAAAAGAAAAAGAGGAAAATTACTAATCCTTATCACACTTTAACCCCAAACAGGAGAAAATTTTGCTTTTCAGTTACCATGGAGACCGGATGTACCCGTTCCCCTGAGCCGCCTGGAATACTGGACAAAAACACACAAAACAAGGGTTCCGATGTCGCCTCCCTCCTTCCCTCATCCCATCCCTGTGCCTCCCTTCACTCCGTGAAGCCTTTGAAGAATGGCATCCTGTTCGTCTCGTTAGAACGAAACCTCCTCGAAGCTGGTGGCTGGGTCTTGTTCTGTGTCTCATGCGGCCCGGTACACGTTCGTTCCCAGGTGGTATCCAGTGAATGCTGTTAAGTGAAACGGTCATCAGCCAGTTCAAAACCAGGACCTCTCTTTTCAGCACAGAGAATCTCTCTTGCTCTCTCTTTTTCTTTTTTTGCTTTTTAGGGCCGCAATCACAGCACACGGAGGTTCCTAGGCTAGGGGTCTGATCGAAGCTACAGCTCCCAGCCTACGCCACAGCCACAGCCATGCCAGATATGAGCCACATCTGCGACCTGAACCACAGCTCACGGCAATGCCGGATCCTTAACCCACCGATTTGAGGCCAGGGATCGAACCTGCAACCTCATGGTTTTTAGTCAGATTCGTTTCCGATGCACCACGATGGGAACTCTAAGAATCTCTTAAAATTTCTATTTTGCTTTTTACCTTTCCAAGAGTTTTTTTTTTTCTGCTAAATTCTTTTTCTCATCTCCATGCTTTTATTATTATTTTTAAAAATAGTTATTTCCCCAATACAATTTTATTTCCACTGCACAGCATGGTGACCCAGTTACACATATATGTACACATTCTATTTTCGCATGTTATCAGGCTCCGTCATAATCCAAGCGTTATTATTCCACTTTATTCTCTCAAGAATTCTCTGTAGTAGGTGGGCAGGTATAATATTTTCACTTTCCGGGCGGGAATGCACAAAGTACCTTTTCTCCTGTACCACACTTGGGAGATAATCCCAATTATATGGATTATTTGCAATGGGGGTAATTAGCCATTACATGCATGATTTTTTTCTCTTCTGGTTTTCAGCTTGCAGGCAGCAGAGGGCGCGTGAACACACAAAAGACACAAAATTGATGATAGATTTAGAATTGTCCATTAAAATTTCAACAGTGTGAATTTCACTAAAATAGGACCTTGTATTTAATCTTTTTACTATTTTAGGAGTCTGATCTCATTTTAAATGTTCCTTTCTTGGTAATGAGGGTTTCAACCTCACGTAAATCACCGTGACACATATAAATCCAAGAGCCTTCCAATTTGGCTTCAAAATTCTTTCGGATAATAAAAGTATTAAATCCTGTATCTACCAGATCCTTCCAAATCTCCTGTGGGGAACAACTCCCTCTCTCGCAGCTTGTAAGAGGCCAAGACTGTAATGCACTGCAGACAGATGTGCAGAGACTGAAGGGCCATTTTGTTTCAAGTGTGTTGCCTCCAGGTTACCCAAAATTCTCACAAAAACACAAAAGGGTCAAGCATGTTCTTAGTGTCGTATTGCACTGGAGGGAAAGGAACGCTTTCCAAGGGCCAAGAGTGAGGCTATGGCCATTCGTAGCTCATTGCTGAAGGTGCTATGTCTGCAGGCTCAGGAGCCAGGTTCCCATGAAATTCTGCTTTTCCTCTCTAATCTGCTTCTAGCTGGGTCTTTCTTCTATCTTCACAAATGTTTTCTCATTCTCCTACAATCAGTGCAGAGGTTGGCCGCATCCTGAATCCTTTTCTATCTTCCTTCCACCAATAGTTCAATTTTTATTTTATTTTTCCTTAAAGACTGGATTTATGGAAAAGGCTTGGAGTTGGCTGAAAAAGCATTCCTGTCTGGCTGCTCAGTGCTTAGCAAATTGATTGGATGAAGGCGATTTTCTTTTTTTTTTTTTGATTTACTAATTTTTTTCTTTTTATGGCCACACCTGCAGCATACGAAATTCCCAGGCTAGGGGATGAATCAGAGCTGCAGCTGCCATCCTGCACCACAGCCACAGCAACGTCAAATCTGAGCACCACCTGGGACCTATGCTGCAGCGTGTGGCAACACTGGATCCTTAACCCACTGAGCGAGGCCAGGGATCGAACCTACACCTTAATGGATACTAGTTGGGTTCTTAACCCACCGAGCCACAATGGGAGCGCCTTTAAAAATTATAGTTGATTTACAATGTTGTGTTAATTTCTGCTGTATGGAGAAGTGATTCAGATATATCTTTACTTTTTTCCATTATGGTTTATTACAGGCTTTTTCATGTAGTTCCTTGTGCCAAACAGGAGGACCTTGCTGTTTATCCGTTCTATATACAATAGTTTGCATCTGCTAATCCCAAACTCCCACCACCCCCCTCCCCCTTGGTATAAGGCATAAAGTGATTTAAGGCTGAGCCTTGCGTGGTTCACCTACATAGTAGGAAAGGAGATAATTTCCTCATTTATGCTTTCCCTGTCACAATGTTCGTGCTTGTTCTTAATTTGTTCTTTCTCCTTAATTACAAGCCCAAAGATGACAGCTCAGCAAGGAGAAGCGTTTTTCGCTTTGCTGTCTGAACTACAGCAGTCCATGTCCTACATATGGCTTTTCCCATTTACCACGGTGTTTTGAGCTGAATCCTGGCAGGCGGTTTTGGTCTCTCAGCCTTGGAAAACAGCCCTTGGAGGGGGTGTCACTAGCCCTGCCGCGTCGACGATGGAGAAACAAGTCCCCTAACACAGGACACTTGAGGACAGTCACCTAGAAGGCGGAGTGGCAGCGCTGTTTTTCTTGCTGAGCACAGCATCCTCAGCCCTTAACAGTTACCTGGTGTTTTTGTTCTGATTTGTTTTTACGTGGAGAAGCGAGTGCCTTCGCTTAGGGTCTGTGAATCCTAGAACCTATGAGCTTCTTCGAGCTGGCAGCCACAGCAATCACCTGATTTGCGTAAGGGTCCGCCGTAGACTAAACGCGGCTCATTCACTGAGTCAGCCAACTAGGTCACTTTGCAAGGGTTAACAACGCGCATAAATACAGTGAACACTGAGGCCGGCCTGCAGACGTGGCCGGGTCCCGGGAGACGGGAGAGGGCTGGGGGTGCGGGCGGAGGGGACGGGGTGACGCCACTCACAGCCCGAAGCCATTTCCAAAAATCACGGAAGCAACCCTCCAGGGCACCAGGCCCGCCCACGCACCTGGAGGCGCATGCGCGCCTGACCGGAAGTGACGAGTTCCACGCGCCGCCCCCAGAGCGTATTTCCGGCGCGCCTCCGGCCACCCGCTCCTCAGCTACTGTTCCGGCGCGGCCCTGGCGCTTGTTCGCACCCGGCGAGATGGGCAAGAAGGGGAAGAAGGAGAAGAAGGGCCGCGGGGCGGAGAAGACGGCCGCCAAGATGGAGAAGAAGGTGTCCAAGCGCTCGCGGAAGGAGGAGGTGAGTGGGGCCGGCGGACAGGCCCCCGCGCGGGCCGCCCGGCTCCTCGGTTGGCCTCCTTCGTCCGCGGTCGCAGGCGTTGCCGGGCCGAGTTGGCGCGCCTCTGTAAGCGTCAGTCCAAGTCATTAAAAGTGGGTGGAAGATCCTCACGGCAGCCCTGAGCTGGGAGCGTCTGTGGAGACAGCAGGTGGAACTGCGGGACGTTCCCTAACAGTTGCTAGTAACCCCCTTCTTCCTGTCTCTCCCTCCTCCTGAGCAGGATCAGCGGTGACCTTAGAGGCGAGCTTTCCGCTCCCTGTTGATCGTTACTCACGGGCTCCCTAACCTGGGGCGACTTAAACAGTGGTTAATGGGTGTTTGCTGTGTGTCAGGAGGGTGCTCTCACAACCAAGCCAGTTAGGGAGTTTGGCTAACAGGTAACACAGCTGTGCAGTGGCTTGGAGTTGTAATTGGACCAGACGTCTCTTATTCCAGAGTTCTTGGCCACACTCCCATACTCATGTCTTCCTAAGTCGCTCATGTCTCGCTTCCCTCATCTGTTCAGTAATGGGGTTGGGCGTTACCTCCCATTGTCTCCCATTGTTTCTCGTCTGGGGGGCCAAGCGGGGTGGTCTTGGGGGACAGCTTGGAGTTCTGTCCAGCACAGAGCTCATGTCTCAGATACCTCATTGACTGTCACCCAGACCCCCCTCCCCCCCTTTTCAGCGTCCTCTTGAAGCCCCATGTCTTCCCCCTGCCCTGGAGACCTGCACCACGTGGGCTCCGCGTGCTCTCCAGCGCTCTCCTTGCGTTCAGCCCCTCCAGCCACACCACCTTGAGGTTTCCTCTCAGATGCTTCCTGGCTGCCCTCACCTGGTGGGCGTTAGTGTTCTCAGCACCGGGGCTGATAAAGCGGCGGGCTCTCCGGACCTGCTGTGTCCCTCACCTTCCTCCCACCTCAGTCTCATCTGCCCTTCACAGACAGATCGTGCATCCCTGGGGGTGGGGGGCCCTCATCCTGCTCTGCGCAGAAATCGTCATTGCCTTTAACTTCTAATTCTGTTTCTGCGCTTGTGAAGTTGGAGACCTCCTCACACAGATAAGCTGCAGCTGATCATTGCTGAGCCTCAGCCGTGCAGGCGTGTTCTAAGCGGGCAGACAAGTCTGGCTCCCTTGGAGCTTACGTTTTGTTCTTGAGGTGGGAGGAAGGTGGAAACAAAACAAACAAAAGAACAGGGAAATACCAAACTCTGCTCTGCAGACAGCGAGGCAGGCTGGTGGGGCAGCCCAGGCCTGGGTTGCAGGGGGGGATGGAGTTGTTTGTGTAAAGTTGGGTGGGCTTGTCTGAGAGGAAGGCCCTGGCGGAGGGAGGAGAGAGCGCTGGGAAGGAGAGACACACGTGCCGCGTTCTGGAAGCTTTGGGTATTTGCATGCATTTCGGGGGGGAACAAGGTTTAATTCAGGGGCTGGGAAAGCTGACCCAGGCCCTTGGCCACGTGCTACGGTTTAAGAAAACGTCTCACGTGTGACTACCTGTCTGCCCGCAGGAAGACCTGGAAGCTCTCATAGCGCACTTCCAGACGCTGGATGCCAGGAGGACCCAGGTTGTGGAGACGCCCTGCTCCCCGCCGTCTCCCAGGTAGGCAAACGCGGACTCGGGCAGCGTCTGACAGTTTTCTGGCTGATGTTGGAACACTGCTTGAGATAGACGCTGTGTTTTCAAAGTAAACGGGCCCGTGGGGCGTTTTCATCGTTAAGCCCCGCAGATCAGCTGCCACGAAACGTATTTTTCACTTCCACTTCTGAAGAACATGGGAAGGAGGTTCCTCAGCTTTCTTGTCTCGCAGAAACATGGAACCAGGCCTCCCGGCACAGCTGCTCATCATCAGGGAGACGGGGGTCAAGAGCCTCCACCTGGTGACCTCTGTGGCCTCCCAGTGAGCTTTCCCTTGGTGCTTAGGGTTGGTTTGTTTTTGGCTGCATCCACTCTGTGTGGGAATTCCTGGGCCAGGGATTGAACCTGTGTCATAGCAGGGACCCAAGGTGCCGGGTACTTAACCCACTGAGCCACCAGGGAACTCCAGTGCTTAGGTTTTTAAGGTGACTGTCACAGGTGGGAAACTTAAAAATCATGATGGCGTTTTGCTACATTCAATCAAAATGCTTTTAAATTCTGACATGAAAAGTGTGACTGTGAAATGTATATTGTCTCTAAGCTGTTTTAAATGAATTTGTAGTTTATGCGAGGAACTCCTGAGTCTTTTGTAGGATTTCAGACACTCGTGAAAGCAACAGGAATGAGCAGGCTATGGTTTGCTTTTTTTTTTTTTTTTTTTTAAGGGCCGCACCTGGGGCATAAAGAAATTCCCGGGCTTGGCTTGAATTGGAGCTGTAGGTGCCGGCCTACACCACAACCACACAGCTAGTCGGATTCTAAACCCACTGTGCCACAACAGGAATTCCCACGCAGGCTGTGGTTTTGATTGGCTTCTTTTTCCTCTTGTCCCCTCGGCTTCTGAATTCCAGTTCTCATGTCATTCGATCCAGGGCTCTGTAGTTCTTACATCTGCTCCCAGCAGAATAGAGGCGAGACAGGAAGGGCACCAAGTTAGGCGCCTGGGGAGGCCGCATGACCCATAAAGGGAAGGCGTGTCTTTCTTAGAAGCAGGGGGTGCCCTCACAGCATGAGCCTCCTGTCTGGTCTGAGACTCGTTTGCTTCATTTTCCCTGAGGCTTGAGTGGAGGCCCGGCTCCAGCATCGAACCCTGCCAGCCTCGCACGTGGGATGTAGTCGTCACCGCGTGGAGGTGGGGAGCAGGGTGACCAGCTCCGGAGGGGACACAGCTTTCCCTGCTCTGCGACGAGTACGTTGCGTGAGGAGTTGGGGTCTTTTCCTGCCTGTCGGTCAGGTTATCATCCAAGCCGAGCATGACAGTCATGCGTGGTGGGTGGACGTTTTCATTTGAGCCCAGTTTTTTGTTTTTGTTTTGTTTTTTGCTTTTTAGGGCTGCATCTGTGCTATGTCGAAGTTCCCAGGCTAGGGGTTGAATTATCAGCTGCAGCTGCCGGCCTCCGCCACAGCCACACCGGATCTGAGCCGATTCTGTGATCTACGCTCTGCCTCACAGCAAGGCCGGATCCTTAATCCTCTGAGTGAGGCTGGGGGTTGAACCCAAGTCTTCATGGATACTAGTAGGGTTCTTAACCCAGGAGCCACAGCAGGAACTTGTCATTGGAGCTGTTGAAGAAGAAGATGAGATCTTTAAAGCCTTTTATGTACAACACCCCAGAGGGAGTTCACTTGGAGGGAGGGTTTTTTTTTTTTTTTTTTTTTAAATGACATCTTTCTGAGGTATGTCGCCCAGAAAGCCAGGTGTAACGTCACTGTAATTCGAAACACGGCAGTTCCCTGGGTTGGCCAGGAAGGCCTCCTGACAAGGGAGCGGGGTTGGCGCTGCGTTGTGACAAGGTGCAGGCCTTTTGGGGGTGACCTCAGTGGCTTCACCTCCTTCCTCTGGGTGGGAGTGCAGGGACAGAGCGGGGGAAGGGAGTGGGTTCTGTACGGGTGCGTGTCCCCGCGTCTGGGCTCACAGGCCGTTTAACGGGGACACAGAGAGGAGGTGCTCGGGGGTGTTGCAGCCCAGGGCGTGCTGTTTCCACACGGGCTTCTTTGCTGCAGAATCGCTCCTCCTGTAGAAAGGGGTGTGTGCAGTACATCCGCAGCAGAAAAGCCATTTTCTGTTCGCTGAGACTTCAGTGTTGAAACCCATCTCCCTTTGAGAAGCGTCCTTCGGAGTCAGTGTGGCGGACGGTGCCTTGGAAAACGCTGTTCGAGGGGATCCTGGAAGAAGGGTCTGTCCCCTCCCGGTCACCCTGCCCCTTGTTACTTCTGCCGAAATGGTCAGAAGGTCCCTGCAGCCCTTAAGGCCACTCCCTTGTCCTCGCGCGTGAAGTAAGGAGAGAAGTGTTTGCATTTTCGAGGTGGAAGGGACTGGGGTGTACACTGAGGTGCGGAAACACTGGGCCTTTTAGGACGGCTCGGATGGTGGCTTAAGAGGACAGACCTGGCTGTGGCGCAGCGGAAACCAGTCCGACTGGGAACCGTGCGGTTGCGGGTTCAATGCCTGGCCTTGCTCAGTGGGTTAAGGATCCAGCGTTGCTGGGAGCTGTGGCGTCGGTCGAAGATGCGGCTCCAATCCTGCGGTGCTGTGGTGCAGGCTGGCAGCTGTAGCTCTAATTCGGCACCTAGCCTGGGAACCTCCATATGCCGTGGGTGTGGCCCTAAAAAGCAAAAAAAAAAAAAAAAAAGGACAGACCTTTGAAATAGGACAGTTCTAGAAAATTTGGCACCTAAGTAGGGCCACCGAGCCACGTCCCTGCCTGATGATTTTTAGCTGGATGCTGTGCGAGAAGTCAGGCTGGACCCTCCCGGTGTGTGTGCCCGGGAGGCTGCTGTAACGGGGAGTGAGTCGGGCCCAGGCCCTTCTTTCACAGTCGTGTGCATCAGCGTCGTCCCTGGCGGTGAAGCCCTTGCTGCTGAGGAGACGGTTCTCAGTCACGGCATCCGATGGTTGGATTTTGTGTTGATCTGCCTTTGTCTCTTGCAGGTTAAATGCCTCACTCTCCGCGCATCCTGAGAAAGATGAGTTAATCCTTTTCGGAGGTGAATGTTTCAATGGCCAAAAAGTAAAGTATATATTTTATTCTTTTCTCCACGTTTTCATGGGTATAAGTTAGAGGAAAATTAGTTGAAACCACTGGTATCAAGTATTCATTGGTCCTTTAACTGCCCTCTTGTGTGGCCTGCCTCCGCATGTCAGGGCGGGCCTGGGCCATGGTCCCTGATAGGCCCCCAGGATCGTTTCGGGACCTTTAGGGTCACCCCCCTCGGCGCCTGTGTGAGGGGGGCCGGCATGCTGCGGTTCCCCCACGCGCTGGGATTCCGAAGGAGTTGGGAGAAGGGAAAGTGCTGATGAATTGTCCAGCCGGTGTGAACCCTGAGCCGCGCAGAAAGCCCTGTGTTCGAGAGCTCTCTGCGAAGCACTTCCCGGGCGCGGTGCCGAGATGGTTGCTGTCTGGTGTCATCGTCCCAGAGGGTTCAGGGGCCTGGCCTTAGGAAGCACGTCCCGGGGAGAGCTGGTGGTGGAGATGGCACTTTGGCTTGCTGTCGCCGTGTGGCGGCGGCGTTCGTGACACTGACGGTTCTCCTCCTTCCTGCAGACTCTGCTGTACAACGAGCTCTACACCTACAGCATCAGGAAGGATGCCTGGACCAAGGTCGACATCCCCAACCCACCTCCGAGGCGCTGTGCCCACCAGGTATGTGTACTGTCACCATCAGCCTCCCCTCTTGTGGTGCGGGGAATTTCTCGACAGGCTCTTAGAGCTGGCACGTGATGGGCAGCCTGGTGTGCAGAGGCTGGGCCCTGCACCCAACCCTCACTCTCCCTCCGCCTTGGACGTGTTATGAGCTGCCCTGCCCCCAGCCGGCTCCTGTGAGACCGGGAGGTGCGCCCCTGGCCGCGGGGGCTGTGAGGGCCCCGTGGATCAGTGCTGAACGCTCCTGCCCCAGAGCGAGAGGGGCTCCCACGGGCTCAGGCCCCTGACCGGGACGAGAATGACAACAGAAGGAATGGTGTAAGCGCTTCCGAGGAATAACTATTGGAAGGAAGTGCGTCGCGCCCAGGGCTGCTGAGGATGTAGCCAGGTCGGCGCTGCAGCTGCTTCAGCCCTCCCCTGCCAGCCCGTCTAATCAGCCGATTTACCAGGGAAGGGTCTTGGTTTCACATTCGTAAGCCCCGTGAGGACAGGCATTGGTCTTGTTCATTTTTATAACCCACGACTTGGACCGGTGTAGGGGCTCCAAAGATAACATGAAGGAGTGATACCTCGCCAGCCTCGGCGAGATGGCAACACCCTCCACAGGGTGTGCTTCTCCTGGGTCTGTGCCCAGAAGTGACCGCCTGATTGAAAGTGGGTCTGTGAGGGGACCTGCCTGCCTGCGCTGCGGAGACGTTCAGTCAGGTCTGGCAGGCACTTGCACTGGCTCATCCTCTCAAAAAGAGGCACGCGCTGCTTTCCGGTTCAAAGACTAGATCTTAGCGGTTCCTGTCGTGGCTCACTGGTAACGAACGTGACTAGGGTCTGTGAGGATGCAGCCTCGGTCCCCGGCCTTGCTTAGTGGGTTGAAGGATCTGGCCTGCAGTGTAGGCCGAAGACGAGGCTTGGATCTGGGGGGGCTGGGGCTGTGGTGTAGGCTGGCAGCTGTAGCTCCACTTCAACCCCTAGCCTGGGAACTTCATATGCTGCACTTGCCACCCTAAAAAGAAAAAAAAAGGAAAAAAAACTAGATCTCAGTAAACTTCGGTATCTTGTCTTGTTTTGTTTGCTTTTTAAGGGCCGTACCTACAGCATATGGAAGTTCCCAGGCTAGGGGTTGCATCGGAGCTGCAGCTGCCCGCCTACCCCACAGCCACAGCACTGTGGGCTCCGAGCTGCGCCTGTGACCTATACCACAGCTCACGGCAACGCAGGATCCCACTGAGTGGGGCTAGAGATCGAACCCACATCCTTATGGATACTGGTTGGGTTCATTTCCCCTGAGCTACAGTGGAAACCCTGTTTTGTGTTTTGGCAGCGCCCGTGGCATGTGGAAGTTCTTGGTCCCAGAGATCAAACCTGTGCCACAGTGACCGGAGCCAATGCAGTCAGGTTCTTAACCCACTGTACCACAGCGGGAACTCCGTAAAATCAGTTTTAACTAATAGTAACCTTGATAAGATAAATGCTTAGAGAAATTTGGCACTGATGAGTGGTTTGAACCAGATTCCCTTCTTATCAGACTGCATTGCATTCCATTTGCTTAACATTTAAGAAATAGAAACCACTTGGAAATAATACTTACCTTGGATGAGAGCAAAACCTTTAAGATCCTATTGTGAATTTCCAAATTAGCCACTTCATTCATTATTTTCTTAGCCAAGTTTTTTTTTTTTTTCATTTTTTCCCTTTGATATAGAGCATGTATTTGTTTTTAACCATAAATTGTTAAGAATATTCAAACAGGGAAGATGATTTGAATTAAGTGTAATTTTATTTTTTGGGGGGTCTTTTTGCCTTTTCTGGGGCCGCTCCCGCGGCATATGGAGGTTCCCAGGCTAGGGGTCGAATCGGAGCTGTAGCCACCAGCCTACGCCAGAGCCACAGCAACGCAGGATCCGAGCCTCGTCTGTGACCTACACCACAGCTCACGGCAACGTCGGATCCTTAACCCACTGAGCAAGGCCAGGGACCGAACCCGCAACCTCATGGTTCCTAGTCGGATTCGTTAACCACTGCGCCACGACAGGAACTCCTTAAGTGTAATTTTAAAACACAGCTTGTTGAAGGTGAATGAAACGTTTTTGCAGGTGTGACCTTGCTGTCCCTTTTGACAAAGGAAATACGAGTAAAGCAGTTCCTGTTGTGGCTTAGCGGCGATGAACCCAGCTCGTGTCCATGAGGACGCGGGTGCAGGTTTGATCCCTGGCCCTGCTCCGTGGGTTAAGGATCCGGTGTTTCCGTAAGCTGCGGTGTAGATCGCAGATGTTGTTCAGAACCACCATTGCTGTGCTGTGGTGTAGACTGGCAGCTACAGCTCCGATTCAACCCCTTGTCCTGGGAACTTTCATATGTGCCCTAAACAGACAAAAAAAAAAAATGCTAGTGAAGATGTTTTTAAGCATCATCATTAACTTTAGGAAACAGGCGTTCCCATTGTGGCTCAGCAGTAACGAACCTGACTGTATCCATAAGGGCGCAGGTTCGAACCCTGGCCTTGCTCAGTGGGTTAAGAATCCAGCATTGCTGTGAGCTGTGGTGTAGTTTGCAGATGCAGCTTGGATCTAGCATTGCTATGGCTGTGGTGTAGGCCGGCACCTGCAGCTCCCATTCAACCCCTAGCCTGGGAACCTCCATATGACGCAGGTATGGCCCTAAGAAAGCAAAAAAAATAAGCACACAAAAAATAACCAGGTGGACAACACGTGTGTTTTGTTGTTTGTTTTGTTTTGTTGGCAAAAGGGAAGAAAAAGACAAATTTGCTCGGAACTTTTTCTTCCTTTCTAGGGATGGCAAGTAAAGAGAGGTTTTCTCTATTACGTACTTCCTTAAGAACTTAAAGGAGGAGTTCCCTTGTGGCTCAGTAGGTTAAGGGTCTGGCATCGTCACTGCTATGGTTCAGGTTCAGTCCCTGGCATAGCAACTTGTGCCTGCTTTAGTTATCAGGATGTATCTTTAAGGGGTACACTTTAAGGGTTTCTCGATGGAGTATTGTTTTTGTTTTTGTTTTCTTTCTTTTTAGGGCCACACCTGTACCTTACGAAAGTTCCCAGGCTAGGGTTCTAATTGGAGCTGCAGCTGCCAGCCTACACCACAGCCACAGCAACGCAGGATCAGAGTTGCATCTGTGACCTGCTCCACAGCTTGCGGCAGTGCTGAATCCTCAACCCACTGAATGAGGCCAGGGATCGAACCTGCATCCTTACAGATACTAGTCGGGTACTTAACCTGCTTAGCCATAAGGGGAACTCCTGAGGTATTGTTTTGGGTTGACGTGGGTGTCAGTCTAACACCGCTGTGTGACCACCACCAGTGACTAGCCATTTGCTTAATTTCTTTGACTGGAATTTCCTAATTGCTTCAGGTGACTGGAGTTTTATTGCATGATTAAGGTGCCTTCTACGTTTTAATCTTGAGAACATGGTTCTGGTTTAAAATTGTTAGGGGAATAATTTGCCTAGTACCTCTCATGTATCAGCTTGGAAGTTATTCTTTTTTTTTTTTTGTCTTTTGTTGTTGTTGTTGTTGTTGTTGCTATTTCTTGGGCCGCTCCCGCGGCATATGGAGGTTCCCAGGCTAGAGGTCGAATCGGAGCTGTAGCCACCGGCCTACGCCAGAGCCACAGCAACGCGGGATCCAAGCCTGCGTCTGCAACCTACACCACAGCTCACGGCAACGCTGGATCGTTAACCCACTGAGCAAGGGCAGGGACCGAACCCGCAACCTCATGGTTCCTAGTCGGATTCGTTAACACTGCGCCACGACGGGAACTCCGGAAGTTATTCTTGAAAGAAGATCCAGGTGAGTTAAAAATCCCAGCACTAGATCCCAAACAGAGGTTGTATTTAGGTTTTTCAGTACAGGTTCTGTACAGGTTTATTTTTTTTACCAGAGTTGATTTACAATGTTTTGTCAGCGTCTGCTGTCCGGCAAAGTGACCCAGTCACACGTATATACACATTCTCTGTCTCACATTCTCCTCCATCATGTTCCACCACAAGTGATTGGATGTAGCTCCCGGTGCTGTGTGTATACAGCAGGACCTCATTGCTTATCTCTTCCAAATGCAGTAGTTTGCATCTACTGACCCCAGACTCCCTGTCCAGCCCACTCCCTCCCCCTTGGCAACCCCAAGTCTGTTCTCCATGTCCATGGTTTGTTTGGGTTTTTTTTCTGTGGGAAGGTTCCTTTGTGCTGTGTGTTAGGTTCCAGATAGAAGTGATACCATGTGGTATTAGGCTTTATCCTTGTGACTTACTTCATTTAGTATGAGAGTCTCTCGTTCCATCCATGTTATTGCAAATGGCATTATTTTGTTCATTTTGATGGCTGAGTAGTATTCTACGGCGTATATGTACCACATCTTCTTAACCCATTCATCTGTTGATATTTAGGTTGTTTCCATGTCCGGGCTGTTGTGAAGAGTGCTGCAGGGAACATGCAGGTGCATGTGTCTTTTTGAATGAAAGTTTTGTGCAGATATGTGCCCAGGAGTGTGGTTGCTGAATCATATGGTAGTTCTATGTTTAGGTTCGTGAGGTACCGCCATACTGTTTTCCATAGTGCTTGTACCAATGTACATTCTCACCAGTAGTGTAGGAAGGTTCCCTTTTTCCACATCCTCTCCAGCATTTGTTACTTGTAGGTTCTCATATTTTCTTGTCATTGGCTTCATTGATTTTTTTCTGCTCTATTCTTTACACATTTAAAAAGGTTATTTCTGTTTCCTTCTTTTCACTTTGGACTTAATTTGCCTTTTCTAGCTTCTTAAGTTGGAAACAGAGAGCACTCATTTTAATACTTCTTTTCTGATATAAGCATTGAAAGCTATGCATTTTCTTCTGTGCACTGCTTTTGCTGCATCCCATAAATTTTGATGTGTTCTATTATCAGATTAAAATAATCTAATTTGCTTACAGATGTCTTTTTTGACCCATAGGTTACAGTATTTAGAAGCATGCTGTTTAAAGTACCAGTGTTTGGCGATTTCCCAAACAGCTTTTTGTTGCAAAGAGCACTTCATAGAATTTCAGTCCTTTAAATTTTTGAGATTTGTACTGTGGCTGAACATGTCATCATCTATGTGGGCCTGTGCTCTGTATGTTTGGGAGGAATGTGCAGCCTCTAGTTGTTAGGAATGGTGTTACTGGTTCAGGTTGGTTGATAAAGTTCACGGTCTCGTGTCCTTACTGCCTTTTTCCGAGAGTCTTCTGAGGTTCACTTGATGTTCAGTCAGTACAGCCACCCAGGATTTCTCAGGATTAACGTTTAAATGAGGTAGCTTTTTATCCTTTTACTCTAAACTCATTCTATGAGGCCACCATCACCCTGATACCAAAACCAGACAAATTACCATATAAAAAGAAAATTATAGGCCAGTGTCACTGATGAACATAGATGCAAAAATCCTCAATAGAACACTGCCAAACTGAATCCAACGATACACGAAAAGGATTGTATACCATGATCAAGTGGAGTTTATCCTGGGTGCAAGGATCCGTCAGTATCTGCAGCGTGCTCAGTGGGATCCACCACATTACCAGAGCGCGGAATCAAACCGTAAAAAGGCTTTGACAAAATCCAACACCCGTTTCTGATAAGAAAACCTCCCGAAAGTGGGCACAGAGGGAAACTACCTCAGCGTAATAAAAGCCACTGAGGACAAAACCACAGCTAATGCCCTTGAGTCTCAAGGGCATTAGCCTGCTGTGGGCACCCTTGCCTGGCAAAGCAATAAAGCTATTTGTTTTCTCCTTCACCTCCCAAAATAAAGTACATTTCCTATAAACAGCACCATAGTTTGGTCTTTTTTTTTATTCATTCTGACAGTGTTTGTGTTTTAATTGGTGCATTTATCCATTACATTTAATGTGATTATTGATATGGCTCTCAGTAATATTTGTTGGTTTTTGTTCGTTTTTGCTTTTTAGGGCCACATCCGCGGCACATGGAGGTTCCCAGGCTAGGGGTCGAATCGGAGCTGTAGCCACCGGCTTACATCCACAGCCACAGCAACCCGGGATCCAGAGCCGCATCTGTGACCTACACCACAGGTCACAGCAACGCCGGATCCTTAACCCACTGAGCAAGGCCAGGGATCGAACCCGCAACCTCATGGTTCCCAGTCGGATTCATTTCCACTGCGCCACGACGGGAACTTCTGTCCGTAATGGTTTTGATCTTGCTGTTTGTCCATCTATTCTATATTTCCTTTTCTCTTTTTCCTGCCTTCTTTGGTGTGGATAGTGTTTTAATATTCCTTCTTAAAAATCTCTGTTGATTCATTAGCAATACTTTTTTAAGTGGTTGCTCTAGGGTTTGAAGTGTGTGTTTTTAACTTAGGACAGACTGTCTTCAAATGATCTCATGCTGCTTCTCATCGATGCTTAGAGCCTTATAAATAGACATGCACGTGTCCTCCCCTGTTTTGTGTCATATATCTTCTTTCTGTATGGATTAGAAGCCCCACTCTACCATGTTAGTGTTTTTGCTTTAGACAGTTATTATTTATATACATTTTTACATGAGAGAAAAATAGCTCATTTTTTCATCCCCTCATGTGGGTCTGTTGTCGTGCGGTGATGCTTTCCTTCCACCTGAAACTTCATTTACCGCTTCACGAAGTGCAGGTGTGTTGGTAGCAGTTTTTTCCGAAGGTAAGATGTCTTTGTTTTACAGGATATTTATGCTAGATGTAGAATTCTACGTGGACAGCTGTTTTAACACTCCCAAGATACTCTGTTTCTTCTTCTTCTTTTTTTTTTTTTGTCTTTTGTCTTTTCAGGGCTGTACCCTTGGCATATGGAGGTTCCCAGGCTAGGGGTCGAATTGGAACTGTTGCCGTCGGCCTACACCACAGCCACAGTAACCCCAGATCCGAGCCAGACTGCGACCTACACCACAGCTCACGGCCACACTGTATCCTTAACCCACTGAGTGAGGCCAGGGATCCAGCCCACAACCTCATGGTTCCCAGTCAGATTCATTTCCGCTGCGCCACGCACGACAGGAACTCCAAGATACCCTGTTTTCTGAGTGCCATCGTTGCCGCAGGAGCTCAGTGTTGGTTGTTTTTGTTTGTTGTGCCCGTGGCACACAGCAGCCTGACGTGGGATCTCAGTTCCCAGATCAGGAATTGAACCCAGGCCGTCCAGGTGAGAGTGGTACGTCTTAACCACTAGGGCGCCAGCAACTCCCGTCAGTGGTCGTTCTTACCTTAATTCTCCTGTATTCATTGCGTCATTCCCCCCAAGACTTCAAGAGTTTCTCTTTGGATTTTCAGCAATTTGATTTTGATATACTTGTGCAATTTTTCTGAGAGTCCAGTACACGTGTGTTAGGCTGTTTACTGTTGTTCAACAGGACAACGAGTCTCCATTCTTTCTCTCCACCGCCCCACCCCCCCTTTTTTGGCTGCCCTGGGGCATGTGGAGTTCCTGGGCCAGGGGTCAAATTTGAGCTGGAGTTGGGACCTACGTCACAGCTGCTGCAACACTGGATCCTTGAGCTACTGCACTAGGTCAGGTATCGAACCCATGTCCCTGCTGCTGCAGAGACACTGTCGGTGCCTTTGCACCACAGCAGGAGCTGACACATAGGGTGTTTTCAGCTCTAGAGGTGGTTCGGTTCTGGATTTGTTTCCATGTCTGTTTACTCTGATCATGTTTCCTTTTAAATCTTTGGACAGATTGATGACTTTCCAAATCTCTGTCTTCTGATTCTCTTGTCTGTTATTTCTTTTTCTTGCTGTCTGTCTTTTTTTGCTTTTGAGGGCCACACCCAAGGCATATGGAAGTTCCCAGGCTAGGGTTTGCATCAGAGCTACAGCTGCTGGACTACATCGCAGCCAGAGCAACAGGGGATCCAGAGCCGCATCTGCAACCGACACCACAGCTCACGGCAGCGCCAGATCCTTAACCCCCGAGCAAGGCCAGGGATTGAACCCACATCCTCATGGATACTAGTCGGATTTGTTTCTGCTGTTCCGTGGCGGGAACTCCCCTCATCTGTTCTTTCTGGGTCTTATTTTATTGACTGACATTTCTCACCATGGGTCCCATGTCTCCACAAGGACCGTGTGGTTAGATGCGGGACTCTGTGATGCAAACGCAGATCTTGGGGAAACCGGGGCAGCCCCATAGCTGAGGTGCAGCCCTGGACCCCGGAGCAGCTTTGTTTCTTCAGACCCTCCCATGTCGTCTTATTGACAGCGTTCCCACTGGAACCTTCGCAGCCTTCCTGTGTCAGGTTCCGTCGTTCTGATGCCTGGTCCACAGGCAGACGGTGTCTTCCGTCTGTGTCTCGTCAGCCAAGTGCGTGGCGTTAGGCCTGTGCAGACGCCTCCCGCCCCGAGCGGGACTCATTCGGCCAAGTGCTGCTGAGGTGCCGCCTGGTTCGTTCTCTTTTATCAGCGCGCTGTGAGCTTTGCTCTGGGCGGTGGCCGAGTCCGGTGCAGGCCCTCGGGACCGTCTGGAGCCGTGCTCTGGGGTGGTGGTGCGTGGCCTCTCTGGGGCCCGGGGGATGCCCCGGGTGTTCACGGACTCCTTCCACTCTGGTCGGAGCTTGTCCGTCTCCAGTGCTGTGTGAGCTCAGGTGGTTTTCAGGCTTTCTGCCTGACAGCTGTGGTGCCCACCCTGTGCCCGCCTCTGGGGGCTCATCCTGCACGCGTGCGACTTGTGTTGACAGGCTCCGGGGGACCCCACCCGGACTTCCAGGGTGCTCTGCCCTGTGCCTTCAGCTGCCCCAGCATCCCTGAGCTCTGGCTTCTGCCTCCTTGGCTCCGCAAGAGCCCGAGCTGCAGAGCCTGCCTGCAGGGTCAGAGGGCTGACCTCGCTCACGGTCCTGCATGACCTGGGGTCTGGCTGTCCTGGTTTCTGTCTGGCTTCCTCCTTGTGTCCAGTGGGAGGGCTCAGCCTGGTGGGACGTGGAGGCCGCATGCTGCTCTCTTCAGGTGGGAGCTGCTCTGGAGTAGCCCCCGGCCTTTGCATGGTGCTGGTGGCCCTTGGGGAGGAGGTGTGCCCAGAGCCCTCAACGTACGGACCCCTGAGTCGCCTCTGTGGTGCCCCAGAGTCTGACTGTGGGGCCACGTGGAAGACAGGCTTGGTCACGGTTCTTTGGCTTGCCTGGAGTTTGACTTGATGTTTTAAGAGCGGCTTTACACACTGATGTGATAAATATTCACTGTGAAAATAAAAGGATTAAAGGTCCCTTGGCTGTTCCTCCAGAGCTGCTAATGTATGATTTGCACATCTTTTCTCTACACGTGCTCCAAATCTCTGTGCTTCTGTGTTTCCTATCAGCTGGATTATAGATACTTAGCTTCACACGTGTGTATGTATACACGTGTGTGCGTGTATGTGTGTGTGTTTCCGCATTTTTCCTCTGCTGTGCTCCCCAGTTGACGCGTTACTTGTCATGTTACCCAGGGCATTGCATTGCCTTCTGCAGCGTGATATTTCAGAACTCTGTTGGGTCTTCCTGTTGTGGGCTCTGAGGGTTGAGATCCCGACCAGTGTCCATGAAGGTGTGGGTTCCATTCCTAGCTTCAGTCGGTGGGTTAAGGATCTGGCCCTACCACAGGCTGCGGCAGACAGAGGTCGCAGATGCAGCTTGGATCTGGCATGGCTGTGGCTGCGGTGTAGGCCGGCAGCTGTAGCTCTGATTCTACCCGGGAACCTCCGTACGCCGTGGGTGCAGCCCTCAAAAGGAAGAAGAAAGAGAGAGAGAGCGAGCTCTGTTGTATTGCGTAGCTTGCAAGTACAGCCTAACTTCACTGCATCCAAAAATTGTGTTAGTTTAGGCCTGAGCTCATTCTCGCGTCTGGTTTAAAGGCTTGAAATGTTTCTTTATAATTGCTGGGCTCGAGAGTGGTAGGAAGCGGGCTGGTCTCTTGGTGGGAGAGGGGATGCACAGAACTGAGTGGGGGTGGGGTGCCTGACCCTCAGTGCCCCCAGGACCCCCCCTTGGGGCAGGAGCCGATGGAGCCGCGGTGCTGCAGCGTTAATGCAGTGAAGGACCCTCAGTGCACCCCCAGGGTGCTCGGAGGGTGCCCAGGGGCAGGCCCCCTGGGAACTAGCCCCTGACGCCCGGGGGGGGGGGGCACCTGCGTGTGGAGGTTTGCGAGGGCGGGAGGCCTGGGAGCGCCTGGGGCCCGGCAGCCCCTGACCGGTTCACCTGCTGCCATGGGCCTGGCTTCCAAGCCCCTGGCCAGGAGGCCCCTCGGCTCACCCCCACTTGGTGTGGAGGACGTGCCCGGTCACCTGCTTTGCTGACTGGGCCCCCGGGCGGCACGCCCAGGGCAGGCCGGCCCGCACCTGCTCCCTGCTGTTATTCACTGAGTGGGCAGTACCTGCCGGCCTATGCCACAGCCACAGCAACTCAGGACCTGAGCCGTGTCTGTGACCTGCACCACAGCTCATGGCAACGCCGGATCCTTAATCCACTGAGCCAGGCCAGGGATCGAATGCACACCCTTATGGATACTAGTCGGGTTCGTTACTGCTGAGCCGTAACAGAAACTCCCTGGAAGCCCTCATTTCTCTGCGGTCTGTCCCCTCTGACATGCGGTTCACAGGTCAGCTAACCATAAAACCAGTCCAGTTGGGACTGTCTCCAGGTGCTGGGGTGTCACCAAATGAGTGGGCTCTGTCGCCCACTGGCCAGTGTGGGCTTTGTGGCTGTCAGCCCAGGACGTTCTGCATGGTTCCCTTGTGGCCTGTGAGTCCTGGGCCTTCAGCAGAACCACAGGGGACAGGCCACACGAAGGACCGGACAGGGCAGCCTTGGAGCACGAGGTTGGGGCCTGGCTCCCGAGTGTGCTGGGAAGGGGCTCCATGGTACCTGTGTTCCTTTTAGGCTCCGCTCAGGTGCTTGTTGGGCAGGAGACATTTGCTGCTTCGACAGACAGTCCAACCCCAAGCTGAAAAGCCCCTGCCGGACTGGATAGCCTGCAAATTGCCTCTAAAGTCTCCAAATCTGTATTGCTGGTATCTGCCTCCATGAAGGTTTTTTATGAGAGATGGCATTCGCTCTTCACTGTCTGAAATCCGTTCTTGCACATGCTGTTTCCTTCCCAGAAAGGCTCTCTGGGGGAGACGTGGCAGGTGACCCCAGCGTCGAGGCTGGGACTTGGGCCTCGCCTCACGCGGACGGAGCGCGCAGCGCGTGATGGAGAACGTGGCTGCGTGGTCCCGCAGGGAACGGGGCAGTCGTGTGTGTGTGCACGCGTATCTCGGACAGTAGCGTGCATTCTGGAGTGTCGAGGCTTCTTGCCTCATTTTCGTGGAGTTAGTGACCTTGGGAATGTGGGGTGTCGTTCTGGTTCTGCTTGTGGGGTGCGAGCCCTGGAGCTCCGTCCGCAGTCCCTGCCCCACCCCACTCTCAACTGGCGTGTTAGTTCATGAGATGTCCCCTGGACCGTTTGTTCTGCGGGTGTTTGGACGGTCTGCTGAACCTCCGAGGCTTCGGAATATGCTCTGTGGGTCAGGTAGGTTCCGTATCGCCAGGTGCTTGATCAGCGTGGCTTGCCTGCTGGTCTTTGCTCCTGTGCCAACTAGTTCATGGTGGTGAGAGCTTCTGCAGCGTGTGGCCCAGAGGGCTTTGTTTTCACTGCTTTCGTTGGCCTTTATTGTTAGGCTTAAATTTTTAAAGTAAAAAAATGTTGAAAAGGAGTTCCCCTTGTGGCTTAGTGGTTAATGAATCCCACTAGGAACCATGAGGCTACGGGTTCGATCCCTGGCCCTGCTCAGTGGGTTAAGGATCTGGCGGTGCCGTGAGCTGTGGTGTAGGTCACAGACGCGGCTTGAATTCCGTGTGGCTGTGGCTTAGGCCGGTGGCTACAGCTCCGATTCGACCTCTAGACTGGGAACCTCCATATGCCGCAGGTGTGGCCCAAGAAATGGCAAAAAATACCAAAAAAAAAAAAAAGTTAAATGGACGTTGCATATTATATGCGTTTTTAGGTGTTTAGTGTCCAATAGGAAGGGATCGACAAATACGTGTTCTGTGTAGTGAGAAGAAAACCTTGTTAGTTTGCCTTGTAACTAGTGTTTACTCTGAGTGTAACTGTACCTTTTTTTTTTTTTTGGTCTTTTTAGGGCCGAACCCGCAGCATAGGGAGGTTCCCAGGGGAGGGGTTTAATCGGAGCTGCTGCCACCGGTCTACGCTACAGCCACGGCAACGCCAGGGCTCGAACCTGCAACCTCATGGTTCCTAGTCAGATTCGTTTCCACTGTGCCACAACGGGAGCTCCTCACTCTACGTTTTAACAGGTGTCAATGGAATTGGGGCTGAGAGAGAAGTGGGTGTTAATTTTTGAGCCCAGGAATGCATGCCCGGTGATTAGATTTTTGGCCAAGGGTTTGCTTTGCTGTATGAGAAATTGTCTGGACTTTCCCACTCAGAGGCAGGAGAAGACAGTGGCCGAGTGGGCGCTGCTGGCCCAGATGTGGTCGGCGCAGCTGCTGGTCCCCACGCGGCTGCACGCCGTGCCCTGACCTGTCCCTGTCCTCTTACAGGCTGTGGCGGTGCCCCAGGGCGGCGGACAGCTCTGGATCTTTGGCGGGGAGTTTGCCTCTCCGGACGGAGAGCAGTTCTACCACTACAGGGACCTCTGGGTCCTGCACTTGGCCACCAAGACCTGGGAACAAGTCAGGTAAGGCCCCGGTGACAAGCCCCCCCGCCCCCGGCTTGCTCCTGACCCATGACTCGTGCCAGCACCCGGAGTTCACGCGACGGGATCGCCTCTTGCAGGATCATTCCAGAGCTCCCTCCGGGAAGACCCTGCCTGGAGCAGCCCGGCCGGGCACCTGCTGCTGGACACCTGGCTTCGAGGAAGGCGTGCCAGGGTCCCTGGGACCCGCGACCCTCTGCCGTCAGCTTCTGCGTTTACCGGGTTTTGGGGCACTGCTTTCCCCCGCACCTCATTGTCCCTCAGAGGTGGCTCTGGCCTGGGGCTTGCTGGCGGTGGAGCATGGTGTCCCCAGCGGGCGTGTCCGCCTGGCCTGCCTCACGCAGCAGCAGTGCAGCTGGAGCGAGGAAGGCCGCGGGGGGCCTCCACGCTGCTTTTCTGTAAATCAGCTCCGCCGTTATTGTGCCTTTTTTTTTAATTAGGCAAACACAGTTGATTTACAGAGTGTGCTGTGCCAGTCTTCGCGGTATCACTGTGCTTGATTGCTGCTTCTGTGGGTGACGTGGACCTGTGGTTGTTGCACTGGCCACTGCACGTCCATGCCGCCATCTCGGCGGTCGGAGCTGCGGGCCTGACTCGAGAGAGTGTGTATCCGTGTGTGAATTTCGTACACGAAGAAACCTAGTAGCGTGGCGGGTGGAAGGCGGAGTGAGCGGCTTTATCCTCCCGGGGTGGGCAAGCCCAGGGGCTGGGCACCTTCCCTGCCATTAAAGCAGCCACCAGTGTCCCCGCCGTGGCGAGAGACGGTTGTGTGACGGAGTGAGTGAGTAGTGGTGCCCACCAGTGGTCGGGTCCTAGGACGTGCGACTCTGTGGGGAGGTCCCTGGTCGTGCGACTCCCTGGCTGTGAGGCCTGGAATGGTTGACAGCAGCCAGGCACTCACGGTTGAGGGGAAGTTGCCCGGGGCCTCCTGGGCAGGCCCTGGACAGATGCTGGTGAGGGCGCAGGGCGACAGTGAGCCCGAGGTGCTCCCAGTACCGCCTGCACCCCTTCTCTGATGTGCTCTGGTACCTTGGGAGGCATGGCGGTAAAGGAATTACTTTCGCAGTAAACGTCGTTTTCGTTGTATGTGTGTTGAAACCTGGTCAGCTTCTCCTTCAGCTGAAAGAGAGTGTGCTCTGTCGTCTTCCGGCTTTGCTTCAGTTACGCTTTTCAAGACCCAGTGGTTTCTTATTTGTTTACTTCATGAGAATCAGTTGATATCTTCACTGCTTTTTTTTTTTTTTTTTTTGCTTTTTAGGGCCTCCCCCGCAGCATATGGAGGTTCCCAGGCTAGGGGTCTCATCGGAGCTATAGCTGCCGGTCTACACCACAGCCACAGCAATGCCAGATCCGAGCTGCGTCTGTGACCCACACCACAGCTCACGGCAATGCCAGATCCTTAACCCACGGAGCGAGACCAGGAATTGAACCCACAACCTCAGGGTTCCTAGTCGGATTCGTTAACCACTGAGCCATGACGGGAACTCATGCATTTTTTCTGTGTTTTTTTTGGTGTGTGTGTGTGTGTCTCTGTAGAGCCACACGCACGGCATATTGAGGTTCCCAGACGAGGGGTTGATGCGGAGCTGTAGCCGCTGGCCTACACCACAGCCATAGCAACGAAGGATCTGAGCTGAGTCTTCTACTGATACCGCAGCTCATGGCAATACCAGATCCTTAACCCACTGAGTGAGGCCAGGGATCGAACCTGTGTCCTCACGGATGCTAATCAGATTTGTTAACCATTGAGCCATGACAGGAACTCCTTTTTGCTGCATTTTATCACCTTTGGGAATGTTTGCCCATAGCATGTGGGTGAGAGACCATGGACGGCCCTGGGAAGGAGCTGCTCTGGCGGGGCCCCAGGTTGCCAGCAGCCGCTTTTGGGCTGTTTTGTGACACCAGCTCCTCCAGGCCTTTCCAGCACTGTGGTGGTTTTGTGGGTTTTCCCGAGGAAGCAGGGAAGCCCCGGGAGCTTCACCTGGGTCTCTTGGGGACTGTCCTTTGCTGAGCTGGAGGTGGCCTGTGCCTCCCAGCCCCGCCTCAGGGCACGATGTGCTGTGTCCCGGTGCTCTGGGCTCGGTTACCTGTGCACGGCCTTCAAGGCCTCTGTCCGCAGTCAGAAGTTGTCCCTGAGAAACAGGTCTCAGTGCCTCTTTGCTTATTGGGATTAAGGTGGCCGAGTTCTCTCCAGGGTGCGTTGTGGCCCCTGGTGAAAGTGCTGGCACAGGATCGAGGCGGCTTTCTTAACCTCTCTCTGGTGCTGAGAGAGCGGTACAGCAGGAGAAGGGCTAGGTGCTTCGTCTTATTTTTTGAGCCTGTCTTCCAGGTGGCCATCTGGTTCTTGGTGGCCGAGAAGAGCAGAGGGCCAAGCTGTGTGGAGCTCTTCCCTGCAGTGACCAGGGCGTGGCGGTGCATTTCCCCAGGGCCCAGGGTCCCTGGGGGGCTGGGAGTTGGGGCCGAGGCCTGTCCCCAGCTTCACCTCTTACACTCTTTGCCAGGAGGTTGTAAATGACCAGCTAAATATCTGTGTTTCTGCTGCTCAGCGAAGTTCAGTTACTGCTGCTTTGTGGTGCCGAGACACCTCCCTTTTGAGGCCAGCTTCTTTTTTTTGTCTTTTTAGGGCCGCACCCATGGCACATGCTAGTTCCAGGCTAGGGGTCGAATCAGAGCTGCAGCTGGTGGCCTACACCACAGCCACAGCAACACAGGATCCGAGTTGTGTCTGCAACCCACACCACAGCTTATGGCAACACTGGATCCTTAATCCACTGAGCAGTGCCAGGGATCGAACCCATGTCCTCATGGATGCTAGTCGGGTACTTTACTGCTGAGCCACGATGGAAGCTCCCAGCTTGTGTTGAAGGCCCCTAGTGGGTGCAGGAACTGAAACAGGGTGCACATGAGACCCTGCGTGATGACTGCATCCACTCCCCTGTCTTCGTTGGCTGGGCTCCAGCCCTCCCAAGATGCTCGGTGTCTTGGCCTCTGCACCACCGCAGCCCGCGCCCCACCCCACCCCACAGCGTGCCCTCCCTGGCCCCTTCTCTTGCTGTGACAGTGGCTGCAGCCCACCATTGTCAGCAGCAGGCGCATCTCGGGGAACGTTGCCTGAGCGCGTCATTGCACCAGAAGCCACGAGGGATTGGCTGCCTGACACGTGAGATACTAAGCTTTTTCTTTGAGGAATGATGTCACCAGGAAGTGGGGACAGTGACAGGTTTTGGGCACACAGCGTCCTCACGTTGAGGAGAGAGAGACTGTGTAGGGGAGTCAGTAGCAAGCGGCCAGCCTGAGCCGGCCAGCCTGACCAAGGTCCCAGGTCGGGGTTCGCCCTGGGCCCTGGGCACCGTGTTCACACCTGCTGCGGGTGTGCAGTGACCCCCTTCTTGTTGGGGTGGCGCTTACCTGTTCTCGGGGTCCAGCCCTGCTTCCCAGTGGAGCACATGGTACCGCCGTGGCTGCCCTGTGGGGTGAGCAGCTTTCCGGTCGTGTCAGCCCGGCCGAAAGGGCTCCTTAAAGCGCTTTGGCAGGTCGGTGCCGGGCTGGCCGGGAGAGCCGTCCGCCTGGGGAGCAGGCTCAGGGCCAGCAGCACACCGCGGCTCGTGTCTCACGCCTGGAGTGGCACCTGGGCAGCTGGGTCACGCGTTCTTGCCCCCTCGCTCCAGACAGCAAGTCTGGTCCAGAGCTGTTGAGAATGGGGCTGAGGAAATGGGCTTTTTACACCCCTCCCCCCTAATGACCTTGATCCAGGCGGCCCCGGATCGCAGCCGGAGGCCTCGCTGCGGGGCTTGTGCTCATTTGGAGCGCTGTTCAGCCGTGTGGAAGCACTGCTGCCTTTCAGAGGTCAGACAGCGCAGGGGAAACGCCCCTTAGATCCTTAGCAGTTAAAATGGTGTGGGTATTGCTTTTGTAATTTCCTGCTTATTCCAGCATGAAAGCCTCGCCCCACTGTCGTTGGCAGGGCCGTGCAGGCTTAATGACATGGCCCAGTGTAGCCGCCGAGAAGCGCAGGCAGACTAATTACTGCAGTCGGTCTATTGATCCCGGGGCTGGGTCACAGCGCGTGGGCTTCTGACTCGGAGCTGGGGCCGTGGCTGGGCTTGGTTGTCAAGACGCTACGTCATGGCCGCTGTTGGGACAGAGCAGCTGCTGGCCGTTCCTCCTCTGTGATTTTCCTTACTGACCTGGAAGAAAAAGGAAGGGGATGTAGCTAAAATGAAAGCAGATTTCTCCATTTCTGGAGGAGGCCACTGGGATCCATGTGGTGTGGGGCTTGAATCACAGGAGAAGCGCGGGAACAGGTCACGTGAACCCAGTGTAGTTTCCAGGATTCGGCCCGGCACTCGGTGATTATTCCTCAGGAAAGGGTTTTTCACTGCCATGGGGGTGGTCTCACGGGCGGGGAGACTGCGGGGGAAGGTGGTAAAGGCCAGCAGGGCCGAGCTCCGTCAGGGCAGCCGGGTTAGTCCCCTCTCTGCTAGGAGGGTTTTTCGCATGGGAGGGCAGGGGACTCCCTCTAGCTGTGACTTTTGATTTCCGCCCCGAGTGGTTTTCCATGCTGATGATCTGATTTTGTTGACGAAATTTCGGCTGCCTCTGCGCACCGATGACAAACAGAAACGCAGAGTTGAGGAAACAGAAAAAGTGGCTTGAATTGCCAGCAAAGAGGGGCTGGGGGTGTCTGGGGAGCAGGGCGTGCTCAGCTCGTGGACGTTTCCCGATGGGTGGGTGGTGAGGTCACTGGGCGTCGGTGTCATCAGCCTTCTGGTTCCAGCCAGTCTGGGCTCCACCTGCTGGTGGGCAGCATCCAGTGGGCTTCTTCCACCTGCTGGGGCTTCGGCGCCTGCAAAACGGCTCCTAGGACACGGCTCCGGATATCATCTGCCGTCTTGCGGGAGGACCTGAAGGTCCTGGGCTTCGCCGAACGGCTGGACTGTCGTTATTCCATCTTCCTTGATGGTTTCCTTTTTCCCGCTTCTCTGACTAAATGGGTTCTTTGACTGCAGGTTTTCTGTAGATAAAAGGTCCACTCTGGGAGGGCCTCCCAAGGCCCTGCTCAGTTATAGTCTGAGCGAGGTTCCGTGCATGTGGAAACAGCAGCAGGAGAAGGCAGGGTCTGTCTGGAGTAGTTAGGACTGTTCTCCTGGGGTGAGAGGTCGGGCTGTGAAGGGGCACCCTGAGCAACCAGTGCCTGCGAGGGTCCTTGCTTTGCAGGAGTGTTGCACCGTGTGCTGTGGCGGTTGAAGCGCAGGCTGAGTCCTGTGCTCCCACGGGCCTTCTCCTACCCCTGGACGCTGAGTGACCTGAGCCTTGCGTGGGTCAGAGTGCCTTGGGCAGGTGGAACAGGGACCCCATGCCCCACAAGGTGCCAGGCAGGACTGAGCACCTTTGCAGCCAGAGGCCTGCCTCTCCGGGTGCTGCTCCCAGACCCCAGGGTTTCTGTAAAGGTGCTTTTCATAAAAGCAAACGTGAATAAAGTGAAATACCGTTACGAAAGTAAAACACGAATAATAGTAAAATAGTCACGGTAGCTTGATGAATTCTACAAATTCGAGACTCTGCTCAGGTCTGGGAAGAGTACTGTCGGCATCCCAGGAGCCCCCTGCTCCCCACCGTGCTGCCTGGGCATTCTGTGCACACACTAGGCCTGCTGGGCGTCAGCGTCATGGCAGTGGACTGTGGGCACTCGGGCGCCTGGCTCTGCTGGGGAATGTTGTTTCTGTGCATCCATCTGGGCTGCACCTGGGCTTGGCCCCCGCTTCTCTTACGGCTGTGCCCTGTCTGTTGCACAGCAGCGTCACGGTGCTTTGACTTGGGGTGTGGGAACATCTCAGGTCAGGTCACCGCAGGCTCTGTGTCTCAGGGCGAACACGTGAGCTTGGGTCAGGTGTGTGTCTGTGAGGCGGCCGGGCTGGGGTGGGTGTATTTGCAACGTGGCCCCAGCACCCACTACTTGCACCCAGGACCTGGCCCCAGCTCTTCTGCCCAGGCCATGCATGGCCTTCTTTTGCTCCTTTGTCTTTTTGTTTTGTTTTTTAAGGGCCACACATGCTGCATATGGAAAGTTCCTAGATTAGAGGTCCAGTTGGGGCTACATCCACTGGCCTGCGCCATAGCCACAGCCATGCAGGATTTGAGCCTCATCTGAGACCTACACCATAGCTCATGGCAACACCGGATCCTTAACCCACTGAGCGAGGCCAGGGATCGAACCTGTGTCCTCATGGATGCTGGTCGGGTTTGTCACCGCTGAGCTCATAAATGAGAACTCCTCTTTCTTTGTTGACCTTCTCACGTTTCTGCCCCACGTTTGCATCACACGGACCCTTCAGCATCTTTGTTGTCTCTGTAGATGCACGTTCTCTGTTCCAGCAGTGTTTTCTTGACGTCCTAACAGTTGGGAAATGAGAGGACAAGTCGGAGCATTACCGGTGCCAAGAGAACCTAGGCGTCCGTGTGAGCAGGGCCTCCTGACTGCACGACGCACAGATGCGACGAGCTCTCCCAGAGGTTTGGAGAGTCTCTTCAAGCCTTTCTCCTTGGTGGGAGGTGCCTGCAAAATGCCCTGGTTTGAAAAAAAAAAAGAGAAGGAAATACTGGACTTGGCAGGGCAGATTCTGTGCACTGCAGGTGTCTTTACCTTGTACAGTCTCGCCTTCCCCAGCCGCATCTCCCCCAGGAGGTAGGGGCGGAGCTGGGTGCTCCTGTGTGGGTGGGAGGGCAGCTCCCCCAAAGGCAAGACTCGGCCAGCACCCACCTGCTCTGCCTCTCCGGGGACAGACCCCCTCCGGTGGTCATCTTACTGTGCAGACACGCTGCAAAAGGTGGTTTTCTTAAGAGTTAAAAGGAGGACACCGCTGGTGGGCCACCTGCATCCTGATGACTGCTGCTGATAGCCCGTGCAGTGCGGATATGTTCTCCACACCTACGAAGCCCCACATCGGGGTTTGAGCGGGGCTTGGAAACGTGCGGCCGAATTCCAGGGATGCCCTGCTTCAACAGGGATGTGCTCTTGCCTCTTGCACATGTTCCCGGCTGGGGCCGCGTGGGAGCCCTTCTCCGCGTGGGCGAGGGCTGTGGGCTTTACTCAGGGTGGGGCCTCTGGGCTGAGCTCCCTGTCAGGCCGGCTGATGTGGCCTGAATCTCCGGGATGCCGAGAGGAATGGCTCCCGTGCTCGGTAACTGTCTCGGGGACGGCGCGGCACTGCAGCGCCTCTGGTCAGGTGTAAACTGGAAAACAGTCTGCGAAGCCTGTGCCTACTGAGCGCCTAGCTCTCTACCCGGAGCCCACGCGCGGGCGTCTCTGTAATGTCAGCACAGCTGGCCCGGAGGGGCCTGGGTGGCAGCATGCCCGGCGGGAGTGCTGCTCTGCACGTAACTGGGAGGCGCCAGCGCCCGAACCCCCAGAGCAGCACGTGTGGACTTTTGTGCCACTTCTGGTCTGGCCGAGTGGGGCGCGTTAGTTTCTTAAGACTCCATATTTAGGAGTGACGGCGGTTGAGAAGTGCCTGTTGGAGATTCAAATATAAACAGGCTTTTTTGGGTGGCTTCATTTTTCTAAAGGAATATGTAGAGTCTTTTTATAGAAAAATTTTCCCTTTTTGGTGACAAAACACAGTGGTACTTGACTGCTGCCGCAGAAAGTTAATTGAGTCCTCCGTGCCTGGCTCACCGGAGGATGGAGCACCCGTTAGGCTCGTGGGCAGGAGGCCCTGACCTGGCTGCTCGGCTCCGGGGAGGCATCTAGAGATGCCTGGCTGGCGCTTTCTGGAGGTCGCTGGGCCTTCCAGAGTCATGGTTACCAGACTGACCCTGGAGCGCTCGGGCTCTCCCGCCTGCCTTTTTTTGAAGTAGAGTTGGAAGCATAACTACTAGTATTTGAAAGAAAACCTGCTCCCAGGTTGTGCTGGCAAAGAAACGGTAAATCAGAATGTTTCTCCAGAGGGGAGTTTGCTGTCTGCCCGACTCGGGGCTGTGGTCATTCAGCTCTCCGTGGTGCAGCTGAGCAGGGGGGCGCGTTCCCGGCTCCCAGCCCAGCCCCAGGGGGTGACGTCGTGCCGGCTGCTTCATCCCGTGGGCGGGGCCTGCCCCAGGACAGCGCTGCTCCCTCAGGGGGGTGCCCAGGTGGGGTCGGTGCCCAGCAGCGGCATGACCCTGCAGCGGTGGTGTCATGGCGTGGCCCAGGCTGTCCTTCTGAGCCCTGTCCATCTGGTATTTTTATCATGAATTTGGGTAAGAAAACACGCTTCCTAGATTTGAGTGTGATACAAAGCTAGTCATTAGGAATGAAAGCAGACGAGTTGCTTGGCAAATTCGGCATCCAAAATAATCTTCATGGGCCGAATCTAGCAAGGTGAAATGGAGGTGGGGTAAGTTTTCCTTGTAGGTTGCGTATAAATGTACCACTAAAAAGTTGCCCCTGGGGAGTTTCCGCTGTGGCGCAGTGGGCTAATGATCTGGCTTGTCTCTGTGGAGGGGCCAGCCCTGTGCGGGTGCAGTGGGTCGAGGATCCAGTGGTCTTGCTGCAGCTGTGGCCTCGGTCGCAGCTCTGGCTCAGATTCAGTCCTGGGCCGGGGGACTTCCACATGCCACGGGGCCGAAGAAGAAAATAAGAGAAAAACAGAAGACAGTGTTGCCCTTGATAGCAGACGAGGAGGAGTTCGTGAGTTGCAGGCGTGGTGGTGGGGTCCGCTTAAGGCGAGGCTGCCCCAGGCTGATGCTGCGAGGGGCACTTAGCTGGGTGTAGCCTTCAGGAGCGGGGCCGGCGATTCTGGCTGACTCTCCATGGCTGAGTCCGCTGGTTTGAAGGACACATTGAGAGGGAGGTTGCTAAGCCGGGGGCGTTCGGGGAGAGACTGGGGTGGTTGAGCGTTTGAGGGACGGTGAGAAGGGGCTGTGTCCCGGCGTGGAGTAAGAGAGGCCCTGGGGTCCTCTCCCAGGCGATGAGACCCGAGGTGGGCCAGCGGGGAGACGCTGATCGGGCAGCTTGAGCTTTTCTTTCATTTTGAGATTCAGTGTTATGTTTTTTAGGGTCCCTGGTTTGGGGGAGGCTTGGTGGAATGCATAAGCGCCTTCCCTACAGACCGTGCAGAACTGGGTGGCTCGGCTGGAAGCTTTCTCTGCAGCCTGGAGGTGTTGCCTTTGTGGGGAGCTGGCCATCGCGGTTGGGTCGTGGTAGGAGAGCCAGGCTGAGATGGCACCACCTCCAAACAAGGCGAGCAGAGGTGCCTGGCCCGTGTGTCTGAGTGGCTGCGCTGGCCGTTTTTAAGACCAGTTGTCTGCCTCCTTGCTACTGGGTTTTAGGAGTTGTGTATTTTGGATGAAAATCGTTTATCCAGAAGTGTTTCTCCCAGACGGTGAGTTCTCATTCCCTTGACACTGTCTTGCAGAGCAGAAGCCTTACATTTTAGTCGAGTCCAGCTTATCTGTCAGTTACCTCACATGCCGGCCTCTGATCCATCTTGAGTCCTTTGCTGTGGGAGGGGTCAGGTCTGTGTCCAGGTTTGTGCTTTTGCCTGAGCATGTCCAGTTGTTGCGGCACCGTTCATTGGGGAGCCTGTCTTTGCTCCACCGTGTTGCCTTTGCTCTTCTGTCAAAGATGAGCTGACTGTGGTTGGGGATTATCTGTTTTGGGGCTCTCTGCTTTGTTCCATTGGTCTGTTGTCTGTGCTTTAACCAGCAGCACAGTGTCTTGATGATTCTAGCTTTTTCGTAAATCTTGAAGTCAAGTAGCCTCAGTCCTCCAACTCCGTCTTCACCGCCGGGTTGGCTCTCCTGGGTCCTCTGGCTCTGTATAAACTGTAGAATTGGTGTGTTGGTATCCGTGAAATAATTGGCTGGAATTTTGGTTCAGACAGTGCTGAATCTGTAGGTCCGTTGGGAAGTACTGACGTCTTGACGATAGTGAGTATTCTTTCGGATGAAACGTCCCTCCGTTGATGTAGTATTTCAGTCTCGTCCATCCGAATTTTGTAGTTTCCCCATATAGATTTTGCACATATTTTATTGGGTTTATACCTAATTACTTAACCCTGGTGTGCAAATGTAAGTGGTTCTGCTTTAACCTCACATTTCACGTGTCCATCGGGGGCTTGTCGGGAAGCCCTTGACTTTGGTTGGACTTTGCCTGCAGCCTTGCTACGAATGTTTACCAGTCCAGAAGTTGTCCTGGTGATTCTTAGATTTTTGTCTTTCTTCCTTTAAGTTCCCTTTCTTTCCGAGTTAGCGAGGACTTCATGCGGGAAGCTGAAAAGGAATGGCGAGAGAGAACAGCCTTGTCTGGTGTCTGATGTTGGTGGGAAAGCTTCCAGTTTCGCATCATCCAGTGTGATGTTAGCTGTAGACCTCTGGTGGCTCTTTGTCACGTCGGAAAAGTTCCCCTTGATGCCGAGTTCGCTGAGAGAGGGTTTTTGCTTTTTTTTTTTTCAGGAGTGGGTTTTAGATTTTGCTGCATTTTTTTCTTTTTTGGTCGGTCAGATGTGATGAATTATATTGATTTTCAGGCTTTGAACTAGCCTTGCCTGCCTGGGATAAATGTCGCATGTCATAGTGTCCACTTGTTTTTGTACTTCAGAATCATCTTGCTGATATTTGGTTGAAGATTTTGCATCTGGCCCATGAGAGATACCGGCCTGTCGTTTTCCTAGAAGGTCTTGCGTGTCGGGGTTATGCCTCGAGGACGGAAGCTGTCCTCAGAAAGGCTGGAGAGGATCTCAGTGACTCTTTCCTTAAAAGCGCAGAGCGTGTCACTGGGGAGCCGTCTTGGCTTTCTGCTTTCTGTTCGGAAAGTTGTTAGTTATTGATTGCATTTCCTTAAAAGATACGGGTCTGTTCAGACGGCTTACTTCTTGTGTGGGTTTTGACAGATTGTTTCTTGCGATGAGGTCTGTTTTCATGTAGGTTCATTTCATGTAGGTTGTCACATTTGTGGGCGTGGAGTTGTTCTCATTATTGCTTTATTTTCATTTTAATTTCCATGAGATCTGTAGTGGTGTCCCCGCTTTCACTTCTGATATTTGTACTTGATAGCCTCTCCTTTTTTTTTTTTTTTCTTAGTTTGGTTGGAGGTTTATTGATTCTTTTACCATTTTTTTTCAAAGAGCCAGCTTTTGGTTTTATTGATTTCCTGTTTTAAATTTTATTAATTTCTTTTGTCTTTTTTTTTTTTTTTTTTTTTTAGGGCCTTGCACGCGGCCTATGGAGGTTCCTGGGCTAGGGGTCCAATCGGAGCTACAGCTGCCGGCCTACGCCACAGCCACAGCAACTCGGGATCCCAGCCGCATTTGTGACCTACCCCACAGCTCATGGCAACGTTGGATCCCCAACCCACTGAGCGAGGCCAGGGATCGAACCTGCATCCTCATGAATACTAGTCGGATTTGTTCTGCTGAGCTACGACAGGAACTCCTAAATTTTGTTAATTTTTGCTCTGATTCTTGCTTCTTTTCTTTGGCTTGCTTTGGGTTTAATCTCCTCTTCTTTCTCTAGTTTCCTAAGGTGGAACTTGGATTATTGATTTTATATTTTCTTTCTAATATGTGCATTCAATCCTATAAATTTCCTTTTAAGCACTGCTTTCACTCCATTCCACAAATTCTGGTAAGTTGTATTTTCATTTCCATTTCATAAGTTTCCCTTATAATTTTTTTATTTTTTAATTTTATTGTAGTTGATTTACAATGTTGTGTGAATTTCTACTGTATTGTAAAGTGATTTATACATACTTAGATTCTTTTTCATATTCTTATGCATTATAGTTTTATCATTGGTTTTTTTTTTTTTTGTCTTTTTCTAGGGCCACACTTGCAGCATATGGAGGTTCCCAGGCTAGGGGTCTAATCGGAGCTGTAGCTGTCGGCCTGCACCACAGCCACAGCAATGGCAGATCCAAGCCACGTCTGTGACCTACACCACAACTCACGGCAGTGCCAGGTCCTTAACCCACGGAGCGAGGCCAGGGATCGAACCCGCAGCCTCATGGTTCCCAGTCGGATTTGTTAACCACTGCGCCACGACAGGAACTCTGGATTTTTTTTAAATTAAGGTATAGTTTAGTTACAGTGTTGTGCCAGTTTCTGCTGTGTAGCAAAGTGATTCAGTCGTGTGTGTGTGTGTGTGTGTGTGTGTCCCTTCTTTTTTTGGGGGGGGGGCTGTATCTGCGGCCTGTGTAAGTTCCCCTAGCGAGGGATCAAATCCAAGCCACGGCTGTGACCTGTGCCACAGCTGAAGATCTTTACCCCGCTGCGCCAGGCCCCAGGTTGAACCTACGTCTCCCAGCGCCCTGACCCTGCTGCATCACAGTGGGCACTCTGGTTTCGGCCCATCTTTGAGAGGGGGCATTGTATTCTCTATTACAGTGGAGCCACCTATTTTTCCTTTCAATTCTATTAGTTTTTGTCTAATATAGTTTGGCTGTCTGTTGTTAGGCTTCTAAATATTAAGAATTGTCATGTCTTTTTAGAAAATTGGCCCCTTTTTTATCATGTCATGCTTTTTTTATCCCAGATAACTTTGCTTGCTCTCAGGTCTGTCTGAAATTAATGTAGCTGCTCTTAGTTTCTTGGGAGTATTATTAGCAGGATATGTCTTTCTCCATCCATTTGCTTTTGGCTGTGCCCGTGGCATGCCCAAGTTCCTGGGCCAGGGATTGAACCCACACTGTAGGTGCAGCCTGCGTCACCGCTGTTGCAACACCGGATCCCTAGCGCACCCCACCCCAGGCGAGCTTGTGCCTTTTGTGGGTTTAACTGAGCACTTGATGTGATCCTACTCTCTCTCGTCTCAGCATGTCAGTTTTGCCCTTTTTTTAACTTTTCAGTGGCTGCCTAGAGCTGGTGGTGCACAGTAAACATTTATAACTTAGCCAAGTCCAGGGCCACCTGCCTCCTGCCATCCCTCCTTCCTTCATCTTGCCTTCTTTTCCTGGCTGCGCTTGCCGCGTGCACAAGTTCCCAGGCCAGGGGGTGAGTGGGAGCCGCAGCTGAGGCCTACACCACAGCCACAGCAACGTGGGATGGATCTGAGCTGCATCCACGACCTGTGCTGCAGTTTGTGACAATGGCAGGTCCTTAACCCACTGAGAGAGGCCAAGGGTCAAACCTGTATCCTCATGGATACTAGTCGGGTTCTTAACCTGCTGAGCCACAGTGGGAACTCCCCAAGTCCAGTTTCAAATCACACTCTGCCACTTCACAGTGGTGTGGGTACCTTGACAGAAACACGGTAATTAATCCTGACGTCTTCCTGTCCCTTGTAGCACGGTGTCATTCATTTCACTTACATGTATACACACTAGACACATGTATTCCCTACGCCGTGGGTAGGCATGTTGTGTCTACACGTGCATATAGAAGCATACGTAATCCAAAAATACCCTTTTTAGGGTCGCACCTGCAGCATATGGAAGTTCCCAGGCTAGGTGTCAAATCAGAGCTGCAGCTGCCCGCCTGTGTCACAGCCACAGCCACGCCAGATCCGAGCCGCCTCTGGGACCTATGCCCCCGCTCACAGCAGTGCTGGATCCTTAACCCACTGAGCAGGGCCAGCAATTGCACCCAAGTCCTCGTGGATGCTCGCCGGGTTTGTTACCACTGAGCCACACCGGGACGCCCCGTTGTTGCTGTTGCTGTTGAAACCGTTAGCTGTTGAGTCAGTGAAGAGTAAGAAAGAGGAGTGTCCTCCCCGTACTCCTCCGCCGGTGCTCTTGCTTTGTGCAGATCTGAGTTTCTGGCCCATCCTGTGTCCTCATCTCTTAGGAACTTCTTAGAGCACTTCTTGCAAAGCAGTTGTACTGGCAACAGGGTCTCTCAATTTTTATTTGTCTCACAAACACGTATTTGTCCTTCGCTTTTGAAGGATACTCTTGTAGAGTGCAGAATGCTGCGTGGGCGGGCTTTTCCGCTCAGCACTTGAAATGTTTCCCCTCTTCCTGCTTGCATGGATTCTGAGGACAAGCTGGACCTAGTTCTTACCTGTGTTCCTTTGTAGCTGAGGTGTTTCTCTCCCTGGTTGGTTTCAGGATATTTTCTTTTTTTTTTTTTGGTCTTTTTAGGGCCGCATCCATGGCACATGGAGATTCCCGGGCTAGGGGTTGAATCCAAGCTGCAGCTGCCGGCCTACACCACAGCCACAGCCACTCAGGATCTGAGCCGTGTTTGCGACCTACACCACAGCTCATGGCAGTGCCGGATCCTGAACCCACTGATCGAGGCCAGGGATTGAACCTGCGTCCTCACGGACACTCGTCAGGTTTGTTACCCCTGAGCCGTGATGGGAACTCCCAAGGCATTTTGTTCACCTTTGACTTTCTGTAATTTGCAAGCGATAGACTGAGGTGTAGTTTTTGGCGTTGATCCTGCTTGGTGTTCTTGAGCTTCCTGGCTCTGTAGTTTGGGTCTGAGTGTAACTTGGGGAGAGTCTCAGTAAGTGCTGTTTTAAGTGTTTCTTCTGTTCCTTTTTTCTTCCCCTTCTGATGCATGTTGCGCCTTTGTCCTTGGATGTGCTGTTCTGGTTTTTCCCCCTTTTTGGTTTTCAAGGAGTCTGTTGAGATGTCCTCCAGCTCAGAGATTCTCTCCTCAGCTGTGTCCAGTCTGCTCGCAAGCCCGTCAGAGGGCTTCTGTCACAGCGGTGGTCACCTCTTGCCTTTTCGTTTTGTGTCTGTCTTAGGATTTCCACCTCTCGGGCTGGCATTGCCATCTGTCCTCGCCTGCCGCCTCCTCTGTCCGTTGGAGCCCTTGGCGTGTTTATCGCAGTCGTTGCAGATTCCTGGTCTGATCATTCCGGCATTCCTGCCACGTCTGCTTCTGTCCCCCGTCTGACTTTGGGGGATGCATCTTATCGTGCTGCGTCGTTAGAGGAATGGCTGTAAATCGGCGGCTAGTGTTGGGGTGAGAGGTGGGCGGGGTGGGGCGTGTTCTCTAGGCCCCTGACTGTGGTCAGGTCTCCTGGTGACGCCTGTGCCTCTGGACCGGGAACTTCCCACGCCTTTCGCAGTTGGCTCCGTCCCGTCAGCTGGGACAGGATGGCTGGCACTGGGTTTTTCTCCCTCGCAGTCGTTTTGGCTCTGATAGTGCTCTGCAGCTTAGGCTCTTCCCCCAAGGGAGCTGCGTGCTCCTGAGGGCAGGCCCGGGTGTCTCAGAGTGGTTCCTCGTCTGCCCCGCCGCCATCGGAAGCGCAGGGGTTGCCCTCGGATGTTGGCCGTGGCCGTCTCCGCTTGAGCTCCTGGAGCTAAAGCTCAGCCGCCCGGGGATCCTAGGGACGGGGCCCTGGAGCTTCGCGGTCTGCGTTGGCTGCCCTGAGCCCCGGCACTTGCTCGGCCACGTTGAGGCATTCCTGCCCCAGCGGTGGCTTCTGTGTGTCTCTGCCTGTGTCTCCCCACGGGGCACGACTCTGAGTCACTGCCCGTCCCCAGTCTGTGGGCAGCAGCGTCTCCTGTGGCCTCCGCTCTCTTGCAGATCAAGAGCTGTGGATTTTTCAGCCTCCAGCTTTTTACAGGGCTGAGTGGCAACTTCCTAGGTCCTTTTGAGCCCCGTCAGAAACTAGAAGTCCCTTTTCTGGCTTTCCATGTGCTCTCATTTCAGTTTTGTTGTGATGGAGTTCCACGCTGTAGAGCATGACACACACGCCTGTGTAACCCCCCACTCGAGCCGGAACCTCCCATCGCCCTGGGCAGCTGCTGTCCCCAGAGATTGATTCTGGCTGCTTACGAATCGCCACGCGAGTGGAGTTCTCCAGACCCTGCTCTCGTGCCTCCCTGCTCCTCTTCCCGGGATGTCTCAGGCTGTCCCCGTCGTGGCGTCTGAGTAGACGGCCCCTTTGTGTGGCCGACCACGCCTCGTGCGTCGGTCTGCCCGGAGCCCTCCGGCCGCTGGCAGCCGGGCACGGTCAGGAATGGCGCTCTGAACGCGTGCGGGCTTCCGTGCACCTGTCTCCCGGGGCGACTGTCTGGGTTCACATGGCGAGTTGAGTGCTGAGCCTGGGCGTGGCGCTGTGAGAGGCTCGGCTTGTCCCGTTGTCACCTCCCCCGAGCTGGGAGAGCGAGCTCTGGTGCCTCCTGGCCTGGATGCCCTGCTGGTGCGGGAAGAGGAGCGCGCCGCGGTTTCAGTGTAATTAAACAGGTGACAGTGAATGATGTTGAGTGTCTGTTCATATTTTTGTTAGCCATTTGTGTGTCTGTCTGTGTATAATTTTTACATCTCTGTGAGCGTCCTCTTCAAATCTTTTGCCGGTGTTTTTATTGGGTTGTTTCTCTTACTGATGAGATAGCGAAGTAAGAATTCTTAGGCTAGGGGTTGAGTCAGAGCTATGGCTGTAGGCCTGCACCACAGCTCAGGCAACACCGGGTCCTTAACCCACTGAGCGGAGCCAGGGATCGAAGCTGCGTCCTCACGGATGCTGGTCGGGTTTGTTACTGCTGAGCCGCCACGGGAGCTCCCCAGGATCCTTCGTGTCCTCTGGACGTGAGCCGTCTGCCCATGGCCGTTTCCAAATACTTCTCCCTGCTTGTCTCCTAGCTTTGTTGTATTTATTTGTTCTGAGGAGTCCGAGAGTCTTGCCTGGCTGGAGTCTGGCTGGTTATGTTCTTTCTCTACTCTGAGGTCACGGAGGTTTTCTCCTGTTCTTTTCTGGAGTCTGTGGTTGGCGACGTGCTGAGGACGCTCTTGGAGGCGTGGGGGCGAGGGGGCGGGTTCCCGGCGAGTGCTCAGCGCGTGCGTTGCTGTACCAAGTGGGCTCTTTCTCCTTTTTCTTTGGCTTTTAGGTCGCCCGGGGGTCCTTCCGGCCGGAGTGGACATCGGATGGTGGCCTGGAAGAGACAGCTGATCCTCTTTGGTGGCTTCCATGAGAGCACAAGGTCAGTTGCACCAGCAGGCTCTTCTTTCCGGAGGCCCCGGGAGTGGGCCTCTGTAGGAAGAACCGCCTGAACACACAAGGAAGGTACGATGCTGCACCTCTCCGAACACCGGGCCGGCTGCTTGGGCGTGCGGCTCGGGCAGCTGCGGAGGGCTTCGAGCTTGGCTTAGTGCTCTCACTGTCTTCATGAGTACTGAACAAGGGGCCCCGCGTTTTAATTTTGCATCGACGGCCTGCACATAAGGTGGCCAGTCTTAGAGTTCCCTTGCGGCACAGCGAGTTAAGGATCTAGTGTTGTCACTGTGGCGGCTTGGGTCACTGCCTTGGTGAGGGTTCCATCCCCGGCCAAGAGTTCCCATGTGGCATGGGCACAGCCACCCCCCCCCCCCCCCCAAGCGGCCAGTCCTCTCGCAGACGGGCTCTCAGACCTGAGCCTGCTGCGCGTCCTCCGTGAGGCATGTTCACACTCTGGCTGCTGACCGACGCCGCAGGCCTGGGGTGGGGCCAAGAACCTGCTCTTCTGCCAGCTCAGGGCCCCACTTGCAGAGCGCAGGCTGAAGTCGCCTTGAGGTCCTTTGTGGGGAGCGAGGGACAGCCCGCATCCTGCAGAGGGGCGTGGTTGTCTGCACAGCGCCGTGAGTGCCCGGCCTGGTGGCACGTTCCCCTGTGGCTTTCAGCCTCCAGCAGTGGCTGCACTTTGTGGAACGTCCTTAGTGCAGCCCAGAAAGGCAGGACCTGTGGTGAAGCGGGTCTCTTCAGCACCTGCCATGTGCAGGACAGCACGGGCCCTGCATCCTGTCCCTCGCAGGTCACACGGTGAGCCAGGTTTCACAGCGGTTGTGACTTGCGGCCGTTTCAAGATCAGAACTTTCAAAGCCACTGTCCTCCATTACTTTGTTTTAAAATTATTGCTTGTGAAGGATTTCAGAAAAAACGAAGATACTTGAGCAGCTATCTGTGTAGTCACCTTCCATATTAAACTAATTAGTTTGAACTTTAAAACCAGGGAACAGTTGTTATTTATCTTGAGAATAGGATTATTTTTGCTGAAAATCTGCAATGCAAAGTCTAAAACAGGGGAAGGTGGTGAAGTCTTTTAAAACCTGCACCTCCGCGTTCCTGAGTCCACCTCCTGAGAGCCCTGCTCCCCCAGGAGGGTGTGTTTGCTGGGGGCACGGATCGTCCAGTTTAGCACCCTGCGTCGGACGGCCTTCCCGGGGAGCTCGGTGACCTGCATGCTGGCTGCGGGGCGCCCGCCTGGGGGGTCTGCGCGCAGCTGGGAGGCAGGGATCCAGTCCCACCGTGCTGGCTTCTCACCCCTTCCAGAGCCCAGGCTTCCTTCCCGGAGAGTCGGTCTCGGCTCTGGTGCCACTGTCTGCAGAGCACCTCCCGGTCTTGTGGTTTAATGCCGACCAATGGCCACCTGGGACTCTTCCCTCTGGGCCTCTGCGGAACCGTGGCAGCTCCACACGCAGCCCCCTTCTCAAGGCTCCGCCCGCACTCTGAGTCCCCTGCCACGGGCTTGGGCCACAGCGCCTCCTGGAAGGCCCCAGCCGGGCCTCGGCTCCGTTCTGAGTGTTCGGGGCTCGTGGTTCCTTGTTGAACTTGAACACGCAGGTGGGAACCTTACGTGGTTATTTGCAAGACGGCGATGTTGGAAACCTCGGAGGGCGCGTGGTGTAACATTCAGTGTGAAAGGACTTTGAGGCCCCGGCGCATTACTTGGCTCCTGTGGGCCAGGGCTGCTGCTTGTTCGAAAAGCAGACTCACATGCTTGCAGTCCCTCCATGTGCACTTCACTGTACTTGAACCAGTACCTTTGTACAGAGCGTAGGAGACGTAGCTTTAACTCAAATCCCGTTTGCTTCTCCATGTGGCGGCCTTTTTGCTGCGGTGCCCGTGTTACCCCAGAGATTACGTTTATTACAACGACGTGTACACCTTCGACCTGGACACCTCGACCTGGACCAAGCTGTCCCCGTCAGGGACGGGGCCCACGCCCCGGTCGGGCTGCCAGATGTCCGTCACTCCCCAGGGCAGCATTGTCATCTACGGCGGCTACTCGAAGCAGGTGAGACGCGGCGGGCGCGCGCGGACGCGGGGGCTCCGTCTGCCGCCTGTGCGGCCCCACTCACAGTGAGAGCGTCCGCCGAGCGCCTGTGTTGGTTGGATCTGAACGGTCCTTTCTGTTGAACACGCCGGGTTCAGAGATGGTGTCGATGGGCTTCTCTGCGAACAGGCCGAGGTTTTTACAGCCACGTGATGTTGTAATCCTCGGCCCCGAGAGGCCGAGGTGGGATTGACACGGCGGCGAGGTGCCCTCCGTGGGCAGTGCCCCATGTCCACCTCCCAGTGTGCACATGGCACTGTGGCCTGTCGCTGTCTCAGGGTTCAGGACAGCCCTCCCCCCAGCGCTTGCTCTGACAGCGTGGCCTGCAGTCGTGTCTGGCGCGTCGGCGTGGCCTGGTTGTGTGGCAGCCGTCGCGGCGTGGTGGAGAGTGGCCTCCTTGGACGCTCGTCTCTGGGTGCTTTTCTTCTTGGTGATCCTGACCGGGTGGTGGCTGCTTTACCTGGAGCCAGTCCCCACAGTCCGGGATAAATTTGAAGGCCCCAGAGGGGGCACCCGAGAGGCGAACGCTCGGGATGGTGGGGAGCCCAGACGGCTGCCAGCCTATCCTCACCAGGGCTGTTGCTCCCGTGCCGGGCCAGGAGCTAGGTCTGGGCCGTGTGCTCTCCTGATGCTAGAATCAGGCCGAAGCAGTGGGAGCTCAGAGTTGGGAATGCTCGATCAGGCTGGAGAGGCCATGCTGGGCGCGAGCGCGCGTGTGCAGGCTGCTGCTGCTGGTCTCTGGGCTTACAGACACACTGGGTAGTTTGCAGACACTTGTGCTTCTTTGTTTCTTTTTTTTTTTTTAGGGCTGCACCTGTGGCATATGGAGGTTCCCAGGCTAGGGGTCCAATCAGAGCTGCAGCTGCCAGCCTACACCAGTGCCAGATATGAGCCGTGTCTGCGACCTACACCACAGCCACAGTAGTGCAGGATCCTTAACCCACTGAGCGAGGCCAGGGATCAAACCCGCAACCTCATGGTTCCTAGTGGGAGTCGTTTCTGCTGCGCCACGACAGGAACTCCCCAGACACTTGTTTTTCCACTGGACCTTGTGACGCTTGGTTCAGTCTCTCAGATGTGGTCTGTCCCGTTAATGGCACGGGAGCAGAGGTTTGCAGGCAGAGGACGGGCTTCTCTGTGAGGGGTTCCCGTGCCCCTGCTCTGTGGCAGTAACACCTGCCCGTCTTAGAGGAGCTGAGACCTGCAGAGCTCCGCACGTTCTGGGTGGCAGCTTGGCAGCTCCAGTGACTAAGTGCTTTTTCTGCTCTGGAGCCGTTGGATCTGCAGAGGAGACTGACGTGCAGCCAGTGAGACGGGCAGACAGAGAGGATGGGTGGCACAGGGCTTCCTGCACAAAAGCGTGGTGCACCGCCGCCTCCTCCCTTGGAGGACAGGAGGCTGGACCTGGGAGTCGCGCTTTGGCGGGAGGAGAAGTGGGAAGGTCGGGGCGCACAGACTCCAGCCAGCAGGGCCCTTCCTTGCCAGCTGTTGTCTGCGGAGGCCGGGGTCCCACAGGCAGAGCTGCCTTCTCAGGGCAGGTTCTGGGTTTCAGGGACGTATCTCAATATTACGGCAAGAAAGCTCCCCCTTAGCGCCTGGGCCCTGAGGGAGAACCTGTGATGCCCAGAGAGCAGCCGTCTTGCTGTTTGTGACCCATGGTGGAACCGGGGCTCCTTATCATGCCAGAGACCAGGGCGCATCTGCAAGGGACCTTCTTGACTGACAGGGACCCTGTAGCCAGAGCCGTGCGAGCAGAGGAACAAGGGAGGCGGCGTCAGGTCGCAGGCCAAAGTGGACCGCAGACACCCATGAGTGTATATGCTTGTGAGCACAGGGTCATTAGATGAAGTGAGCTGGGAGAGGGACAGATGCCCAGCACAGAATCCCGCACCAGTGTGGACACTCCTCCCGGGGGGGGGCAGGGTGGGGCACCACCCCTTCCCTCTGAGAGGGGCCTGTGCAGGCTGGCGCTTTTCCAGTGAGGATGGTGGGGCAGGGACCACCCCTAGAAACCTGGTGGACCCTGCTCCCCGGGTGGCCAGGGTCCACGGCAATGGCAATGGGATGTGGCGGGAAGTGTGCTTCACCTGCTGAGCCACCCTGCACCCGCAGCCCTGTCCAGCTGCGAGAGCCGCGTCAGAGCCCCAGGAGAGGCCCTGCTCCTCAGCTCGAGGTCGGCAAAGGAGGCAGCGCAGAGCAGCCGCCAGCAGCCAGGAAGCTCGGGGCCCATGATGACTCAGGGCCCCCTGGGTCCTGGGGTGGCAGAAGGACACTAGGAGACCTGAGGCAGTGTGAGTGATCCGTACTTCCCTTAATGGTGACCTGCCAGTAATTGTGACAACTCCGTGCTGATGGAAGACGTTCACAGAAGCATGGCGTTCCTGTCGTGGCTTAGCTTTTACCGAACCCAGCTAGGATCCATGAGGACGGAGGTGCGATCTCTGCCCTCGCTCAGAGGGTTAAGGAGCCGGCGTTGCCGTGAGCTGTGGCGTAGGTGGCAGTTGTGTGTGGCTCAGATCTGGCGTGGCTGTGGTGGAGGCCGTCGGCTACAGCTCCGATTCCACCCCCGCCTAGGAGGTTCCATGTGCCCCAGATGCGGCCCTAAAGAAAATAACAACACGTAGGCACATAGTGCAGCATGTGTGGGAGCTCTCCGTGCTGCCCTCGGGGCTTTCTGTAAACCGGAAGCTCTTGTGAAGTCACAGGCTTATTAGAAATCAGGAACGCCGAGTTCCCGACGTGGCGCGGCGGAAACGAATCCGACTAGGAACTGTGAGATTGCAGGTTCGATCCCTGGCCTCGTGCAGTGGGTTAAGGATCTGGCGTGGCTGTGGCTCTGGTGTAGGCTGGTAGCTACAGCTCCGATTCGACCCCTAGACTAGGAACCTCCATATGCCGTGGGTGCAGCCCTAAAAAGACAAAAAGACCAAAAAAAAGAAATCAGGAATGCGAAGGACAGAGACTAAAAGTCGCTGAGACCCAGGAGAGCCGTCTGGGGTGAAAGGTGAGTGCGAGGACCCAGGCTCGTCTGCCCGGGTCGGGACGGCTGGCGTGAGCTCAGGAAAGCCGTGAGATGGCCCTGCTGCCTTCTGCACGGGGCCTGGAGTAGCCCCTGCCCCCGGGCCTGAGTCCCACTCTGTGGAGGGTGGAGGCGGCGGGAAGCTGAGGCGAGAGCTCTGGGCGTTGCTGGCGCGCGGGCCACGCACCGCGGGGTTCTCCGGCTTGGCCTGTGCTCGTGGCGCCAGCAGCTGCTGCGCCTGTTCACACCAGGCTGGTCTGGAGGCTCGGGAGACGAGGGTGCGGCCTGGCGCTGCTCACGTCCCGTTTGCTTGTGCAGAGGGTCCGGAAGGACGTGGACAGAGGCACCCAGCACGGCGACATGTTCCTGCTGAAGCCCGAGGAGGGGAGAGAAGGTATGTGTGCTCTGCCGAGGACACGACGGCGGGCGGGGGGGGTGGGGGCCAGGCCGACACGACTCCCTTTGTGGTGGGGACCATGGCATCTGTGCCACCTCCCGGTCCTCCTTGCTCAGGAGTGGGTGTCTCATGTCAGGACGGGAACGCACAGGATGCTTGTTACTGGGGGGCGGGGGTTGAGGTCCCGGGGCTCATTCTGTGAAGCTCAGGTGTTGGGAGAGAGGCCTGGGTGGGCGGCCTGTCGGCCCACAGGAGACCTGTCTCCGTGGCACAAGGGGCCTGCGGGGCAGGAACCTCTCCCCTTTCCTGCCACGACCCTGCGCATGCGGAGGCTTTGGAACCGTTCCACGCCATGCACGTCTCAGGTTCCAGCCACGCTGTGTTGGGGTGACTGCTCAGGACCCGGGGGCCCAGGTTTAGAGCCCTGTTTACACATCCCTGAACTTGGACTTGTTCTAGGCGGTGGGACCCCAGCCTGAGCTCGGCCCCTGGGGAGAAGGGCCCTGTGCACCCTGAGCTGTGAGGTCCTGGCAGGAAGGGGACCCCACCCTGACCACGTGCAGAGCACCTGACGTGTGCTCGTTTCTCTTCCCTCCATGTTAAAGCGCGGGTTGTCGGGAGTGACCTTGTGGCCCTAACGGGGCAGCTGGGGCTGTGTCCTGTGGCCACGCACACCCAGCAGCTGGCTCAGCTCTGGGGAGAGCTCGCCCTTGTCTCCTGCTCTCCCGTTTTGAAAAAAATGTTCACTTAAGAAACAATCCTAGTTCTTGTTGTGGCTCAGTGCGTTAAGAATCCAGCTAGCATCCGTGAGGATGCGGGTTCGATCCTTGGCCTTGCTCAGTGGGTTATGAATGCGGTGCTTCCGTGAGCTGCAGCATAGGGACAGTTGCAGCTCGGATCTGGCGTGACCGTGGCTGTGGCTCTGATTGGCCCCCTAGCCTAGGAGCCTCCATATGCCACAGGTGTGGCCCTGAAAAAAGAAAGAAATGATCCCAGGAGTTGCCTGGTGGTACTGTGGGTTAAGGATCTGGTGTTGTCACTGCTGCGGCTCAGAGTCCCTGTCATGGCATGCTTTGATCCCTGGTCTGGGAGACTAATCCACGCTGTGGATGCCGCCAAACCCCCCTCCACCCACCGCCAAAGAAAATCCCAGTTCCCTTTTCTTGCTGTGTTGGGAAGACCCGGAGCTGACCCGGTCAGACATGGAGGGCTGCGGGGAAATCAGGACCCGCCAGGAGGGGAGGACCCCCCAGGAGGGGAGGACCGTTGTCACCTGCGGGAGGGCCGGGCCAAGGGCGCGGGGTGCAGGCGCCCCCAGAGCTGGTGCACCTGCCTCGCCCCACCCCTCCCTTCGAGGCACAGCCGCTCGGCACCCCAGGCAAGTGCTGGGAGGTGTGGACACTGCTTTGGTGAAGACTGGCCCTTGAGGATGTGCCCCCTCTGGGCTGTGCTGACCAGGGAGGCAGCAGAGCGCCAGCCGCGGTCCTGTGGGTCCACATGTCCCCACTTCTCTCCTCCATAGGCCGGTGGGCGTGGACCCGGATTAACCCTTCTGGAGCCAAGCCCACCCCAAGGTCCGGCTTTTCAGTGGCTGCGGCCCCAAACCATCAGACGCTGCTCTTCGGGGGGGTGTGTGACGAGGAGGAGGAGGAGAGCCTGCAGGGCGACTTCCTGAACGACCTGTACTTCTACGACCCCGCCAGGAACCGCTGGTTTGCGGGACAGCTGAAGGTAGCGTCTGCCTGGCTGCCCCTCCACCCAGTGACGCCCAGAGCCGCTTGGTCTCTGGCTGTGAGGCTCCGTGGAGCTGTCCCCGTGAGGGGGGCCCGGTCGTCCGCAGCCCGCTGATGATGCCAGCCTGAGAGACGCAGTACCGTGGCTGCTGTCTTGGAACTGGGGTGCCTGGGGCTGCCGACCTAGAAGGGTTCCGCAGGTTGGAGGCCTCAGAAACAGGATCCACTTGGGCCCAGACCGGCTCTGGCTGAAGGGCCTTCGCCCCTCCCAGGGGAGCTGCCAGGCGGAGGGCTTGCTCTCGTCAGGTGGGGACCCAGCAGCAGGGGAGGGTGAGCGCAGGCAGGTGGATGGCGGGTGGGTGGTGCTGTGCTGCTGCTTCCTTCGCTCCCGCCCTCAGCCTTAGGGGACGGGCCAGGGCCGCCCCCGGCCTCTGCTCTGATGGCCTGCCTTGCTCTTTACCACCAGGGGCCCAAGGCGGAGAAGAGGAGGCGCAGGCGGGGCAAACGAGCGGAGCCTGGCACGGCCGACAAGCAGGAAGTGGAGGGGCCTGGCGCCCCGGAGCCCCTGGAGGTGGTCAGAGAGGTGGTCTCGGAGGCCGGCACTGTGGTCACCATTAAACAGGTGCTCGCTGCCCCCAGCTCCTCAGGACGGCCAGCGTCCGACGATGACGAGGACAGCCCGGACGAGGCAGGAGTCCCCACGGTGGAGCCCAGCCCCCGCTCCAACGCCATGCTGGCCGTGAAGCACGGGCGGCTCTACCTCTATGGTGGCATGTTTGAGGCCGGCGACCGCCAGGTCACCCTCAGCGACTTGTACTGCCTGGACCTCCACAAGATGGATGCGTGGACGGCCTTGGTGGAGGCGGATCCAGGTGAGGGGCGGACGCAAAGCCCTGACTGTGTGGTCGGGGCCAGCATGTCCAGGGGCACGTCTGCGCGTGGCCGGGCTTGTCCTGCCACCGCTCTGAGCCTCGGACCCTCTCGGGCGTGGGGCTGTGGCGGGGCTGGTCCTGCACGTTGTCCCGGGGGTGCCCCTGTGCACCAGGAGCAGGCGGGGCGGGGCCCTCCCTCGTCCCAGGGCCCCGTCGCACCCTGGGCTGCGCTGGACTCGGCCACTGCTCAGTTCTTAGGTCTGAGCCGAAAATGACTTAAGCGCCACCGTTTCGGGAGAGGCTCTGAAGGGCTGTGCTCGACTGCCGTCTCGGGGTGCAGCTCCTCTGCCCGTCTCTGCCTCGACGTGCGCCTCGGGTTTGCCCTGAGTGCCGGGCCAGGCTCTCACGCCCTCACGCCGGCGCCCTGGGTTTAGGCGGAAGGGAGGACGACCCTCGGGGCTGGCCGAGGCCTGTCTGCTGTCCCCAGCGCCCCGGCTGCATTGACGCTCTGGTTTCCCCGTTGGCTTTAAAGAGGGTCAGGAGTGGTTGGAGGAGACAGACTCGGAGGAGGACAGCGACGAGGTGGAGGGTGCCGAGGGCGGCGGGGAGGACGACGAGGACGACGACGACGACGACGACGGCGGGGGTGAGTGCCGTGTGCCCGGCGCGTGGTCCTCTTGGGGCTCCGGGCCCCGCCTTCCCAGAGCTCACAGCTTAGGTCTCTTCCCTGCCGGAGCCCCATTGCTGGTAACTAGAGGTTTTAAATTTCTACTGAATTTTAGTTAACATTTGACTGTTACAGACATACCCTGGAATCACGCTTGTTGTCTAAGCAGGGTTGGGTGTTTTTTCTTCTTTTCAGGACTGCGCTCAGGGCATATGGAAGTTACCGGGCTAGGGATTGAATCAGAGCTGTGGTTGCCAGCCTACACCACAGCCACAGCAATGCAGGATCCGAGCTGGCATCTGCAACCTACCCCACAGCTCACAGCACCACTGGATCCTTAACCCACTGAGCAAGGCCAGGGATCGAACCCGCATCCTCATGGGTACTAGTTGGGTTTGTTACTGCTGAGCCACAACGGCAACTCCTGTTCAGCTCTTGGGGGGCAGGGAGTGTTCTTTAGTCAGGTGGAGAAGGGCCTCCCCTTGATCCAGGAGAAGGGTGAATCCGGGCGCTCATGTGTTTGGCTCCCCAAGACCCAGGCTCCTTCCTCCACCGAACCTGTGTCTTGCTTGTTTCCCCTCCTTCCCCCCCGAAAGAGCACCCCTCAGTGATGCCCGGCGAGCCGTTTGTAGACTACCTGCCCAGGACGGAGCAGTACTGGGTGAAGCTTGCCCGCGAGGCCGCTGCACCCGGCGCCCAGGAGAAGAGAGTGCTGAGGTCGGCCCAGGCCATGGCCAAGGCTTTCTTCGAGGCCTCGGCGTGAGCCCCACACGGCCCAAGGCTAGACTGTGGGAGGTGGGGTTCCCTGCCCTCAGCTTGCTGAGTGCGGCCTGAGCTGGACTTGGCACCTGCCGCTGGGAAGGTGGTCCTGCTGCTGCAGCCTTCGGGTTCTGGCGGGCGTCCGAACTGAGGGCGAGCTGCCCGCACAGTAGGCGGCCCTGTGCCCGAGAAGTGGGACGTTGGGCTCTGGTGGGGGTTCTTCTGTGCAGAACCGGGAGACCAATGTTCTAGCTGACCTCACGTCAGCAACCCAGAGATCGTCTCTTTGATTTCTAGAAAGCATCCGTAGCCGCCCCGCGCCCATGCCTCTCCCAGGCTCTCTGTAAGATCAAGCCCGGCGGCGGGCCGCTCTGCCCGCGCTGCCTTGGGGCTCTGCCTGCGTCTCTCGGTCTTGCAGCCCAGCTCCTCCGGGCCTGCTCACCCGTGGGCAGGTGGTGGAGCCGTGGCAGGTCACACCCGTGAGACCTGCAGACACCCCCACACACACCCCCCCTGCCACGTGCAGTGGGATGAGACTGACCGGATGGAGGCCCCTCCAGGGGTGGGGCCGGGGGGGGAACGTGGTCGGCTCTGGCAGGGCGGCACACAGTCCCGCGGCCGCGTTCGGCGATCCCTGCAGGGACCCTGATGTCTCAGGTCAGAAAGCCCAGCTGCCTGGAGGCCACTGGCCCGAGCGCTCGCGAGCAGACCAGGGCCCCTGCGTTTCTGTCTCGAGTCATCCAGGGCCAGGCCGGCCCTGGGCACCAGGGTTCTGGCCACAGAGTCCAGCGAGAACGGCGTCACCAGCCCCTGCAGCCCAAGGGTGGGAACAAGGCCACCGGGGCTCTCGCCTGCCTGGCCGCTCGCCTGCGAGCCATCAGGGGCCCAGGAGCTGCGTGGACGCTGCCAGCGCCAGCCCAGCCCCTGAAGTTGGAGAACTCCAAGCAGAGAGGGTAGCTGCCTCCTGAGCAACACAGACGCTGACGTGGAAGAAGTGAAAACAAGCCTGGGAGACCAGCCTGTGAGGTCACTCGGGCAGAGCCTGCCCTCGCGAGTCACCTCGGCGTCCTCCGTTCGCACTGGGCCGGGCTCCCAGGTTCCGGTGAGGAGAGGGGTGGGGTAGGCAGGGGGCGCGTGTCCGACTCCAGGGTGCTCACGGAGCTTTCCTGCTGCAGGGCCCGTGAGAGCCCCAGGTGTGACAGAGGGACACCGAGGGGAAGGCCGCGTGGCTCCGCGAGAAGGAACACGTCCGTGCCCATCTCAGGGTTTTGGCAGCAGAGGGAATTTGCAGGGGAAGGCACTGATTTATAATGAGCTGATGCGAGTCACCCAAGCTTCAAATGCTGTTTGATCCTAAGAGGAGCAACGTTTTTCTTTGGTCTTGGCAGTGTCTCTTGCTTTCAGATCGTGAAATATTTAGTAATGGTGAGATTTAAACAGTCAGGGTTGTTAAAACTATCTTTTATTTTCATTTTGTATGTAACCAAGGTATTTTTCCAGCTAAAAGAGAAGAAAAAAGGCTGAGGTCAGGTTTTAGTGGTTTTATCAATACGAAAAATCAGATGTGGTTGGTGTTCTCTTGTCATCAGTGCACAAGGCGTCTGTATCAGCAGCTCCCGCCCCAGGACAGGGAGGAGGCAGGGAAGGGCAGGCCGAGCCCCACACGCCTGTGAACCCCAGGGGATCGGTGTCAGAGCGGCCGGAGGCAGGCTCCTCCTGGAGTGAGGGCTTACCCGGGCCATCGGAGCGTGGATGGTGCCCACAAGCAGGTCGCACTGGAGGGTCTCGTGGGTTTCGCTCTGTCCAGGGGGCTCCAGGTGAGGGTCACGCCTGAGCCACAGTTGTGGGTGTACAGTGCAGGCCTGAGCACCATGCAGCAGGTCCGGCACTGAGCCAGCCACGCTGCTGCCAGGGGAGCAGGGCTCCCTCAGGCCCAGGGGGAAGAGCTGGAGGTCCCAGGGGTGCAGGAGCAGCGCCAGGGGGAGGGGAGGTGTGCTGGCCACAGAGCTGCCCTCACCTTTGTTCTCTGTGCCTGGTCCCCAAGTATGGAAGCCCTGCTGGGTCCCTGGAGAATGGCCCTGCAGACTGGTCTCTGCCCTTGGTGGGCCTGGCGAGGGGTGGGCCTCGGTCAGTGGACACCGCTCAGCTGTGTGACGTACCTGCTCCTTTGGGAGTGGGTCACGTTTAGGGAGGGGAGCGACCCTCAGGCTGGGCACACCTGGTGGCTACCACTGGACACAGTACCTGATGGGCAACCGCCTGGCCTGCTCCCCGGCCAACGTGGGTGGTGCTAGGACCTGAGTGCTCTGGCCCTGAGAGCGTGGAGTGCTGGCCTTGCGGGAGGAGCCTCGTTCCTCTCTGACTCTACTGGCAGGTGTGGCACAAGTGACTGAGATGGGCTGAAGAAGTGACCCCAAAGAGGCACCGCCAGGGGTGCGCGGGAAGCAGCAGTCACTCCCTGGGGGGCTCCTGCCCCTTGTGGGTTTGCGGTGCTGTCAGCATGTGACCAAGCAGCAGCAGTGCAGCTGGAGACCCGCGCCCATGGCAGGAGGGTGTGGGTCCTGGTGCACAGCGAGGGGTCTGGCGTGCATGGTACACAGCGCAAGGGCGGGCGGGGCAGGAGGTGAGTGGGCCCCAGGGCCATGCCTGACTCCCTCGGGGCAGGCTCTTGGCCACACTTTGACCCGCTCCGGGCTGCCCTCTTTTCTGAGGTTTGGGAATAACCTGGAGAAACCGTGTGGCCCATTTTTCCCCCGGGCGCTTCCACACTGGGGCTTCAGACCGAAGCCGACTCATCTGTCCCAGGAACGTTTAACCGCCTTCACGGCACTGTCCTTGTCGGCTTCAATGAGAACGGGGGCGACCATCTGTCTGGGCTCCGCCCTGCGTGGCTATCTCCCTCCGGCAGCGCCCATGGTGCCAGGCACCCCCGCTTGCCTGGGAGCACTGACCCCGACATCTCCGCACCCCCATCGCTGCCACAGTCCGCGTCCCCGAGGTCGCACTACCCAAGTGTTTTGACGCAGAGGCAGCTGTGCCTCCCTTAAGGCTGAGACGGTGACGCTTCTCGGCATCTGGGGCAGATGCGCTCAGTCTGGGCCTCCCAGCGGTCTCCCGACACGGTGACGGCAGGAGATCTGCTGACCCGCTCCTGGAGCTGGCCCAGACCCGGGCCTCCTCGGGACTCTGGATCCTCGCTGAGCTGACCGGCAGCAGGCCCTGCCCCAGCATGATTAAGGGTGGCCCTGCCGTGAGTGTCCTCGATGTCACGACAGTGGGGCGTCTGCCAGCTGGATGCTGTTGGTTGACTGTGGGCCGGGCGGCCCATGCGGCTTTGGGGAGAGAGGCGGTGGCGTCTGCGAGGCACCTTGCCGTGGAGCCCGGAGATGGAAGCAGGGAGCTGGGGAGCCCCGCCCCGCCCCGCCAGGGGGAGCCGCGTCCAGCAGAGCCAGCTCTCGGCTTCTGTCCTCGAGTGTCTGACCGCACGTGGGCGCACGCCCCAGAAGGACGGATCCTCGCGGGTCTTGGAAGGATAGTCAAAACTCAGAACCCCTTTCTCTCCCCGAGCGTTCGCCTGCTTCACCAGGTCAGAGCACCTCGGCTTGGTGCCCACCGTCTCCACTGGGCTCGGCGTCCACCTTCGGTTTCTGAGTCGGGCCGCGCCAGGATCTCTGTCCAAGCCGGGACTCCTAGATGGGAGCACGTCTCCGGCCAGGCTGGGACCTCAGACGTGTACCTGTGCCACGCTCGGGCCTGGGGTCTGTGGGGCCCGACCCGCCTTCTCCAGGCTGCATGGGGTCTTGGAACGTGGCGCACGTCATGCTCACGCCCCCACGGAGGACTTGGGGCCGGGAATGAGCTGTTAGACGTGGTCACGGCACGTGTGCCGCTTGAGTGGTATCAGCCAGCGGCATCACTTGTGGCCCCAGTGAGCTTTTCCACACGGACACCATCTTTCGTGTCAGCAGCCCTGGCGCAGCGTCCTCTCCAGCTCCCCCAGGTAAGGTGCCCCGTGCGGCGGGAGCGGCCTGCCCACCTCCCACGGCTGGGCCCAGCGGCCGAGGGAACCGTTTCTCTTCTCTGCCGCCGTGTTTCACAGCTCGAGCTCGGAAGCCGCTGTCAGGGGAGAAGATGACTCTCACGAGGTTGCTCTGGGATTAATTAAAACTTGCCGGCGCCACGCACCCCTGGGGCATGGTGACAGCATCTCTCCCCCTCCCCTGCAGCTCAGCCGACCCAGCCCCAGAGGGAGCGCGCGGGCACACCTGTCAGTGAAACCTGAGGCCCTGGTAGGTAGGAAAGGCTGGCCCGGCTGAGCGAAGGCCTTCAGCTGGCCTGTAGGGCGACCCAGTCTTGAATCATCTGGAAACCAATGAAAAAAATGGGCTTCCAGGGCCCTCAGACCCCTTACATTGAGGAGCGCACCCAGACTTCTCCAGGCGCAGGGAAGTGGCACAGGGCGGGCGTGAGTCTGGTTTTCACAGTTGTCACTGGCAGCTGGACGGAAGAGGGGCCGTTGGCAGCCCCCTGTGAGCCGCCTGCCACGAAAGCAGTCCTGCCTCCAGCGACACCCTGCTCTGGGTGCTGGCTTCGCCGCAGAGCTGCGTGCCTCGTGGGGTTTGCACGTAAATACGTAGCTGCGTTGGCAGGTCCCACGTTTGGTCAGGCAGCTACTGGGTGCACAGAGGTCGCGCTGATCGTGACGAGGAGCTGGATGTAGAATCGTGAGCCCCAGCCGGGTGCAGACGCCATGTCCAGCGGGGCACAACTGGTTCCCTCTGGGCTCCAGTGACGAGGCGTTGGAAAAGGGGAGCAGAAGGGAAGAGGTCTGGAAAGAGGCGGCGTCCTCCCGGGAGTGACATCATCAGACGGGGACCTCCCCGCAGACCCGCCTCCCGCGCCCGTGTCCCCCCGCCCCCCAAGAACCCCCGACGAAACCACACTGGATGGATGATGGAAACAATAAAACGGAGTTTAACTGGAACATGCTCTAATCTTTCGTTTATTTCTGGTTAAAAATATAGCAATCCAGTGCAGTGTAGTAAAGAAGGCTGCTTGAAAGGCAGCAGAGAGACAGCTGAACGGAAGCAAAGCAAGGCAGAGTCCCCGGTGGCGGCCAGGACCGTCCCAGGCCTGCGTGCGGCCCGTGCGCTGCTGCCCAGCCACGCGCCGGGACCCTGGCCGCCCCACCGTCGAGGACCTCGTCTTTCGTCTGGTGGGCGGAACCGCGCCAGCAGAGCACAGACCCCGGAAGCCTGGTTCTGCCGACTGAACCTAGGTACGTTGCATATCTGGGGGGAGAGGGGCGTGTCGTGACTGCTCGGGAGTTTTCAAGCCACCGGGTCTCCACCGCATGCCTGTCCTGGGACCAGGCCAGCTCCGGAGTCTGAATGGATGAGGCCTCTGGGAGGAGTCGGAGGTCGAGGCAGGCACAGGACGAAAGAGTGCAAACCCATGGCTCAGTGACAGAAGGGGACGTCACAGGGGCCACTGCTGCCTCAGGCGTCCGACAGGGTCACGGGAGCCTGGGCGCCTCCTGCATCCTACGTGCAGGAGGCCACGTGCTGGGGCCCAGCCCCTCACCAGCCTGTGCAGGTGAGGGCGCTCCCGGGGCCCCCGGGGGTCTGAGGGGAGGGGGAGACAGTGGGGACAGTGAGGACCTGACTTTAGGACTCAGTGAGGAAAGCTGTGGGGCAGTGAGAGGGCAGGGCTGTGACCCCGTCCCGGGAGGAGAGACAGCAGGGCTCTGCTTCCCGAGGGACACAGCACAGACAGGGACAGAAGAGGGCCCAGGCCGCGGCCAGCTGGGGAGGGGGCCCTCCCGCCTCACCCGGGCCTGGCACCGCGCCTCCGGAGCCGAGGAAAGGCCGCGCCTGCGCCTGGCGCAGCGGGGACCCCCAGGGCTCTGCCCCGGCTCCTCCTCATCCACGTCCCGGGGGGGGGGGGGGGACGCTGACCACCGTGAGGACTTGGTGCCGGTGGTTTGCTGGGATCCTTTTCTCTCCGCGGCAAGCTGGAGGGTCGGCGTGCGGGCCTCCTCCTGCCGTGCCACACAGCAGAGCGTTACCCAAGCAGAGAGTTCTGGCTAAAATCCGAAAACATGACCCAGAAAAAAAGGCAAACTGTGAGTAACACCCCTCCGTGTGGTCCTGTGGAAAGACCCGGAGTCGTCGTCGTCGGGCCGTCCGAGCCTCGGGCGTGGCTGCGTCCTCCTGCTTCGAGCGTCCCTGTACACCGGCGTGCTGCTCACGCGGCAGTCCCGTCAGATGAAGAAGTTAATGAACAGGATGGCGACTCCGATGTTGAGCAGGATCACCATGGCGACCAGGATAGGCGCGGAGCCCTGCAACAGAGCCACGGCGCGCCGCTGAGCCGGCGGCCACCGCGGGGCTCCCGGGGCGGGGGCGGGGCGCGGGGCAGGGCCTGAACCCCGAGTCCAACTCTGGCGCGCTGAGGAAGAGGCCCCGGAGCTGCGCCTGGAGGCCAGGGGCGCTGAAAACCTCAGTGCCGCCCCCCCCGCCCCCCGCATTTCTGGCTCAGCCCTGCACAACGGGGCCGAAAGACGTGGGCCAGCCAGCATGGCCCCCAGTCCTGCCTGAGGCCCCAGACCTGGTGTCGGGAGTGCCTTCCCACAGCCGTGCTGCTCTGGCTCCTGCCGCCTGTGGGGAGTGGCCCAGCCCTGCCCCCCCCCTGGGGCCACGAAGCCCACCCTCCACCGGCTGCCCCTGAACTCTCTGCGGTGCTGGGGCCAGGCCCCTGTGCTGGACAAAGATGAGGGGTGGCTGCTGCAGGAGCTCGAGCCGGCCGCACACGCGCGCCACTGCCTGCAGCAGCTTTGTTTCAGAGCAAGCGCCACCCTGGCTCAGTGGGCTAAATATAGAACCCTTCCTGCGTCTCCCGCCCTGCCCACCACTCAGCCTCCTGAAATAAGCACATGCACACACAGGCGTGCACGCAGGCTTCTGGGATGGAGCTGGTACCCAGGTCCCAGCAGGTGCAGGCAGGGCTGCTCCCTGGGCCCCTGGGTTCAGAGAGCGCAGCTGCACGTCAGGAGCCAGCCCACAGCAAGGGAGACCCAGCAAGAAGCCTCTCCCCTAGCAGGCGCTAGGCCCCAGAGGGCCCGAGGGGGACACCTGCAGGGCAGGCTGGAAGGCATGGGCCTCACCCAGGGGCTATGCGTCTGAGAAGGTGTTTTCTGGGCCCTTCCTGCTGCCACTGGGTGGAGGGAGCTGCTGGGCAAGGGTCCCCGGAGGCCTCTCCAGGGTGCAAGAGCCCCTCACTCTTCCCCCAGGAGCACCTGCCCTCCGAGGGGGAGCACAGGCGAGTCTCCCTGGAGACGAGGCCTGCCCACCTGAGCACTAGCCAATGTCCCCATGGGGCCTGGTGAGCACGAGTCAGGCCCACCCCCAGCGCTGACCTGGGGGGTCTGGTGCCCAGAAGCTGCCCTGCAGTGTGTCCCCAGACGGAGCGAGGCCCTGGGGTGGAACTCTGGAACTCTGCCCATGTCGCCTCGAAGGGAGCAGGACCCCAAGAGAGGCAGGCAGGGTAGAGTCCTCCTGGGAGGTCTGACCAGGGTTGGGGTCATGCTGCCAGGTGCTTTGGGGAGCTTCCCCACTCGCCCCCTGGGCTTGGGCTGGAAGGACGGCCCCTGGTGTAGCCTGCGCGTGGACCCGTCAGAGCCCTGTCGGCACTGCTTCCTACTGCGGAGGCGCCAGGGCTGGGGGGGGGGGGGACGCTCCCGGGACCCCGGCGCCCACTCACCGTGCTGGCCTTGAGCTCGTCCCCGTTCTCCTCGTCGGACTCCAGCGCCGCGGGCGAGGACCTCTGGGGCGGCGAGAAGGTCAAGTCCCAGCGCAGCAGCCGGGGCTCGGCCCCGTCCCCCCGCCGCAGGCTGCCCAGCCGCTGCACCGCGGGCTCCCCGCACAAGGCCGGCCTGGCGTGCTCCTTGTTCTGGGGCTTGGACCGCAGTCTCTGGGCCCCGAAGCCCCGGTCCTCGGCGCGGTGGTCCTCCCCCGGGCCCGGGCCCCGGCCGGCGCCCCCCTTGCTGTAGCGTCGCTTCGGGGGGTGCGCCTCCTGCGCGTATGAGTCCATCCTCAGCAGGGGCTTCATCTCCATCTCGTAGTTGCTCAGCTTCTCCTCGTCCAGCTCCAGCAGCTTGGTGCCCCCGGGGCCCGGGTTGCCCACCCTGTGGTGGGAAGTCCAGGAGAACGAGGGGGGGGACTCCGTCCGCCGCTCCCGGGGCTTGGGGTTGCCGGGCTGCTTGGGGCCCGAGCCCCGGGTGCGGAAGTCATCGCCGGGCGGACCGCTGCGGAGGGCGCTGCTGCGGACGCCCCTGGAGCTCCCGGCCTTCTCCTCGCCCCAGCTGTTGCGGGTGCAGTCCCCGCCCCGGCCCTCCAGGAGCATCTGGATGTCCCCGCCTCGCTCCTCGTCCACCGAGACCTGCCGGGAGAAGTGGGCCACCTTGTTCCGCACGGCGGGGGCCGGTGGTGGGGTGGCCGTGGGGCTGGCGGGGAAGCTCTGCAGGGGGCTGTCGTCGGGGGTCAGGTCCGAGGGGGTGGTGCCCTTGCGGTACAGCTCAGGGCTCTCCTGCTGCAGGGGTGTCCCGGTGGAGGTCACCTCCATGTCGTCGCTGGAGAGCTGATGCTTCGGCCGCTGGTACTCGAGCCCTTCGCGGGGGAGGAGATGGGGGCACAGCGGCTGGTTACGCAGACGCTCAGCCAAGAGCAGCAGGGAACGGGGGCGCTTGCTACCCTTGGCCGGGGAAGTGGGAGGGCACTGTCCCCTAACGCCCTTCCCTAGACCCCCAACCCCCCCCCCCCCCCCCCGGGCACGTGGAGGATGACCAGATTACGATGCACGGGGTGGACGGCGGCCCCGGTGCAGGCCCCGCTGCAGGACAGACCCCAGGCCCGAGTGTGCCGGTCTCCAGTCCCACAGGCCCCTCCTAACGACAAAGGCAGCGCAGGTGGTCAGGTCCCCTGCTCTGGGGGTCTCATGCCCCACTCTATTCTCTAGTCTCTGGCCATGGGGGGGACCATGTCATCCGTGGTATGGGGCCAGCCCTTCCCTTTAGGAGGAGAGAGCTACCGTGCTGTTGGCAGCACCCATGGGGGAACCCAAGGCCCCCTGCTGGGCAGAGCTGGACAGAGGGGTGAGGCAGCCCCCTCTGGACAGTCACCACAGCTGTTCCATAGGACAGGCAGGACCCAGGGTGAGCCCCACGGGGTCCCCAGCGGAAATGAGAGACCCCGAGTGCCAGGCAGAGGGACCAGCCCCTTGGAGGGTGTAGCTGGGTGAGTCCAGCGCTCGCTCAGCAGCTGGGACCGGGGGCAGGGCTGTTGGCCTCCCTGGCGGGGAGTCTGGCCTGACCCCAGGCCCCCAACTCCATTCCCCTTTGCTGGCTGAGAGTGGGGCGTCCTCTGGGCCCGACTCCTGTACCCTAGGGGTGCTGAGGCTTGCTGGGGGGCGGGGGGGCCCAGGCCTTCCCAGGAGGCCATCTGTCCCCTGCCAGCCCAGAGGTCAGCCCCAAGTGGCCCTTGGATGCCACACCCCAGAAGGGGACGGGTGCGCTTCGGCTCAGCTCTGGCCCCCTGACTGCCAGCACTCCCCACAGGAGCGGTTTATCAGCTAAAATTAGATCCTGAGCACGTGAGGCTCCCGGAAGCAGGGGCTGAAAATGCAGAGGAGGGAACATTGGCAGCTGAGTCCGCGTGCCTCTGTCCCTTGTCTTGGGTCCTGGGGTACTCAAGGCTGGCCCAAAGGCCAGGGCCCCTACCAGCAAGGCTGAGAGCCATGGCTCCAGCACCTGGAGAGGCTTCCACTCACTCTGTGGAGTCTGGGTCTGGGGGAGTGGGCCAGACGCGAGGAGGGGACCAGTAACCCTTGCTCCAGCCCACCGCCGCCATCAGGCCTGCCCCTCAAGGAGGGACAGGGTCTTGAATCTGGGCAGCGTTCCTGAGCTTCTAGCTCACTCCTGTCCCCCACCTGCCTCCCTCCGGGTACCACACCTGCGTGTGCTAATGGCAAATCCAGATTTGGTGGGACCCTAACTCAACACCTGGGCGCTCCAGCCCCACGGGCCGTGGTTCCTGGGTGGTAGGCAGCCCCCTCATTGGACAAAGCAGTTACAGAAAGTTCCAGCATAACCCTGGGCAAAGGAGTACACACGGACTCCTGGACATTCACCAGGGAGCAGGAGGGTGACACACAGACTCGGGCGGGGGGCACGAGGGCGGGCACCGTGGGAGGCGCCCTGCCGTGTGGACTCACCGTTTTCCCGGTGCTGGAAGGAAGGGGAGAACTCTCTGGCAGTGATCCTGGCGATGCGTGCCTCCTCCTGGGCCTTCTGCGCCGCCGTGAGGGCTGCCTCAGCCTTGGCCCGGGAGTGGGAGGTCCTGGGAGGGAGAGACAGGCAGGCTGAAGACGGGGGCCGGGGCGGGTGCGGGAGCCCTGGGACCCCCAGGCCTGGGCACCCGGCAGCTGCTCTGGCCACAGGTCCTGGCGCAGCGGGTCCTGCCGTGAGGAGCATCCCGTCCAAGACCCGCCGCTGCCGGGCCGCTGAGCCTCCGGGATGGGCAGAGGTGCGCAGTCCACGTGGGCCTGACTGGAGATGACAGTCGTGGGGGCAGCAGGCCACCCCCCAAGCAGCAGGGTGAGAGGTGGCTCCCGAGCAGGAAGGGGGGCTTGGCGGCGGGGGAGCCGGCCCTCAGGAGCAGCTGCGAGGCGAAGCCACCTTCCCAGCACCGGGGAGCCCTGGGGACTTAGGTTCGGCCCCAGCCTAGCCGCCCCACCAGGCCCCTCCTCCCCAGGCCCTGTCCCACTGCCCAGCACGATCCCAGCCGCAGGGCATGGAGGAGGCAGACGCCAGAGACGGCCCGCCGGCTTCCTGAGAACTTACGGGGGGTGAGGGGCCCCCAAATCCGAACCCACGTTACCACCTTCCCGCCCATGTCCAGCAACTCCCATCCCCGCCCGAGGCCCCCTCCCCCAGCTGCGTTGGGCACCTGAAGCGAGACAGCGCGGGTTCTGGGTCCTCTGCCATCCTCCCTCCTGGAGCCCTCCCTCCAGGAAAGCCAGGCACAACCGCCACCCTCCGGAGAGGAGGGCATCCTGCCCTGTGCCCGTGCCCCTCCCACGCCACGGCTCCACTGGAGACCCTCCCGCCCCGTGGGCGACCGGGCGCCCCCCCCCCCCTTAACCTCCCTGGAACGTGTGTGTTCTCAGTCTGAAGAGCGTCTCCCAGGATCTGGTTCTTGCTACGGCCGGGACCTGTGCTGATCCGGAAGTGTTTACAAGGAGATGCACCGGTAGCGCACACACCACACAGACGTCCCCCCGCAAACATGGGGCTAGGAAGGGGAGCCGCTTGTGGCCTCCAGGCCTCCTCTACCCGCAGCATCGCCTGCAAGCAGGCCCCGGTGGCAGGAGAAACCTGTGTTCAGGGCATTGCTGCCAGAGCTGCGTCCCCCACAGGAACCCCTGGTGTTCCCGCGGTGGCGCAGGGCTCATGGACCTGACTAGCATCCACGAGCTGTGGGTTCGGTCCCTGGCCTTGCTCAGTGGGGTAAGGACCAGCGTTGCCCTGAGCTGTGCTGCAGGCCACAGACACAGCGGGGATCCTGCGTGGCTGTGGCTGTGGTGCAGGCTGGCAGCTGCAGCTCCAGTTGGACCCCTGGCCTGGGAACTGCCAGATGCTGCAGGTGCAGCCCTAAAACTACAAAAAAGGCAAAAAAATAGTACTAACCCCATGATCCAGCAAACCCACTCCTGCGTATATATCCAGACAAAACTACAACTCACAAAGATACATGCGCCTGCGTTCCCTGCAGCACGCTTCACAGTAACCATGGAAACAGTCTACACGTCCACCAACAGAGGACCGGATTCGGAAGACGGGCACACATGCACCATGGGACACATGTGATTTCTTTCTCGTTAAAGAGAATGAAACGATGCCGTTGCAGCACCATGGACGGACCCAGAGGTCCCCGTACTGAGCGAAGTCCGTCCGAAAGAGAGATACCACATGCTGTCGCCTCCAGGTGGAATCTAACATTCGGCACAAATGGACCTGTTCACAAGACAAACAGATGGCAGACGTGGCTGCCCAGGGGAGGGAGTGGGTGGACGGGGAGTTGGGGCAGGAGATGAAGCTGACGTCCAGGATGCACAAGCCATGAGGTCCTGCCGTACAACACAGGGAACCCTGTCCAGTCTCTTGTGACAGAACATGACGGAAAATACGGAAAGGGAACGTGTGTGTGCGTAACGCACATTCATGACTAGTCACCATGCTGCACGGCAGAAATTGACGCAATGTTGTAAATCAAGTATAATAAAAAATGTTTTTATCTTGTATCTTATTTGTTTTTGTCTTCTGAGGGCTGCATCTGCAGCATATGGAGGTTCCCCGGCCAGGGGTAGAATCGGAGCCGTGGCCGCCGCCCAACGCCACAGCCACAGCCACGCTGGATCCTTAGCCCACCAAGCGAGGCCAGGGATCAAACCTGGAACCTCATGGTTCCTAGTCGGATTCGTTAACCACTGAGCCACGACAGGAACTTCTAGAAAATGTCTTTAAAAGAAGGAAGTGGGGAAGGACTCAGTGTGGCTGCAGCTGCGTCCCTTCTAGGAGACTCCCTGGGAGCCGCGGCTGTAATCACGGCAGAGGAGAGGCGGGGACCCCATGGGCCAAGCCGGTCACACAGCGCGGCTCCTGCCTACCTTCTAGCAGCTGCCGTCAGGGCTGCAGTCCCCGGGCTCCCCAGGGGCTTCCCCACCTGAGGGCACAGCCGGGAGCCTGCGGGAAATGGACTTCCCTGTCCAGGCCCCAGTGGGAGGCCAGCCGCGTCCTATCAGACACGAGGGAGTGAGTCAGACCCGGGCCGGCCAGTGGGAGGCCATCGCTGGCGATGGGGAGGACGGAGGGTGGGTCATCCGGCTGCGTGTGGTCCAGTGGGTAAGTCCGCCCCGCACCTCTCCCCACCCCGTGCCCGTTCGGCAGGGCTGGGACCCTGGCGAGCAACCCCAGCAGGGTGTGCTTGGCACAGACAGCTGGCGCGGGGACGCAGGGCAGCCCTGAGGCACGTCCTCGGTGCTCTGCACGCTTCTCCCCCGGCCAGGTCCGCCGCTGTCGTCGGACACGCGGGCCAGCCACGGCCAGCAGCCCAGAGGCGCTCTGCCGACGGCACGGGCCCAGCTCCCCAGCGCCAGCTCGTGGGCCTGAGCTGCGTGGCGAGGCTGCTCCCGCGGCCCGTGGGCTGGTTCTGGTGCTGACAGTTTACTGAACTCGAGCTCGGAGCAGCCGCCCCGCCCCTCCAAAGCCTGCAATTCATTGGTTTTAGTCGCTGCACGGAGCTGTACGGCCGTCACCGCAATCGGTTTCAGGGCTTCCCGTGACCCCAAAAGACCCCTTTCCCTGTATGAGCCCCCCCCCTCCCCCAACAAAGCCCCCCTCCCGAGCCCCAGACAATCAACAGAGTTGCCTCTTGGGGACGTTTTGTGCACGACCGAGCTGGCTGCGGGGAGAAGCACATCCCTGGGCCACCACTCGGAAGGTCCTGGCTCGGCGGTGTCCAGCACGTCACAGGCTGTGCGCTCACCACATCCGTCCAGTTCCGGGGCCTTTCCACCCTCCCCACCAGAGCCCCGTCCCCAGGGCAGTCACTCCCACTGCGCGCCCAGCCCCGGGGGTCTGACTCACACCTCAGCACCGACGAGGCCCTCCCAGCGCCGCGGCCTGTCCCGCGCTTGTCCCCTGCGTGACGACCCAGGCCCTTCCCCAAGCCGAGCGGCAGGGCCGGTCCCGGGCTGCCCCTGGGTTCCGAGCCGAGTGCCCCACACACCCGGCCCCACCCACTGCGCTGCCCCTGTTCCTGGGGACCCGGAGTCGTCAGCGGGCAAATGAGCACCATGGGTCACCAGAAGGAGTGTCCCCAAAGCGGGTGACGTCCACGCTGAGGCCCTTCCAGGCCCTTGGATGCCCGGCCCAGGCCTCGGGCTCCAGTGCGCCCGTCACTGACGACAAAACCCCGAGAAGTCAACGCGGGTCAGGGCTCTGTGCCAAGTGGTGGACGCCAGGAGCCTGTGCGAACGGAAGGTCTGGGGAGGCCGAGCCTGAGGACACGGCTCCCGGTCCCCTCCGGCACCTGTCTTGGCAGTGGCTGTCTCTGTAAGGGGCCGCATGTCAATTCAGCTCACGAGGGATGGGGCGGGGGAGCGGGCGCCAGGATGGGGGCTCCCCCGGGCCACGGCCAGCAGGGGACAGCTAATGCCGGTCAGGGGCAAACCCTTGGCTGAGTAGGGATGGCCTGGCCAGGTTCTGGGCCTGGAGCAAGTGTCCCGGCTTCCAGGTTTCATGGGGGGCTTCCCGTAAACCCTCAAGGCAGGACGTGGGGCCACAGCGAGTGCAGGGCCGAACGGCAGAGGCTGGAATGACCCAGAGACCAGCACTTCAGTCTGGGGGCGCCCAGGGCGGGTCCGGGGATATGGGTGGCTCAGGCTGACACCCCTGCCGCCCCCCGGGGGAGCGTGACACCCTGACGTCTGCCAGTGCAGGTCCCCCACACTCCTGACACTTACTGTTCTGAGCTCAGCAGTCACGGAGCCCAGACGGGGCTCTGGGCAAAGAGGTGGGACCGGTCCCCATGGGGATGTGGCGGCAGGAACCCAGGGGCAGAGGGGCCGGGCAGCAGGGCGACGGGACAGGCTGGCGGGACCGTCAGGGGTGCTGCAGCAACCGAAGCTCAGATGGCCTCTCGTCTAGAGCAGTGATCTGACCACTTACCGCGGAAGCACCCCCTAGAACTCCACTTAAATCCCCCAGGGGGCAGGCTAACCAGCGTCATTTCAACACACTTGTGCACACACATCCCAATGGCACGCGTGTAACACGATGGACACGCGGCTTAGGCCCCAGCGCCTCCCTGCCCCCGCCCCCCGAGGGACTTGTCCACAGGCTGATGGAGGCCCAGCTTTCTCAGCACACACCTCCCCCTTTGTCCTGAACCCACAGAAATAAAACCAAAAGCACCCGCGCCCATCCTGCCGGCCTCTCCAGGGGAGGTCGAGCTGCTCCCAGGGGCCCGCTGGATGCAGTGTCTTCAGGGCAGCGCCTGAGCCCTGGGGGTGCCGAGAGTTGGGTCCCCACCCTCCGTTGGTGGTGCGGACACCTGACCTTGACTTGAGCTCAAAGCCAACAGGTGCGGCCAAGCCTCCGCCCCCAGATCCAGCAACTTCTGCGACCACCCCTAGACGGCAGGCTCCCCGAGAGGAGGAGCTGCTGTTCCTGCTCGGACCCCCGCCCCCCAACATCCACACGGCAGAGGGATCCAGCGGAGACACCCCTGGAGGGGGCCATGATCTAGTTCCCCAGCTTCGCTTAGTCAAAACACACGGACGTTAATTCACCAACATCATACGTATATTTACACATATACATTCACACGTATATAAAAAGAACACACTGCAGCTACCCTAAGATAAAATTAGATCAAGGCAACTGCATTTAATAGACACGAAACCTCCCAAGGCATCGTGAGGTTCCGCCAAGTGAGGCTCGGCTCGCAGGGCTCGGCCGGCAGCCAGGTAACACGCCTGGGGGCCCCGCCCCTCTGGGGACACCGGAGGGCGCCGCTGGCAGGTGAGCTCTGGGCCCCCAGGTCCTGGCAGCTCCGCCTGGGTGCCCGGCAGCATGTTCACCCCCACCCCACACAGCATGTCAGTCGGACGTGCACCCCCAGCTCCCAGACCAGCTCAGCCACCCAGCGTTTCCCGCCAACTGGGGGACAAGGCGGGCAGGGCCTCCCCTGACCCAGGACGCCACCTCTCACATCGCAGGGCACAGCCACATGGCCACAGGGCTGCCGGAGACAGGGCCACAGACACCTGAGACGGGTGGACAGATGGATGGATGGGCGGGGCAGATGCCAACCTGCCTGTGTGCCCCCAATTCCACTGAGTGTCCCTCTGGGAACCTGGGAATGTGACTTTACTGGGGAACATGAGCGAGAAAACCCCGATGATGTGGCCCCTCCCAGTGTCTGACTCCGATCTGGGGCAGGGCCTGGGAACCTGTACTCCTAGCACCCCTGGGTGAAGCTGTGGGGTGTCTGGGGGCCCCACTCTGAGAAAGGGTGCAGGAAAGTGGGGGGCCTCTGTCTGCCCCATCCACAGCCTGCCCCCTCGCTGCGGCTGCTGCTGCTCTGAGCCAGCCATCACCCCCTCTGCACTCGGGGACAACACAGGGAGCCCAGCCCACTCGAGCGTGCCTGCCCCAGGCGCCCCCCACTCTCCCTATCTGCCCAGAAGGTGGGCATGTGGCCCTGACTTGCAGCTGCCAGCCTTGCCCACACTCCCCCATACAGCCCAGACCCTGGTCCTCGCCCCTGGGCCCTGTTCCTTGTTTCTCCCCGACCGAGCCGACTCCTCCAGACAGATCTGTGCTGTCCCATCCTGGGTCCCCACGGGACGCAACCACTGGGCACCAGCTGTCACCAGTGCTGGTGACCCAAGGGCTAAAACAAGCCTGGGTTCTCCAAGGAGGGGCCCACTCACTTGGCTCAATTCAATACCTGCTGAGCACCCGGGATGCTCGGGGAAGAAGCCTGTGCCCCACCCATGCCCAGGGCTGTGACCTGGCTCCACGTCCCCACTTGTCCCCACAGCCCTGGACAAGCCCCTGCTCTCAAGCTTACACCATCTTCCCAGCAGGTCACGCTGCAGATGGCATCTGGACCTCAAAAACAGAGGGAGGACGTTACGACGGCCTGAGATCCGTCCGCGTGGCTCTAGAACCTTGTCTTCACGTGGCCGCCTTTGCGGGACAGCAGCCCGTCCCCTGGCCTCTGCCTGGGACTCAGGCCACCACCATCCGGGCGGCTGCACCCCAGGCCCCTCGCTCACCGCCATCCGCAAAGACTGTTTTCCCAAGTACGGCTGCATTCAGTATCCAGTTAGACGTGTCTCTTGGGGCCACTGTTCAGCCCACTTGGGGGAGGTGCCATGCTGTCCAGGATGCAGGGGCAGCACCCCCCCCCACCCCCCAGCCCCTGGTGCAGCCCTGGCCCTGTGCCCCCCTGCCCTGGCTGCAGAATCCTCCCCTTCTGCTGTTGTTTGCGAGGCTACATCCTGCTTGCAGGAAGGCGATGCCAGACCTGTTTCTGTCCCCGTCCCCCATGGGGCCTGGGAAGGACGGACGTCTTCAGGGCGGAATCAAGAGCTGCGGTTCCCTGGAACAAAGGCTCATGGATCGGACCCTGACTTGCGGGTCAGGGGCTGCAAGGGGCGGGCATTGCACAGGGCTCCTCTCATGGCAGGGCTGGTGCATTAACCCTTGGCCTTCACGTCGCTAGATGCTCGCTAAGGGCTGTTTTCCAGCAGCGGATGGCACCTCCCAATAAACAGTCCATAAAGGGAAACTCGGCCCCCGTCACTGTCACGGCGGCTCCCCCAGGATGATGGGGCCACAGGCGAGCCGCTCAGCCCTGCCCGAGCCCCGCCCATAGGCCCTGTGTGCCTCGGCGAAGCCCTGCCTCGCAGGCCAGACGAATGGGGCCCGAGGGGTGGAGCGACCAGCCAGGGGCCAGGGGGGCGGTGGCAGAGCCCAGGGTGTGCAGGGCAGGTCGGGGAGGCACAGGTTCCTGGCATCGTTGAACAGAGGCAGCACCAGGGCCTCAGTCACCCTGTCTGCCTGCGCTGCCGGTCCAGGACCTCGCCCCCACCCCCGTGTCACCTCTCCTGTCCACACCTTCCGGCCACGGAGGAAAGCGGAGACGGGGCAGGAAACGGGCAGCTGTGCTGTATCATCGGCAGGAGAGGCACCAACCAGAGTCATCGACCACTGGGGACGCTGACCACGCAGGACGGAGGCGGAGCTGTGGCGCGCACCTGCAGGGGTCAAATTCCACACCGCCCGCTTCACAGAGCCAGCATCGCCCCCGTGTGCTCCGACCTGCCGCCCGGCCTCACACACCCACCGCCCGGGGCCTGATGGTCCCCTCTGGACTCGGGGTTCCCCAGCCCAGCAGCCAAAGGCTCCGCCCACAGCCAAAGGCTCCGCCCACAGCAGGCATCAGTGCTGTCCCTGCTGGCAAATCGGGGCACAGCCCTTCTGCACAGCCTGGGGCTGCTGCACCTCGGGAATCTGACAGCAAGGACGAGAGGAAAATTCGGGGGCCCTGGAGACTTCCGTCATCAACCCTCCCCGTCTTCCCAGGGCGTGGGGCCACAGCCCGGGATGCCCTCTGCGTCTGGCCTCTGGGCCAGCCCATCAGCATCGGCTGACAAGCTGCGAGCTGGGTGCTTCCTGGACAGGTTGCTGCTCACGCCCGAGGTCTGACGCTCATAAATAAGCTGGGGCTGGACCCATACAGGGGGTCCACCTGGGCCTGACCCCGACCCCAACGGGGGGGGGGGGGGACGCACCTGCCGAGGAGGTCAAGGGCTCCTGTGGGCCACCCACAGAACGTCCCCGGACCTGCAGCCTCAGCACCCCGTGGCAGGAGGTGGCACGGAGTCTCAGGCCCACCCTGGCCTGCTGAGTTGGGAGGGCAGAGTCTGCACCAGCCCTCTGGGGACCTAACACACATGGACCTGTGTCCAGTGGTGCTGCACCTCAGCCTGATGAGGCTACGGCCGGGGACACGGGAGGGGCCGGAGTGTGAGGAGGGAGGTCCAGCCTGGGGGGCGACTCCGGCACGCAGGGCTGGCACCTACAGCTGAGGGTCCGGGGGAGCCATCAAGTGAGTTTAATTCTGCGGCAGACTGAGTCCCGCTGGCTTAAAACGCAATCCTCCCCGGCAGCCCCTCCTTCCCCAGGAAGCGGCCATGGTGACCCAAGGCCAGAGCCTGTCCCAAGGGCCCACCCGGTCCCGGCGTTCCTCCCAGGGGCTCTGTCCAGCCGGGACTGCCAAACCCCTTAGCTGTCGGAATATTCCTGCGCGGCTCTGGGGCACCAAAGAGGGCTGGCGCCAGGCCCCAGGCTCTGCACCCACAGCCCAACTGTGTGAAGCGAGTCAAGCCGTTGCTGCAGGTGTGTGACAGGGTTTCCAACCAGAGCCAGGGAATGGGGGTGTACGGCGGGCCTCAGTCACCCTGCAAAGGGTATTTCAACTGGTCGGACACAGTCTGAACTCAAAGACTGGAGCAGCCCAGGAGGCTGGAGAACATTCTGGAACAAACCATGACGGCTGGCCTCTGTGCCTATCACATCTTCCCCACCTCCCATTTTCTCTCCCATTAAAAAAATCTTCAAAGAAAGAGAAGAAAAAGTCAAAGGAATGAAGGAAACGGCCCGGCCAAGGGGAGGTGAGGCTGACTCACAAAGCACAGAAACAGATGGCGACCAGGACGCCGTCGCCAGGGGACATCCGGCCACCAAGGGACCTCTGGCCGCCAGTGCGCCACAGCCCAGCCGGGATGAGCAACGGCCCTGGCTGCCTGGGGCCTGGGGGAGGGTCTCTCAGGAGGCGCCTTTGCCCAACACGGAGACCCTGCCCGGGCAGCCGTGCGGTCTGGGAGGGTCCCAGGGCTGCAGTAACAAATCACCCCAAACGGGAGGCTTAAAACAGAAAGCTACCCTCTTCCAGCTCTGGAGCCCCCACCCCGAGGGCCCTGGGAAGGTCCCATCCCAGCCTGTCGCCCCTCGGGGTGGCCAGCCGCGCTGCGTCCCCACTGGGGCGGCGTCGCTCTGATCTCTGCCTCCGTCTCCCGTGGCCTCTTCCTGTGTCTCAGTGTCTTTCTGTCTCTTGCAAGGACAGTCTCACTGGATTTAGGTTAGGGCGGCCTCATGTTGAGCTCCTACCTTAACTCCATCTGCCAAGAACCTTATTCCACGTAAGGGCAAGGTTTGAAGTTCCGGCCGGACAGCTCTCTGGGGTCCAGCATTTAACCTCCTGCAGGTATTCACACCTCATCTCTCTGGGATCTTCGATCCCAGGCCAGATGTCGCCCCAGGCAGCAGTCCTGCCCGCCCCCACCCCGCCGACTCCGACGAGCTTTCTGGGCTTCCTAGGCGGGGCGGCACCACCCAGGAAGCAGAGACGGGACTGAGGGTTGGCACCCAGGCCCCGCCCGCCAGCCGCTTCAGCCAGGACAGGTTATGCCTCTCTGAGCCTTATTTTCCTCAATGCCAGAAGGTCGAGGAATACCCTGTAGGAACCCCGTGCGCATTGCTGAGATAGGGCTAGACAGGACCCAGCCCAGTTTTCCCTGGTCGTGGATATTGTGTAGATGAGGTTCCTTAAAAAAGCGGCTTTACCGAGGTCTGATGGACACCCTCTAACATTCCCCTACTTAAGGCTGCAGTGCAATGGTTTCTAGTGCATTTAGACTCATGCAAACATCACCACAACCTAATCTTGTAACATTTTCATCCCCCTTCGGAGAAACCTCGTACCCGTTAGCAGCCACTCCTCTCCCCACCTCCGGGCGGTGGCCAGTCTGCTTTCAGTTTTTGCTGTTTTGTTGGAGTGTTTCTCTCGGGGAGGAATGCAGGGCGGCAGGGCAGAGGCCAGAGCAGCCGCGCTGGAAGGGGCAGCTGGAGGAGGACGGGCAGGGGGTGCGTGGAAAGGTGGGGCAGGTGACACGGTAGCAGGGCCACGCTGTAGCCTCCTCCCTGCTCTCCCACAGGGCCGGTGCCCGAGCCACCTCCAAAATCCCTTTGTTCTGTGGTTCCTTTCTGAGTTAAAAGAACCCCTTTGCTGTGAAGTGAAAATACACAACATTCTAGAAAACCTGCCTCCTGGAACACAACAGAGAACAACCGAGGGGCAGGTAGGAAACTCAGCCTCGACACAGAAACATCCTCCCAAGCAGGGCTCAGTCACCGCCAGCCACCAGCCACCTGCCGGGAGAGCAGGTCTGCTGGGCTCACACTGCCACCCGCTCCGCGTGCACTGACCAGGTGCGACCACCTGCCGGACAACTGCGGACACCAGGGGCTCAAAGCACACAGCGGGTCCTGCCCTGAAGCAACAGTCTGATGGGAAGGCTGGTCTGGACACAACCGGAGCACTGCCCATGCTCTGGGGTGGACTCAGCTTCCTCGAGGCCTGAAAGGCGAGGAGCTGGCCAGGCGAAGAGTCCCAGGATGAAGAGGCAGCAAATGCAACGGCCCAGGGGCAGGGGAGCGAGCAACCTGCTAGGGAACCTGGACGAGGCCCGGGGCACGGGGACATCGTCCTCACGGGGAGGCAATGAGGCGGTGGAAATAATCCTGAAGATGTGGGTTCCAAACCCTCCACCTTCCACTGTCTGGCTAATGTGGCTGGATCTTTTCTGTTTAAAAAATATACAAAAGAAAAAATACTTACACATATAAGAAAAATGGGTTCTTTTTAAAAAGTTTCAATCAGCACGGGCAAGAATGAATGTAAACTCCCTCTTCCCAGCCTGGCCCATCTCCTCCACGCCCCGCAATAACGCCTCCTAATTCTGGCTGCTGTCCTTCCAGCTCTTTCTACACTCATGGATGCCTCGATTTTCCAAAGTTCGCTTTATGCCACGTTGCTTTTACAGAAGACCCCCGTTCATCCTGTTTTCTGTAACGGAAAGAGGATTTTCATTTTTTGAGAAAAGGAGAAAATAAGCAGCATTCACCGTTTTGCAGAGAGAGGGGCCCCGCCAAGCTCCTTGCCAGGGAACCACATTCAGCCTCTCAGCATCGAGCCGCCAGAGCTTTGAACCGTGCCAGTATCTGGGCTTTATCTGGACTTTTTTTGTGCATCTGACAGCAAGATGTGTCCTCGGGTAATTGCTTCTTTACTTTCCACCCTTCTGGCTCAGGGAAGGCTTCATGAGAACGCTCTGCTTTCGGCGGAGCCAGAGAAATCTGTACGTATGAGCGCGCTTGTCTTATTTTTGAGGCACCAACGGGTCGTACCCAACATACGTTTTCCTATGATTTGTTTTTGCCTTTAACGCATCACCAACATCTCTGCTTAGGAGTTCTCAGCAGTGTTTCATACGGTCTGCCGTGCCTGCGGGACCCTGCACGGCGTGAGTGTCGCCGGCCGGCACACGCACCCAGCCCTGGACACAGATGTCAGCTCGCCCCACGCGGTTCTGCCTCTTGCCTTTGCTGCTGTTGTTTTATCCTAATCCCGCATCTTAGAGATTGTTCCACACCAGCAAACACAGGGCTTGCTTGTTCTTTTTAATGGGTTTCGTGTCCAAATACCCTGCGGCTGCTTTGCTGATGAACATGCAGGCTCTTCTCCATTTTCTGCTTTTACAAATCACGGTCGGGTGACATCCTCGTGCATTTGGTGTTTCACACACAAATCCAGCCTCCATGCATGTTTTCAGAAGCGTGGCTGCCTCTGTCCCCACATTTCCAATTCAGTGGCAATTCATATTTTTTCCTTCCAGGTGAAACAGTATTAGACCCTTGCAGTTTTAACTTGCCCTTGACTGTTAAGAGGTTGTGGGTTTTTTTCCTCGTTGATTTGCAGGAACGTTCACAAAGAAACTCTGAGGCTGCCCCCCACCCCATTTCCCAGGTGAGAACACGGAGGCCTCTGCGGGTGGAGCCCTGCTGGGGGCAGAGCGGGCACGTTTTCCAGTTCCAGCCAGAAGCCCAGCCGCAGTCTGAGCCGGGCAAGCCCACAGACCAGGCCCTGTTAGGCTCTGGCCTTGTTCATGGGGATGGGGGCACATCCCGGTTGCCGTGGCAACCCGCAGGTGCCCGTCCACGAAACACCAGCCCCCTAAAGGGTTGATTTCCCACCTTCATGTGTCCCTCGTTCTCGCACCCCCCCACCCGCTGCAGGCTATGTTTAGACCGAGCGCCCCCTCTTCTCCTCCCTCACCCCACACCCCGAGCCCCCGCACACCAGGAATAGCAGGCGAGCTGCCGCCCTGTGAGTAGCCTACCTACCCACTGAGCGAGTGGGAAGGCAGCAGTGCCAGCACTGTGTCTGCCTGGGGTTGTCTGTGCACCCAGACGCCGTGGGGGCCGGGCTGGCGGGGGGGGGACTGGGGGGGCTGTCTCTCTCCAGCATAAAAGGCCTCGCCGGTGGAATCTATGTTTACTTAGAAGCTTGTCCCTGTCCTCTTTCTTTCAGGGCCGGAGGTTTCTAGAATATCGGTCAAATCAGAGCTATAGCAGCCGGCCTACACCCCGGCCACAGCAATGCAGGATATGAGTCGTGTCTGCGACCTACCCCGCAGCTCACAGCAACGCCGGATGCTTAACCCACTGAGTGGGGCCAGGATCAAACCTGCGTCCTCGTGGATGCGCATCAGATTCGTTAACCACTGAGCCATGATAGGACCTCCTCCCTGTCCTCTTTGATTTGGCTACTTCATGCCCTGCCCGAGACCCGCACTTTGAAATAACTCAGCTGCATTCAGTTTACAAGGCAGCAGTCTGTCCAGGACCTCTGCACAGGGCCCAGGACGGCCAGCCTCCACGGCCGCCCAGAACATCGACGCGGCCTCCCCTGTGGCCACCACACTCCTGTGACCTGGCCACTCACAGCGGCCCCGTGCACCTGGCCCAACCCTCCAGGGCCCAGGGGCAGGGGCAGGGGCGGGACGTGGGCTCCCTCGCCAGCAAGACCGGACACGTGGTAGGACCGCGAAGGGAGGCGGGGCCAGGAGAGGGCAGGGGGGCAGCTGCGAACCTGCCCCTCGTGAGCCAAGGCCAAGACCCCGCTCCTCGTGCCACTGGGCCTCACTTACTCAGCACATCTGAAGGATCGGGAATCTCAAGATGGTGACACAGGGCATTGTGGCCCTTTTGGGGCGAGGGCCCAGGTGACAACTCCACCTGCCCCAACCCCACCGCCCCTCTGGTGGTGGCGACGCTGCCCGACTCCGGGAGGTGCGGGACCCACTCCCACTGGCCCCTTCCTCTCAGACCAAGGTCACTGCTCCTGGGACGTCCTTCCCGCCCGCCCCCCACACCCTGTCCCCTCAGCAGCGCTCAGGGTCCCAGATACTCCTCTGAGTCCATGTTCCTGCTGTCCCACGAAGGCTCGGTGAGCAGGAACTTAGTGTCAAACCCAAGACAGTGGCTGGAGCAGGACAACCCCCCCCAACAGGACACCGGTCCCCTCACCCCGTCCCGGCTCTCAGCCCCCGGAGAACAGGCTGTGACATCCTCTCCTCCTCTGGGGACAGAGGCTGCTCTCAGGACACACCGGTCTCAAGAGTGAGCAGGTGGCAAGGAGGACGGAAGCGCATCAGCAAAGGCGCCGGAGGAGGGCAGGGAGGATCAGGCCGGGGGACAGGCCCCGGCCTCGGGGACAGACCCCGGAGCCCAGCACCCAGCCCAGTGCTGTTCACACGGCTGAATCAACAGGTGCTTGTTGGCAGAACAAACAACAGGAGGCCGGACTGGGCCCTAGCACACATGTGGGGCTTCCACTGCTGAGCCCGAGGGCGTGACCCCGATCTCAGTTACAGCACGGGTGCAGGCAAAGGCCATGCAGAGCCGGGTCTTTCAGGCAGACCCCGCAAGGCCAGCATCGGTATAGCCGCCCCCCCACCCGTGCCTGTTCAGGACCCCCCCCCCCCATGATCTCATCACCCCTTCTGTTCCTGCAGAGAACGAGCGAGCTCAGTCTGGGCCAAGGGCTTCCAGGAACCGGCCTCTGGGGACAGGAAGGGCAAGTGTGCCCCCCACCCCCCGCCGCATCTCCATCTAGGAAGGGGCTGAGACGTGCTCAAGGCAGAGCTAAAGGGACAGGGACAGGTCCTACAGCCTCTGGACACGGCACTGGGCCAGCGGACACGTGGCTGGCTTCCACATGCAGCTGGACACTTGCTGTGTGATGCTGGCCTGTGACTCCAGCCGCTCTGAGCCTCTCAGCCCCACACATAAGAGGAGGGTCTGGAGAGTGAGCCCACGCAGCCCTCCGGCTCGGCCGGGCCCCGGGTCTGCCGCTGGACCTCCGTTCTCCTCTGCCTGATCCAGCTCGGCCTCCCCTACCACTTGGGCCCTAGGCACCACGGGGAGCGGGCCTGGAACCCCAAGGCCCTGGACACCCCATGTAGCATCCGTCCCAGGGCCTGGTGCCAGGACCACCCACTTAACAGAAGAGGACACAGAGGCACAGGGGAGGTTCATCTCCCTGCCCCAGGGACAGGCGGCGGCTGGGGCCGGAGGTCCTGCACGTCTGGCCCAGATGCCTGCTCTTTTGCTCTGAAAAGGCACCAGTCCAGGCACAGGCTTTAGCCCCAAGGGGTCCAGTCTCCTTTTTTCAGCCTCTCCCAAGTCAGGTCCAAGGAGACAGGCCTGCTCCGGGCCCAGCCCCACGCTGCAGGTGTACAGCCCAGATGGGGAATCCTTTACCACCGACCTGACCGGGCTTCCTACAGCTGTGTGTGTGTGTGTTGGCGGGGAGGGGACCAGGGGCTTTCAGCCAACGCCACCCCTGCACCTCCCACTGCAGATGATGCCACCGCTGTGAGGGCCTGGGGCAGACCTCACCCCCCCACCCCCAGGACTACACATGTCCCTTGTCCCACTTGGCACGAGACGGCAGATGCCGGCAGCATCTCAACGCTCCTGCGTCCATCTGGGGAAGCTGGGAGAGAGTTCCTTACTCATTTTCAGCTCTCCGAAGGTAGAGCTGCACGAGCTGAACCTCGCGGGACCTCAGAGAGGATTAATGAGATGTTTGTAACGTGTCGGGAGCTCCCTGGAGACCAGATGTAGACGCGAGCCAGGAGACGGCTGCAGGGACTCTGCCCAATGCGGTGGCCACGGCGGCCCCGGTCCCAGGGAGGTGTTCCCGGCAGGGAGGTGGCACCAGGCTCCTGCCCTCAGTCAGTAATGGTGGGACACGCGGGGCTTGGCACCAGCCGCCGAAGGACCACTTTAGCGACTGCGTATCCGTCACAGTCGGGGAGCGAGGGCAAAGGCCACTCTGCATGGAGTGAAGGTTCCCGACCCTCACGCGACGGACAGAAGATGCGTCACCCCCTCTATGTGACGGAGCGGGGCAGGGCTCAGTCGTGCTCACCGACCCGTCCGTGGGCGGCACCAGGATTCGAGAAGGATTACCCGTCACAGTTGGGGAGCGAGGGGACAGGCCACTCTGCATGGAGTGAAGGTCCCCGACCCTCGCACGACGGACAGAAGATGCGTCACCCCCTCTATGTGACGGAGCGGGGCAGGGCTCAGCCGTGCTCACCGACCCATCCGTGGGCGGCACCAGGGTTCGAGAAGGACCTGGAAAGGGTGTTCCTGGGGGAAGTGCGGCTGAAGGCAGAGAGGCCTGGGGCCACAGCCAGCGGGAGGGCGAGGAACAAACGTCGGAGGAAACGGGGGGCGGTGGGGGGGCAGCCTGCTCCGCTCACCAAGGCAGGGCCAAGGAAGAGAAGCCCCAAAGCAAGAAGGACAGAGCCCGAGAGCACTGCCCGTGCAGGTGGGGTGCCCAGGGGAGGGGTTGCCCACGACAGCCCACCTGCCAAATGTGGCCACACCTGGAGCTGAGAGTGGGCTTTGAATGTTTAAGGCGTTTAGAACAAAGGGAAGATTGTATGACTGAGAATTTAGGGCCGGCAAACTACAATATTTACTGTCTTGTTCTTTATAGAAAAAGCGTGTTGATGCTGATCTAGGGGAACTTTTTTTTTTTTGGCTTTTTAGGGCCGCATTCGCGGCACATGGAGGTCCCCAGGCGAGGGGTCTAATCAGAGCTACAGCTGCCGGCCTCCACCACAGCCACAGCAACGCAGGATCCTGCGACCTACACCACAACTCCTGGCAACACCGTATCCTTAACCCACTGAGCAAGGCCAGGGATCCAACCCACAACCTCTTGGTTCCTGGTCGGATTTGTTTCAGCTGTGCCACGATGGGAACTCCTGGTCTAGGGGAAATTTGAGGGTCAAAGTCCCACCCCCTTTTATCTCTGAGGCCCTGAGGTGGGGTACACTGCCCTCGACCCCCAGCTGTCAGCATCAAGGACTAAGGCCCAGTCCCCAACCCCCAGCCCTGCCTGCGACGCTGTCCCAGAGACCAGACGAGGGTTCTGCCAGCTCCTGCCTCCTTTGCTGGGGGCTGGGGGAGGTGGCGGGAGGAGAGGAGGCTGGCAGGACCAGGGGAGGGTGGCCTTTTCGGGTCAGATGTGATTTTTAATCTGTCGTCTCAGAGACAGCTCACTTGGGGGGGGCGCATCATTGCAGGGGTTGAACGGTGACCCCAAAAGCTTTGTCCCAGTGGGAACCCCCAGAACCCAGATGTGACTATTTGGAAATAGGGTCAGCCGACCAAAAGCAACTGTGAGGAGAAGCAGTCTTCACTTTCACCATGGAACCCTCTGGATGGAACCCCAGGACCCCTCCATTCCGTCCCGAGGGCTGGATGAGAATGCTGAACTTTTTCAAACTCCACCCTCTTCCTCTCGACAAAAACTGAGGGTATTGATGGCCCCAGTGTAGGACACTTTGCCTGCTTTAGCCTCTGTGCACAACTGCTTAAAAACGCAATCGGCTTTTACTCGTCCGGGCCCGGAAGGATGCTAACACACAAACCACAGGCAAGAGTTGTTTCTGCCGTCTTGTCCGCAGAACAGAAGCTGCAAATGCAGACTGCTTGCGTTTCAGGTGGATGATTTGTGGTTTCTTCTTCAGCTTTAACGGAGACTGATTATACTCTCATTCCCTTCAAGGCCTTCGATGGTCTTCAATGACTTCTCTTGCGTACATAATACTGTCATTTTTTTTTTATTGTGCTTGGTCATTGCGACCAAGGCTATGCAGGGCGGCACGAGCTCCACGATGCCGTAATACCCATAACCAGAGATGCTAAGTTTCCAAAGGCTCTTCCATCGGTTTGAGAAAGGCGAATTCATTTTTTTAGGGTTTGTCCTATGCTATCTCAAAGTTTAAAGCTAGGTTCTCCTTATAAAAGCACTTGTATTGGAGATGAATGTCTCTGGTCCAAGTTCTATAAATACAGGAGAACCTGCTTAGCTTCAAGGTAAGTTATGGCACTACAGTGCTTCAATTCTAACTTTCTATTTTTCATCTCAGGGGGCAAATATGCAATGAGTTGGCCCAAAGTTTTAGTAAAATCTGTGATGTCTGTAAATGTCACTGTCCAGCTACTAAGAGAAGCAGAACAAAGGCTGCTTGTGTTTCTTTGAGCGTTTATCTGAGTTTACAATGACTGAGAACTGATTTCCGTAAGAAGAAAGCATGTTTTATGCTGAATTAATTTCTTTTAAATTTGTAGCGACATACATTTATGTGAAGAGTTCTGTACGTGCTGAAAGTAGGGACGACCAAATGTAAATTTTTTTTTTTTTTTTTTTGCTATTTCTTTGGGCCGCTCTCACGGCATATGGAGGTTCCCAGGCTAGGGGTGCAATCGGAGCTGTAGCCTACGCCAGAGCCACAGCAACGCGGGATCCGAGCCGCGTCTGCAACCTACACCACAGCTCACGGCAACGCCGGATCGTTAACCCACTGAGCAAGGGCAGGGACCGAACCCGCAACCTCATGGTTCCTAGTCGGACTCGTGAACCACTGCGCCACGACGGGAACTCCACCAAATGTAAATTTAATGAGTGGGCCCACTAAGTAGATATGCACTTCTTTATACATGTGCACTTTTCATGTGGAACTTGTGTGTGCGGAATGTACCTTTTTTTCGCTTTTGAGGAAATTAATAAGGTATAATTCACTGCCTTAACTTTTCCGAAAGAATTTTTCAAACACAGACGGAGGCAACTGGGGTGTCTGTGATAACAGCCAAGGACGATTCTCTTCATGAGGGTTCAGCTGGGTGGCATTCCCGGCAGCCACTATCGAATGCACTCCTGCTCTGGCGCGCTTCGGAGAAGGCCCCTGAACCGTAGGTGAATCCTGGCCAGTCTGTGCTCCTAGAACCCTTAGAAATATGTCAGATTTACACTATTTTCACCCCTAGCTTTCTCCTTGCTTTCTCAGTTACTGTATCAAATTATGGATGATACTGAAATTCTGCGTGATATGAGCATGATACACTATCTATAAGCTGCTTTTCTTGGGCCAGGTCTTTATTACAAATGAATTTTAGCTTTAAACACATAGCCATCCTCAGTTTTTGACAGCTCTGTTCACAGCAGAAGTCGGTTCGGGGACACTGTCCCGGAGAAACAGGAGCCATCAGTGTCACGTCACTGCCTCTGGTTTCCTGGGACGGTGGCAGTAGGCTTCTTGGGCAAGATTTATATTTGACCACAAGGGGAAAAGTGTATCACTGGGAAAAAAAATACCTACACCTACATATTTGCCTATATAATGTTACTCTCCAGATAACTGGAAGACTCCCCTTAAGACAGAAGACAGAGTCTTCCATACGAACGGCTTCCACCCTGTGTAAGAGCATCACAGGGAGCAGAAATGTACTTCCTGAACTTCAGTCTAAGACTGAGCCCTTTGAATTTACCACGTACAATTGAAAACCACACACACGTACACATACGCTTCAAGAATTTAAGATTTTTGCCAAGGGAGCTCCCTGGTGGGCGAGTGGTTAGGATTTGGCACTTTCGCCACTGCTGCCGAGGTTCGACCCCTTGTCTAGGAACTGAGATCCGACATCAAGCCACTGCATGCCATGGCCAAAAAGAAAAAAAAAAAATGGGAAAGAGGGTCTTTGCAGATGTGACTAAGTCATGAATCTCAAGATGCGATCTGCCTGGGCAGGGTGGCCCTAAACGCCATAGGAACGTCCTGAGGAGACAAAGGGACACAGACGCACAGAGGCCACGCGAAGAGGGAGGCAGAGGTTGGCAGGACCAAGCCACACAGCGAGGGACATCTGGGCCACAGGAGCCGGAGGCAGGAAGGACCCTCCCCCAGAGCCTCCGGAAGGAACACAGCCCTGTGACACCCTGACTTCAGATCCTGACCCCCAGGACTGCAGGGAACAGGTTTCTGTGGCTTTGGTGACAGCTGCCCGTGAACACGAGGACGCAGACACAGCTGTCGGGAGCGTGCAGGCGCCGGGCCTCGCCAGGGGCAGGGCCAGGTCACTCCACTCCTGCGTCAGCGTGCCCATCTGCAGAAAAGGGGTGACCACGTGTCCCCCCCTCCGCCCCCACCAGGTGGCTGTGACAGGTCAGGGCCACCATAGGGCACACAGACATGAGCAATTACCGGTTGTCTGAAATTCAAATCTATCAGGCATCTGGGTTTGTAGTTGCTGAATATGGATCAAGGGTGAAACCGCACAGCAGCGGTTCGGCTCCTGGTGGGTGTGCGCTCAGGCTGGAGGAGGCCAGGGGCTCGCCCAGCTGCCTGGGGTCAGGGTCAACCATCAGATCCAACTTCAAAGCCAAGGACGGAGCCCACGCAACCTACGTGCCCGTGGGGGACGGAACATTCTAGAGAACAGACAAGGTGCTTTGTCTAAATGACCTCATCGCAGGGGGAAACGTGGGCTGGACGGTCGGTGCAAGCTGGGCTGGGCGGAACATGCGCAGAGGTCGGCTCAGGTGGGCGGGTAGGGGACGGGGACAGCTCCAGAGGTCAGGGCCCTGCGTCCCGTCGGGGTTGGCCTCCCCACCCCTAATTCCCAGCACGCTCCCACCCCGACCCCGTGAAGCCACAGGGGAAGGCGTGGCGACGGCTCCCTGTCACAGGCTCGGGGAGGCCGTCCGCACAGGGGACAATGTGGGACTGTCCCCTGGTCGTTACCACAGACACAACCTCCCAGAAGGGCCACTCGAGAAACGGGTCTTCACTTGAGACCCGCAGGGGGAGAGACCAGGGCCACGCCAGCCCTGACCAAGTCCTGCTGGACCTGCCCCCGCGACACAGGAGAGCTCAGGCGGCTGCCGGCAGGGTCCCTGAGTGCCCCCACTGGCAAGAAGGTTCTAGTCCAGCCGTCGCACTGAACCCGCTGCCTCCTCACAAGGCAAGGCCCGTCAGCACCTCCCTGTGCCCACCCGGGCTCACGAGGCAAGAAGCAACCACTGCATGCCGACTATTTGCAGGAGTGAGCAAGGTGGGCCAGGTGGGCCAAAGGTGACTTCCTGCTCATGAGACACTCTGAGTCTGAGCAGGGCTGAGCCTGACCTTGTCACCACCCTGGCCTCACGCAGGTGCCTGGGCGCCATTCAGCTCTGTCGGCTATGAGCTGGGACCCTGGACAGGTCACAGGACCTTGGGGCCTCAGTGTCCCACAGATGAAGCACAGCCCGTGACAGCCCCCTCAGCAAGGCGTCCGAGGACGGTAAGGACGAGTGGCCTGCACTCTGAGGGACTGAGTCTGGCGTTCCTCCCTGCCCGCCACCAGCCTCCACCGAAGTCACTTGCTCAGCGACAGCCACCATCCAGCTGCTCAGGGCAGGGCTGCTGCGCCCACGTCTCTAAACCACTGGGTCCAGGGACCTGTCTCCACCCCTGCCAGGCCCTCGGGCTGTTGTGCCTTCAGGTGGCGGCACTGAGACAGGCAGCTGGGGACAAACGGTGAGCAAGACGCAGGCCTGGCCTCCGGCCACCAAGGGCACGGCCTGCTTGTCTGTGCTGTGGGACAATCATGGGCTGAGTGAGTCACAGACAAGCACCTGGGACACAGCTGGGCTGGGCAAGACCGAGCCAACCCCACACAGACGTCCAGGGCTGCAGGGCGAGGATTGCGGGGGCAGGCGCCAGCAGGCACCACGGGTGGGACACGGGGTGTACGTGGAGCCAGTAGGGGGCCTGGCTGGGCAGGGGTCTCCGTTCCTGCTGTCATCGTCGCAAAGCTGGACCGTACACCAAGAATGGGTGGACAGACTCTCAGGGCAAAGGCCGGTTCAAATACTTGTAAAAACGTCGCGTTGCAACGGATGGACAGGCATCAGGTGCAAGCGCCGAGTCTGGCGCCAGAAGCACCGTCAGCAAAGTCCTGCTCGGCACGATCCCTCCTCGAAGGGGCCAGGAGGTGGGGGGGGTCTCCACCCAGGCTGCTCAGCCCGGGGAGTGGACTCTGGGGGCCTGTCCTGGGCTTGGGGTCCTCACCGGCCACCTGGGAGGCCCCACAATGCTGTCCGCTCTCCTGGGCGACACGGGCCTGGCTCTGCACCCCCCACGGCACCCCGAGACACCCTCAGCGGAGAGGAGGGGACGGGGCTCAGGCCTTGGTAGGGCCGTCTTGAGCTCTGAGCACTTCAGTAAAACCTGCTGAGCACAAGGACCGCCCCTGACGCCGGCACGTAAAATTTGCTTTGCTCCAGCAAACGTGTCCGTGAAAATCACTGGACGAAAATCATTCAGTAAAACCACAAAACGCGCGGGGACGACGGGGTTGGGGGCCCAGCCCTCAAAATGCCGTCAGGGACCCGTGAAGATGGGAGCCCAGGGCCAGCAGCACCGACTCCTGTGTTCAGTGGGTGCACACATGGCCGAGAGAGGGACCCTGTGCCCGACAAAGGCGGGGTTAGGAGGGGACGAGGGGGGCGGGGCGGGCTCCACACCCGGGGGTCCCGGGGGCTGGGGGTGTCCGCGTTCCCCAGAGCTCCCAGCAGATGAAATCATACAGGAGAAAGCCGGCGATTTATCTTCTGGCCACACCGCTCCCTAACCTCACGGTCGTGTGGAGCCGTTTCCCGTCTCCCCCGCAAGCACGGAGCGGGGCTGCGTGTAGACGCTGGCTTGACGTGCAGACGAGCCTCGCGGGCTCGGCGCGGCCAGGGCTGGACCACGGACCACACATGGAGAGGCTATGGGGGCAGCAGGGCCGCGGCCCCCAGCTCCTGCTGTGCCAGCCCCACGGGACCTTGACCCAAATCCCACCCCAAAGATGCCCAGTGCCCGATTCCACCACCAACAGCTGTGAAATTAAGCCAGGCCTGTCAGCCGACAGTCTCGGGAAATCAGACACGGGCCTGGCAAAGTCAGGCAGCGGGGCAAAGACCTGGCTATTCCCTCGCTCCTGTTTCTCAGGGAGGCAGAGTACTGCCAACAGAAAGCAGGGTCCCTGGGGTCCCCCACCGTGCATGGAGCACCTTATGGCCAGGCGCTTCATGCACCCGCGGCACCTCCCAGAGACACAGGGTGGCCGGCTGGACGCGGGTCTCCTCTGGGCCAGCAGTGGGCAGGGCGGGATGGTTTAAACCACTTCAGGATGGTTTTAAGCACAGAAAATAAGACACGCGATTGCAAGGGAAACGGATTGTTTTGAGATGTGACATCATCCACGGTCGTGTCTGGGACAGTCACCCGTGCTGCCGTGACCCTTGAACACACAGCACACCGAGGTCTAGAACTACCATAACTGAGCCATCTGAAGCTGCCACACGGGATGCATCGTCGGAGCCTCCCGCTGGCAGTAGAGGCCAGACCCACGTCCATCTCGCCTGGAGGCCGGCACTGCGCAGGCGTGAGGTTGACCACTCAAGCCCCCCTCCCTGCCCCCGGGGCGCTGACCCCCGCTCTGAGTGCTGGTAGGTGGGGTTCTCCCCGTGCCCTGGGGGCCCCTGCAGGCACCCTGCGTGCCTGCCTCAGGAGTGAGGGGGTCTCAGACACCCAGCTCTCCACCACCAGCCTCCGGGGACAGAACCACCCCCAGCCTGACCCCCGAAGTCCAGTCAATTCGGACGCCGAGTCTCCGAAATCCACTGCTGTCCCCAAGGGCAAAGGTGGGTCCAGAAAGGGCATGGCCAGCGGGCGAGCAGCCCCCAAAGACACCCGCGTCCTGGTCCCTGGGACATGTGAACGCGCCTCCTTCAGCAGAAGGACTTGGCAGGTGGGAGTCAGCTGAGGACCACGAGAAGGCAGGTGATTCTGGGTCCTCCAGGGCCTGGTGTCTCGTGAGAGGGAGGCAAGAGGGCAGTGACAGGTGTGACGACAGAAGCAGAGGTGACACTGAGCATGTGGCTGCGCTCTGGCTCTGGCGCTGAAGGTGGAGGGACGGTCCCTGAGCCGAGAGATGAAGGCGCCTCTAGAAGCTGGAAAAGACCAAGAACGGGTCCCCGGAGCCTCCAGCAGGAGCGACCCTGGGACACCTTGATGCAGGCTTCTGGCCTCCAGGGCTGGGACATGGTAAGTGTGCTGTTTTAAGCCACTGAGTCCACAACCCTCTGTTCCACGGGAAGAGGAAACTGAGCCGCCGTGCTGCTGGCGTGCGGGTGAGAAGGGTGGGGGAGCATTTCCGAGCATCTGCTCGGCGTCGGGCACTGTTCTAAAGCTCAGAGGCAGGTACTGCTATTATCCCATTTGACAGGTGGGAAAACTGAGGCTCAGAGATCTGCCGGATTCCAGGAGATCCCTCAGCTGTGTCCATGAGAACAAGGGGTCCTGCCAACTCCGACGTCCAGCCAGCTGACTGCAAACATTTCCCTCTCTGTGCGGACTGGCCACTGGCCAGGACGCCCTGGGAGGTGGGTCTTGCTCTCCCATCCTATGAACGAGGACAGCAAGGCTCAGAGAGGTGACCGTGGTATCTACAAAGAGGCAGCTGCGGGGGTGGGGGGAGACCCTCCTGGAGCTGGGGGGGTGCAGCCTCCTCTCCAGGACTCAGGGACGCTGAGGCCGGCAGTGGGGCAGGAGGTGCCCGGTCCTGCTGGGGACTTGGGGACTGGGTGAGCGGAGAGTCACTGAGCCTTTGCGGAGGGGGGATGGGATCATGGACCGCCTGGGAGCAGAGCCTTGTAATGACTCCCTGGGGCCACCTAACCGCACCCCTGCACATCTCCATCCACCCAGCACCCAGTCCCCTGGGCCAGGCTCCGCAGCAAGCTTCTCTAGGAGGGAGGCCATGGGTCTACGAAGTTCTGCCCGGAAAGACAACATAGCGACCACCTCCCGGGGGCTCAGGACCGGCCAGCGCCATCTCTGCTGCAGCCTGGGGATGGGGAAGTGAGGCTGTGGGGCGGGGGCTGTGCGGAGACTGGCCCTGGGTCCCAGAGTGGTGAACGGGGACGGAGGCCTGGGCACCCTGCCTGCCCCTGGGGGCCTGGTGAGGGCCTCTCCGGCGCAGGAGCCATGACCACCCTGTGACCTCTCACCTAGCCAACCCGCCGACACCCACGGCGCAGAGCAGGAGGGACCCAGAGTGACCCAAGACCCGATTCTGCCTTTCAGGCCACTCACGGACCAGGAGGTCGGGCAGTGGCCACTCTGAGGAGGGCACCTCATTCGCCCTGCAGAAGCCTAAGAGGCCCCTGGGGAGGGTGCCTGGGCTCAGGTAAGGACAGCAGGCGGGGCCTCCAGGTGGAGGCACAGAGCCAGGGGCGAGGCTGCAGGAACCAGGGAGGGGCTGGGGAAGGGCCGTGGACATCACAGGGCTCTGGGACCCCCGCTCTTGGTGGTGGGAAGGGCTGGAGGCTTTAGGCTCAGAAGCAGTGAGCTCTGCCCTCCGAGCGGACTCTGGCTGCTGGAGGGTGGGGGGATTGGGGGGGCTGGACACAGCTGCAACCTTTGGGACAGGACCTGGGGGACGGGGGTGCTGAAACCAAGCAGACCCTGAGGTCTCCCAGAGCAGACCCCCCCTCACGTCCTCCACCTGCCTTTAATCTACAGAAAACCTGCAGTCAAAGAACCCATTTAGTCAGAGAAGCGGGAAAAAGGAAAACATCAAGGAAGATGGAGTAACGACAGTCCAGCCGTTCGGCGAAGCCCAGGACCTTCAGGTCCTCCCGCAAGACGGCAGATGATATCCGGAGCCGTGTCCTAGGAGCCGTTTTGCAGGCGCCGAAGCCCCAGCAGGTGGAAGAAGCCCACTGGATGCTGCCCACCAGCAGGTGGAGCCCAGACTGGCTGGAACCAGAAGGCTGATGACGCCGACGCCCAGGGACCTCACCACCCACCCATCGGGAAACGTCCACGAGCTGAGCACGCCCTGCTCCCCGGACACCGGAAGCCTCCTCACTGGAGTTCCCATTGTGGCTCTAGTGGAAATGAATCTGACTCGTATCCATGAGGACGCAGGTTTGATCCCTGGCCAGACTCAGTGGGTTAAGGATCTGGCATTGCCGTGAGCTGTGGTGTAGGTGGCAGACACGGCTCAGATCTGGCGTTGCTGTGGCTGTGGCGTAGGCCAGCAGCTGTAGCTCCAGTTCAACCCCTAGCCTGGGAACCCTTCAGGGTGTGGCCCTGAAAAAAAAAAGGCTCCTCACCCACCCCCCCAGGGGGCACAGTCCCTGAGGCACGAGCCCGCCATGCTCCCCCTTTGCCTGGCCATCAAAGCTACTTTTTCCATTTCTTCAACTCTGTCTCCGCCTTCCTATCCGCCATCCGCGCACAGAGGCAGCTGAAATTTTGGCCCCAGAGCTGGGGGAGGAAGGTGGGGCCCAGAGGCAGAATCCCCAGGAACTAAAGGGCTTGATCAGCAACTGGCTGTGGGGGAGGCTTGGGTCCAGAATGGGCCCAGGATTCAGGCCTGTCCAGACAGGTGTGGTGAACAGCAGTGGCTTCTCCCGACATGCAAAACCTACACTTAACCGAAGCATGTACAAAATGCGACAGGCGCACAGCCACAAGGATGGCGCTCACAGCACACGCGGGGTGTGTGGACACACTAGAACCCTGTGCGCTCCTGGTGGGAGCGCCAACTGGCGCAGCTGCCGTGGAAACCAGTCTGGCAGTTCCTCAAAAAATTAAACACAAAACTACCTTATGACCCAGTCATCCCACTCCTGGGTACAAACCCCAAAGAACCGAAAACAGGGTCCCAGAAGGGTATTTGCACACCCATATTCACACGAGCATATCGACAGTGGCTAAAGCACGGAAGCGACCCACGTCCCACCGACAGATAAACGCACAGACGGGGGAGATCATTGGCCTTCAGAAAGGGGTTCTGACCACACCGACGGCAGGCTCCCAGCATCATCAGGTTCCCCCCAGAGGGTAGAATGGTGGCGGCCAGGGGCTGGTGGGGGGATGGCAACTTAGTGCTTCATGGACACAGAGTTCCTGCTTTTCAAGATAAAGCGGCTGCACAAAAGCCGGAAAACGTGCCGCACTGAGGAACAAGGCACTGAAAGGTCCCATTTATGTTATGTGTATTTTACAATTGTTTTTCCTTTTTAGAGCCATACCCGCGGCACATGGAGGTTCCCAGGCCAGGGGTCCAATCGGAGCTGTAGCTGCCGGCCTCCATCACAGCCACAGCCACATGGGACCCGAGCCGCCATCTGCGACCTGCATCACAGCTCACGGCCACGCCAGATCCTTAACCCACAGAGCGAGGCCAGGGATCGAACCTGCATCCTTGTGGATACTAGTTGGGTTCTTAACCTGCTGAGCCACCACGGGAACTGCAATTTTACAAGTACTTTCATTTGAAAACACCAAATTGCTACAGGCTCTGGGGGCAGAGAAACTGGAGCTGGCTCTGGAGAGCTGCATGTCAGCAAGCAGGAGCCCCGTCTGTGCCCCCAGCCCCTGCCGGTGGCCCCCCCGCACCCACGGCAGAGAGCACCCATCCGACGAGGCCCTGCCACTCGGCCTCAGAGTCGTCCTCAACCCAGGGCCCAAGGCAGCCGCTGCCCATCAGGCAGCGATGGTGGGGGACGGGGGGGCATTCACCCCAGGGCTCTGTCTCGGCCTCGGCCGGGCCCCGGCTGGCCAGGCGCCTTGCTCAGAGCCAGCGACGACTGAGGTCACAGCCATGGTGGCGCCCTGCCGGTGGTCACGCCCTGGTTCAGCCACTCCACGTAATCACCCTGCCCGTCAAGCCGCCTGGCGGGGAAACGGCTAACAAGGCGCATTCAGTCGGAAAGGGCAGGAGCCGGGCTGCAGGGGGCAGACGCTGCCGCTCCAGGCCCGCAGCCAACCCGCCCCGAGCCGCCCGCCTGCCCGCCCACCAGACTGGGGTTCAGACTTGCAGGGAACCCCGCCAGCAGGCCCCACGCGTGTGGCTGCAGGGGAAGACCGTCAGGAAGCCAGGCTGCTTGTCCAGCTGACCCCCCCCCGCCCCCGCACAGGTCACCTGCAAGCCCGCCCTCCTCCCTGCCCTCCCCCGACCCTCGTGCCCTGGGTCTGGGTCACAGTCCAGGTGGGGAGGGTGAGACAGACACACAGAGAGCCAGGGGTGGGGGAGGCAGATGGAATCCCTGTCCTAATGCTTTTCCCAAGAGACAAACACACACGTCTCCATCCAGACGCCGGGCTTGGGGTTCAAACCCTGGCTCTGTCGTTCACCAGCTACGACCCCAGGGATGAGTCTCGCTTGCTCTCATCATTCGTAAAGTATTTGCTGAGCGTCTCCTGGGTGCCAGGGTCTCGGCTGGCCCTGGAGATACCAGTTTACAAAGAAGCAGCACCTTACGCCCAAAGAGAGAGGGCTGGAGAAAGCCTGGTCCCACTGCCCTGAGACAGGGCGGCACAGGCCGCGTGGGACCCCCAGCCCCAGGGGCTCAGGGAGGGCTGCAGAGGGGACACCTGGGTCCTTAAAAATCACTGCTCCAGGAGTTCCCATCATGGTATAGTGGGAATGAATCCAACTAGCAACCAGGAGGTTGCAGGTTTGATCCCTGGTCTCGCTCAGGGGGTTAAGGATCTGGTGTTGCCGTGAGCTGTGGTGTAGGTCGCAGAGGTGGCTCAGATCTGGTGTTTCTGTGGCTGTGGTGGAGGCCAGCGGCTATAGCTCTGATTAGACCCTTAGCCTGGGGACCTCCCTATGCCTCGAGTGCGGCCCTAAAAAACAAGACTGGTCCATGGCCAAGTGTGGCAAGAAGGGTGAGGCGTGGCCTCCCAGAACCAGGGTTACATTTTTCCACCTCCTTTGCAGCTGGGTGGCTGTAGGACTACGTTCTGGCCACTGGGGTGTGAGCACAGTGCCAAGCGGACCTTGGAGGGGACAGCGTGGGTGTTACAAGCAAGAAATAAGCCTCTCCCTCAGGGCCGCAGCTATGACATACGGAAGGTCCCAGCCTAGGGGTCAAGTCGGAGGTACAGCTGCCAGCCTACGCCACAGCCACAGCCACAGCCACACCAGATCCAAGTCGCATCTGTGACACACACCACAGCTCACGGCAACGCCGGATCCTTAACCCCCTGAGCGAGGCCAGGGATCGAACCCGCAACCATGGATACTAGTTGGATTCGTTTCCACTGCACCACGACGGGAGCTCCCTATTAGCTTGTTTATAAACCACACACTGCACGTCAGGTAACACTTGCCACGTTAGCCCTTCCGGAGCCTGCAACGCGGTGGCAGAGGGTCCATTTGCCGCGCGGGGCCCCTGCGCCTGTGTCGCAGTCCTTTTCACCCCCCAATCAGAAACCCCACACCCAGAAATGGGCAGTCGCTGCCCGTGCCCTGCGTGGCCCCAGGAAGCCCTCTCCTCTGCCTTCGGTCACCAGGAATTTGCCTCTTCCAGGCATTTTGCACAAATGGAGCCAAAACGGGCTTTGTCCTTTGCGTGTGGCTGCTGTCCCTCAGCACCGCGACCTCAGGCCTCATCCACACTGTGCCTGTGTCAGACCCTGCGCCACCGCCATGCTGAGCCGTGGCCGTCTGGCCTCCTTCCTGACTCGGCAGGTGCTAGGGACCCACTCTGTGCTCCCTGAAATTGCTGCGTGAAGCCCTAACCCCCAAATGTGACTGTTCTTGGAAAGAAGACATTCGGGAAGGGCTCAAGGTTACGTGACGTCAGAAGCGTGGGGCCCCGATCCAACGGGACCAGTGTCCTCCGAAGAAGGGGCAGACCTCGTGCAGGCACAGCGAGACCAAGGGGAGAGGCCGAGAGCCAACCCACGGCACCTTGACCTCGGACCCTGCAGCCTCCAGAACTGGGGGGGACCGCGTCTCGTTTAAGCCCTGGCTCTGTGAGACTGTCACACGTCCCGAGCTAGGACACCAGACAGAGAGGAAGACGAAGATGCCAGGAGTCAGCAGAGGGGCACGAACCCCAGACGACGTTTCCCCAGCTGTGGAACAGGCACACGGCCCCCACGTGGCCCTGAGGGGACCCCAGGGCGCCTGGCCCCATCGCACGCAGCTGACTGGCTCGGGGAGGAAGGTCATGGTCAGGGCACCCCGGCAGGTTAAGTCTCGGGATTGCCAGCAACGCCGGGGAGACCCCCATCCAGGTCCACCGTCACGGGCAGCACCTCGTCCCCGGCGGCCTTCACCCAGGTCCGCGCGTGGGTCGACTGGGCAGGGGTGGAAGGGAATACACCGGGGGTGGCGATGGTGGCCTCGGCGTGGCCCCTGAGACTTGCAGGTGCACGTGGGCCGGCGCCATGTGTGCTCTGCTGGCGCTTCATTAACCTGGAGCTCCGAGCGGGCAGGCCCAGCAGGACGGGGACCGGGGACAGGTGGCCGGTTCCCCACACAGGTGTCAGGAGGCTGGCTGGGGCCGGGCTGTACTGGCTGTTAGGTACGGCGACTTTCACCCCCGGGAATAGCTGGGAGTGTTTAGGGGAAACAGGAAATGCCAAGACAGAAATAGAAAAGGATTCCTGTCCTAGAGCTGGGAGCCTGGCTCTGGGAGACGAGGCAACGTGGCCAAGGTGGCCGGCGGGGGGGCACCTCTGTGTACAGGATTGTGTGCTTTGGTGCCGGGGGCCGAGAAACCGCTGAGAGCCCGGCTGTCGCTGGCGGGGGTCCCCACCGCCTGCCGTGCGCGTGAGAGCGCGTCTGAAGAGCAGGACCCCAAGGAGGCTGGAGACACGAGGCCACAAGCCCTTTCTCGCCCCAACGCGCCAGCCCTCTGGGCCCCGAGACAGAGTGGTGGCACACGGTCCTCGTCCAGCGGGGACAGCCACTGGCTGAGCCACGCCCTCTGGCTGCCTGGCAACAAAGAGCAGCTTGGCGGCAGAGGCAATGTTTTCATGGAGCTGAACCAGGGCTGGGATTCATCTGGAGTCCTTGCTGGGAGAGGCCAGGGGACCAGGGCACGCGGGCAGTCTCCCTCCACAAGGAGAGGGCGCGTGGTGACCAGAGCCCAAGGAACGGCGTCCATGCACAGGGAGGGGACCAGAGCCCAGGGGGTCAGTCCCTCCGGTTCCTGAGTCAGTGTTTGGTGAGCTTGCGGTGAATTCCCACCCCTCTGAGGTTCCCCAGGTGGAAACACAATTCCCGAGGGCCTCCTGGGAGCAGGAGCGGGCTGACCATTCCACAGGCGTCCGCCCCGTCCATCCCAGCTGCCCCAGACGTGGGTCTGACACCGCGGCGGACACACAGACAGGGAACTGGGGCTGAGAGTGAGGCGCGGGCGAGGTCAGACACCCAGAGCAGACCTGACCCTCCAGCCCACAGCGCGCACTGCCCAGGCTGTTCCTCTTTATTAGAGACTCCTCCTTCCTGTCCCAGCTCCTCCGGCTCCTCCACCTCCTGGACATGGGGAAGGAACCTTCGTAACATCAGGGAACTCACAATTCTACCCGACAGGTAACAACTCCTGCATGACAAGCTAGATGCCAATACAGAGAAGAGACAGGGCTTTGAACTTACAGAAAGGGAGTGGCTGACCCTCTCAGAGCCAGTGAGGCGTTCACAGAGGTGTGTCGGAACCGGGTCTTGAGGGATGCATAGCAGTTGGCCTGCTGGAGCCGAGGCATTCCAAGCAGAAGGAACAGCATGTGCAAAGAGGAAGGCTGCCCACAGGGGGGGTGGGGGGGGTGGCAGGGTAGGCCTGCGGCCAGGGCGGTGGGACAAGGGCCAGAATGCCAGGAGGGCTGTCATCCAGCTGGGGACCTGGACTTTATTCTGAGGCCCGGAAGCCCTGGGACAGAGAGAGCAGATCGCAGATGCCACAGCTGCTGATGTGCCAGTCTGTCCAGCGCAGAGATGACCTGGCACGAGCCACCAAGGTGGGGCCATTGTGTGCGCTCACGGAGGGGCAGGCTGCGGGGCAGGCGACCTTCCACAGAGCTGGGTCCATCTCCACGCAGGCCCCACACCCCTGTACAGGTGAGACCTGCCACCACACCTGGTCCCCCGCAACTCGTCCTGTGGCTGGTGCTGGGCCTGCGTGGGCCTCAGGAGGCCTGGCTGACAAGCAAGCCTAGAGGTTACAGAGAAGCCACGGGGGCTGGACCCGACTGCAGACCGCCCTGCTCCCGAGAGTTCCCTTATTTCCCCAGCGCCAGCAGCCAGCGCCGCTCCTGTGACAAGGACAGGCCCCCCACACCCCACCGCAAAGCCTCCCTAGGGGCTGGTGCCAGGGATCACAGCCTTGGGGTCCCAGGAAGGGGAAGGGAGCCCACTCAAGGGGCTCGAGGCTGCAGACCTGAGCCCTCCCTGGGAGCCTCCTGGGTCCCAGCTGTGCTGGGAGGGTCAGGGAGGTGACCCCGGCTGCAGAGACCCTGCCTCTGCTCGAGTCCACCTGCTCTGAGCCGTCAACCGGGCAGGAATCAGGGCCCCCATCTCAGGGGAGTCACAGCCGAGGGAAGGGGTTCGGCAAAGTTATGGGTACAGCAAGCCACGGGCCAAAACCCAAGCTCCTAAATATTCACAAATACATGCTTTTCATCTTCTTTTTCTTTGCAAAGATAGGCTCCTATTCCGCACGTGCCTGTCAAGGCCCTAATCGTTCCTCCGTCTCACATCGGGCACAGCCTAGGAGGCAGCTTCGCCCTGGGGAAGGCGCCCGTCCAGCCGGCCCTTGTCTCACAAAGAAATGCCCCCAAAGGCTCTGGGGGTGACGGGGCAGCACGATACAGCCTTCTGCACACACACACGCACACGGTACTTCAGGCAAGAAGCCCGGGGTGGAGGCTCCCCACTGTGACACTGGCCCCTGCGGGGGACGGGGCCTGGCGATGCTGCGGACGCAGGCGCACGCCACAGCCACGGCAATCCTGGATCCCCAACCCCTGAGCGAGGCCTACATCCTCATGGATGCCATGTCACATTCTTAACCTGCTGAGCCACAATGGGAACTCTGGAGGCTGCGTTTGGATCTGACTTTTTTTTTTTTTTTGGCCATGCCTGTGTGGCATATGGACATTCCCAGGCCCGGGATTGAACCCACGCCGCAGCAGTGACAATGCCGGATCCTTTAGCCACTAGGCCGCCAGGGAACTCCTGATCTGACTCTTTAATTTAGTCGAAAGAGGAAGAAAGCTCCATCAGGAGCAGCCGAGGGCAGAGTGAGAGAAGGCCCCTCCCTGCCAGGGAGGGGACTCTGGATTCAGAGTCTTGGGCCAGGGGTGCCACCTCCCCCTTCAGCTCGCTAGGTCACTGCCCAGCTCAGGGCAGGCAGATGCAGGCCGGCTCGGCCCTGCTCCCATCCCAACAGCACAGCAATGCAGAGGGACCAGGAGTCTGGTTCGCCTGGAGATGAGCCGCACAGGGACGTGCCCTCGCCGCCTGGTGCCCTGGGTCCAGCCAGTGGCCTGGGCAGGGCAGGGAGCCAGGAATCCCACCCCCACCACACACACACATGCCGCAGCAGAAGGTCAGCGTTCAGGTCAGTGCCAGCCCCCAGGGCCACACCGTGGTGAAGCTGAACGCGCCCAGAGCAGAGGTCGTTGGCACCCGCTCCCCTGGGGGCTGCCTGCCTGTGGCCACCCTCATTGCAGGCACCCACAGATGCCCCCAGCTTAGCACTGGCCTGGGAAGGAGGGGACAGGCCGCTGGGCCGAGAGCCAGCCCTGCACGGGTGCCCTGGCTGAGCATGAGCAGGGCCGGGAGGGAACCAAGGCTTGTTTTCTTTAAGTTTGCTGGTTTCCCAGGAAAATCCTACTCAAGGCAGTTTTCCAAACAAAGCAAGTGCTGCGTGTGCCCAAGTTAAAAAGGAGGGGCTGCTGGGCGGCCCCTGGGTCCCCAAGAGGGTGTCACAGCTCCCTCGCGTCACTCCCTCTTGTCACACCCTCAGTCTTTACAGTAATGAAGGCACCGGCCAGGCCCCCATGTGCAGCCGGGGACCGTGTGGGTTAAAACAGGACTCGAGCTCTGGAGGCTGGAACCCAGGGGTCACAAGGCCAGGCTGCCTCCTGGCTCTGGGGCAGGGTCCTCCCTGGGCCTCCAGCTCCTGGGGGCCCCTGGCGTGTGGCTGCCTCCCTCCATCTCTGTGTCCGGCCTCACACGGCCTCTTCTGAGGACATGTGTCCCTGGACTCAGGGCCCAGCCTCAGCCCGTGTGAGCTCCTCTTCAACTACACCTGCCAAGACCCTTTGCCCAGACAAGCTCCCATTGGAGGTTCCGGGTGGACATGAATTTGGGGGGGGGTCGCTGTTTGTGCCCCTGAGGGCCCCCCAGGATGGGCACTAGGCTACACCCTCCACACACACACACACAAACACACACACACGTGTGTGCAGGCACGCGTGTGTGCAGCCCTTCATGGCCCCAGGGAAAGTATTCTTATCCATGTATGTGGGGGCAGGGTGCTGAGGCCTGAGACCAAGGTGGGACCCTCCTCCCACCCTCCCCCACCTCAGGAGCCCAGGGCCAGGGCGGGGGCTCAAGGGAGAGGGCGAGGGAGGGAGGGCAAACTCCCTCCTGCGTCTCTGCCACTCCTCTTAGTCCCTGGAGCTTGGGGGCACCTAACAGGTTCAGGGAGGGGTCAGGGTCCCCCAGGGACCCAAGCTGGGGTGGGCTTTGCAGTAACTCCTCGAGGGGATGAAGTCACACCGCCTTGGGGCAGGAGGGACCAGGTCTCCCTGGCGACAAGTGCAGAGGAGCCAGGTCTGTCCCCAGCGCAGCACCAGGGCGGAGGCCTCCGCGTCAGCCGGGTCAGCGCACAGCAGCCGCACAGCACAGCCCCGCTCGGGGAAGGGGCCCCTCCCTCGGTGCCGGCACCACCCCTGCGAGTCTCACCGGGCAGGAGCCTCCAGCTGACAATGACAGCAGCCAACAGGACCCAAGGATTAACATCCCAAACTGCCAGGAGTTCTCCCAAGGAGATGCCCTGATGGCCAGGGCAGCAGCGCCAGGGCCGTGCCAGGCAAATCCACAGGGAGACCCGCTCCACACTGACCGGGGCCGCTAGAGTCAAAGGGACTCGGGGGTCACGAGGGTCGGAGGATGCGGAGACACTGGCGCCTAGAGCAGTGCTGACGGGAACATCAATAGGAGCAGACGAGGAAAATGGTGGGGCAGCTCCTCAGAACAACCTAGAACTGCCTTGTGAGCCAGCCGTTTCTCTCTGAGGTTCCGCCCAAGAGACCCGGGAACAGACACCTCCACAAAAATGTCTACACGAATACACACGGCCAGAAAGCACATGAAAGATGCTCAGCTCATCACGAGAGACACGCAAGTCCAAATTGCCGTGAGGTACCACCGCACACCTGTCAGGATGGCCAACATCCAAAAGTCTACCAACGACAAACGCCGGAGAGGGTGCGGAGAAAGGGAAGCCTCCTCCACTGCTGGGGGGACTGCACACTGGTGCAGCCACTATGGAAAACAGTATGGAGCTTCCTTAAACATCTAAAAATAGAGCTGCCATATGATCCAGCAATCCCGCTGCTGGGCATGCATCCAGAGAACACCATAACCTGAAAAGATGCATGCGCCCCAGTGTTCACTGCAGCACTCACACGACAGCAAAGACGCGGGAGCAGCCTAAACATCCCTGGACAGAGAAATGGGTAAAGACAATGAGGCACATAGGTACACCCACACCCACACCCACACACGCGAATAGTGTTCAGCCGCAACAGCAAGACAATGCCATTTGCTGCAATGTGGATGGACCTAGAGATTATTATACTAAGTGAAGGAAGCCAGAGAAAGACAAATACCCTGACAGCATTTATGTCTGGATGCTAATTTTAAAATGATACACATGAACCTATTTACAGAACAGACATAGAGTCACAGATTTTGAAAAGAAATACATGGTCACCAAAGGGGAACCGTGGGGGGAAGGGTTTGGGATTAACAGACACCCCAACAAGGACCCGCTGAGCAGCACAGGGGGTTCCACGCAATACTCTGCAATAATTTACAGGCGAAAAGCAGCTGAAAAAGAATGGGTACACGTACAACTGAATCACTTTGCTGTACACCTGAAACTAACAGTGTAAAGCAACTCCGTTCCAATAAAAGGAGAGCGAAAATGCTCTCCTTCCGTTTACGGGAATGTTCCCGGCAGCACTACCCCTCACAGACCAAAGAGGGACAAGCCGAACATCCATCGACCCATGGCTAGACCCACCAAACACAAAACAGGGCCACTCAGGGAATACTACTCGCCCGCATAAAGGAATGAGGCTCTGACGCAAGCTTCAACAGCAACGAATCTTGACAACACGGCACTGAATCAAAGAAGCCAGACACAGAGGACCACGTGTTGCATGATTCATGGAAGATTCCAGAAGAGGCGAACCCATGGGCACCATGCAGCTTGGTGGCTGCCAGGGCCTGGGCAGGCCGTGCATGGGTTCAGGTGTCTTTGGGGGGCCATGGAAATGTCCTGGAAGCAGACAGTGGTGACGGCTACACAACTTCAAGTTCACTCGGAACCACTGGATTGGGCGCTTTCAAAGGGCAATTTTTACAGTATGTGACTGCATCTCCAAAGAAAAGTGTCTGAGGCACTGCACTTTCCACAGTGACTCGATAGCGCTGCCTTCTGAAGTCGCACAGAGTTTGCCCAGCCCCCGTGAAGGACCATCCCCCCCAACTCCATGTCCTAATGGGGTGTCAGGGTGTCCGTCCTCTGACCACCCACCTCACATGTGAGGTGGGCACATGACCCAGCTTGGCCAATCAGGAAATTCCATCCCTGAAACGTCTATCATGGGCGGTAAGTGAGCAGGTGATTCCAGCAGAGCTGGCCCGAGCCTTCCTAGATCATCACTAGCTGGGGGCTGGGCGAGAACAATCTGTCCTTCCTGCCGGGGTGGAGAACTCTGAGGATCGCATGAAAGCAGACTCGGTGGTCTTTCCCACCACGTGCAGAAAACCCCCTGGAGAGCGAAATAAACACAGAGGAAAGCAGAACGGAGAAAGGGAGGGCAGGACAGCCCTGACAACATCTGAATCCCTGGATCCAGCCATGCCTGAAGCCAACCCAGGGAATAGCAGCTGACACAGTCCCTTTTTGCTTAAGTTAATCTGAACTATGATTCTGTTGTTTGTAAGAGTCCTGATGAATAGAGCCAAGTCACATCTTATATTAGACTTTAGGTTTGGAGAAAAGCCCCAGTGGTCAAAATCACTCTTTTAAATCCCCTAAAGTATAGCTATACATTTATGGGTTCTCTTACGCAAAATATATTGCTCTTTAAACAATGAAAACCAAGTTCAGAGAGGTGCTTGTGCACGAGACATTCTCATTTCCAGTCTTGTTCCGGGTCAAATCCTTAACTCTGTTTGCTTGGTTTTTTTTTTTTTTTTTTTTGGCTGTGCTTGCAGCATGCAGAAATTCCTGGGTCAGGGATCAAACCCACACCATGGCAATGACAACGCCAGAGCCTTAACCTGCTGAGCCACCAGGGAACTCCTTCGAATCCATAACTTTAACACTCACATAGTGTGACTTCTCTGGGTACCAGACAGGCTGGGAGATGATGCCTGCCAGGCAGAGCCCATCAGTGAGTCTTAGGAGAGGCAAAGGGAGGTCCAGGGCAGAGTCTGGGGGCCTGACAGCAGATGAAGCCTGAAGCTCAAGTGGGAGCAGAGGCTGGGCACTGTGAGAGGAGTGTGGTCAGCGAGCAGTGACCAAGGGAACTCCTTCCATCCCACCAACCTATCTGCAAAGTCCACACATACACACACACACGTGCACACGCACACAAGATAAGGATAAGGCAGTTTCTCATGGAAAACAGTTCATGGTCAGAAAAAGGCAGGGAAGCTGAAGCAGTGCCCCCTGACCTTGGGGCATGACCCACGAGCACGCAAGACACAAAGATGCTTTGTTGGGGGGGTGGTTCCCCAGGAGAATTAGTATGTTCTGCTCCCAGCCCTGAGGGCAGGCCTGATCTACAAGAGGTGAGGGAGCAGGAAGGATGCACCATGGACCCCAGAGCCCAGACCCCTGACTCATGTCCCCTCGGCACCTCAGGGTGTGACCTTACTTGGCATAGGGTCAGTGCAAATGCAATTAAAGCCAGGTCACACTGGACGAGAGTGTGTCCTTATGAGAAGACAGGACACAGACACACAGGCAGGGATCAGAGGGACAGAGTCACCAGCCAGGGATGCTGGGAGCCCCCAGGAGCTGGAGGGGGCAGGAGGGACCCTCTCCTAGAACTATTGGAAGAAGTGTCACCCTGCTCCTCCCTTCTGTCATGGCCCGTTGAAGGCTTACCTGTCAGCGACAACACAACACTATGTCACAGGGTTCCCGCCCCCCAGAAAGTTGATGGCTTAAAATACTCATTGATTCAGCCCCTGTATCCATGTCTTCCCAAGGGGCTCTCGCCATCAGGGATGGGACCCCAGGGCGTGTTGTCGCGGCGCGGGTGCCAGCATAGAGAGGAAGCAGAAACATGCCAAGCCTCCCCGGGCCTCACCATCCCTCCAGCCGTCCCACGGACCAGAGGAAGCCACGCCTGAGCCTCTAGTGGGAGAGATCAAGGTCACGCGGCCAAGGACATTGGGGGTGTGGATGACGAGGAAGGAGCATGGGATCTGGCACGTGTGCTTGTGGGTCCAGGGTGGGCTGGATCGAGCTTCAAGGAAATAACTTCTCTTGCCTGACAGTGTGGAGCGGTGGTCCCCACAGCTACCGCTCCGCTTCCCTCAGGTGGGGAGGCAGGCTCAGTGACTGCCCAGGGACCAAGGGCAGCAGAGGCCTCCCCCTGCGCTGCCCCCCCCACACACACACACCTGCTCTCACAGGTGTCATGGGAAAAACAGCCGGGCGCCCCGTCTTTCCTTGTGACGTGTTACGCTTCCCAACAACCCCACTAAGCATATGCTCTCAACCCTTTTTATTTTATTTTAAAATAAGCTGTCATTTACTTAGTGATATAGCACTTAAACACATGAGCAAAAAGAAAGCACAGAACATTTTATGACTCAATGAGTGCGTCTTAGGTAATTGTTTGTTTGACGGTTTTTTCTCTTTAAAACAAGTGGCTGCACCTGCGGCATAAAGAAGTTTCTTGTCCAGGGGTCAAGCCACAGCCACTGCAGGAGCAATGCCGAGTGGTGATGCTGTGATGCTGTGAGCCACACGCAAAGTCCTCTTAGGTAATAGTTTGGAGGATTTTATAAGAACACCATGAAGTTGCAACTGTAAGAGGAAAATCAATCAGGATTCCCTTGCTAACCTTTTTTTTTTTTTTGGAAAGTGAAATTCTGCTTTGTATTTTTATTTTTATTTTTTTATATAAAGATTTTTATTTTTTCCATGATAGCTGGTTGACAGTATTCTGCCCATTTTCTCCTGTACAGCATGGTGACCCAGGCACACATACATGTATACATTGTTTTTTTCACACATTATCACGCTCCATCATAAGTGACCAGACATAGTTCCCAGTGTCTCAACCCATTTTAAAGAGTTGAAAACCAAGGCCCAGGAAGAGTTTATGCCCCTTGCCTGAGGCCACAGCACTACCAAGAGAAGCATTGCTTTCCATTTCTCTCCAAGATGGAAAAGAAACACCAGCTGCAGCAGGATGGTTTGGGTTTAGATTTAGAGGAAAAATTCCTACAGTCACCAAGCCTGGGGACAGCTCAGCAAAGCCCCACTCGAGTCCCCTTCTCCAGGGCCCTGTAAAAGGTGACAGCTACTCGTGGAGGGGCGAGTTCAAGCACGAAGCAGGTTCAACACCCCCACAGCCCAGGGCCGGGCTCTCCTGGATGCAGCCGGCTCGGGGACCGCGTGGCCCAAGGCGCCTTTCTGCTGCCAGGTGGGAAAGCTGCCCGTGGGTGAGTCAGAGGCCCCACGCGTTCCGTCTGACAAGTGGCACAGAGCAAGGCGAGCGGATCCCAATCTCATCTGACAGCCGAATCCCTGACCCTGAGCGAGGACCGGGGCTGACAGAGGAGTGGGCAGGAGCTGGCACCCCAGGCAGACACCTGCCAGGCCCCAGAAGCACCTTAGAGATGCCAGACATAGGCCCAAGGTCACGAGTTCCTGGACTCCCAGGATGGAGCCCGCATTTGTGCAGGTGTGTCCCCAGAGGCAGCAGCCTCTCACCCCCAGTGACCCTCGGGCTGGTCCCCAAGCCAGACATTTCCCAGGACCCAGCCCCCAGCCCCCAGCCCCTCCCGCTCCTTTGCTTTTTAATGTTAGGAGGCCAGAGCCGGGCCAGATGGCTGTCACCCACCAGAAGGCCTTGCCTGGCATGTGGCCGGCCCTCCCCCGGAGGCAGGAAGCCACATGTACCCTGCACGGAGCCCAACTCCGCAGGGCCTGGAAGCCTGGCTGCAGGGCAGACGGCCTGGTGGGGAACAGAAGGGGATAGGCACGCCCGCACTAGAGGGGCACCAGGTGACACAGGCCACCCTCTGCCAGAACCGGGGGTGCATACGGTCCTACCCCACTGCAGCAAAGGCACCACGTGTCAGCGGCTTCAAACACCACACATCAGTGTCTTAAAGCTCTGGGGGTCAGAGTCCAGGAGGAGTCTGCCGACCGGGCTGAAGTCAAGGCGTCGCAGGGCTGGTTCCTTCCAGAGGCTCCCGAGTCTGTTTCTCCCCCTTTCCAGCGTCTGGAGGCACCGCATTCCTTGGCTCATGGCCACATCACCCCGACCTCCGCTTCCATCATCACAGCCCCTCCTGTGACCGCCCGTCCTGCTCTAACAGGACCCTGTGTGTTCCTGACGCCCCCACCCAGACAATCCCGCGTAATCCCCTCATCTCAACAGCCTGACCTCAGTCACATCTGCAAAGGCCCTTTCTCCACGGAAGGTCACATAGCCACAGGTTCCAGGGATTATGAGGTTCTGGATGGCTCTGGGGGCGGTTACCAGCCTGCCTCCCGGAGAAAGCCCTCGATGACACAGCAGCTACTCGAGGCCACCCCACCACCTCCTCCTGCAACCCGCATCCCCCCAGCCAAGGGGACCTGGTTCTGCCTGACAACAGGGCAGCAGCTGTTTCACACTTGAAATGCACATGTCACTCAGCCACGTCTGCCCCAAAGATGGTGGCGACAGAGACCTGTGCCATCGGGGGCGGAGGGGGGGGGGGGACAGTCTTTGCAGCCTCATTCGTAAGATGAAAGATGGGAAGCTTTCCTTCATAGAGCGAGAGTCGAACCACAGTGGCGCATCCTTGTCACAGAGTATGATGCAGCTACACAGATAACACCCTGAATGGAAAGAGGCCCTTGATACAAATGAAGGGAACAGAAAAACAAGAACAAAACAAAGGCACAGCTCAACTCCATCACTGTCCCCAGAAGCCACGTGATCCACTGACCTGCACATGTGATGGAAAAACTAATTCTTCCCCAGACTTTAGACAATATTACAAAGCCACAGTCATCAAGACAGTGTGGTACTGGTACCAAAACAGACAGACAGACCAATGGAACACAAGAGAGAACCCAGAAATAAACCCAGACACCTGTGGCCAATTCATCTTCGACAGAGGAGGCAAGAATACAAAACGAGAAAAAGCCAATCTCTTCATCAAGTGGTGCTGGAAAAACTCGACAGCTGCATGTAAATCACTGAAACTGGAACACACCCTCACACCACGCACAAAAAATAAACTCAAAACGGCTTAAACACTTAACGTTAAGACAAGACACCATCCAACTCCTAGAAGAGAGCATCGGCCAAACATTCGCTGACACCAACCGCACAAAGGTTTTCTCAGGTCCGTCTCCCAAGGCAACAGAAATAAAAGCAAAAATAGACCCCTGGGACTTAATCAAACTGACACACTTTTGCACAGTGAAGGAAACCATTAAAAAAAAAAAAAAAAGATAAGCTATGGAATGGGGGAAAATAGTTTCAAATGATGCAACCGACAAGGGCTCAATCTCCAAAATATACAAACAACTCACACAAATCAACAGCGAAAAACAACCCAATCAAAAAATGGGCAGAAAACCTAAACAGACATCTCGCCAAAGAAGACATGCAAATGGCCAACAGGCACATGAAAAAATGCTCAACACCACTAATTAATAGAGAAATGCGAAACCAAACTACTATGAGGTACCACCTCACACCAGTCAGAACTGCTGTCATTACTAAGTCAACGAAGAACAAATGCTGGAGAGGGTGTGGAGAAAAGGGAACCCTCCTACACTGCAGGTGAGAATGTAAACTGGTACAGCCACTATGGAGAACAGTATGGAGGTACCTCAGAAAACAAATATAGAACTACTCCATGATCCAGCATTCCCGCCCCTGGGCACATATCTGCACAAGACTTTCCTTGAAAAAGACACATGTACCCGTATGTTCATGGCAGCACTGTTCACAATAGCCAAGACATGGAAACAACCCAAATGTCCAATGACAGATGAATGGATTAGGAAGATGTGGTATATATGCACAATGGAATACTACTCAGCCATCAAAAAGAGCCAAATAATGCCATTTGCAGCCACATGGATGGAACTAGAGACTCTCATACTAAGGGAAGTCAGTCAGAAGGATAAAGACAAATACCATATGATATCACTTATATGTGGAGTCTAACATATGGCACAAACGAACCTTTCCACAGGAAAGAAACAAACTCATGGACTTGGAGGACAGACCTGGGGTTGCCAACGAGGAGGGGAACACAGTGGGATGGACTGGGAGTCTGGGGTTAGTACATGCAAACTATTGCATTTGGAGGGGATAAGCAATGAGGATATAAGCACCGGGAATTATACCCAATCACTTGCGATGAAACATGATGGAGGAGAATGTGAGGCCAAGAACGTCTAGCTGGGTTGCTCTGCTGCACAGCAGACACTGACAGAACACTGCGAACCAACCACAATGAGAAACATTTTGTTTTATTTTTTATTTATTATTATTATTTTTTTTTTTGTCTTTTTGCTATTTTTTGGGCCGCCCCTGTGGCATATGGAGGTTCCCAGGCCAGGGGTTGAATCGGAGCTGTAGCCACTGGCCTACGCCAGAGCCACAGCAACGCGGGATCCGAGCCGCGTCTGCAACCTACACCACAGCTCATGGCAACGCCGGATCATTAACCCACTGAGCAAGGCCAGGGACCGAATCCGAAACCTCATGGTTCCTAGTCGGATTCGTTAACCACTGCGCCACGACGGGAACTCCAAGAAATATTTTAAAAACAAAACTAATTCCCTCCAAGAGAGAGCCAGCCTACCGTGGGACATGGTTAGTGGTTACCTTATACTGGCTGCCTTACTACTTCATATTTTCACAAGGATAGGTTCCTTTCACATTTCAACAAGGAATGATGTGTATAATACACTACTGCCCCCACTTTCAGATCCTTAAACATCTGACTCCTTTAAGATGGAAAGATGCCCCAGTCCGAGAGTCCCACGCGCTTTCCTGGCAGACAAGCTACCCTCCGAGTCTGGGCCCACTCAAGGGCTTGCGCTCTGTCCCCCTGCACCTCAGGGGCGACCTGGTGTAGGTCCTTAACTCACGGGAACAGAGGAGACAGAGCAGGAAACACAAGGGAAACAGGTCGCCCTGGGGCCCAGGCAGATGCCCACTCAGGGCAGGGCATTAACAAGTGAGTGGGGGGAGTTCCCTGGTGGCCTGGTGGCTAAGGATGCAGTGTTTTCACTGCTGTGGCACAGGGCAGATCCCCGGCCCTGGGAACTCCTGCATGCTGTGGGCGGGACCAAAAAAAGAAAGGTGCCTGGGGATTTGGAAGCCCAGAATCCTTCCTGACCTGGGCAAGGCTGTATTAGGAGAGGCTCTGAGAAAGCCTACCAGCACCCCCATATTCACAACTGGGGCCCCTAGAACCTTGTCCAGGTCTGAATGGGCTGAGAGCAGGAGCAGAGCGGAGGGCAGCACCCCAATGTGATGTCTGGCCCTGTGTGGCTCTGAGACCCGGGCGCTGCCCTCTTGGCACAGGGGACCTGGTTCACAGCCCTGCTGCCTGTGGTGCCTACTTCCCACCGGGCTGGCGGGGGGGGACCCTGTCCTTCAGAAGGGCCGGTCTGCCTGGCAGGAGGATCTGTGGGCACCATCAGTTAGCTGGTCCATCGTGGGTGCGGGGGGAAGGAGCGGCTGCCCACGTGCCCAGAACTTGTCATCTTCCCCCTAAATGCCAGCCTAGGTCCCTCCCGGCTCCACCTGCCGCGGTTCTGCTCACTCAGCAAAGCATCACAAGATGGGGGCGTCAGCTGACAGCCCGCACGTGGGCCTATGGCTACAGCCCTGCCCACCGCCATGACAACCCAGTGGCCTCAAAGCTCTGCCATGGCGCCCCATCCACGCCCCCCACAACCCCCTGCCCACCCAGGGCTCCCCAGGTGGGGGCGAGAGACCCAGAACAGCACAGCCCCCCGCCTGCCCCTCCCCCCTCCCCCCGCTCACCAACTGCCAGGAAGCACAGTTGGTTCCGAGTTCTGGGTTGCAGGTTCAAGGCCAGAGGGGAGCCAGGCCAAGAAGTGGGGGTGGGGACACAGGCACCTGCTCCACTCTCTAGCCCCTCCCCCTCTGTGGGGGCAGGTTCAGGAGCGAACCGGTCCCCTGCTGGGTCTCAGTGTGGGGGCTGTGCGGGTGCCACCGACGCTTCTGGTGTCAGCCCCACGCAGGACCCAGAGGGTTTACCTCCCCCCGCCCACCCCCACCACCCCATGGAGCCCGCGGACCCCCGAGGCCACACAGCAGCTGGGATCAGGACTGGCCCACGTCCGGGAGGATGGGCCCAGCCCCGAGACAGCCCAAACCCACAGCAACTGCAATTTCTTCCCCATGAACTTTGCAAGAAGACACGGCCTTGCTGGGCCCCAGGGGTTCCGCCTAGTGCCCTTGAGAACCCGCGGGCACCAGGAGCAAGCGGGGACTGGAGGTCTTCCCGGAAAAGGACAACAGAGTTGCACCACCCCTGGCCCTCGCGAGCCTGGCCCAGTGACCACCCCCCCCCCCCCCCAGCCCCTGGGGTCCCAGAACCAAAGGAAGGCCTGGGCGCCACCCCCCACGACAAAAGGAGATGGGGTCTAAGGGGTCATTGATTCGCTCACTCATTCAAAAGCAGCTGCTGCGCAGACGTGTCGACGCTGAGACGGGGCGGGACTCAGCCGTGAGCACAACACGTTAAACCCGCCAGGTGGACGTGACGGTCCAACAGCCCCCTCCGCTCACGTGACCACCTTGCAACCCTTGACCTCTGCTCACAGTAACGTTACCTTGAGGCACATCACGGGGGAGGAGAGGGGTCCCAGCCACAGGACCACCACCAGCCTCCCACGTAGCTCATCAGAGCAAGAGTCCTGGGAATTCCGGGTCCCCACAGGCCAGAGCCCTTCCCACCCCTGCCGTCTGCAGACAGGGCCTGTCGACGCCAGGGTGCTGGGCCACCTTGGAGTGGGGACAGCCAGCCTCGTCCTGCCCCAGCCTGCCTTCCTCCAGGGCCTCCTTGCCTCTATCTGGTTTAGGGCTGGGGGATACGAGAGTGTCAGAGGGGCTCTGCGGCTCAACACAGAGGCGTGACAACCTCTGGGCTACATGCTCTGTGCCTCTCATCTCTAGCAGGTGACAGGTGTATATTCTGATTCCCAACCAGACTGCAGGCTGGTCCTTGGAAAAACCAGGACCTCTGGTGACTGGCAGATCCCAGCCGTCAGGCTCCACCTTCCAGGCCAGCTGGCTGCAGGAAGCACAGGGATGGACTGGACGTGTCTGCCACGGGAGAGGGCGACGGGGATGGAGAAGCAGCAGGCGGGGAGAACCGCCCTGGGAAAGGCTGCTTCACAGAGTCCGAGCGTGTGAAGGCAGGATGTCTCCACCGCCGTCCACGGCCGTCAGAACACAGGCTGCTTAAACAGGTTCACCAAGAGCCCCCATGCCTCCTACTCGGTTGTGGCTGACAGCTGCTGGGTGACAGGGCAGGACGGGGTCCATGGCAGCCCATTAGTGACAGGTACTCACAGTGGGGTAAGCAGACCCAGCAAGACCAGGTCGCGGGGGAAGGACAGCAGTGCCTCTGAGCTCCGTCGGCCCTGGGCTGCCCTCCCTGGCCCACCTTCCCCTGACCCTCGGCCCCCGCTTTTGACCCTGATGGGGTGGGAACCTCCACCACCTTCACCTTGAGCTCAGGCTCGTCTGCACTCATCTCCTTTTCCCTGGGGACCTGTGAGGCACCAGAGCGCAGGCTCCCCAGGAAGGCAGGTTCTCAGGCCCCACCCAGACCCCCAGAGACAGAAGCTCCAGGGTGGGCCCCAGCCACCTGCATCCTCCACACCTCCCAAGGGTGCTGAGGGCACCTGAGCACCACCTGGAGAGCTTTTAAGGGCTCTGAGGCCAGGTGGTGACCCCGGCCAGGGACTCAGCTTCTCTGGGGTGGGCTGCCCAATGCACCTGCCCCGACATGATCCCAACGAGCGGTGTCGTCAGGCCCCAGCCCTGAGAGGTGACCCCAAAACGGAGGTGACCACAGGAGAGCCCATGTCCCTCTCCTCACAGCAGCCAACCCCCCAAGGGAGGGTCCGGGGTGCCGTGAGGCCCGGCGGGTCTTGGCTATGACAGTGACGGAGCCCGCCCGGGGCCAGGCACCCACAGCTCCACGTGGCTGCCGCAGCCACTTTCACGCTCCAGTGGAGGGTGGGCCTCGGGGCTCCCGGGACGCTGACCTGCCTTCATCTGCTGGCTTTGCTCTCCAGGACGGCCGCCTCTGCTCCTCCGCCTTCTTCCAATTCTAAGCCCATTGAGAAAAGGCAGAAGCGGAAGGAAGGCTTGTCCTCATCCCCGGGCACCAGGAAGTGGCGAGGCTGGGACCACGCGGACGCGCGCGCGCATACCCACCCCCTGCCAGGCCAGCGGGGAGCGGAGGGGCGGCCAGGCTCAGGGGACGCCGGGGAGGGGGACAGGCTCACATCAGGCTCCAACAAGCTGAGGGCCTTGTATGCCGCTCCATCCCAGCTCCATCCCCTCCTTCCACAGGGAACCTGGCCCAGAGAGGGTGGGCAGCTTCCCTGGGCTGCTCAGCACCGACAGAGCCAAGCCAGACATCTCAGTGAGCCAGCCCTCAGCACACGGAGCCAAGGTCACTGAAGCTCCCAGGCTTCTCGGCAGAGAGGCAGGCGCCACGGCTCCTGACTCACAGGTGACAGCCCGGACACCTGCCCCAGGTGGGGCCCCACCCACCCCACCTCCTTCATGGAGACCGGCACCCCCGTTTCCGGGGATGTGTCACAAAACTGCCCGGTGTCCCATATCCCAGGACCAGGGAGCTCGCCCGGTTATCAGACTTGATGGCGACGGCAACTCCAGGGACGGCCGCCCACAAAATCCCCGTGCTTCTGCCTCGCCAGCAGCCTCATCTCTGAGGACACCGTCCTCCTGCCGTGTCAACCGCTTCCTGTCCACGGAGGACAGAGAGAAAACCAAACCACACGAAAGGTAACAGATGAGCCACAGGAAGGAAGGAACCGCGCCCAAGGCCAGACCGGGTCACTGGCGGACGCGAGACCGGCCCCAATGCTGCCGCCTGCCTTCCCGTTCCAGGGTCCCGAACCCCTCGGGGTGAACAGAGCAGGGCTGGACCCGAACCCTCCAGGGTGAACAGAGCAGGGCGGGACCCCACGCACGAGGCAGCTTCTGGCGCAGCTTCTTGGAATGGGCTTCTCTCCCCCCAAGACCCCAGACATGAGGGGCCGACGCTGCCAACAAACCAGAGCCACTTTTTCGCTCTCAGTGTGCATCAAAGGCCACCAGAACCAGAACCAAGTGGGCTGAAGTTTTACTGGCAACAAGACTGGGACGGCCTGAGCCATTAACTGAAGAGTAACTCCAGGCCTGCCCCTGCCGGCACACAGAACCATCCAGAAAGGCTCAGGATCTGTCCTCCCGGACACACCCTACCTGAGCAGCCTGAGGCGGATGAGGCAGCCTCACCTCCCGCCCCAGGCCCCACACCTCCCAGGGCAGAGCCAGGGCTCTGGCTTTCAACAGAGCAACTTCCTCCAATCTGCAGCAGGCGCTTCCTGCTGCCCAGAGCCTCGCGGGACAGACCTGGGTTCCCAGGGTGCCAGAGCCTGGGCTCCCTCCTCCAGTTCTGAAGCCCCGACCTCGGCACCAACACCAAAGACACCTCAAAACCCAACATGGTGCCCACCAGCGGTCCACTCTGGACCCACTGCTTAGGGCCCAGTGGCCCCGCTGAGCTCCCAACGCAGTAAGCCTCGTGCCATCAGGACGACTGCTGGCCGACAGCACCAAGTCACGAGCGAGCCCTGAGCCAGCACTCCAGCCGGTCTGTCCTACCCTCTCCAGGGCCCATGGAGAACCTGGGCCTCAGGCTGGGGTGGTCGGGACAGCTTCCACTGTCCCCCACATCTCTGCAGCCCACACCACCTGGACCTGCGGCCACGGGGGCAGCACAGCGGTCTCATAGCCGGCAGCTGTCCCATGCATCTTACGAGCAGAATGGCCCACCGTCTTCGGACAGCAATGTTTTATGTTAAACACCAGCATATAAAACAGACAAAAAAAAAAGAGGAAGGGAAGTTACAAGACCCAGAAACTCCAGATCCATCACTTTCTTGCTCCATGGCAGAACCTTGGAGGAACCCTGGGGTTCCGCAGGGCACAGTTTGCGAAACACCAGTGTAAGCCTCATACGGGGCAGCACGACCAACCAGGCCAGGCCCCGTGAGCCCAGGACCACCCCGCCACCCCGCCACCTTCCTACCTGGAGGCCGCGATCTCCGCCTTCTGCTTGGCGATGGTGGCCGCCCGCTCGGCCGCCTCCACGGCCCGGTCCACCTTCTCGCGGATCTTGCTGGCGCGCAGCGGGATGAGGTTCTTGCGCTTGCCGCTCACGAGGATGTTCTGCTTGTACTTGCCCTCCTCCTTGGTGCCGTCGGGGAAGGTCATGCAGCCGTAGCCGTGCCGCCGGTTGCCGGCCCACTCCCCCTCGTACTTGAGCCCGTCGGAGCGCTGGCTGACGCCGAAGCCCGAGCGCTTGTCACTCTTCCACTCTCCCACGTAGGTCTCGGTGGTGGTGGCGTCGATGTCGTCCTCGATGACGGACAGCTCGGCCTCGCCCTCGCCCAGGCTGATGGTGGAGTGGATGTCGCTGGCCGTGGAGCTGACCGTGCTCATGCCCGCCTCGCTGCGGAAGGAGCTCTGCTTGCTGCGCTGGCTCGCCAGGCTGCTCTTGGACTCGGACTTGCGCAGCTTCAGCCCGCTCAGCAGCGAGCGCCGGAACAGCCCCTTCTTCTTGCTCTTGAGGATCTCGGAGTCGCTGTGCGCCACAAGCACGAAGCCCCCCCGCGACACCGCCGGGCTGCCCGCCACGGCCGGGGCGGCGTCAGGGTGCAGCGCAGCGCCGTTGGTGTGCTCGCTGCGCAGGGAGTTGATGGAGGTCCTCAGGGGCGAGCGGATAACCGCCGCCATGCCGTAGGGGACACTCTGCCGAACGCCGTAGCCCTGGCGCATGCCGCCGACCCACTGGCCCTGGTAGGTGCCTGCAGAGACAGAGCAGAGGGTGAGCCACGGTGCGCCCCGTCCTGGGTGATGCAGCGAGGTGCACGCGGAGCCAAACCCATCGTCAGACGGCGGGGGGTTCAGGATTTCTATCACTGATGTCCTTTTTTCAGACCCTCCCCTCCTGCTTCCTGAGGCCGAGACCTGTTTTCTCCTTTAGAGGTGGGGGAGGGGGAGGGGAGGGGTCCCCAAGCAGAAGGCCCAGCCCTGGGAGACAGGGAGGGGCGTGGGCAAGGAGGAAACACACCCTGGGTGCTACCAGGGGATCATGGGGCCCTCGAGGAGCAGCTATAGGGACCCAGATCCAGGCTACAAACTGGATACTGATGAGGCTGCCTTGGAAGGTACTGAGTTCCCCATCGCTGGAGGCATCCAAGAAGAGTAGAGAAGGCCTCTCGGCAGGGACACCTTAAGGCATTAAAGTCCTATTATCTCCTAAAGGATCAAAAGTGGGAGCTCACACAGAGGCTGATACGCGCATGTGCCCAGCAGTCATTCATTCACCGTTCAGCTTCCAGGGGGAAGGAAATCCCGCAAGGTGTTGCAACATGGATGAACCTCGAGGAGCAGGCTAAGTGCAACATACCAGTCACAAAAACACCCAGGCACCGCTCGAGTCAGACTCGGAGACCTAGAGGAGGGCAGAGCGAGGGGCTCGGGAGGGGAAGCAGCAACGTCGGCCTCACACACAGGCTTTCCGTCTGGGTGACAGAAGAGCCTTGACAACAGAGGTGACGGCTGTATGACACTGCGAAGGTGACCAATGCCAATCAACTTACAAGTAGTTAGAAGGGCAAGTTTTATTTTCTCTGTGTATTGTACCATAAAAAACCTTAAAAAAAAGAAAAAATCACCGGAACTGGGCTTGTATGCTTGCTCTACGTACTGTCTGTGCAACTTTAGTAAAACGCCTCTAAGTTTCTCCCGCCGTAGGGGGTTGTGCAGTTTAAATGACACTCAGCACGGTGGCGGAAGGGCCACCCAACCAGAGCTTTCCACGCCTCAGGCCGCAGCTGTCCATGCTGGGCGGCGAGCACCACCCCTGCAGGAGGCTACACGCCTTGTGCCCCGGGCACCCCCTCCCAGAGGCAGCCAGCCTGGCTGCCGGCGGGGTTCAGTCACAGAGTGACAGGGGAAAGGTGGTGGTGATTCTGTGCCCCCGGGCAACCCGGTGTGGCCAGGCTGGGAGCCACACCTGGCACCTGAGAGGGCGGGCTGCCCTGCAGAAACCAGCTCCCCAGACCAAGGCGAGGTGTCGGAAGCAGACCTACAGGCTGGAGGGCTAGTCCCACCTTCCAGAACAGACACTGTCGCATAAACATACAAACAGAGACAAAAACAGAGTTTTTTGAGCAGTGGAGCAGGCAGAGCAAGGGCCCAGGGGTGCCCTCACCCTCCTGCCTGCCCTCTGAGCTTCCAAACCCTGGCCTTCCCCAAGCCACACAACCATGCCCCTGCAGAGCCGAGCGACCAGGACGACGGACACCCCCGAGGCTGCTTCCACATCAGTGGAGAGAGGCAACACCCTGCACGTGATCCCGCAATCCCATGACCCCAGGTCCCTGGATGGGCTGCCCGAGGCCGGAGAGGGTCCCAGCTGCTCTCAGGCTGCGTCCAGACAAGGTAAAGGGAAGGGGCTACACACCCAGGCTTCACTTTACAACACGTTGTTCTATGTCCTCGACGGACAGAGCCACGGAGACAGAGCAGGTGGACTCGACGGACAGACCCACGGAGACAGAGCAGGTGGACTCGACGGACAGACCCACGGAGACAGAGCAGGTGGACTCGACGGACAGACCCACGGAGACAGAGCAGGTGGACTCGACGGACAGACCCACGGAGACAGAGCAGGTGGACTCGACGGACAGAGCCTCGGAGACAGAGCAGGTGGACTCGACGGACAGAGCCTCGGAGACAGAGCAGGTGGACTCGACGGACAGAGCCTCGGAGACAGAGCAGGTGGACTCGACGGACAGACCCACGGAGACAGACAGCAAGTGGACTCGACGGACAGAGCCACGGAGACAGACAGCAAGTGGACTCGACGGACAGAGCCACGGAGACAGACAGCAAGTGGACTCGACGGACAGAGCCACGTAGACAGAGCAGGTGGACTCGACGGACAGACCCACGGAGACAGAGCAGGTGGACTCGACGGACAAAGCCACGGAGACAGACAGCAGGTGGACTCGATGGACAGACCCACGGAGACAGACAGCAGGTGGACTCGACGGACAGACCCACGGAGACAGACAGCAGGTGGACGGTTGCCCAGGGTCGGGGGAGGGAATGGAGTGCTGGCTGAGGGGCTCGGGCTTCCTATGGGGTGATGAAGACTGCCCGGAGGTAGAGAGAGGTGGCAGCCGGGCTGCACCGTGGATGTGTGCCGTCCCACTGATACACCCATTAGGTTTGTTTGTTTAGGGCCGCACCTGCAGCACACGGAAGTTCTCAGGGGTAGGAACTGGAGCTCCAGCTGCCGGCCTACACCACAGCCACAGCAACACAGAAGCTAAACCGCACCTGCAACCTAACTGCAGCGCACGGCAACGCCGCATCCTTAACCCACTGAGCATGGGCAGGGATGAAACCTGCATCCTCATAAACACTAATCAGGTTCCTAACCCTCTGAGCCACAGTGGGAACTCCCGTTTTTAAAAATCTTTTGTCTACTTAGGGCTGCACTTGCGGCATATGGAAGTTTCCAGGTTAGGGGTCTAATTGGAGCTGCAGTTGCCAGCTCACACCACAGCCACGGCAATGCCAGACCTGAGCCGCATCTGAACCTACAACACAGCCCCAGCAATGTCAGATCCTTAACCCACTGAGTGCAGCCAGGGATCCAACCCACATCCTCATGGCTCCTAGTCAGATTCATTTCCGCTGCGCCACAACGGAAACTCCCCCTTTTATTTTTTTAAAGTGACCTGAAATCCATGTAACATAAAACTCACCCTTTCAAAGTGAACGATTCAGGAGTTCCTGTTGTGGCTCAACAGTAATGAACCCGACTAGTATCCATGAGGATGCAGGTTCGATCGCTGGCCTCGTGGTGTAGTTCACAGATGCGGCTCGGATCTGGTGTTGCTGTGGCTGTAGTGTAGACCGGCAGCTACAGCACTGATTAGACCCCTAGCCTGGGAACCTTCATATGCCGCGGGTACAGCCCTGAAAAAAAAAAAAACAAAAATAAATACATAACAAGACAGCAATGACTGGTGGCAGGGAAGTGAATGGAAGCACAGGGAGAAATTTATTTCAAACTCCCAGGGCGAGACGGAAGAGGAGGTTGCGTTCTAGGCAGCTGGAGAGTGAGGGGCACGTGGCTTTAAAGCCACCTCCTGCGGCCGGCGGGGCCCTGCTGGGCCAGCCTGCCCGGCGGTGCTGGAGCCTCAGCGTCAGATGCCCCACGTGCACAGTCAGGCCTTTGCGCTTGCCCACGACCTGGGGATGCACCTGCCCCTCAGATCCCGGATTACTCACCTGTGAAAGGGGTGGGAACCGACCACCCTCGGGCACACAGGGCAGGGGAGGGGACCTCCTGCACCAGGCACCCCGGGGCGGCGGAGCCCTCCTCACTGGCAGCTTTCAGTTTTACGGCATTTGCACTTCTGCTCCCCGTCAGAACACACCTCTGATTTTACAGCTGAGGTCGAGAAGGTGCATTTCGCTATTACGGAATCAATCCCCAAGTCGGCTCTGCCTGGGTGGCTGGACCCATCGCTCGACAGCAAAGGGCTGGTACAGATCAAGAGAAGGAAGGCGGGCCCTTGGCGGGGAGACGGCCGTTCCCAAAGGGAGGCTCCGGGCCAGCCTTCACTGGGCCACCGTTCCTTCTTCACCCTCCCTTTCCTTCTTGTTTGGAGGCAGCAAAGGGTTGAATTCAAGGCCCTGATTCTCCACGGCCATTCAATTGAATCTGGCTGGTTATTTGCAAAACCCTAAATGCAGTATTTTGTTTTACACCCCAAGCAGCTTATTTGTGGGAAGAGAGAAGCCAGCCCAGCAAAGGGCAGACCACGCGGGGCCCCAAGAGGTGCCGCCTTGCTGTGCAGCCCCCAGGGACAGGGGTAACTTCCTGTCTACACCTGCACCCAGACCCGGGCCCGCAGCTGGGGCTGCCCCTCACAGGGAGACACCCCGATGCAGGTGGATAATGGAGGGAGCACACCTGCTTTTTTTTTTTTTTTTTTTTTTTTGCTTTTTAGGGCGGCATCTGAAGCATGTGGAGATTCCCAGGCTAGGGGTCGAATCGGAGCTGTAGCTGCCGGCCTACACCACAGCCACAGCAACACCAGAACCGAGCCGCATCTGTGACCTACACCACAGCTCATGGCAACGCTGGATCCTTAACCCACTGAGCGGGGCCAGGGATCAAACCCGCGACCCCATGGTTCCTTGTTGGATTCATTTCGGCTGCGCCACGACGGGAACTCCCCCCTGCTTCTTCCTAACCTCAAGAGGGCAGGGTCGCCCCCAGAGGACCCTCCCCTGGACTCCGCCACCTTTCCTGCCCACTGCAATGAAGGTGAGAGACAGTCCCTCTGTCCCCACTCCCCAGAACTCAGTCCAGGCGACCGACAGGACCTCAGGTGAGGAAACACACCTCCCTGATGCGGCTCTGAGACGCCAACTGGAGAGACCCGGGCTCGCAGGGAAGATGTGCGAGGAGGTGGAGCCGGCAGCGGGCCACATGCTCAGGCAGCGGCGGTGGCCCTGTCACAGGGCACGTTGGCACCCCGAGCTCCTGCCCCAGCCAGGTGCGCGTGGCCCGAGCCTCCATTTTCCTAACGGGCTCCAGGCGAGGCCAACCCTGTGCTTGGGGACCCGCTCTGAGGTCCCGAGACCACTGCTCCAGGCGCAGGCACAGTCCACCTCGGAAAGCTGACGCCGACCCACACCGCTAAGCCAGCCCCACCTGGCCTCAACCCCGCTGCTGGCAGCTCGGGCGATGTGGACACTGCTCTCGCCAAGTGACACCTGCTTCCTAGGGCCCCGCGTGTCTCCCAGTCTTTTATTTTCCTCCTCTGAAGCCCCCACCCGCTGCCGACCTTCCAGAGTGTTCATCACAGAGCCCAGGGGACCAGCCTTTCCCACATGCCCAGCAGACGACCAGGTCAGGCCAGCCAGAGGGGACAGCCTCCAAGGACACCGAGAATCAGCCCTGGATGGGATGGGAGGGGGGCAGCTCCCCCCTGAGTGGCACGGAGCCCAGCGCAGACACGGCTCAGCCACAGCCCTACCCTGGGAGGTACCCTCATCCATGGCACGTGACAGGAGTGGCAGGAAAGGGTCCCACCAGGGGGCCTGCTGGGCTTCACGGACAAGGGCCTGGGTGGACTCCCTAGCCTGCGTGCAGGGTCTCAGGTCTAGAGGCAACTGAGCTGGCCCCCTTCCCCCAATAGGCACCACCCGGTGCCCAGGTGTCAAGCCTGCTTTCCTGTCCAGAAACCTGCCACCTGCTGGGCTGACGTCACCTGGCCTGCCTCCTGGGCCCATCCCCTCCTGTGGGCACAGCTGACGGGACCCTGGTGAGACCCTCCCCTGGTCCAGCACCATCTCACCCGGTGGGACCCTAACAAGGTGACATGGTGGCCTCCCAGCAAGAGGGAGTGGCACTCACACGACCACTGCCTGCTGAAGACACGGAAGGAAACCAGCAGGAGCTGCTGAGAGAAGTGGCTGGGCCTCTTCCCTCCGAGTAAGGACCAGGGGCCACTCCCGGGTGCCTGGCTCCCGAAAGCCTCTCCTGCCTTCTTACACCTACTAGTCACCTGACTGCTCTGAGCAGGTTTCACCCGATGCCCCAGAGCAGTCCCCTGTCCTCGGGGCCCTGTCTCTTGAACACCCAGGCGCCTTGCAGCATCTGGGTGCTGGTGCCGGGCAGACCTCGCATGAGAGCCCGTGGCAAAGTCTCCCCACAGGCGGCACCAGCAAGGCTCCAGGCTCTTTCGCACAAGTGGACAGAAGCCCCGGCCCTGCCTTCCTGCCTCACCTGCAGCAGCCTTCATACCTGGCATGGGAGGGGGTGACACACAGAGGGCCCCCATCCCTGCGGCCATGTGACCAGAGTGAGGGCACCAAGCCATGCCCCACTCCTCTCGCTTCAAGATTTAACCAGGAAGTGGCTTTACCCAGCATTTCGGCAAACACATGGCCACATGCACACTTCATCCAGAGTTAAATGCAACTTCACAACACAGGACATGGCCCCAGAATCCCCAAGCTGCGCGGGACTCTGAAACAGCCAGGGAGGAAGCAGGTGCGGCCAAAACGTGCCCAAAGATGACAAGTGGGTCACCTGCTCTGTGTGCACATGCATGCCTGTGTGTGTGTGTGTGTGTGCGTGTGCATGTGCATGCGTGTGTGTGCGTCTGCATGCCTGTGTGCATGCGTGTATGCATGTGCGTGTGTGTGTGTGCGTCTGCATGCCTGTGTGCACGCGTGTATGCATGTGCGTGTGTGTGTGTGCGTCTGCATGCCTGTGTGCACGCGTGTATGCATGTGCGTGTGTGTGTGTGCGTGCAAGCACACGCACGTGCACACGTACACAAAGAAGAAACCACATTCCTGGGACCCAGCTCTGACCTTCAGGGTCAGGACAGCGAGAGCGCCAGATGAGGTGTACGTGTCACAGCCCTCAGGTGGCTCTTCCTGTCGGCGTGCCCAGGTGTCAGGGACGTGGGGAAGAAGACCAGGAGGTGAAGGAACGAGTCCAAAGTCACCCAGCCCACGAGCAGCAGAGCCAGGGCGGCAGCATCCCAGCACAGGGGGCAGAGGTATGTTCTAGAACCTTCCCTCACAAGGTAGCCTGCACCTCTTTCTCCATCACTAATAATGGCTGCAACCATCGCAACGCAATGAAGTTTCCACAGAAACAAAAGAATAACCAGTCCTCATTTTTTTTTCTGTCTTCTTAGGGCTGCGCCTGCGGCATACGGAGGTTCCCAGGCTAGGGGTCGAATCGGAGCGGCAGCTGCCGGCCTGCGCCCCAGCCACACCAACATAGGATCCAAGCTGCAGCTGCGACCTACACCACAGCTCACGGCAATTCGTTTCCACTGAGCCATGATGGGAACTCTTTTTTTTTTCTCTTTTTGAGTCCTCATTTTTTTTATAGCTAATCTTTGTTCACCATGTGAAGTTGTACTTACGACCATTTCCTAGAATAAAACCGCTGGGTCAAAAGGAAGATTTTCCCAAGATACTTTGGATAAACTGTCCTCAGAGAAGACTATGTAAGAGTGGCCACCTCCTCGGTGCCGTCAGATGGCATCATTCAAAAGTGACTGGGAGGAGCTCCCGTCGCGGCGCAGTGGAAACGAATCTGACTAGGAACCATGAGGTTGTGGGTTCCATCCCTGGCCTCGCTCAGCGGGATAAGGATCCAGCGTTACTGTGCTGCTGTGGCTGTGGCGTAGGCTGGAGGCTGCAGCTCCGATTGGACCCCTAGCCTGGGAACCTCCATATGCCATGGATGTGACCCTAAAAAGGACAAAAGACAAAAGACCAAAAAAAAAAAGTGATTAGGAGTTTCTACTGTGGCGCCACAGAATCGGCAGCATCTTGGGAGTGCTAGGACACAGGTTTGATCCCTGGCCAGCACAGTGGGTTAAGAACCTGGCGTTGCCACAGCCACGCTCTAGGTCAGGACTGCGGCTCAGAGCTGACTCCTGGCCCGGGAACTCCATATGCCACGGGGTGGTCACAAAAGAGGGAGAAAAAGTGTTGTCACTGGGCAGCGAGTGGTTATAGTACAGCTCCCAGAATGCTACGGAAGGAACTGTGTTCCCCCAACTCCGTAGGCTGAGGTCTCACCCCCAATACTACAGAATGGAAGCCTATCTGGACACAGGGTTTTGGTTTTTTTTGTTTTGTTTTGTTTTTTTTGCCATTTCTTGGGCTGCTCCTGTGGCATATGGAGGTTCCCAGGCTAGGGATCCAATTGGAGCTGTAGCCACCAGCCTACGCCAGAGCCACAGCTACGCGGGATCCGAGCCGCGTCTGCAACCTACCCCACAGCTCACGGCAACGCCGGATCGTTAACCCACTGAGCAAGGCCAGGGACCGAACCCGCAACCTCATGGTTCCTAGTCGGCTTCATTAACCACTGCGCCACAACGGGAACTCCTGGACACAGGGTCTTTAAAGAGATGAGTAAGTTAAAATAGGCCCCTGGGAGACAGGCACATGAAAGGATGCTCAACACCCATCACTCAGGAGACGCACCTCAAGACCACCCTGGGTACCACCTCGCTCCCCTACGGATGAACATCAGAAAACCTCCCACACAGAGGAACAAGTGCTGGTGGGAACGTGAAACCATGTGGCCACTGTGGGACAACAGCACGGCGGCTCTTCACAACGTTGACCATAGAACCAGCGCATGATGCCACAGTTCCACTCCTGGGCCTGTAGCCACACGATCTGAAAGCAGGGTCTCAAGTTGACACCTGTGCACCCATGTTCACAGCAGCATTGCTCACCAGAGCCAAGACCTGGAAGCAGCCCAAGCGTCCGTCAGCAGACAAAGAGAGTAGCGAAACGTGGTCCATCCAGCTAATGGAGCATGACTCAGCCTCAAAAAGGGAGGAGGTTCTAACACCTGCTACAGCCTGGGTGAAGCCTGAGGACATTAGGCTAAGTGAGATGAGTCAGTCAGCAAAAGACAGACACTACATGAGTCTACTTATATGAGATGCTTAGAGACAGAAAGTCTAACGGCTGTGGTGCCAGAGGGTGGGGGATGGGGGTTATCGTTTAATGGGTGTAGAGAGGTTTCATTTTACAAGATCAAACAGTTTCTGGAGATGGAAGGCGGTGGTGGTTGCACAACATAATAAATGTATTTAACACCAGTGAACTCTGTGCTCAAAAATAGTTAAGATGCTAAGTTTTATGTTCTGTGCATTTTATTTATTGCAATCAAAAAGTGAGGAGTTCCCGCTGTGGTGCAGGGGGTTAAGAACCTGACTGCAGCAGCTTAGGGAGCTGCGGAGGTGCAGGTTCAGTCCCCGGCCCAGAAACTTCCATGTGCTGCAGGTGCAAGCATTAAAAAAATAATAGTAATAAGCCCCTTAGGGTGGGCCTTAACCTAACATAACTGCTGTTTCTGTGACAGGAAGTGACACCGGGGTAGACTCACAGAGGGACAGCCACACACAGACGCAGTGAGGGCAGCCGTCCACAAGCCAAGGAGAGAGCCTCCAGGGCTGCGAGAGCATCGCTCTCTGCTGGCTTCTCCCCCACCTGCAATACCCTGCATGGCCACCCTGGCCAGCGAATAGTGGGGTTCAGCCAGGTCTCTTGCCAGGCGACCGAACCCCATAAATAAGAACTGAAAGTGGTTTGCAGCCAATTAAGCCGACCGTGCTCTTTTCCCCGTGGGGGCCCGGTGTGCGATGGCTGCAAACAGCAGCCTCCTCGGTAGTGTATGCAGCCTGTTGCCGGTATAGGTTGCCCTAAGGGACCTTGGGGACAGCCCTTTTCAGTGGATATTCATGACTGGCATGCTGTCCCCAGTCTGGGCTCCAGACAGGCATGCGTGGTGCCTTTGGAACGCCCAGGGCACGGTGGCCCGGGTCCACCCTGGCCAAGTCATCACGTCCATCCGCACCAAGCTGCAGACCAAGGAGCATGTGATTGAGGCCCTGCGCAGGGCCAGGTTCAAGTTCCCTGGCCGCCAGAAGACCCACAGCTCTAAGAAGTGGGGATTTCCTCAGTTCAACGCAGATGAATTTGAAAACACGGTGGCAGAAAAGCGGCTTATCCCGGATGGCTGTGGGGTCAAATACACCCCTAATCGCAGCCCCCTGGACAAATGGCGGGCCCTGCACTCATGAGAGCCTTGGCGGCACTGTCCCTTCCTTAATGCTCACCAATACATCCTACTTTGCTGTCAAAAAAAAAAAAAAAGAACTAAAAGTGGGAGAAGAAACCCAGAGAAAAGATAGAAAGTCAGGGGGGGAGAACATATCAACAATGAATTAAAAAGACATCTCCCCTCATGCACGACACAGGAAGAACAAACCAGAAAACCACGCCCCCGGGGATACCAGGCAGGTGACGAGGGTGCGGGGGAGGCATGGGACCAGACTCGGGACTATTAGCAGAAGTCCTCATTCTGAGACCTTGCCCGCTTATCCCCGACACCCTCCGACCCCCGACCACTCAGGTGCTGGCAGCTAGGATTCCTGCCCAGGCAGGAGAGGGAGAACTTCTCGGGATAAAGTGGATCCGGTCACCCGTGAAGGCCACCATGCAGACTTGCCTAGGTGTATGGCCAGGGGTCATCAGACACTTGGAGAAAGCCACCAAGAGGAAAGAAGCCAAAACATACAAAAAAGGCAGAAAACACAGGAGGGAATCATGAAAAAATGCGGAGTATGGAAGACGTCAGGTGTCGGGAGCCATAAGGCTGCTCCAGTAAAGAAAGCAAAGCCACAGTTGGCACCTACGTGAGGCTTGTCTGGTTAGCAGAGCTACAGACAAGCTGAAGAAAGAAGAAGGATTGCGGATGCGGGAGGCTTGTCTGGTTAGCAGGGCTACAGACAAGCTGAAGAAAGAAGAAGGATTGCAGAGCAATCCCTTGAAAGACATCGGCTCCAGGAAAATAAAAATGATATCCCCTAAAAAATATGTTAATCTATTTTTCTGTGTTTATCCTCCTTTTTCTATCTCTATTCACAGCTTTCTTACTGCTAAAGATTTGCCCTGGGTACATAAAACACTTGAACCAAAACAGAGTGAAGTTATTTAAACAATGTAATGGAAAAAGCCTTTGTTTTGGAGTAACAATTTATGGCACCTATTTTGTGAGAGTATACAGGGGAAACTTATGATTTCAGTCCCTTTGCTTAAAAAGAAGTTTGGGGCTGGGAAAATGTTGTTTGGCCTATAAATTGCTATTTTCTATAATAGATATATTTTTTATCAAATAACAGTGTCACCTGTTAACTTTTATCCCTTATGGAGGCATTTGTTAATTTTTGGCTATAATACTCCTTTCTATTGAAATTGGTGGTTTGGAACTTACGTAAATCAGCACAATGGGTTATACGCTTAGCTTGCTGGCGCCAAATAAATTGTGGTTTTAAGAATGCCATGAGCCCAAGGCTTTCATGCGTTTTGTTAACCACATACAACTTTAGTTAAAGAATGTTAGGTATCATAGTTTATTACTTATTAAAGCTTTGTTTTCTTTATATAGAATAGAATAGCTACTGTTGTTGATATTTTAAGAAAAATACAGTATGAAACTTTAAGTTTGTAATCTTGAAGGAAAATCTGAAGTTGAAAGGAACATGTTTTAACTAACCTTCTTTTTGTATCTCGGGTGGAGGGAACAAAAGGGCTTTAAATCAAATGTTAATGTCAAATCTTACACGAAACCTGATTGTGATAGGGTATAAAAACTGATACTTTTTATTTAATAAATTGGGTCATCTGCAGCATGCAGCTGAGGAGTTGGCTCCAATTCTTTCCGCGCCGTTTGTAGCCCATCCTCTCCTTCGGCACTCCCTGGCTGCTGGGGCTGGACCTCGGCAGTCAGGGACGCCAAAAGTTAGATCCTCAAAGAGGTAAGATGCTGCATCCACAAAATGAGAATCAACTGCAATAACAGAAAAGGAAAAATCAAAGAAAAAGAGCTCCCGGGAATGAAGAGTATGATGGCTAAAATGAAAATTTTGGTAAGAGAGTTTGAAGATGAAGTCAAGGAAATCTTTCAGAAACTAGAACAAAAAGAAGAGGTGGGCAAAGGAGTGAGAAACAGTGAGGAGAAAAGTGGAGTCATCCATGAGTCATCCAGAAGGCCCCACATCTACATATTAGCAGTTCCAGAAAGCAACGAAGGAAAATTACTGAAGATATAAAACGGGAAAGTGTCCCAGAAATGAAGGATGAACACGTCCAGGCGGAGGGGATCACAGATAGCAACGCACACAGAGAAAAGACCCAAACCATGTCATGGCCTCGGGAAACCCCAGAGCCACAGCAACCAACAATCCCAGGTACTTTCGGAGAGGAAAAACAGACCTCACGCAAGGGGCCAAGGCTCAGCATGGCACAAGACTTTACCACTGACACCGTGACCTGGAAGCGGCCCCCCAAACTCCGAACAAACATGGCTTTCAACCTAGAATCCTCTACACAACCGATTTATCAAGTCATCATGCCACAAAATTTACCTTCCAAGCATCCTTTCTGAGGAAGCTACTGCAGGGTGTGCCCCACCAAAATGAGAGCGTCAACCGCAAAACAGGAAAGAGATGGAGAGACCCCACAAGCACGGGGCGGTGAAGGGAATTCCCAGGAAGCAGAGCGGAGTGAGCAAGATTTTACCCATGTGTATACCAAAAAACCATGTGCATCTCATGGAAGAATCCACAGACGCAAAAATGCAGATGGGTGAAGCTATACACACTGAGGCCGACTATAAATGATACATGGATTTTTGCACCAAGGCGGGTCAGAGACCCTAACCCCGCGTTTTTCAAGGGTCCAACTCTATTTTTGACAAAATACAACACACATTTTTGACAAAACTCTCCAGAAATTAGGCATAGAGGGAACCTACCTCCACATGATAAAGACCGTGTATGACAAACCCACAGCAAACATCATTCTCAGTGGCGGGAAGCTGAAAGCTTTCCTTCTAAGGTCAGGAGCAAGACAAGGATGTCCACTCTCACCACTTTCACTAAACATCGTTTTGGAGGTCCTAGCCACAGGCATCAGAGAAGAAAAAGAAATAAAGGGAATCCAAACTGGAGAAGAAGAAGTAAAACTGTGGCTGCTTTCAGATGACGTACTATGCCTAGAAAATCCTAAAGATAGTATGAGAAAACTACTAGAGCTTATCAATGAATTCAGTGAAGTTGCAAGAGACAAAGTTAATACATGTAAATCTCTTGCATTCCTAAACACTAACAAGAAAACCTAAATAAGAGAAATTAAGCTAGAGGTTGAGCCACAGCCACTGTAGAAGCAACACCAAGCAGTTATGTTGTGAGCCACACGGGAAGTCCGAGAAATTAAGGAAACAATCCCATTTACCATCACATCCAAAAGAGTAAAATACCCAGGATTAGACCTACCTAGAGAGGCAAAACACCAGTACTCTGAAAACTGTCAGACACTGAAGAAGGAAATCAAGGGGGTAGGAAGGTACACCCTGCTCTGGAATTGGAAGAATACTGTCAAAATCACTCTGCTCCCCAAGGCAATCTACTGATTCAGCAAATCCCTATCAAACTACCAATGGCATTGTTCATAGAACTAGAATGAAAAATTTTTTTAATTTGTATGGAAACACAAAAAGACCCTGAATGGCCAAAGCAACACTGAGAAAGAAACATGGAGCCAAAGGAACCAGGCTCCCTGACTACAGACCATACTACAAGGCTACAGTTATCAAAACAGTACGGTACTGGCATCAAAAACAGTCATATAGCTCAATGGAACAGCACAGACAGCCCAGAAACAAACCCTCACTCCTATGTCAATTAATCTCCGACAAAGGAGGCATGAATATATAATGGAGAAAATACAGTCTCTTCAATAAGTGGTGCTGAGAAAACCGAACAGCTACATATAAAGGCATGAAATGAGAACACTAACACCATACACAAAAATAAACTCAAAATGGATTAGGACCCGACTGGCTACTATAAAACTTTTAAAGGAAAATACAGGCAGACACTCTCTGACATAAATTGCAGGAATATCTTTTTGTTTCCACTTCCTACAGGAATGAACATAAAAATAAAGAAACGGGACCGAACTACACTTAAAAGCTTTCACCTAGCAAAGTAAGCCATAAACAAAACAGAAAGACAACTCAGAGAATGGGAGGAAATCTTTGCAAACAAAGTGACTGACAAGGGGTTAATCTCCAAAGTATACAAAATATCTCATACAGTGTTATCCTAAAAAACAAACAACCCAGCTACAAAATGGCCAGAAGATCTAAACAGACAATTCTCCAAAGACAGACAGATGGCTAAAAAGCACATGGAGGAGTTCCGAAGTGGTTAAGGAATCCGACTAGGAACCATGAGGTTGCGGGTTCGATCCCTGGCCTTGCTCAGTGGGTTAACGATCCAGCGTTGCTGTGAGCTCTGGTGTAGGTTGCAGACGCGGCTCGGATCCTGCGTTGCTGTGCCTCTGGCATGGGCTGGTGGCTACAGCTCCGATTAGACCCCTAGCCTGGGAACCTCCATATGCCGCGGGAGCGGCCCAAGAAATGCCAAAAAAAATTAAAAATAAAAATAAAAAGCTCATGGAAAGGAGCTCAGCATCACCAATCATTAGAGACATGCAGTGAGACACCAGCTCACACCAGTCAGAAAGGCCATCATCAAAAAGTCTACAAACAACAAATGCTGGAGAGGGTGTGGAGAAAAGGGAACCCTCCAGCACTGCTGGTGGGAATGGAAGCTGGTGCAGGGACCTTGGGGGACAGTATGAAGGTTCCTTAAATAACTAAAAATAGAACTACCACACAATCCAGCAATCTCACTCCTCGGCATACACCAGGAGAAAACTTTCATTGAAAAGTTACATGCACCCCAATGTTCACTGCAGACTATTTACAATCGCCAACACATGGAAGCCACCTAAATGTCCATCGACAGAGGACTGGATAAAGATGATGGGGTACATATATACAAAGGAATATCACTCAGCCATAAAAAAGAATGAAATGGGAGTTCCTACTGTGGTGCAGTAGGTTAAGAATCCGACTGCAGTGGCCTGAGGTGCAGTGGAGCTGTGGTTTAGTTCCTGGCCCAGGGCAATGTGTGGAAGGATCCAGCAGTGCCACAGTTGCAACCTGGCCCGGGACTTCCATACGCCATGAGTGCAGGCATTAAAAAAAAAAAAAAAGGAAAAAAAGAATGAAATAATGCCGTCTACGGCAACATGGATGGACCTAGAAATTCTCATACTAAGTGAAGTCAGTCAGACAGAGAAAGACGAATATCATATGAGATCACTCATAGGTGGAATCTAATCAAAAATCAAACAAGGGAGTTCCCGTCGTGGCACAGTGGTTAACGAATCTGACTAGGAACCATGAGGTTGCAGGTTCGATCCCTGCCCTTGCTCAGTGGGTTAACGATCCGGTGTTGCCGTGAGCTGTGGTGTAGGTCGCAGACGCGGCTCGGATCCCGCGTTACTGTGGCTCTGGCATAGGCTGGTGGCTACAGCTCCGATTAGACCCCTAACCTGGGAACCTCCATATGCCGTGGGAGCGGCCCAAGAAATGGCAAAAAGACAAAAAAAATTAAAAAAAATCAAACAAAAACACTCTCCTTTTCTCTCTCTCCCTTCCCCTGAGCCTGGCTGGCCTTCTCTGCAGGCATCTTCTCTGTTAATAAACACTTAATTTGCCTCAACGACAAAAAACAAAAACAAAAACAAAAAACCACTTAAAAAACAGAAGTAGACTCCAAGATTTTGAAACCAAAATTAGGGTTACCCAAGGGGAAACGTGGGGCTGGAGGGATAATGCGGGGGTTGGGGCTGGTATCACACACCACTGGGTATGAAATAGACAGGAATCAAGGACCTTCTGGAAAGCACAGGGAACCAGACTCAGTCCAGTGCGGGAAAAGAACCTGAAAAGGAACGGCCAGGGGTGTAACTGACTCACTTTGCTGCACACCTGAAACTAACAAAACTGTGCAGGTCAACCAGACTCCAATAAAATTTATAAAAAATAAAGAACCAACGTTTGAAAAAGAAGGATCACCTCTATACATCTTCCGGAAAGCAGTTAAGGAAAACGTACCCATGAGAAAAGACGCGCATATAACAGACCCACGTCGAGAATGTGGGGATTTGTCCCTGTGGAAGCAGCGCTCAGAGGCGTTTTACTGAGCACGGGAAGGCGGGGGAAGGAATTAACTCAAAGAAACTATGCATTTGAAAAAATGGGGCTCTCCCTTGGGGCAGAGCGGGTTAAGGATCGGGCGTTGTGGCTTAGCAGCTTGGGTCGCTGTGGTGGAACAGGTTCCCTCCCCAGCCTGGGAACTTGCACGTGCCACGGGCACAGCCAAAAAAAGACAAAGAAACAAAAGAAAAAAGGGGCGTTACTGACTTAAGACGTGCATGAACAGTATCTCAGTGTGTAGACTCTGTGCTTTGCCGTCGTGGCAATAAGGAAAGCGTGAGGGGTCTTGTAATGATGACAACGGGCCATGGGCTGAATGAAGACTGGCAGCAACGCTGGATCGGAGATGGAAGAGAAGAGGAAAGTGGGGCTTGGGTTGGTTTTGTTTGCTTTTCAGGGCTGCGCGTGCAGAGTATGGAGCGTACCAGGCGAGGGGTCGAATCGGAGCTGCAGCCCCCGGCCTACACCACAGCCGCGGCAAGGCAGGATCCAAGCCACATCTGCAACCTACACCACAGCTCACGGCAACGCCAGATCCTTAACCCACGGAGCGAGGCCAGGGAGCGAAACGAGCAACCTCCCGGTTCCTCGTTGAAATTCATCATTCTTACTGAGACTACGTTGGCGTCTTAACGCCCTGAGCCACAATGGGAACTCCTAACGTTTCTTTGTTTCAAGAGGGGACTTGACAGTAGTTTTGGTTTACAGCAAATGGAGCCGAAGTCCAGCGACTTCCCACTCAGCCCTCACTACCCCCGCACACAGGCGTCCTGCCCTGAGCCCGGGCACTTGCGCAGTCAACAAGCCGGTGCTGACCCATTCCATGCGCTGCCACCCGCGCCGTGATTTCATCACAAGGGTGATGACACGACCCACCATCACCGCACCCTGCACAGGGGTCCCAACACCCTAAAAATCCTATCGGAGGAGGAAAAAAATGGGTCCGAACTCAGAAGAAGGAACACTTTTATTTTCATCTTGAGAGCCACCCTGTATTGGCTGCCTTAGTCTGAGGCACCTGGAAAACCCTCCAGGGCACAGTTCAGGAACCACAGCCAGGCATCCAGACACTCAACTAACATCAAGCATCCCTCGAGTGCCAGGTGCTGTCAGGGCAACAGGGGCGCTCAGAGAGGTAAGGCAACTTGGCCAAGGCCACACAGCAGAAAGGGGTGACGATCTGAACTCCCCACATAGCTGTCCCCAGAGCCAGGAGGAGCTGCAGGGATGAGGGACCTGGCCCCCACTCCCCCGCCCTCATTTCCATCCCCACTGGCTCACAGGTGCAGGTCCGGGGCAAGTCTGAGAAGTGGCTGGTCTGTGGTTCCCTCTGAGCTGCCCCCCCACCATCATCCCATGCTCGCCTGTCACCCCGGCCTCCCTGGGGAGGGCAGAGCCTCCTTCCCCACCTGCCGGGTGTCCAAGTCCACCAGTTCTCACAGAGGGCCTGGGAGAGAGACATTGTACCCACTTTACAGGTGGGAAAACCGAGGCAGGATGAGGTTCAGTCATGTGCCCAAAGTCCTGACAGAAGCAGAAGAGCCAGGACCCACACCCCACATGCTGGATCCACAGTCCCACGTTCTAGGTGATTCTCCTGCACTGCTAACCCCAGAACAGGGGGTGAAACCGGCATCCAAAAACGCAGCCTGCAGCTTCCCCCACCCCGCATACTGTTGGCCCAGGACAGCAGTTCTGAATGAGTATCCTTCAGGAGAGCATCTCTGCACCAGCACGAGGAGCTGGCCTGGGCAGCTGGTCCCGGGCATCGGGAGGACCCTCGGTTTTGCTCAGGAAGCCTGTGGCTGCTGCCCCCTGGTTGTCCAGCCCTGTCTTCTTTCCAGGGTTAACAGGCTAGAGGTGCGAGCTGCAGACACCTGAGCCACCCTCCCACCGGCTTCCAAGTTTCAGCCTCCTGTCCTGTCGGGCCTCATGAGCAGGGACCACCCTTGTCCCCTGGGCCTGGACAGGGAGGCGGGAATAAGACACAGCAAAGGGTGCCCCTCCCAACCCCACATCTGGGATCCATGCTCCGCCCCCGGCCACTCAGCGGGCGCCCAGGCTCCGCTGCCCGAGGCCACAGGGCTGCCCTCCTACAGTCAGGGGTTGTGGGAAACGCGTGTGAGGTGAGGGCAGCAGGGGGCGTGGGAGAAGGAGGTGAGGCAGAGGGCCCCTCACCAGAGCGGGAGGAAGTCAGGCAGGTCAGAGCTGGGATCCTGCACAGATGCCCTGACCTGAGCCTCCATTTCCCCACCTGCATAATGGGGCGAAGAGCCATGTGCCTCGGAACTACAGAGCAAGGCACAGCTACAGACCAAGAGCCAGGAGCTGGAGCAAGACCGACGCTCAGCAGCCTTCAGAGCTCGCACAAGTCACCTAACTTTGCACGTGAAGGGGCCAGTGACAAGATCCACCCTGCGGGCTGCTTATGGAGAAAAGTGGATCCGGGTTTGCAAAGCCCCTTGGGACGGTGCTGGGCACAGGGTTCAGTACCTCACATCAGAGGCCGCAGGGGCGCACGGGACCAGGCAGAGGACCTGGGGCCACCACGGATGCGGCTGCTCTGTGCCGCGGCTCTCGGGCAGCACCAGCACCACCTGAACCCGATGAAATGCAGATTCTCAGGCTCCCCAGGCCCACTGAAGCAGCAACACAGGCGGGGGGCAGATGACCGGGGCTGTAACGCCCTCCAGGGGACTCAGATGCCAAGGAGATCAAGAACCCAGGTTCTACCATTAGAACCACCTGCATCAAGCCCCAGTCCGCCCAAGCACACGGATTCCGCGGGTGGGGGTGAGGCCTGGGCAGCAGAGGGTTTTGAAAGCTCACAGATGATTCTTATTTCAGCACCAATAATCACTTTCCTTTTCAATTTTTTTTTTTCTGTCTTTTTGCCTTTTCTAGGGCCACTCCCGCGGCATATGGAGGTTCCCAGGCTAGGGGTCGAATCGGAGCTGTAGCCGCCAGCCTACACCACAGCCACAGCAATGCAGGATCCGAGCCGCGTCTGTGACCTACACCACAGCTCACGGCAATGCCAGATCCTTAACCCACTGAGCAAGGGCAGGGATCAAACCCGCAACCTCATGGTTCCCAGTTGGATTCATTAACCACTGAGCCACGACGGGAACCCCTGATGTTGTTTTTTGCGGACCAACGGTCTTGTTGCTGAAAAGGGACGAATGGTCAAGCTCCCAGCTTCACCCCAGGAAGCAGCCTCTGCCTCACACCCTCCGGGGAGCCTCCGTCCACTGTCCTCAGAGGCAGGTGCTGGACACATGAGCGCACAGACTCAACACGCGGGGACCGCGCCAGGCTGCTGGGCGAGCCCTGTGGTAAGAAGGAAAATCTGGGCCCAGGCAGGTCACGGAGCCCTCTGAAATGTGACACGAGCTACAGGCTACTGTCGCAGGAAAACACCCACACTCACAACCGAACACAGGGGCTCCACACCACGCCAGATGGCCTGGGCCCTGCGAGACCCCCCAGACCTCAGTTCCTGGAGCACAGAGTGGAGCAGGGAGGGCTGAGACCTGGGGGTGGGGACTCCTGTTCCAGAGGGACAGGCAGAGAGAGCAAGAGGTGTGGGCACGACACCCACCAGACCCCGGCTTCAAGTGCAGCTCCACAACGACGCTGAGAGGCCAGGCGAGCTTCTTACCCTCGGCTTCCACACCCGGAAAACGGGCCGATGACAGCTCCTGACCTGCTGGGCTGCAGCGAAGACAGGAAATGGGAGGAGCCCCGACCGCAGTGAGCGCTGGCTGCCTGCAAGCCCTTTTATTCCCACAGGCTTCCAGGTGCCTGGTATATCCCCATGGAGGCTCCCCCCCAGGTGTCTGGTGTATCCCATGGAAGCTCCCCCCCAGGTGCCTGGTATATCCCGATGGAGGTTCCCTCCCAGGTGTCTGGTGTATCCCATGGAAGCTCCCCTCAGGTGTCTGGCATATCCCCTTGGAGGCAATCCCCCACCAGGTGTCTGGTATATGCCCTTGGGGGCTCCCCCTCCAGGTGCCTGATATACACCCCACTCCCAGTCATCTCCTCGTGATTGACCCCCCCCCAGATCTCTGTCTCTCCTCATGGACGGCTCCCCAAGTCCACCCCCGAGGAGAATGAGAGCGTAGTTGGGCCGCTGGTCCAGCACTGTCGCTTCCCCGACGCCCTCACATGTAGGGAGTGGGGTTGCTGGTCACCACTCAGCTCCTCAGGGCCGCTCGCCACCAGCCCCCGCCAGCCTCGGCCTCCCACCGGGCGGACAGCCCCTACTCCGCTAACCGACCCCTATGAGGCACCAGTGCCAGGGGCTGAGAGCGCACGGAGAACAAAGACCCTCCTGAGGTTCAGGGGACGAAGAGACATTACCAGAACCGCGGAAGGAAACCAGGGCGGGGCTGGAGGCGGGGGCAGGAATGTGGTCGGGACCACCTGCAGGGGGCGACACGGAGCACAGACGCTGGGCTCCATGGAGCAGGATTTTCTCCAGACACAGACTTCACTGCGGCAGGAATCGATCCCCAGGTTTGAGGGGGAGGGAGGGAACTTGCAAGGATTTCTCCGCTTCTAGAAGACTCTACAAAGAAGCTGAGTGGAGACGTCAAACGGTGCAGACTCTGGAAAACACGCTGGCGGCTGCAACACTCAACCTAGGGTCCCTGTCTGACCAGCAATTCCACCCCCAGCTACACATCCGAGAACAAAATGAAAATACACGTCACACCAACACTTGTACACAGGGAGTTCCCGTTGTGGCTCGGTGGGTTAAGAACCTGACTAGTATCCATGAGGACGCAGGTTTGATCCCTGGCCTCACTCAGGAGGTTAAGGAGCCAGTGTTGTTGTGAGCTGTGCTGGCAGCTGCAGGCACAGCTCAGCTCCTGCATTGCTGTGGCTGTGGAGTAGGCCGGCAGCTGCAACTGACTCGACCCCCAGCTTGGGAACTTCCACAGGCTGCAGACGCGGCCTTAAAAAGACAAAAAAAACCAAACCAAAACAAAACAAACCCCACTTGTACATGAACGTTCACAGCAGCCAAAAGGTGGAAAGACCACAAAAGCCCATGCACGGATGACGGGATAAACCAACGGGGATCCATCCGAATGCTTGATATTCACCCAGCCACATCCACAGGGCTCGTCTTCACGCTAGGGCACGGGGTGGACTGGGAAAGCGTCACAGGGAGGGAAAGGCGCCGCCAGCGTGCAGGATTCCAGCTACACGAAACGTCCAGAAGGGACAGATCCGTCGAGACAGGGAGCAGATTTGTGGCTGCCGGGGGCTGGGGGGGGTGGGGGGGTTGGCTGTGTCCAAGGCTTCTTTTTGAGGTGGTAAAAATGTTCTGAAGTGGACTGGTGATGGCTGCACAATTCTGCAAATATGCTAGAAATCACGGCTCTGTAGGCTTGTAGCGGGTGAATTGTATGGTTCGTGAATTACATCTCAACTCACTGAAAATGAAGCCTCAGGCTAATAAAGCCGGGAATGGTGGAATGGGCTGGAGTGTGGAGCGCCCCGCCCCCGCCCCGGGGAGAGCTCTGTGGGGTCCCAGCTCCCCTGGCCACACCGTGGGGACACGTCCACTTCCTGCGAAGGCCAGTAACGCCCCTCCCCGGTCCCCCAAGGTCCAGGCTCGGGGGTGGGGGGGCCTGACAGGCAAGGATTTCCCAGAAAGCCTGCTGTGCAGCTGGGGGGACCCCACAGTTGGGGAGTGTTTCCAAGCTGTGCCCGAACCTCCTCAGAACACCCCCCAATCTGCCCAGAAGCCCTGGTGGCCCACGGGATGGAGAAGGCTCTGGCCAGGACTCCCCACAGGACACGGAGCTGGAGATTTCAGACGTGACATTTGCTTCTGAGGGGCGGGGTGGGTGCAGGGCCCCCAATGCGGGGTCTACAGGCTCCCCGGGGGGTCCGTGGATGGAGTTGCGGGGTCATGGGGGAAGAAATTTCGTGTGTCCTCATTTTCACCGGCACGGCCTGAGATTCAGGCAGCAAAGCACAGTGGGTGCCGGCGAATCCTGCGGCTTCAGCATCGACAGAAAAGGGCAGGTTCAGTGAAGGGGGGTGCTGCGAACGCCCTGGGACAGCGCAGGGCCCAGGCCCGCCGGCTGGAGGGCACAGGGTGGGCCTCATACCCACCTGCCGGATGCCAGAGGGGCCTCCAAGGGGAAGGGGCCCAGGATGCTGGCACCACCATTGGGCCCTGAGGCCCAGTGGACACTGGCTCCCAACTGTGCTGGGCTGGGGGCGGGGGGGGGAGGGTCTGGCATTGTGCCCGAGGGCCCCAGGGCGAGGACAGACACGACGGAGGGCAGGGGGAGGAGCAAGAGGGGCACTGGCCAGTAGACGTCCACCTCCCCCCACTTGGCTGACTCAACGTCCAAGAGGCCTGGGGGCTCCCCCTGCCCACAGCGGGCCTCCGCCCAGCCCCTCCCAACCTCCCACCCCCAAGGGACTGGGGACCCCAGAACATCAGGATTCCTTTTATTTCCCAGGAGCCTTGACACATACCCTCCCCCCCAGTGGAGCCCACGGAACGTCTGGGAGGGGGGCAGACCCCTGCTAAAGCCTCTCTCCCAGCCCCTCCCTGACTCCTGGCCAGCCCAAGGAGCTGGAGCTGCACTAGGCATCTCCGGATGGGCTGGCTAGAAGGGTGGAGACCCCGACTCTCTCTGCCTGCCCCCACCCCCCCGCCGAGCACCCAGGTCCTCAGGGAACCTGGCCAGACCCACCCCAGCCACACTCGCCCGGGGCCCAGCCCTCCTTCCAGACCCTGCACAGTCCCTGTGACACAGACAGGAGGGGCCGCGCCCCTGAGGTTGGGTTTTCCAGAAACATCCCTCAGCCACTACCCAGGGTCCTTGAACCTCAAGGAGCAAGGGGAAATGCCCAGAAGCCTGCCCTCTGCTCCCAGAGGTGGGTGGATGGCATGAGGGCCGGAGGAGTTCCCGACCTGGGCACTGGCCTGGCTCCTGGCCAGGCTGTGTTGCCTCCTGTTGGGCGTCAGCTGGACCTCAGACAAGGGTCCCTGGCCACCACAGTTAGACAGGTCACCAGGCCACCCCCACGGCACCGACCCCCCCTCAAGGAGGCCAGAGCACCCTTCACCAGCTGCAGCTTCATCCCTCCGCCCCGACCCTCCTCTAAACGAGTCTGACCCCTACCTGAGGGCTGCCCCCTTCCCGACAGCACCCAGCCCAGAGTGGACCTCTTGGGACCCTCCCTGCAGCAGGCTCACGCCACGGTTTGGGGGAGGGTCCACCTGCAGGCACCAAGGGGTCCTGGGGGGCTTGGCCTCTGCACCCCTGGGGGCGTTCTGGGTGTTTCCCCAGGAAGCCCTCCTTCTGTGGGTGGACGGGAGGCCTGGCCCCAGGGCTCTGCTGGCCTTCCTGAGGGGCAGGGGTGCAGAGGGGACTCAGAAAGCCCCAGGGCTAACCCTGTAGGCTGATGGGCCCCAGCTAAGAGTCAGCCCCAACACGCATGCACACGCACACACACCTGCGACTTGCCAGGCTGGGGTTCCAGGCCTGGGCTCCTCCTGCAGGATCCCACGGGGCAACCCCCAGACGGAGGGGTGTCCCCAGGCCTGGGCTGCCGGGCGGCCCCAAGACCCCACCCTCCAAAGATGCCTAACGCCCCTCACTGTCCCAAGGGTGGGCGCAGGCCTGGACATGGAGGCAGAGGTGACGGCCTGGCACAGGGGCCTGGGGGCCGGCGCCGCAACAGGCCCACCCCACACCTACCCTGCCCTGCTGACGGTGGGTGTCTGGGCTGCTCTGGGCCAGAGGCTACCTGCCTCGGGGGTGGCTGCTGGGACTTCGCCAGCAGGGGCTGGCGCGGTGCTACCACACAGGCTCCAAAACAAGGGCTGGCATGAGAAACAACAGCGTGCACCCCTCATGGCAGGGAAGGGCTCCTTCTACCCCCCGCCGCCCCACACCCAGCCCAAGTCTCCGCCTTGTCCCCCAGGCCTGCCGCTTCTCCCTCCCTCTCTGTGCATCTGTCTGTCTCTCCGCTAACACACCTGCCCTTCCTCCTGCTGCTCAGGCCTGGAGCTAGCAGGACACTGCCCCTGGGAACACGCCAGGGTCACTATCACCACAGAGGCCTCCAGCCCCAGCGAAACTCTGATTTCTGCTGTATTGCTGCCACATTTTCTCAGGGACCCACAATTAATTTCCTGCACACCGGGCCCTGCACCGTGGACCGGGCCACTCAGCTCCCATGCAAGGAGCGTGGGTCCCCACTGCTGCCAGGGCCCTGGGAGACTCCAGCCCAGCTGTGGGCTGGGACCTTGGTCCTAGTGTGTTACCTCCTGGCTCTTGTTTCTCCCAACAAGAGAATCGGGTTGGTTCTGTGCAGACCCAGAGGGGCAGGCCATGACCCACATGGCCCCAGGGCAGTCTGGTCCCCGGACTCAGCCCCTGTGCTCCAGTCCGGCCACAGCGCACACTGGTTCCTTGTGATTCCCCTGCTCTGATGCTTAAAAACACTCCCAGGGTGCACCTCCAACACCTGCCAGCCTCACACCTGCATCCTCAGGTCTCCGTGGCAACACTGCTCCCCCAGAAGGTTTTCTCGATGCCTCTAACCCTCACCCGACCCCGTCAGCCTGGGCTCAGCTCCCTCCACCCCCTCAACATTGAGTATCAAAGATTCACTGGCACACCACCCTGGGGCTACTGGTTCCCTGCCCTCCCGGGCCAGCGCTGTCCCAGCACCCAGTCAGTGCTCAAAAGACACCCATGTGGGTCCCAGCCTCACTGCAGGTACCACAGCCGTTCTCTCCCTGCTGGTAAAACAGGCCCTAAACGCGGCCCATCAGAGCCACCCTGTTGATAACTGGACAGGACCCACCCAGCGGTTTAGTCAGTGGGCTGGGGTCCCCACAGTTACTGAGCTCCTGCTGTGTGCCTGGCACCGTGCAAGGTCTCTGGGAGCCAAAGCAAGGCACCCACGGTTTATTTCAAGGAATCCACTGTCCAGTGGAGGTGGGGGGAAGTATGCCAATGAGCATCCTGGAGGTGGCAATACCTTTAAGTCACTGCGGTACCTCCAATATGTAAAAAGCTTTAGAAACTCAACAATAAAAAGACCAGTTACTCAACCTTCAGGTGGGCAAGGATCTATAGGTCTCTGAAGTCATACAAACGGCCGATAAGCACGTGAAAAGAGGCTCCATATCATTAGCGACCAGGAAAATGCAAATCAAACCCCAGTGAGACGCCACTTCCCACCCACCCGGGGGACCAGAAGCAGAAAGACAGAGAATAACAGGTGCTGAAGAGGATGCGGGGAAACCGGAAGCCTCGGACCAGGATGGGGACAGACGCCCTGCAGTGGCTCTGGAAGAGTCTGCTTGATCCTCCAAAGGTGACACAGAGTCGGCATCTGATCTGGCAATTTCACTCATGGGTGTTTACCCCAGAGAATGGAAAACATATTTCTGAACAAAAATACAGCAGCGCTATATTCACAAGAGTCCAAACGTGCACCAGCCCAGGGTCCATCCGCGGATGGTGGGTCGGGCCGCACATAGACTGTGATTCCATCTTCAAAAGGAATGAGGTCCTGGAGTTCCCGCTGCGGCCCAACAGGATTGGTGGCGTCTCTGCAGCACCAGGACGCAGGTTCGATCCCCAGCCTAGAGCCGTGGGTTAAAGGACCCAGCGCTGCTGCAGCTGCGTAGGTTGCAACTTCGGCTCAGATCTGACCCCTGGCCCAGGAACTCCCTGTGTCGCGGGGCAGCCGAGAAAGGAAGGGGTGTCGAGTTCTGACACATGAGACAAACCTTAAGGACAGGATGCTCGGTGGGAGAAGCCAGACACAAGAGGCCACGCACTATATGCTCCTGCTTCCATGAAATGTCCCGGACGCATCTGCGGGGACTGAGCAGAAAGGCGGGGCTGGCGAGGGCTGGGGGACCCGCCTGCTTCAAGCAGGACAGGCTTTCTCTGGTGGGTGATAAACATGTTCTAAAATTCGGTTGTGGTGACAGTGGCACAACCTTGTGAACATACTAAAAATCGCTGGATCGTACACTTTAAAAGGGTGGGTTTTATGGTACGTAAATTATATCTCAATGAAGACGACACCGTTTGTCTGCACTCAGGTGGCAGGCTTGCTAAGGAATCACCTCGGGGACAGAAGAGGAGTCAGTGTGAAGGAATGGGGCGCACAGGACAGGTCTCTAAGCCCCTGGGCAGTTTACGACTGCAGCAGCAATAATACTTCGTTGTTACCGCACCAGGCGTGAGCTCAGAAATCTTCAGCAGGGCTCCCCTCGACCTTCAGGAGGCCCCACGCGGGCTCGTGACCAAGGATCGGGGGGTCTGAGCCCTGCCCTAGGCTGTGTGATTCTGTGGCTCCTGGAACCCCAGTCTTCCCCATGACCAGGGCAAGGCACTCCAGCCCCCGGCCTCCGTCTCCTCATCTGTAGGATGGGCACCCTAACTGCATGGGCCTGGCCTCATGGAACGTGGGCCCATCAGGTGACCTAGCGGATGAAGATGGTGGCCGTATCCGGGGACAAGCAAGCGTCGGGTCCCCTCCCATCTCTGCTCCTGCGGTCCTCCCCCACCCAGCCCCGCAGGCGCCGGCCCCCTCAGCCTGTCTCCCTCCTCCTCCCCCGCTGCCCTCCTGCTCCTCCACCGACTCTCAGGCATGGGGCCCCTTCAGTGACAGCCTCACCCTGGACTTTCAGCACTACCTCCCAGCGGACGCCTCCCTCAGACCCAGACAGACAACCCCCGTGGCACCCCCCCGCCCCATCCTCGCCTGGAGCGCGTTCCAGACGCAACTCTATCCCACACCCACTCCTCCCCCAGGGCCCCTTTGGCCCTGGTTCCCGGGCGCCGACTCTGCCCACCTGCTCGGCCCACTTCCAAACTTTGGGGGTCTGGTTCTAAGCCCCCTGCCCCCACCTGGACACCCCCTCTCCCCTGGACACACCCCCCAGAGGTCCCCAGCTTCCTCTCTGCCCCCCTTTGCCCCCCCCACCCCAGCAGCCAGAGTGATTATCCCAGCAAGGGTGGCCCTGGGCACCTGTCCCAGAGAAATGAAGACTCAGGTTCACGCAAAGGTCCACTGAGGTTTCATTCAAGGGAAAGTCTGCAGAGCCGGATCCATAACACCCCCAGGCTGGAGCCACCCCAGATCCCCTCAACAGCGATCGGGTGGTACTCCATCCGCTCCATGGAGCACAGGCAGCAGTAAAAGGAACCAACTGCTTTTCTCTCTTTTTTTCAATATATTTTTTTCTTTTTTCTTACTGCTGCACCTGCGGCATAGGGGAGTTCCCAGGCTAGGGGTCAAGGCGGAGCTGCAGCCACAGCCCACGCCACAGCCACGGTGACACTAATCAGAGCTATATCTGCAACCTACACTGCAGTGTGAGGCAATGCCGGATCCTCAACCCACTGATCAAGGCCAGGGATCAAACCTGCATCCTCATGGATACTCGCTGGGTTCTTAACCCCCGAGCCACAGCAGGAACTCCAGGTACCAACTGCTGGTGTGAACAACGGCCTCGACTGTGTGCAGAAAATCCCAGGGCGAGACAAAGGCAGATCCCCAAAGGCTGCATTTGTAGAATGTTCTTGAAATGGGACCTGACAGACATGGAGAGCAGATCCGTGGCTGCCAGGGGGCTGAGGAGACCCAGGGGAGTGGGCGTGGCCATCAAAAGGGCCCCCGTGGTGCTGGAACGTTCTGTATCTGACTGTATCAATGTTGGCCTGCCGGCTGGAACTGTGCTAAAATCTTCAAGATGTAAGCACTGGGGGGAATTCCATGGACGGTTCGGGGATGGCCTGGGTTATTCTCACAAGTGCATGTGAATCTACAATTATCGGGAAATAAAACTTTGTATTACAAACACACAAACACCAGATCGCATGGCTGCCCTGCTTAAACTGTTCAGAGACTTTCCCCGGCCTCTGGACAAAATCCACATGGTTCCCCGGGTCTGGAAGCTGTGCTCAGACCCCCTTTCCCCTCCACCTTCACTCTGCTGCAGCCCGCACCTCCGGGCCTTTGCACATGCTCTTCTCCCCGCCTGCACCCTCATTCTCTCACTGTCCACAGGACACCCCTGGCCCCTCACAGCCTCGAGCTCGCTGCGGCTGTGTCATTCATCCATCACTCAACCATGGGCCCTCGAGCTCCCCCTGCTGGGGACACCGTGGTCCTGCGGGGGCAGCTGACACGGGGCACACTGAGCTGGGGGGAGCAGGATGCTGCCGGCAAGGGAAAGAGCTGAAGAGAGAAGGCCTCCTCACCAGAGGAGGGACAGGGAGAGGCCAGCTGCCCGCTCCTGGCCTTGGCCTTGGACCAGGCCTGCAGGAATCTGCAGGCTCCACCCTCCTCCCGATTTCCACTGGCTGTGGGAGCTCAGTACGCCTTATCCGTGGAGGAAAGAAGTGTTCCTTCCCGGGGCCCACAGATCAGGCTCAAGGAGTCGGCGAACCCCCAGGGGACCCACCAAATGGCACGAGTGCAGGGACGTGCCTGCCACCCGGGGAAGACCAGGGCTCCAGTCGCTCTCAGAGGGGTCCAAGAGAGCCCCCAGTTTACAAATGGCTGGGATAAGGCCCACCAGAGCCCGGATTCATAAGATCCTTCACGCCCCTGCTTCGCGGTGAGACGGCGGGCCCCTCGGCGCCTCAGCGCCTCAGATGTAAAGCAGGGGAGGGGTGAAAGGCCGGCTCTGGGCCCGACAAGCCCCCTGCCCACTCGCCACAAGACCGCGTCAAGCCATAGACGCCCGTGAGCTTCACCTTCCTCCACGCCTCCCACAAGGGAGCACATGCTTCACCTCGAAGCACTGATTTCAGAACTAAGAGGAAAACAGCTACGGTCAAGGGCACAGCGCAGTGCTCGGAACCAGGCAGACGTTAAACACGGCGAATGTCCTTTCAAAGGAGTCCCCTGGTTTAGGATCCCACCCGTTGTCCTGGATGCATCTTGAGGCACTTTCCGAGGGTAAGACACTGGAGTTGGAAAGTGTCCCTGTCACCTGGCAATGGGTCCTTATTTAGAAAAAGGGTGTCTGCAGGTGCAATGAAGTGAAAGCTCCTTCCCTCTGGCTTCTGGCCGGGCCCTGAGCCCAGTGAGAGGCGTCCTTACAGGAGACGAAGGGGAGAGACAGACACACAGGCCAGTGGGGACAGGGCACTTCTCCTTTGGGCGTAGCAGGTGTTACACCTGGGAACTCTACTGTCTATTTCATTTTCACAAGCCCCTGACCCAGAGGTTGAAAAACTCCGTCTAGAGCAGAGACTCAGCCCTGCCAGCTTTGATCGCACCCCCAGGCAGGAAGCCACCATCTGAGGTCCCGGCTGGAGTGGTGTGGGATGGACGCCAGACGTTTCCCCCACTGAAACCGTCCCGGTGATTCTGACCTGTGGCCGAGGCTGCTCCAGACAAGAGGCTGTCAACCTGAGCTGCCCGCCAGAATCCCCTGGACAGTTTAAAAAAGAATCCCAACACCCAGGCCGCACCCAGACCCCCGTGTCACATCTCCGGGGGGGGGGGGGCCACGGGATTTTCCAAATCCCCTGGATGGGGCCAGTGTGCACCCAAGATGGGAACGGATGAACGAGTGAACTAGCGACTTGCAGAGCTAACCCAGAGATTCTCGTACGCGAACCACCCGAGCATCCTGCAAACACACAGAGCCTGACCCTGCCGGTTTGCGGGGGGCCTGAGAGTCTTCCTTCCTAACAGTCTCCTGGAGACCATCCTTGGCGGTTCTCCTGCACGCAGCCAGGATAAAGAAGCACCAGCCCCTAAAGCTGGGGTCTCGGGCTGGCAGCATCAGCGTCCACTGAACTGTGTAGGAAATGAGCTCACGCAGACCAGAACCTCAGCAGGGCAGCAGTGATCTGTTGGCCACACCTCCCAGGTGGCGCTCACACACGGGAAGGTGCGGGAAGCCTGGAGTAAGAGACAGTGGCAGCCCAGCACCCTGGCCAAACTGGGCACTCCACCACCACAGAGAGAGGCCCTCGCTTCTTTCTGGGGTCTCCAAAAGTACCAGGGAGCCCCCTGGGTTCCAAACAGCTGTGACATTCATGGGAAGGGGGCAGATGACACATACGGAGAGGAAAAACTGTGGACTCCATCGCAGAGATGAGAAGACCAAGGCCAGACAACTGCGGTCTGAGAAACTGCCACGCTGCTCATCCTCGATCGAGTCGGCTCAGGGGCTCCCCCGGACCCCGCGCCTCTGCGGCCCCTCAAGGACCCACGGCCCTCTCCCCTCCCTTCTCAGAACCCCCGGCTGGGGTGTTTCCACCAGGGACACCCAAAGTCTGCCATGAGAAACCCCGCACTGTTTTGCATAGTTTAGTCTTGCATCCAGACGACACAGTCTTCTGGGTAAAACCATGTCATCCGGTTTCCTGTATGTTATGTTTTATTTGCTTATTTTTTTTTTCCCCAAAGACTACATCACTGCCAACTACACGCTGTACCCATAGCACCAGACACTGCGGGCGTGTATGCCCCTAATAACTACACACAGAAATCCTAAACCCCAATGCAATGGCATTAGGGATGCAGGCTTTGGGAAGTGATGGGGTCACAAGGGTGGAGCCCTCAGGAGGGGTTAGGGCCCTTCTGACACAGACCCCGCACAGCTCTTTTGTCCCTTCCCCCTTTTGGCGACACCGAGAAGCTGGCAGTCTGCCACCCAGAGGTCCTCACCTAACCCCACGCCTCCCAGCGCCTTCATCTGGGACTCCTCAGCCACCAGACCTGTGAGAAACGAATGCTGCTGTCTGCAGGCTCCCCACCTGCTCTGCCCCGTCTCTGGTGCTCTGTCACAGCAGCCGGATGGACCCAGACAGAGTCCGGCTCAGCGAACACTTCCAGGTCGATTCACTGAAAGCGGACCTGGGCTTTGCCGTCTTCCTGGCATAGTAGGAACTCGAAGGTAGGAACTCCCATGTTTCTCCAGCATGCTCCTTAAGGACTGCATGGATCAAGGAACAGGGAGTGTTCAAAAGTGGGCAGAGAAAAGAGTCCTTACTTCCCTGCTTCTCTTTCCTAGCTCGTGACAACCAACACCGCCCGTTAGCCAGCGCTCCCAAAACATCTCCTGGTCGCGGCGGCCTCGAGATTAGACCACGATCTCGCTCCGTTATCCACTGTGTTCAGCACCACCCATCTCACTCAGGTGAAAGCTGATAACAAGACGACAGGGTCCCTCCTGAGCAACGACAGCCAGTAACAAAACAAAACCGGGCAGGGGGATCACAAGTGATGCTTTAGAGAGATTGACGATTCCGCTTTCAGAATTCCCGCTGTGATGCAACAGGACTGGCGGCATCTCTGCAGCCTGGTGCGGTGGGTTCCATCCCCAGCCTGGCGCAGTGGATTCAAGGATCTGGTGTTGCCGCAGTGGTGGCATAGGTCACAGCGGCGGCTCAGATCTGATCCCTGGCTTGGGAACGCCATGGGCGGCAGAGAAGCCAGAAATGAAAGAACAAAATTCCTTTTCACTGCCTATGTCCAGCCCTAAGCCCGGGCAACAAGACAATGTGCACAATGGTGACAGTGGATGAAGTTCCCAGGCGCCTCCGCATCTGCACGCCAGTCCATGCCACAAATATTCACTGAGTGACCCCCGCGTGCCGGCCCTACTGTAGCGACGGGACACACGTCCCTTTCTGCACGACTCGCACAGTCCACACCAGCACCGTCCAGGAGGACTTCGTCTGATGACGGAGGTGATCAGCCCCTGCGCTGGCCAACCTGGTGGCCATGAGTCACAGGCGGCACCTGAGCACGTGGACTGTGGCACGCGTGACGGAGGCCCTGAGTGTCTAAATTGCATTTCGCTGTCATTCATTTAAATTTAAATAGCCACAAGTGGATGGGGCAGGGTTGGTCTCCATGACGAATCCACGGATGCCGATGTAAAGAAAACGAAGACCGAACAGTCTCTGATGGGCTGCAGACCAAGCTCGGCTGCCACCTGTGCTGGGTGCACACAGAGCCCCCGAACACACCGTGGGGACCCACGGCAGAAATAAACCTCAGGTTTTACTGCCACGAGTCCTACTAAAGAACCCACCTCCCTGGGAAATGCTGACTTGGTTCAACAGGAGACACCGAGAAGGCACTCAAGGCTTTTCGAAAAGACCGCCAGGACCGGCGTGGAAAACAGGCGGACGCTCCGGTACCGGTGGCTCTTGGGGTATGGAACCCACACACTGACAGAGCGGGCGCAGGCAAACTTCTGGTGGCCACGTGCAAGGGTCAGGACGGGGCGGTCCCCGGCCCGGAGACCCCGCCGCCATCTGGCTGGAAGAGGGACCGGGACATTAGAGCTAGGCGGCTCAGGCAGGCCTGGCCGCGCGGGCGGGGCGCTCTCCAAGGTGCTGAAGACACCGCTCCTCTCCCAGTGACCAGGGACCCAAGGGAGCCGGCCCCTTGCTCTAGCCCACAGAGCTTGCTTAGCCAAGCCAGGACCCCACGCAGGCCCCTTCATCAACCACATGGCCTTTCCCAAAGCCAGGAGACTACAGATGGGGGAGCAGCTGATTCAAGAGGGGCCGGACCTCTGCAGAAAATCCGAGCATCACCCTCCCTCTCTCCCAGCACTCACACACAGAATACCTCGCTAGCATTTAAGGACAGAAGGGGTGTTTTGTACAGAATCATCAGCTCTTGGCTGAGAGCTAGCTGTCTGCAGAGTTGGGGAGGCCTGACGGAAGATGAGGAAGAAAAAGTCTTGAAAAAGAAAAAAAACGGCAGAGGCCCCTGGCTCTCCCCCACGGTCACCACCACCATCTCCCCCGGGTCTTCCTCGCTGCACAGGCGTCCTCAGAAAAGATGGGCCCCGGCCCCTTTCCTCAGGTTGGCTGCGTTAACCGGCAGCAGCAGCAGCGAGGACCACTCACCACCGACGCGGGGGAAGGCTATTTTCGGAGAGCGCTGGTCCTCGCTGCTGCGCCAGCCCGGCCAGGCTTCCTAATACAAAGCTCGTCAAGTCGCTCCAGGGCTGTGCTGGGTGAGGGGAGTTCTCAGAACACTTCTTTCCCTGCTATTATTGGCAACAAAGAACTAGCTATTTGCTTTCTCCTCTCCTTCCACCTCATGGAGCCTCCTCCCTCCCCAAAGGGGTTGAAAGACTCTCTAAGGAGACGCTGCTCTCTCCAACTGCCTTTTGTTTCTGAAATGAGTTTCTGCTGGGGCATATAGGGCCGCTTCCTCCGAAACTGAGCATCTGGATTACAAAAGGGGAGTTTACGTTTCACAGGTTCATGGCCAAGCACCAAAAATATGCCCAAGGGTCATTGACTCTTTTACCCCTCCAAGGGGGCATGAGCCGCCTGAACAAGTGTCTAAAGTGGAAACAAAGCAGCAGCCCCATCTGCATCTGAGCCCCGCTCTGTGGCTGGCTCCCTCCGGTCCAGGGAGCGCAGGCGTCTGGAGGAATCTGGAGCACCCGGCCAGCCACCAGAGCCGGGAGGGTGTGCGTGGCTGGGTTTTGGGGGACAGGGTGGAAACGGTCTCTGGGTGACAGGTGTACTGCGTGCACGCAGGCGCCGGGGGATCTGAATTCTGACTGTGGGCGTGTGTGATTCGTGTGGGCCGAGGGATCTGGGCTGGTGAACGGAATCTGGATCTGAGGGGGAGCGGCCGGGTGTGTGCGATGACTCACATCTTTTGGGCTGTGGGAGGGTTTTATTTGCGGGGGGCGGGGGTAACTTTCGGTCCAAGAGATCTTGTGTACACGGCCCCCAGCGGGAAACATCTACCTGTGCAGCCGAGCAGAGTCCGGAGAGCAGAGAAGAGGCAGTGCCTGGCAGGGACCGGAGGAGGGCCTGGGTGTGAGGTGCCCAGGCGCATATGCCCACACTCCAGGCTGCTGCACCCATGGAGGGAGGAGGGGGCGTGGAGGAAGAGATGGAACGAGGAGGTGCTGCTGCACCAAGGAGTTCAGAGGGACGTGTTTCACGCGAAAGCACGGGCTCTGGGACAGCTGCCCTGCGCAGGAATCCTGGTGCCGCCCAGTGCTCATCAGGCCGGCATCTGGCTTCTCTGTGCCTATGCTTCCCAGGGTGGGCAATGGGAGGAAGGGCAAAACCGAGCCTGAGAGGTACGGGGATGACGTGCCGTGACGCTGCAGACGCTCGCCACATGCCTGGCGCACAGTAAGTGTTTCGCCCTGCCAGCCCTTAGCCTTCTCACCACCATCATTATCACACCTGGCTACGGGGTCTAATAACGATCATTACAAGTGACATTCGTTGCGTGTGACCCGTAATAATAAAATAGTGATAAGTAATAAGGAACGCTTCCTCTGTTCCTGGCACCGCCATGCACACCACCTCAATTAATCCCCACCTCCTTTGCAGTTGGGATCATCAGCCCTGTGGACAGCTTCGGAAACAGAAGCTCAGAGAAGCTAAGCAACTTGCCAAGGTCACAGAGCAAAGGCACAACTGGGATTCACGCCTAGTGGCTGGCAACCCCGCAGCACGGGCTCCTGCCACCCTATGTCTCCAGGGCGCACCGTCTCTGCGGGGTCACCCGACAGGCTGGAAGCGGCTCGGCGCACTTGAATGAGCCACGCCTGCCCTGTGCCCGAGGGAGGATGAAGCTGGAGGAGGAGGTGCTGGCAGAAGTGTCCCCAGTTGAAATGGATTCCATACCAATGCCAGCTAAATGCAGAACAGATCTGCCATCTGTGCATTATTCATGAAAATCACCGTTTCCCCGAGTCAGCACGGGAGCGGGGCTGAAGTTGGGGAGATGTGCTCGCGCCTGTCGGACATCCCCGTCCCTCGCACAAGCAAGGAGCAGAACTGGAGTCTGGACCATGACCGCACGGAGGCTCTGCTCCCCTCCCAGCAGGATCCCTTGCCGCCCGCCCGCCCGCCCGCCGACAGGGGAGAGGCCACGGAGACCCACTGTTCTGTCCTGGCAGACCCGACACCCTCGGTGGCCCCGCGGGGCCCACGGACAGCTCGAGGCCAAACATTCTCAGCAGCCACCTCCTTCCCAGTGAGAGGCGGGCACCGTGGTTCCAGAACAGTGGCCCCAGATGTCTGGGCCTGATTACTCCAGGCTAGAAAGGTCAATTCGACTTCCCATTGTGCCCTATCCCCAACCCAAAGGCTGCAGCCAGCCTGGCGCCCTGCATCAGGGTGCCTGCCTTGGTCGGCATACAGGTGGTCGGATGTCAGGAAAGGCGGGTTCCACCCTGAACAGACAGGGGAGTCGCTCCCTGGACTCTGCCACCCAAGGGTGGGGGCTCTGGCCTGTCACCGGGGCTCCGGGCCGCCCCGGGCTCCATCGGTCACAGACATGATCCCCCCGCCCCTGCCCCGACGCATGAGACTCAGTCACCCTACACTCACGGCAGCCTCAGCCAGAGTCAGACGCCCTCACCCCAGAGCAACCACAAGCATCTCCCCTCCTCTGAAATGGAAGCTCTGTGAGGCCAGGACCTCTGTCTGCTGTTTTCCCAGAGCCCCAAGCACCTGCTCGCAGTAGCGCTCAGTAGATATTTGCTGGACAAAGGACCGGATTCCAGGTCCACCAAAGATTTCTGGGGAAGGTGCGCCAGCTTAGGTGCCAGACCTGACTCTCAGGTACCCAGCCGAGTGCCACAGACAGGGTTTGGCTCCTCACCTGCCAGGCTCCCTAGTGAGACTGGCCACCAGGGACCCAGAAGCCACTCTCCAGGCTCAGGCACAGGTGGGAGCACCTCTGGGGGATGGATCTGCAGCGCAGCCTGACCAGAGTCCCCCCCGGGTGACAACGGCCCCTGGGCTCCCAAAGAGCCCAGCTGGGAGCGCCAGGCTGTTCGGCCGCCCACCTCAGCCACCCACATCTGCCGCTGGCCCTTGCTGGGCCGACGCGCGCACGCACACACACGCCCACGGCCTAGAACCCAGGGAGGGCCGTCTGCTCGGCCTGGCCCCAGGGTCAGGGAAGCTCTCCAACCCACTCCAGGAAAACAACAACGGCAGAGAAGAGGCCGCCTGGGACGGGGCGCCACGGCTTTGACAGGCAGAAGCGTTATATAATTAACTGCCCCCACGCCTCCTCCCCTTGGAGGAATAACGAACCCTGCTTCTCAGTTGCATAAGCCAAAATAATAATTACTCTCCAGCCCTCCATCACTCCTGCATGTGGCCGGGGAGCAGGTGCTTAGCACTCGCTTCGGGAGACTTGGAGGCGGCAGGCAGGCAGGCAAAGACCACACGCATGCTCGTGATTTCTTTCTATGCCGGCAGAAGCACTCAGGTCCCTGTGGTGCCCTGCTCCTGTACCAGGCATCCAGGTCCCCAAAATGACCGAGCCGCCAAGCCCAAGGCACGGAGCCACTTCTGAGGATGGGCTCCTAGATGGGGGAGGGGGCATCAGGAGAGCAGGCTTGTCTGGGGTCTGGCTTCCAGGAACAGAAAGGGCTCCGCGCCCCTCGGGTGCACCGAGGAGTGGCCCCTGGAGTGCCTGGGACCAGTGACAGCCGCAAAGCCAGCCAAGCCTCCCTGCACAGAACCTATCTAACAGCCGCGGCCGGGCAGCACGCTGGCTTCCGGCACCAGCTCAGCCGGGAATGTGGTGGCATCTTAGAACGATGGCACAGAGCATCCCTAAACTAATGTGGAAAATGATTCAGCCCCTGAAAGGCGAGATTCCTGGGCTCTCGCTAAACAGATGGGCCTCCCTCCCTCCCTCCCTCCAGCAGCCTGCTCCGACAGCGCTAGCCCGCGTCCAACCACCTAGAAGTTTATTGCCTTGTTGTGGTGGTTTGGGTTGGCGTCCCCCGCCTCTAGCTCTCCCAGCCACTCTCTTTCCATTGGCTTGGGTTGATCAGGACTCAGGGAGGCCCGGCCGCACCGCAGGAAAACAGGCAGCAGAGCTGGGGCTTGACTCCCGGAGGCGGCCGACACCCAGGGAGCTTTGCCAACAAGGGGAGGGGGCCCTCTCCCAGCTCTGCGCCCTTGCTGGGTCCCAGAGGAGGCCGCGGGCCCAGTGTGGCCTTTCCGGCAGGTCTCTGGCCTGCTCTTGGGTGATGCACTGACACTCTGATCAGCTACCTGGCTCCTGGGCCTGGCACTGCTCCTGGAAAGCCCCCGACACCCTTCAGCTGGCACAGGGTCGCTGTCCCCCACCAGGCAGTGGGGCAACCTGTAGCCAAGGCCGCTGTGGCCTCCAGGGAGCCCCAGGAAATGCCCCAGGTGCCCAGGGCCCTCTGGAGAGAGAAGCTCCACTTGCCCACAGATAAACAGAAGAGGCAGGAGAAGGTCCCTCCCCCGCCAGCCCCCCCCACCCCCACCGCCAGCGCGCGGGGCGCACCTACCTCCATCCGAGTAGGTCTCCGTGCCGTAGCCGTCCTGCAGCCCGTTGCTCCAGGTCCCTTCGTACTTGGCCCCGTTGCCCGTGCACTCCCGCACCCCGTAGCGCCCCTTAAATCCGTGCGTCCACTCGCCCTTGTACACCCACTTCCCCTTGCTCTCCAGGCCGATGCCGTGGCGCTTGCCCTGCGCCCAAGTGCCCTGGTACGTGTTGCCGCTGGGCCAGGTGTAGACGCCCAGTACCTCGAAGCCGTGGCTCCACGAGCCGGTGTATTCGCCTTGGCCCTTGGGGCCGGTGCAGACGCCATGGCCGTGCGCCTTGCCGTCCTCCCAGCCTCCACAGTAGGACCCTCCATCGTCAAAATTAAACCTACCCCCACTGGACATGCATGTAACTCGGTTTGCAAATCCCGCAAACGGTGAAAAAAAAAAAAAAAAAAAGGCGATCAACAAACCGGAGTCTTGGTTGGCTGGCTGGCTGGTTTTGTTTTGCTCTTTTTTTTTTTTTTTTTTTTTTTAAAGGAAGAATGGAGAACGCAAGCAGATCCCAGGCAGCGGGCAGCCGCGGCGCCGGCTTCGGTGGAATTTAAGTCAATTGGGGGCGATTATTCATTTTCGAGCTGCGCCGCGGAGCCTGACCAGCGTCTCGCGCTCCCGCTGGAGACAGGACCGGAGGGGAGGAGGGCGGGGGAGGGGAGGGGAGGGGGAGGGAGGGGGCAGGAGCAGGACGTCTCGGTTTGCAAGGACGGCGTCCAGCCTCAGCGGGGCAACGTGCCCCGACCGGATTGGGGATAAGGTTGTGAAGGAGAGAGGAAAGAAGGGAGGGAGAGAGAGAGAGGAAGGGAGAGGAAAGGGGAAGGAGAGGAAGGAAGGAGTACAGTGAGAAAGGAAGAAAAAAAGAGGAAGGAGAGAGACGAGAAGAGGAAAGGACAGAGAAGGAGGAGGAGAGAGGACCGCGAAGAAGGCGCAGGAGGTATAGGCCTAACCCTTACCAACGAAATACCAGAGAATCAAGTAGAAAGGAGGATACACTATGGAAAAGATCAATTGAAGAGAAGGAGGAGGAATGAGAACAAGCAAGGGGAAAGAGGGGCAAGAGGAGAGAGAGGAAGGGAGGAGGGAGGAGGAGAGAGGAAGAAAGAAAACAAGAGAAAAGGAAAGGACAGAAGAAGAGGTAACGCAGATACGCAAGAGGAGACAGGTAGGGGAGATCAAGCAGAATAGGGTCAGAACGGAGGAGAGAGACAAGCGGTTCTCGGAGCCGCTGCGCCAGCGCCAGCCCAACCGACGATAAACGTGCGCGCGGCGCGTCGGGAGATTCGGGCGGGCGTGCGGCCGAGCGCACTGCGGCGCGGACGGCGCGCGGCGCCCGGGGGACGGCGGCAGCTAGGCCTGCACGGCTCGCTGCAGCTCGTGGGCGGCGCGCGCGCGAGCCCGCAGCCCGCCGCCCTACCTGCTCACCAGTCGCGCGTGCCACCCGTCCACTCCGCCGCCCCGCGACCTTCCGCTACGCGCCCGCGACCCCCGCCCCCCCGTCCCGTGCCCACCGCCCTCCCGTTGCCCCCCGCCCCCGGCGCGCAGCCCTTTTCCTTTTTTTTTTTTTTTCGGCCCGGGGGGGAGGGGGCGCTGTTCCGCCCCGCCGCCCGCGCCGCGCCCGCCCGCCCGGCCCGCGGCCCCTCTTGCTCCCGCAGGCCGGGAACTAGGGGTCCAACCGGGGCGCCCCAGCCGCCCCCCCCCCCGTTCCCGGGACTTGGATTTAAAGGGACAGGAACTGCGTAACGGGAAGGCGCCCAGCACCCAGGGCGCTCTCGGCCCCCTCCCGGGAGCCGCGAGGGGAGGCCCTGCATGGCAGGCCCGGGGCGGGCCGAGGGCGCCCCGCGCGTCTGGGCTCCCCCACCCGGCGCCTCGCCCCTCGCGCCTGGCTCCGGTCTGCCAGGCCGGGCCCAGACTTGGCTGAAGAGGCTCTTGGCGGCCCACAGGTGGTTCTCCTACGACAAAGAATCCATCCCTTTTCCTCGCGGGCAGTGTGGGTCTACGTGCAGGGGAGGCGGATGATGGCCTCAAAAGACAGGTATCTGGCGATTGGCCCGCCCCAGAAATTAAGAGAATGTATGGCCACGGGCACATGCCTTAGAGTAAGGACGCCCCAGTTCCGCCCAGACCAACAGGTAGCCCACCCCCATCGGTTGTGCTTTAGGGGAGCAAAGTGGGATCGCCACGCCACTCAGGCGCTGAGCGGTCTCTCCCCTCACATACTCCTACCCGCAGCCGCCGCCGCCGCCGCCGCTCCCCCCCCCCCCCCCCCCGCCCCCAGAGATGGTGCCTGATTCCTGGATCCAAGTATCCTGGGACCCATTTGAAATGCATTTCCTGGACGATAAATCCGCAGGCAGAAGCCCGAGTTCCCAGCTCTCCCGGAACGTGTTAGGCAAAAGGCAGCAGCCAGTGCTGGGGGCGGGGGTGTTTGTGTGTGTGTCAGGGTCGGGGCTCCTCGGAGTGTGGAAGGTGACTGGCAGAGCAGAGCCAGGAATGGCAAGCCTGGCCTCAGAGCGAGATTTAGGAGCCCCTCCACCCCCCCCCCCCCCCACCAAGAGCTGCGCTTGGAAGCCTGGGATTAGCCAGGGGCCCTGCTCACACCTCCTGCCAGCATTGTGCCACCTTTGCAAAACAGGCTCTCACTGGAAAACTGCCCCCCCACCTCAGTTTCCCAGAGTTCAAGCTCAACTTCTTGTCTGGCCCTGAACACCAAAGCCAGACCACCAAACCTCCCTAAAAGGGCCACCAGCCTGCAGGGCTGCCCTCCCCTCACTTACCACGCCCTTGTGGAGGGACAATTAGGGAGGTGTCAGCTTTGCTTTGTGATCTGCAGTTACAGTGACTCAATGCATCTTCTAGGGGGCGGCTCCCTGGAAGGTTTTTCTAAGTGCCTAGGGTTGGAGTTCTTGGGTCCAGCTCCTTGGGCTCAATGGCTGTGCGGAACACCTGGAGCAATTTCCTTCTCACCCTGCAGCGCAGGGCACTTCCAGCGCGCCACTTCCTGGCTGATGGTGTTACCAGACTTCCTCTTTAGGTCTGCATTTATTTCGTTTTGTTTCTCCACATGGATACGAAATACTATCTCAGAACTCTTGTGTAAATGAGAAATTAGAGAAGTTCCAGTGTGGCTCAGCAGGTTAAAAATCCGGCTTTGTAACTGCTGTGGCACAGGTTCAATCCCTGGCCAGGGGAACTTCCACATCCCATAGGCACAGACAAAAAAAAGGCGGGGGGGGGGGGATTAGATAATCATGACTATGAAAAAGCTGCAGACTTTCCTCAAGATACAGATCCAGGAGTTCCTCTTGTGGCTTGGCAGGTTAGGAACCCAACGAGTATCCATGAGGCCGCAGGTTCAATCTGCGGCCTCGCTCCGTGCGTTAGGTATCCGGTGTTGCCGAGCGCTGTGGTGAAGGTCACAGACACGACTTGGATCTCGAGTTGCTGTGGCTCTGGCGTTGGCTGGCAGCTGCAGCTCCAGTTGGACCCCTAGCCTGGGAACTTCCAGATGCCACAGGTGCGGCCCTGAAAAAAGATTCAGATCCAAATCCTGCCTCCAGGGCAGTCCCTTGAAGTGCCTGGGCTCAGTTTTCTCATCTGTAAAATGGGCATAGTAACAGTTCCCATCAGGTTGCCATGAGACATCAGCGGAGCCGAGAGCCCAATACCTGGTAAGCACGTAAGAAGTGGCAGGTGCTGCTGTTCGCAGGCCAGCCCCCAGTGAAGGTCACTGGTTCCTACCTGGAGCACCCCCTTCGGTCTGTCGCTCCTCCCAGTGCTGAAGTGGAATTGCCATTTCTCTTGGACACTCTGCGCCTTCTTCCTTCCGTTTTATTTCCAACCCGTCTTTGGCTGATTGGGCAGCCTTCCTCACACAGGCAATGGATTGCAACTGAGATCTCACTGGGAAATAGTGATTGGTTCCAAGCGATTCCTGGTCAGCACCTGCTACTTGGGCTAATGCATACCCTTTCCCCAGGCGCATCCAACCTATCCCCCTGCCCCCCACGCTCCTCTCCCAGCTCAGTCAGATTAGCTCCTGCAGCGACAGCCTCTCTTCCCTGAAATGCAGATATTGGAGGCATTCATTTTGTGCAATTTGGAAATCATTCTCCCATAAAGCGGGGCTGGGGGTGTTGATCTCATTTTGGAGGAAACTCTCCAAGCCTATAAACATAGTAGCACCCAGCAATTTCAAAACTCACACCAGGGAGACAACACCAGGCCACCTTGCCCATCTCACGTCCCTGTGCACCAAGCATCAGGGACCGCACGGACACGCCTCGGGTGACCGGGGCTAACAAGCTCCTCTTCCATAAAGGCCCTGGCTTGGAGCCCGCTCCGTGGGTGCCTGGCCAGAGGGAAAATAATGACTGAGCAGGATTCCAGCTCAAGCTGTCTGGTCTTCCAGCCTGTGCACTGCCTTTTTCCTTGCCTGCTCCCTCTTCCTGCGATGGGAGCTTTTCCGGTTTCGCCTCCAGAAAGGCTTCCTGGTTTCTCTCTGTAAAGGATGCCCTGTTTTTGCCTGCACGGAAGCTCATGTGTTTCCTCCAGAGAATCGCGCTGCCATGTACAGTTTCCGCTTTTGTCTTCTCGAATGTGCCCGTGTTTACCCTACACCGGGAGGCGTCTGCGTCCAGGTTTCCGTTCCTCCTCGCTGGCTGGTGAGTATGGCAGAAGTGACACAATGTGACTTTGAAGGTTAGGGCGTAAATGTGACACGGCTTCTGCCTCATGCTCTCGAGATGCTGGAGCTTGGAACTGACTCACCATGCTGTCAGGAAGCCCAAGCAGCCCTTGGAGGGCGTGATGGAAGTACCACCAGAGAACCAGCCCTCCAGCCCTCGCCCAGCTGACTCCCAGCCAACAGCCGGCACCAGCTGACGGCTGTATACACACACCATTGCAAGGAGGTCCTCCAGCTCCTGTCCAGAAATGCCACGTGGAGCAGAGGCCCCACTCACGGGGCTTTCCCCACCATGCCACGTCATAATTCATTTCTTTTTCTTTTCTCTTTTTGAGGTGTGATTGACATACATTATACTAGTTTCAGGTGTAGCACATAATGATTTGATCTTTATATACATTGAAGAATGGTCACCCCAAAAAGGCTAGTTGGTGTCCGTCACCAAGAGAGTTTCAGAGTTACTTTCCTTATGATTTAAGACTTTTTTCTCTTAGTAACTTTCAGATATGCAAGACAGCATTATTAACGCAAGTCACCACACGGGACATTATATCCAATGGCTTATTTATTTTACAAGTGCACCTTTGTTCCTTTTGACCCTCTTTCCTCATTGCACCTGCTCCCCCGACCCCAGCAATCACCAGTCCATTCTGTTCTCTGTATCTACGGGCTTTTGCTATTATTGTTGTTTGTTTGTTTGTTTTAGATTCCACATATAAATAAGATGAAATGACATTTGTTTTGTCTGACTTATTTCACCAGGCATAATGCCCTTAAGTTCCAACCATGTTGCTGCAGATGGCAAGATTTCATTCCTTTTGAGGGCTGAATAATATTCCACTGTGTATCTCTCGCATTCTCTTTATCTATTCATCCATCAGTGGACACTTAGGTTGTTCCCATGATAATTTCGATTTCAGAACAAAGTCTCAATGATTGTCACTACACTAAGCCAGGCAGAGGCCACGTCTGTGGCAGCTCAGGGGCCAAATCTGGCCCACCGCTTGTTCTATAAACAAAGCTGGATTGGAATACAGCCCTGCCTGTTTACATACATATGGCTGAAGCTGCTTTCGCACCCAGTGGCAGAGTTGAATAGGTTCCACAGAAACCACATGGCCCATAAAGCCCAAAATATTTACCATCTCTTTCCTAACAGAAGGTTCGGCATGCCCTGTGTATTAGTCTGCTCATTCTGCCATAACAGAATGCCATGGACTGAGTGGCTTAGACAATGGAAATTTGTTTTCTGGAGGCTGGCAGTGCTAGACCCAGGAGCCAGCGTATGGTGGGGCTCTGCTGAGCGCCCTCCTCCTGGCTGGTAGACAGCCACCTTTAAATGTCCTCACATTCCCCCTGGGGTGGGGGGAAGGAGAGGGGACAGTCTCCTGTGTCTTTTTTTTCTTATGGCTGCATCTGTGGCACATGGAATTTCCCAAGTGAGGGGTCGAATTGGAGCTGTAGCTGCCCACAGGAATGCTGGATCCAAGCCTCATCCTCGACCTATGCCGCAGCTTGTGGCAACGCCAGATCACCCACTAAGTGAGGCCAGGGATCAAACCCACATCCTTGTGGACACTATGTCAGGCTCTTAATCTGCTAAGCCACAACCCGAACCCCTCCTGTGTCTTTCCTCATAAGGACGCTAATCCTAAGGGATCAGGCCCCACCCGTCTGGCCTCAGTTAACCTTAATTACTTCCTTATTCCAAGTACAGCCACACTGGAGGTGAGAGCTTCAACATATGAAGGTGGGAGGACACACATATTCAGTCCATAACACCGTATTTTATGCCACTGAATTTGGGGGATATTCGTTACACAGCAGTAGCAACGAGAATGGACTGCATGCTTCATGCAGACAGAACCTCATCGTAACAACTTCCATAAATAGGTCCTAAGGGTGTGGGTGTCCCCACGTTACCGATGAGGCCCTGAGGCAGAGCAGAAAGTGACGTGCCTAGGACGGGCGTGTAAATTCTGAAGGAAACGGTTCTCCAAGCTCGACACTCCCAGTTCAAGTGTTTTCAGACTCATTCCAACTATCCCCTTCACCAGGAGTGCCAGGAAGCCCCATCCTCAACCATCCCTCGTTAGGACAGCCAGTGGGTGCTAGCTGCAAGCTAGGCTCAGTCCCCCATTTCCCGCAAGCCACGTCAGCCCCTAGGATGGGTGCTACTTCACAGATGAAGAGAGGCTCAGGCACGGGCAGCAGCAGAGTCTAGATTCAGAGTAGATGTGTGGGCACCCCGTCATCCCTACCGCTCCTGCCACACCCGTCCTGTCCTCGTCCCTAAAGGACCTTCTCCCATTCAGCCTCCGGGGCGACGCCCTTGGGAGCCAGCAGCAATAGCAGCAGTAAGAGCATCCCGATGCCGGGCAGCCACTCTGCTCTGCATGGTACCCAGCCTCGTGGGAGCAAGAGCAGCAGCCATCACTGCACCCCCTGGTTCAAGAGGCAGAACGCTTCCCCGAGCCCCTCCCACCCCGTGTCCCCCCATCACGGTAGGGAACAGCTATTCTGACCTGCATCGCCAGAAATTAGTTTGCCTGGCCCTTGAACTTCGTGCGAATGGAGTCGCGTCTGTGCACGGCCGTTTCCATCCATGTCGTGTCTCAGATTCACCTGTTTTGTGACGTCCAAGGGCGGGTTGCTCTTTTTCCTGCTATTATTATTTAATTGCAGGAACTTACGCCCCCTGCTCTGCGCTCCTGGTCATACGAAGCTGTGTTGCTTCGTACTGGCGGTTATTGTGAAGAAAGCTGATAGCATCGCTCAGAGGTGCTTCTGGGATACTCATTTCTTTCGGGGGTACATCCAGGAATGAATTTACTGGACCTAGATTAGAAATAAACAGTTGACCCTTGAACAACAAGGGGATTAGGGGCGCCAACCTTTTGTACAGTCAGAAATTCACGTACAGCTTATAACTGGCCCTCCGTACCCCTGGCTCCTCTGTGGTTTAGGCATCCACAGATGCAACCAACGGCAGACCGTGTGGACCTGCGGTGTTTACTCCTGAAAAAAAATCCAGATATTTCAAAGTGGACCCACACAGTTCAAACCTGTATTGTTCAAGGCTCAAATGTATTAAATTTTACTCTGGCTTTTTTAGGGCCATACCCATGGCATATGGAGGTTCCCAGGCTAGGAGGTGAATCAGAGCCGCAGCTGCCGGCCGACGCCACAGCCACAGCCACGCAGGATCCGAGCTGGGTCTGCAACCTACACCACAGCTCATGGCAACGCAAGATCCTCAACCCACGGAGCGAGGCCAGGGATGGAACCTGTGCCCTCATGGATCCTAGTCGGATCCATTTCCACTGAGTCACAACAGGAACGCCTGTATTCACTTTCAGAATTCCCCCAGATGGTTGAATCGATTTGCACGCCCTCCCCCACAGAGGGTGAGGGTCCCAGCAGCTGCACGCACCCCTCATCAGCACTTGGCCATGTCCGTCTCTTCCATCGGAGCCGTGCTCCTGACTCTGTAAGCGGTCCCTCACTGTGATTTTAATTCACCTTTCTCAGATTTGTAGATGAAGAGGGGTTATTTTTTCCCTTGTATTTCTCTATTTAGCTTTTATTTTTGATGTTTACTACTATCTGCTGTGTCTATTTTTACAGTTTCCTTCTGAGAATATCAAATGCTACCGATTTTCTATTTAGATGACTAGTGTAACGTTTTCTTTGAAAATAAATCTATCCAGGTTTTAAAAAGGGGGCGCACAGGGAAAGATCCCTTTAGGGGGAGATATTATGGAAATAATCGGCCAGCAGGGATGAGAACATGGCGCTTTCGGGGAACAGAGCATGCGCCATCTGACCCTGCGGATGGGGGTCTGCCCAGAAACCAAGAGCTGGAGCCTCTGAACCCAAGTCCCTCTCCTCCTGGGCCTCACTGTCTCTCTTGCTGTCTCTTCGCCTCTGCAGTCTCCCTTCCCATCAGCTCTCAGCCCAGCATCCTGGCAGCCAAGAATCTGGACTCGATGGAGCCCGATTCCTGGGAGAGATGTGGCTTGGGTCAGCGGGAGTCAGGCGTCCTCTCCTGACCAGCCAGCTCTGGTCGGGGAGTGGGGTTCCTGCCTTGACAGCAGGGAGGAGACACGATTGACGTCTCCAGAGCAAGTTAGAGGAAGCATGTTCTGAGACAAGAAGTGGGACATGTGTTCTATCAGTGGGACAGATGATTTGAAACTGATAATGAAAGAGCTTTGAAAAATAGCAGGCATCATTTTTGGGGGGGGGCCTTTTTAGGGCTGTGCCTGTGGCATATGCAAGTTCCCAGGCTAGGGGTCCAATCAGAGCTGCAGCTGCCAGCCTACAGCACAGCCACAGCAGCGTCGGATCCTTAACCCACTGAGCGAGGCCAGAGATGACACCCACGTCCTCGTGGGTGCTGGTCGGATTCATCACCGCTGAGCCAGGTCAGGAGCTCCAGCAGGCGTAATTTTCCTTCCTTAATTTTACCAAGATCCAGGACGATCTACAACCCCGGGGAGCACGGTCCCTGGGTCCTTCCGTTTCTAGATGAAGACAGTTATGAAGAAGAGAGCAGTGGAGGAACGAAGGAGGAGGAGAAGGATCATGACGGAGCGACCTGGATGGGTCAGCCAGAAGGAGAGAGGGAGGCTGTCGTGACTGTGCTGCTGACGCCGATGGTGGGGGCCGCGGTGATGATAATGATGACGGCGACAGTGATGGTGATGATGGCAGGGATGGTGATGATGCTGGTGGTGGCGGTGGTGATGGTGGTGGTCATGGTGACAGGGATGGCGGTGGCGGTGGTGACAGCGATGGCGGTGGTGATGGTGACGATGATGACAGTGACGGTGGTGATGCTGATGGTGGTGGGTGGCGACAATTATGATGAGGGTGGTGACGGAGATGGTGGTGATGATAGTGATGGTGATACGACAGGGATGGTGACGACAGGGATGGCGGCGATGGCAGGGATGGCGATGGTGGTGGTGATGATGCTGGTGGTGGCGGTGGTGATGGTGACAGGGATGGCGGTGATGGCAGGGATGGCGATGGCGGTGGTGATGATGCTGGTGGTGGGTGGTGACAATTATGATGAGGGTGGTGACGGAGATGTGACCTCTGCTATCACACCGAATCCTGAGACTTTATGAGGCCGGCACTGTTCTTATCCCCATTTTACAGATGAGGAAACCTGAGGCTTGCGCAGGTCAGCTTTTTTGCCCAGAGCGCAAAGGAGCCCAAGGAGCCAACGGCAGAGCACGGGCTTAGAACGACCACGCTTCTGTCTCAGGTGTGTTAAGCCTCCTCACTGGGAAAGCCAAGTCGTTTGTGTTCAAGCCACATAGTCACATGTTTTAATGAACAGGTATATAGCACATGGCATGGACAGCCACCCAGGCGAAGGAGTCGAATAGGATCTGCACCCAAAACCCACCATGTGCCTCTCCCCAGCCATGACCGCTCTTCTCCCAAACAGAACAACTAACCTGAACTGATCCTCACCTTCCCTTCTTTATAGTTTGACCATCTGCATACACATACCCCGGGCACTGTGGGTTAGTTTTGCCTGTGGCTGAACTTCATGTGACTAGAATTATACCATATGCATTCTTTTTTTTTTTTTTTGGCTACATTCTTGGCATGTGGAACTTCCCAGGCGAGGGAACGCACCCATGCCACAGCAGCATCCTGAGCCACAGTGGTGGCAATGCCCAACCTTTAACCTGCTGAGCCACCAGGGAACTCCCACATGCGTTTTTTTTTTTTCTTTTTTCCCAACATTACTCTAAAGTTTATTCATATGGTTTTATCTCTGGGGCTCATTCATTCTCTTAACTGTATAATATTCCATTGTCTGAATAGCTCAAATGTTCCTCAACTGTTCTTCTATAACTAGACATTCAGGCCCGTTGTTCCCAGTTGTATTAAAAACAATGGCTGTGGGATTTCCTGTTGTGCAACGGAAATGAATCGACTAGGATCCATGAGGGTGCGGATTCCATCCCTGGCCTTGCTCAGTGGGTTAAGGATAAGGCGTTGTCGCGAGCTGTGGTGTAGGTTGCAGATGCGGCTCAGATCCGGCGTTGCTGTGGCTATGATCTAGGCCGGCAGCTGTAGCTCCAATTCGACCCCTAGCCTGGGAACTGCCACACGCCACAGGTGTGGCCCTAAAACGCAAAAAAGAAAAAGAAAAAATAATGAAGACAATGACGCTCCCTCTCTGGTCTCTGTGTTCTGGAACAAGCACACACCTGCCTTACCAGGAGCAATTACTCAGTCCTGGCCCCCATACACAGCCCTCTCCAGGACCCCCGGCCAGGAAGGTGCCTCTTCTCCCAGCTCTGTCAGCACCTGTGTCCTCTGGGTTAGCACATGTCACACTGCCACTGAGTTATCTGTGGATTCAAGGTCTCCTGCACTCCCGCGGTGAGCTGGGACCCTGTCAGTTTCTCCCCCCACCCCCCGTCTGCACCCAGCACAGTGCCTGGCACACGCCAGGAATGCAACCATTGCATTATGAGTAAGCGATGAATGAAAAAAAACAAATGAACCAACAGTCGGCATTCCCTAAACATTTGTGGAACCGAAGCTGGTCACATAAGTGAATGGCGGAGCCCGGGGTGCTGTTAGCTGGGGCTGCTTTCGATCTGCATCTGGCCTTGTTTGACTCAGCCTGATGTCACGGGCGGCGGTGGCACTGAGAACACCAGATTCCAGAGGTCTCATTCCACTTCCTGCTCAGCAGGTGTTATGTCAGAGGCAGAGAGTCGTCCAGAAAAAACGCTTCCTGGCCGGATAGCTTTCTCTCTTCCCTCCTCCTCCTCTGCCTCCCAGGGCTAATGAGTGTGATTAGACCTCATTAGAAGGAGGCAGCTAGTGGTTTCCTCCTGCCTTTCCCTTATCTGCTGTGTATCGATGTGTCCAGCCCCGTGGGTGATTAGTGAGCCGGGGCGGGGGGGGGGGGTGAAGGGGGGGGAGGGCTCGAAGAGGCTTGAGCATCTGCTGGCTCATCAAAGAGGAAGGGGAAAGTTGGAATGGGTGGGGGAAGGGCTGGGGGCAGGGCCTGGGCTGCCCTGGGTTAGTGGGTGTATGAGGGATCAAAGCCAGGGCAGAAAGGCTCAGGCTGGGGACACGAATCCAGAGGTCACAATGGTGGGTTGGAGCCCAGGCCAGTGAGATCAGCTTCATGAGGTGTGCGGGCCAGGCTAGCAGCTGTCCTACGGGTGATGGGTTTTGTCAGAGCCCACCGGCCTTGGGCTCACACGCAGCCTGCTTAACATGGCTTATGAGGCTTCCTGACCACAGCCAGCCTGTCCCTCCCACCTCCTCCCTCCCCGCTCCACTTCCTGCTCCCACGGCTCCAGGCCTGGGCTGGTTCTGCATCCTCTGTTCCCCCTGCCCGCTGCATCGCCACACGTCTGCTCAATAACTCCTTTTCCCAGGAAGTCTGCCTGCCCCCACCCCTCCCCAGGCCAGATGGGTGGCCTTGTCTGTGCTGCCATAGCCCCTCAGACCCTCCCAACCGTGGCACTGGGCATACCCTGTGGCCCAGGTTTGTTTCCCTGTCAGCTTCCCCAGATGGTTAAGGCCGGGGGCTGTGGATGCTGTGTCCAGGTTCTACTGCAGCGCAGCGCAGCGTCCGTCCACAGTAGGGGCTCCCTCAGCATGTTTGGGGTGTGGAATGAAGAGTGTGGTCAGGCACTGGCCCAGGGTCACATGGGAGCTCAGAGCCCCCCGGCCCGGGGACTACACCTTCCCTCCTCCAGCTCTGCCCCAACCTTGCAGCCTCCCCCTCCTCTCACGGCTGCGTCCTGCACCAGCTCAAGCCTGCTGTGGACACGGGCTCGCTCAGCAGCCGTTCCGCTCTGCTCGGGCGTCCCCGACTCTCCGTCCACGTGTTAGACACCTTCACCCGGGGCTGAGCGCCTGACCTGGCCCCCGAATCAGGCAGTACCCGAAGACGGACGTGCACCTGAACTTGCCCACTCACTCAAGGGCACAAGGGGAGAAATTTCCTTGTGGTGGACATAGCGCTCATCAGGGTTTTCTGACATTTGCAAAAGGATGTTTACAAAACATCTTTATTGCGATGTAATTCACATACCATGTAACATACACCCTAAAAGTGTATAATTCAAGAAACCTCCACCGAGGGTGGGAATGTAAATTGGTACAACCATTATGGAGAACAATATGGAGATTCTTTAAAAGAGTGAAAATGCTACCATGTGTTCCAGGAATCCCACTCCTGGGCATTTATCTGAACAGAATATAATTCGAAAAGACACATGCGCTGCAGTGTTCATAGCAGCACTATTCACAATAGCCACGACACGGAAGCCACCTAGGCATCCAGCAACGGGGGAGTGGATAAGGAGGATGTGGCCCAAGGAAACAGATCTGGCCTCTTGTGACGGTGCAGGATGGAGAGAATGGGAGAACAAGAAGGTATCCCTGTATGTGCGACTGGGTCCCTTTGCTCGACAGCAGAGATTGACAGAACGTTGTAAATCAACTATAATAGAATCAATCAATCAATAAAAATAAATACCCTATTACTCTGTAATAACCCATGTGGGAAAAGAATGGATATGTGTGGAGTTCCCATTGTGGCTCAGTGGTGAACAAATCCGACTAGGAACCATGAGGATATGGGTTTGATCCCTGACCTTGCTCAGTGGGTTAAGCATCCGGCGTTGCTGTGAGCAGCTGTGTAGGTCGCAGATGTGGTTCAGATCCTGTGTTGCTATGGCTGGGGTGTAGGTCGCCAGCTACAGCTCTGATTCGACCCCTGGCCTGGGAACCTCCATATGCCACCAGTATGGCCCTAAAAAGACAAAAAAGAAAAAAGAAAGAATGGCTAGGAAATGTGTGTGTGCATAACTGATTCTCTTCGCTGTACACCTGAAACTAACAACAATGTAAGTCAGGTATATTCCAATATAAAATAAAAGCAAAGTAAAAAGTAAAGTATGGAATTTAGGGTTTGGTATAATCATAAAATTGCAAACTGTCGCTACATGTAATTTTACCTTTTCATCGTCCCCAGAAGAAGCCCTGTTCCCACTAACAGTCACTCCTTTGCCTCCCCTCCCCCGGCCCTGGCGAGCAGTCACCTCCTTCCTGTCTGCGAGGGTTTGCCTGTCCTGGATATTCCCGTATGAATGCGACCATGCAACAGACCCCTTTGGTGACCGGCTTCTTTTCTCGCCGTCACGTCCTCAAGGCTCATCCAGGTTGTAGTGTCAGTACTCAGGCTTCTTAATGGCCAAGTAATATTCCATTATCGGCTTGGACCCCATTTGATCTGATGGACCCTTGGGCTGCTTCCGTTTTTGGCAGCTGTGAACATCTGTCTTCAGTGTTTGTGTGCAAGTATGTTCTCATTTCTCTTGGGCATAAGCATAGGAGTGGAATTGCTAGGTCTGACGGTGACTCAATTTCACCTCTGGAGGAGCTGCCAGGCGGTGGTCAGAGCAGCCGCGCCATTTTCCTGGTGACTGGGGTGCTGAGAATCTTTTCATGTGCTTCTTAGCCGTTTGTATGCCCGCTTCTGGAGACATATGTATTCAAACCCTTTGCCTTTTTCCGAATTTGTGCTCTTATTACTGAGTTGTAGGAGGGCTTGGCGTATTCTAGATACAAATCCCTTATCAGACAGCGGATCTGCAAACCCTTTCTTCCACTCTGTGGGCTGTCTTCTCACTTTCCTCGTGGTTCTATCATTTGCAGCACGAAAGGTTTTCGTTTTGGTGATGTCCTTTGCATCTGCTTTCTCTGTGTCGCTCATGCTTTTGGTGTCATTGCTAAGATCTCTGCCAACACACTGGCTTCCTTGACCTGCCCCTGCTGATGCCCTCAGAGTGTGGGAGCCTTGCCTCCCAGAGACAGATGCCCTGAGGACGGGGGCGGGGGGGGGTGATTTGGTTGCATCCAGGCTTCTCCCGGGTGCAGCTAACACAGACGTATTCTACAGATGAAGATTGGACTCAAGAGGCTGTTTTGTACTTTTCTCCCCACTTAGCACATGTCATGAACATTTTTGCATTTCATTAAACTGTCTTCTACAGCCCAACTTAATGGTTTCTAGTGTTTGTCCACAGCTGTCAATAAGAGTGAATGTTTTATGTGCCTGAGGTTTATTTCCCTTTGGAGCTTTGCGACACATCCTGCTCCTGCTCTCACTGCTTTCCATATATTAACTCATTTACCATTCACAACGGCTGCATGAACGAAGTACACCGTTATGAACCCATTGTGCAGAGGTGGAAGCTGAGGCACAGAGAGGTGAAGCTATTTGCCCAAGGTCACACAGCTGCAAAGGGGCAGGGGCAGGAATCAAACCAAGGCAGTCTGGCTCCAGAGTCCACACTGCATTGAAGAGCCCTCAATGTGGGCAGAAAGGGGACGGGGACAGTGCAGGGGAATGAGGGGAGAGGGGCAAGCTTCCTTCTCTTTGGAGCTCTGAAGACAGACTGAGAGGTGTCTGGGGTACATGGAGCAGTGCTCTCTGTGCCACCGTCACTCTGTCCCCAGACGGTTCAGAAGTCATCATGCCCGTCTGTGTGGACATGGGCACTTGCCAGCACCTCAGAGAATTTCTGGGAACCCACCTACTGTGGACCTACCAGAGCTGCAGGGACACCAGGCAGGGGTCCTCTTCTGCCCCCAATTCCCCACCCCCATGTTCTAGAACAAGGGCTGCCCCAGGCTGCCCGAGGCGATGCTAGCCTGAGTCTCGCAGACCAGACGTCACCCGCCAAGGGCAGCCACGGCAGCAAGAGCGGGACCTCGGGCCTCGGCTGGGGGAGCAGTCCCTGGGGCTCCGGGACTTTGCTCAGGGGCAGGAAGGAGGCAGGGAAGCATGTGCTTCAGCCTGGTTGGGGGTTGAGGTTCAAGTGCACGCGAGGGTCCTACCAGGGCGGAGTCCCTGCCCCCACACCAGAGAGCAGGATGCCCAGTGACAGACTCACCGCATCCCACCAGGCCAGTCCCCGGTGCTGGAGACGCCCTCACCCGCCCCTCACGTGTAAGCAGCTCCGCGATGGCCACACACTCAGGTGGGCTGGGGGGCTGCTGGGGGGCAGCCTGAACTCAGCCCCTAACTCGACCTCGCCCTGGCGGGGTGGCCCCGGACTCCTTAAAGTCTGTGAATCTCTGCGCCCTCTTCACCAGCCAGCCCCCTCCCAGGGGTGCATTCAAAGACATGGAATGAACGGGATGCCCCGCACGCCTGGCCCAGGGCACCATGGTGAGGGCTGTGTTCCAAGGTCAAACGTTGCCCCGTGTGCATCTCTCATCACCTCCTCTGGATAAATTCCAAAGGAAAGACCAGCCGGTCAAAGGGCAAGTGCATTTTGCAAACCCGCGGCTGTGCCACCTTCCACGCACAGGGACACCTGGCTCTGAGGCTGCCTGGGCGGGACTGGGCGGGGCCCGGGGCTCTGCATTTCTAAGGTGGGTGATGATGATGCTCTTAGTCCAGGACCCCTCCTCCACCCCCACCCCCAGCTCCCGACGTGGGGGTCCCCGGACACGCGGGTTCTCTGCCAGCCCCCCTTGGAGGAAGCCAGGTCCTCCAGGGCCGGGCAGCCACAGCCCCAGGCGGAAGGCTGGAAGGCCGCCTCGCCTGTGTCTGGTCCTGTGAGGCTCCTCCCCTTCCCGCGGAGCCTGAATCTCTGCCATTAGCTCCCAGTCCAGCCGGGCTGTTTATGCCGCAATTCCAGCAAATTCAAGCCACACAGAGAGGCCAAGAGAGAGCAGCTCTGCACCGACGCCAGGCAGCAGGGGGCCAGCCCTGTGCCTGGAAGGCCCTTCTGAGCCTTGGCCTGTGGGCTCCTTCCCTGCAGCGGTGACGGTGCTGTGAGCGGGCGAGCAGACAGCGGGCGGAGGGAGACCCCGTCTGGACGGGAGCGTCTATGCAGCCCCACTGGGTTCCCACTTCGCCCGGCCAGCTGTGAAGCCTGGGTGCTTCTTGGGCTCGGGGATCAAACACACAAACAAACTCTACTCTCGGTAAAAACTGGGCGGGGGGGGGGGAGGGATAAAATACTTGGAGTGTTTTGCTTTCTGTGGGAACCGCATGGAATTGCCAGTTTGGGGCTGTTGTTGCCGTCCAAGAAGGCAAGTCCACGTAGTGCAATGTAACCTCAGGGCACAGATTCAGAGCAGTTTTTCAGACCCACCCGTTTTCAGGATGCATGACACTGACATACAGAACACGGTCACACGTCACCCCTGCTGGCCCCAACACTGTGTTTCATGGAATTGGAGATGCCAGGTGTGGGTCTCTGGGCCCCTCTGTCCCCGACAGCTGAGGAGCCCATCAGGGCTCTGGGCACCTTCGGAGGGTCAGTGCCGCCTCCTCTCTTTCCAGTGTTTTAGGGCCGCTTCCTGGAGCCACACACCTGCGAGGACTGATGGCCAACCCGGAGAAAGTCCTCACGGCAGTGGGGCCGCCCTTCTTTTCTCTCTCACAAGATCCCAAGGGGGCACCCCAGGGATGGAGCAGCTGTGGGGTGAGAGGGGAGCCAGGGCTCTGGGGGCAGGAAAGCCAACCTCTGTCTGATCCCGGGAGACAAGGGCGTTTCCGGCATCAGGGGTCCATGTGCTGTGGCCAGGCTGGAGAAACGCGGGGGGACCGCACCCCCAACCCCAAGTGAGTGTCTCACAGCCCAAGCGAGGGTCTCATGTTCACCCCCTGAGGCTGGGAGAGCAGGGCGGCCTCCAAGCTGCTCCAAAATGGCCTGGGTGCTGCTGTGGTGGGGGCGGGGCTCTGCTCTCAAGAAGGAGCTTCCAGCAGCACCCAGTCAGCCTGCCTGCACGCAGTGGGTCGGTGCGGTTTTACAGCTGCCAGCAGCTCAACACCCACGACGGAGTCAGACTACCACACACCGACGTGCCCACCCCCAATTCCTTATCGCAGTGACACACGTGGCAGGCCTGCGTGCACACGCCTGAGCATCCGCTGCGCGTCTCCCGCATGTCAGAGCCTGGGGGGCACCGAGGGCAACAGCCCTCTCCCCAGAGCATCCTCACAGCAGCTCCACTGTCCGAACACACTCAAGCTTTCCAGTTCAGACACGTTCACCTGCGCCCGACAGCCACGCGCCACCACCCAGACTCAACCCGTGCTCCTCGTCCTCGGAGGTGCTCTGGGTGCTTTGAAGAGCAAAGGCAGCGTGGCCGCCGTGCCCAGGCTCTCCCTCCCGCCCGGCCCAGAGGGGACATCTGGCCGGGAGACCAGCAGCGGCCGACGTCTGTGTCACCCAGAATCTCCATGAAGAGGACCAGGCCGTTCAAACCCTCCAGCGCTGGGCCTTTTCCTCCCACCCATGGAGCGTTTCAGGTGTGTCTCTGTTGATGCCCGCAGCTCTTGTTTATTTTAGAGTAGGAAGCGGGTTACACCACACTGCCAGTGAAGCCAACTTGGTGAACCACCCTGCAGCCTGGTGAGCACAGGGGCTGGTCCGGGTTTCGTTCACAGGCAATGCTTTTAGGGGAATGGGCAGAGGCAGGAGCTGGGCATCGGTCCGCAGATTTCAAATCCACGTGGCCTTCTGTTTCCTCAGCAGAAATCACACGAGGCCCAGAGCCCCGTGACACTACGCACCCTGCCGGGCAAGGCCACCCGGGCGCCGCCGCCCTTCGTGCTGGTTCAAAGGCGTGTCCGCAGATTCCCGGCCTCCTGGCCCCTCGAGAGGCGGACTTGACTCCCCCAGCCCTGCCTGTGGGCGGCACCCCCTCACTCCCCCTAACAAGGAGAACAGGCTGGGGTGGCGTGCCCCCACTTCTGAGACTGGGGTGCAGGAGGCCTGGGGCTTCTGCCTTAGTCTGCGGGCGCCTCTCTCTCTCTTGGCTCACTCACTCTGGGAGGCCAGCTGCCCTCTGCAGAGACGCACAGGGAAAGGAGGGCTCCTGTGAGCAGCCAGCGAAGACCCGACGGCCGCAGAGTTAGCTTGGGAGAGGATCCTTCAGCCCCAGGGGACACGCTGCGTGACCACGACTGCAGCCACAGGACCTCGTGCGAGGGAACCACCCAGGCAGCAGCTCCCAGACTCCCGCCCTGCAGAGACCACAGGCTGACAGGTGTGTGCTGTTTTAAGATCCTGAGTTCGGGGTGTTTGTGATGAAGCAGGAGACACCAGCCACACCATTAGGCACCCCTTCAGCCTTCACCCTCAGCCTCCACACATCTCTTCCCCATGGCATCCTGGCCTCAGGGAGGGTGTGTGGCCTGGAGCCCCCGACACAGCACCCAGGGCTGAGCACTGGCAGTGACTGCCTCCGCCCCCTTTCTCCCTCGCAGCCTCGACCCTGACCGCCCGACTGCAATGCTACAAAGGGCTCAGACCGGTAGACTCCAGCGCCTTCTGCACAGGGAGTGTTCCGGAGTTCCCCCGAGTCAGAGGCTTTGGAGTCAGACGGACCTGGGTGTCCAATCCCTCCCCACACCACGTCTCCTCTCCCCGCACCGGCCTCACCTGTAACCTGGCGCATCTCCAGGACAGCCCAGCCGAGCGAACGCGGGCAGACAAGGGGGGCCGGTGCTGAGCGGGGAACGCCTTGTGAACACCACAACCAGCCGCAGGAACCGGGCAGCACTGCTGACGGGCCTGGGACCTGGGCTGGGCATAGCTTCCACGGGAGATCTTGGGGGTGGGGTTCCCCCCGTGCCCACCCCGCCCCCGGGCACTGTGCCCGGCCTCGCTGGCCTTCCCTTGTTCCACACGGAACTCTGCTGTCTCTCGAAGGGGAGTTTTGAAACCCCCTTCTCCCCTTGAAAATTCACCTTTTTCTTTCTCTATTGAAGTAAAATTCATATAACCTAAAATTAACTATTTTATTTTACTTTTTATTTTATTTTATTTTATTTTATTTTATTTTATTTTATTTTAATGGCTGCAGGTGCAGTCTATGGAGATTCCCAGGCTAGGAGTCATTTGGAGCTGTAGCCACTGGCCTACACCACAGCCACAGCAACATGGGATCCGAGCCGAGTCTGTGACCTACACCACAGCTCACGGTCACTCCGGGCCCTTAACCCATTGAGCGAGGCCAGGGATCAGACCTGCGTCCTCATGGATACCAGGCAGGTGGTAACCTGCTGAGCCACAACGGAAACTCATAAAATTAACCATTTTCAAGTGAACAATCCGGCGGCCTTTCGCCCGTTCACAGAGCAGTTGCAGCCGCCACCTCTCTCTCTCGCTCCACAGCGTGTCCAACACCCCGGAAGAAACCCCAGAGCTGCTACCGGTCCCTGCCCGCCCCCTCCCCGACCCCCGGTGACCGTGCGTCTGCCCTCTGTCTCCATGGGTTTGCTCACTCGGGACGTTTCACGTAAGAGCAGTGACACAGCCTGTGGTCCCTTGTGACTGGCTTTTCACCAAGCAACGGGTTTTCCGGGTCTTTCCAAGGTGGATGGGGCGTCAGCACGTCCCTCTTTTTTCCTTTTTAAATCGAGGGGTAATTGACCGGTAACGTTACATCAGTCTGGGTTTACACAGAAGGACTTGTCTTTGTAAGTATCTCGAATTGGCCACCACCCCAAGTCTGGTTAACCCCCCTCCACGCGGAGCGACAGAACCTGTGTTCACCGGGCCGAGGACTTCCAAGCCCTACCTCTTGGCGACCTCGCCCATGCGGTGGCGTATTGCGTGTGTGTGTTGGCCACAGTCGCCACGCTGTGCATTCCTCCTACCAGATGTTCATTTAACGAGAAGTTTGGACCTTGCCCCCTTTGCCCTCCCCTCCCCCCCCCCCCGCCCCCACCTGTGGCAAAGAGCAGTCTCATCTCTGTATCTGCGAGCTTGGCTTTCCTTCTCACATATGAGATCATGCGGTATCAGTGCTTCTCGACATTTCTCTGAGCTCAGTGCCCTCCAGGACTATTTGTGTTGTCGTAAATGGCAAGATTTCATTTTTTTTTTTTTTACGGCGGGGTGATAAAAAGCAGGTGCCACGTTTTCTTTATCCACTCCTCTGCCGATGACCTCACAGCTTGGCTCTTCGGAATAATGTGCTTGTCAGCTCCTTTCCTGCTTGCCTATTTCTCTACCCCTTAAACCTTAATTATAGAAATGAGATCGCTGGTCAATTTAACCTCACTCTGCACTTACGCTTTCCTGAACGCAAGCCCTGCCTTGCCTACCCTGTTGATTATTTTCCTGGATTAAAAGAAGTAAGAATGAGGACTGAGGAAGTTAAAGAATGCCAGGCTCTCCAGCCCCAAGAGCCCCCTTAGCAATCCTGCAGGGAGATCACGCGGGCAAGACAGAGAACCAGGAGGCGGCCAGGCTGCCCACCGAGGAGGAGGAGGAGGAGGAAGCAGAGAGCAGGCTCCTGCCTCAGGGACCCCTGAGATCCTTTCCCCCTTTGCCCGTGAACACTGTCCCGTCTGAGCAGAATTTTCGGAGCTGGTGGGGGACACCACTTCAGCTTCTCCCCAGGTTGCTGGCAGCCGCTCAGGGCGCCAAGCTTTCCTCTCTACCAACCCTTGCCTCTCAAGGACTGGCTTTTAAGTGGCGAGCAGCCAGACCTGAGCTGGAAAACTGAGACTGGGTTGCATGCGTCTTTTCAGGTTAGTGTTCTCATGTTTGTCAGACAAGTGTCCAGAAGTGGAGTTACTGGATTGCATGGTAGCTCTATTTTTTACTTTTTTTTAGGAATCTTTGTACCCTTTTCCATAGTGGCTGCACCAATTTCCTTTCCCCCCAACAGTATATAAGGACTCCCTTTTCTCCACACTTTTTTTTTTTTTAGGGCTGCACCTGTGGCGTAAGGAAGTTCCCAGACTAGGGGTCCAATCAGAGCTGCAGCTGCTGGTCTACACCACAGCCGTCTCCCTGTGGTTTTAATCTGCATTCCCTTGATGATTGGTGATGGCGAGCATCTTTTATTTATTTTTTTTAAGTTTCATTGAAGGACAGTTGATTTACGATGCCATGTTAAGATGCTGAGCATCTGTCTGTGTACCTGTTGGCCCCCTGCATGTCCTCTTTGGGAAACTGTCTATTGAGATACTCTATTTTTAAATTGGATTGTTTGCTTTTTGATATTGAGTCATATGTGTTCTTTATACATTTTGGATATTAACACCTTATCAAATATATGATTTGCAAATATTTTCTCCCGTCTAGTAGGTTTGCCTTCATTCCTTTTTGCTGCTGAATAACAAACACTCTACTGTGTGGGCCCCACGTGTATCCGTGTGTTCCACACCTGATAATAGTTACTGAGCACTGCTCATGAGCCCCTTGCTGTCCTAAGAGCTTTACACATATTACCTGCTCAAACCTCACAACAACCACGTAAGGAGGGCCTACCATTATCCCCACTTTGCAGATGAGGAAACTGAGGCCCAGAAAGGCAAAGCAATGTTTTTTGTTTGTTTGTTTTTGTCTTTTTAGAGCCACACCCACGGCATGTGGAAGTTCCCAGACTAAGGGCCGAATCGGAGCTGTAGCCACCAGTCTACACCACAGCCACAGCAACACCAGAACCAAGCCGCGTCTGCGACCTACACCAAAACTCACGGCACTGCTGGATCCTTAACCCACTTAGCGAGGCCAGGGCTCGAACCTGCAACCTCATGGTTCCTAATCGGATTCATTTCCACTGTGCCACGACGGGAGCTCCAATTTTTGTGAAGCCACACAGCTGGTAGTTGGGGGTGGGGGGCAGGGTGTAAAACCAGACTGCCTGCCTCTGAGCCCACACCCTGAGCCCGGGAGGCTTGTATTTGAAAATATAAACAAACGTCTTTTCCCTTGTGAGCCACACAGCAGAGTGACGTCTCCCCCTCCACCCCCCCCCCCCCGAGTTTCCTTTTGTCCTGGCGTCTTCACAGCCTGGGAGAGCAAGAAACCCCAGAAGCATCTGGTCTCTCTGTTTGTTTTACAGTCGGGACAAAGGATCCAGGGAGAGAAGTGACCCCCCCCCCCCGACAGCTAACATTGCCTTAGGTGACAGATGTGGGTTCAGACCCACCTGGAGGACCCCACCTGGTCTCCAAACCGCAGAACCATCACCAAGAGTCTGCACAAGCCCTGGCCTTTCGCCAACGGTCACCAGGAAGTGAGCCTCTGCCCACAGCGGGCTGGGCGGTGCCCACTGCCCAAGGCACCTCCCGCCTGACCATTCGTTCTTCTGAGGGCGGTTTCCTTCTTCCCCACTGCAGCTCTGGGGGGAAAGAAAACGGCTGGACCCCAAGAGGCTGGGAGCAGCGCCCCCAGGGAGCAAAGGAGCGCCCCCCCCCAGCCCCCGCCCCGGCTCCTGGCGGATCACGGGACCGGGGAGGACGTCGCCTGCGGTGGCAGCTGCCCATGTTCCCCCCACTTGGCCGACAGACAGGCTGGCCTTGGCCAGAAATTACACGTTTTGAAGCTGTCCCTGGACCAGAAGCCCCAAGACTGTGCCGTTTTTGTGGCTGGTGTTTGACTTCTCCTTGCAATTCCTTGAATTCCCCTTACGTTTCTTTTTCCCCTCTGGGTTTTGCTTTGTTTTGTTTTGTTTTAAATGTTTCATTATGGAAAATATGTTTGCTGTCGGAAAGTGAGAAACTACATTAAGCCTAGGAAGAGTTTGCAACATCCCACTTCCACTCTGCAGGGAGGAAGTGAACCAACCCAATCTGGGCACAAGGATGACCCTCGCTGGCACGAAGCCAGCGGCTCCGAGGCGCCCTGACTCATCGGTGAAGTAGAAGCCAGGAGGGTGGCCAGCCTGGAAGAGGCGCCGGGCGGCGCGGCGGGCTGTGCAAGCATGACCCAAGCGCTTTCACGTGAAGGCCCAAGGCCACCTTTGCAAAGATTTTCCCCCTTCCTTTCCCCAGGTACCCCCACTGTTACCACCTTCCCAGGCTCATATGCAGATGTTGTCCATAGATTTGCCAACTCTATTCAATTTTCTTGCTAAATTCATGTTAGTTTTTGTGCCTTTTCTTCTTGCTTCCCCTGTAAGGACCCTTATCTACCCTCCGTCTGAGGTCATTTCAGAACGAGATGCCTTCCCCAAACCAGTTGTTCAAAATAAAACAATTAAAAGACTGACCTCCTGTAGAGACACAATGATGAGGTGACGGCTATTTCTTTACTTAGCTGTGCTGTGCTGCAGCTCGATGTGGAATCTCCGTTCCCAGACCAGGGATTGAACCCCGGCCACAACTGGAACCACTCCCAGGCGACTTGGTTTTTAAACTGATACATTTTATCTTTGTTATTACATACTTTTTATTGTGGAGACTTTCAAACATATGCAAAAGTAGCATGAAGCGATAATGGACTCTCATGTGCCCACCAGGCCCTCCCCATGAATCTGTGTTAGGGAAGCCTTTGCAGAGTCAGTCCAAGAAGCAGCCATGAGTAATTTAGGCTCTTTTTTAATTTGTTCTGTCAAACATGTAACTCAGGCCAGACTTTTCCCGTAGGGGGCCAGGTAATAAATGTTTTTGGTTTTGCAGATACACGGCTCTGCAGTAGTAGAACCAGCCAGAAGAGGCAAATGAGCACTGTGGCTGTGTTCCAATAAAACTTTATTTGCAATAACAAGCAGAGGCCGGATTTTGGTCCAAGGGCTGCAGTTCATCTAAAATTAGAGAAACACAAGCGCCCACCGTGATTCAGCACCTGGGTATGGATGATATTAAAGAAATATCGATAATTGTGTTGGGTGTCCTAATGGTACAGTGGGCACTTTAAAAAAAAAAAAAAAAAAGTCCTTATCTGTCAGAGAGCATACTAAAATACTTATGTGTGGAAGGATAAGAATTTGCTTTAAAATTTGGTGGCAAAAAAAGAAGAAAGGCTGGGGGAAAAATGTAACTGTAATGTATACATGTAAGGATAACCTGACCCCCTTGCTGTACAGTGGGAAAATAAAAAAATAAAATAAAATAAAATAAAATAAAATTTGGTGGCAAAAAAAAATAATAAAAAAGGAGTGGCAGGTGGCTGAAAGAAGATTGGTAAAATGGTAAAAGCTTGACTTTGGGAGATGGCTCTTTGGGGGGGTATTGTGGTGTTCTCTCTACTTCCGTGTATATGTCAAATGGTCCATAATAAAAAGTTGAAACTAATTTTCCTTTTTAAAAAAAGCATTGGTCAGGAGTTCCTTCATGGTGCAGCAGTAACGAACTCGACTAGTATCCAAGAAGATGCGAGTTCGATCCCCGGCCTCACTCAGTGGGTTAAGAATCCAGCATTGCCGTGAGCTGTGGTGTAGGTCACAGATGCAGCTCGGATCCTGCATTGCTGTGGCTGTGGTGGAGGCCGGCAGCTGTAGCTCCCATTCAACCCCCAGCCTGGGAACTTCCATATGCCTCACGTGCGGCCCTAAAAAGCAAATAATAAGAAATAAATAAAAATAAAAAAGCATTGGAGATCTCCTGCATGACATAGAGTCAACAATGCTGTGTTGGACACATCGAAATTTATTATTATTATTTTGTCTTTTTAGGGCCGAACCCACAGCATATGGAGGTTCCCAGGCTAAGGGTTGAATCGGGGCTGTAGCCGCTGTCCTACACCAGAGCCACAGCAACACCAGAACCGAGCCGCGTCTGTGACCTACACCACAGCTCATGGCAACACCAGATCCTTAACCCACTGAGCAAGACCAGGGATCGAACCTGCATTCTTGTGGATGCTCGTCAGATTTGTTTCTGCTGAGCCACGACGGGAACCCCCAAAACCTAAGAGGGTCAATTTCATGTACTTGCCACCAAAAACTGCCAAACCAAAAAACAATAACAAAGGAGCAAGAGGAAATTTTGGAGGAGATGGGTCATGTCCATCACTTGACTGCAATGAGGATTTCACGGGCCTGTGATTTCCAATTGTGTGCACTAAACATCAACTCTACCTCAATAAAGTTGTTTTTTCTTTAAAAAATAAAGTAAGAGCAAGTGACAGATCTAGAAAAAAAAAAAAAAAAGCAGCACTGGAGCAACCACTGGGGTGAGACCACTCAGCCAACAGCACCCAACCCAACAGACAACACCCAACCTCACTGCAGACAACCTGACACCCCCACGGGTATCCTGAAATGAAACACGCAGAATCCTACCCAATACCCTCCACTCCACCGATGCCCCAGCTGCAATACGCAGCGATCCAGAAGGAATACACACAATCAAATAACACGCTTTTCTCCATGTCCACAGTCAGCCCAGCCTCCCTGGACCTCAGCTGCTTGCGGTGGCGCGTAGGCTCACGTGAGTGTGAGTGGGATCCGTGGCACCTGACCCAGCTGTGAGGGTGGGACCCGCTGGCCGGTCACAGGGCTTTTCCAAAAGGGGGAAAACCTCTTGGCCAAGTTCTGAACCCAGCGCAGTGTCCGTCCATTTGCAAAATGCTTGCATTCCTGGCAGTGGTGCAAAGTCGTGCAAACCAGGCTTCTGCCTGTGTGTAAAAGGGAGTTTGGTCCTAAACAAACACAGACAGGTTTTTCACCCACAGGAAGTCCTACGCCAGGTGAGATGTAAGACGCCACGTGGGTGGCACGTCCAGGATCCCGGCCTGCACCCTCCAAGTACAGGTGGCACCCATCAGTGACAAGGGACCTGCTTCCGGAGACTTCCAGCCCGGCCTCTAGGTTGCCCACTATGCAGGACAATCCACCAGGGCTTAGGGAGCTGGCCTGGGTGCGTCCCGCCGAATGGCCCACTTTTTGCCTTTCCCTGGGGCTGGTGGCAGCCTGGAAGCAGGGGTGGGTAGAGGCCACAGCGGTGACCCAGACTGGGGTACCCCGGGAGGCAGGTGCCCTGCGGGGCTGCAGAGAACCAGGTGGACCTGGCTTCCAGGGGCTTCTTCCTGGGAGAGCATGCGAGTGGGACGGGAGCGAGGCCGTGTCCAGGGCTGGCGGAGGAAGGCGCAGCCCCGGAGTCAGACTCGGGAGACCTGGGCCGCCCTCCCTGGTCCTGGGTGTGGTGGTTATTTTTGCTCTGGGCACAGGGAGGGCGGAGGCCATGGCGGGGACTCTCAGGGTCTCTGGGTCACATAGGAAAACACCAGAAGGAGACGGCCGAGCTCCAGTGGTCTAAACCTCAAGCTGAGCCGTCACTGTGGCGTTAGAAGGGCTGTTGTGACCCTGCCCAGCGCGGCCCCCACTCCAGTCTCGCCCTGACCAAGGACCTGGACCCGGGCTTCCCCGGCTGACTCCCGCCCTGCCTCACCCGCCTTCTCCTCCTGGGGGCGCTTCAGTAATCCTGTCCCCGGGGCTGAAGGGCTCACCCAGGGCTGGTGGGCCCCCGTCGTCTGCAGAGCAGCTCACTTCTCTGGAAACAAGCCAGACGGACCGGCCACAGCGTAGCTCAGAGGCTGGAGGGCTCTGTTTCCGGATGGCCCAGCCTCTGCAGAGGGAGCAGCTCCCCAAGCCAAGGGATCCTTAACCCACTGAGCGGGGCCAAGGATCGAACCCACGTCCTCATGGATGCTAGTCGGGCTTGTTAACTGCTGAGCCACAACGGGAACTCCGCAGCCACCGTTTCTGAACAAGACTTTATTTATTTTTCTGGCCTCGCCCACAGCATGCAAAGGTTCGCTGGCCAGGGTTCGAACCTGCACAACCACAGGGACAAGGCCGATCTTTAACCCACTGAGCCACAAGGGAACTCCCAGACTTTAATATTTTTCATTGAGTGAATAAGCAAGTGAATGAATCATTCAGTCATGATGCATGTTTGTTAAATACCCCGAGTAAAGGTTACTGAGCCAAAAGCTGAGCGAATGAGAGGAAGGAGCCTCCTGCTCCAAGCAAATGCCTGAGCTGGTCGGATGAAAACTCTGGGTCCCCAGCAGCTGTCCCTTCTTCCTTCCCACCACTGGGAGGCCCAAGGGCTTGGCGGATGCCGGGCAGCCCACCCCCAGAGTGGCTGGTCTCTAGGAACCAGGAATTCCTGGGCTCCAGAGTATAAACACATCCCACACGGGCTGCGGGACAGCACGGGCTGAACCGTGGCCTTGGAGGACTGCCGTGCAAAGGCCATTGAGCGTCCTTTTCCCCTTCCTGAGAAAAGGGCCCCAGCATCACTCAGCCCACCCTGCACCCATTGATGGGCAAACAGAGAGACCCAGGCCAGGCAAGGGTCGCCCAAGGCTATGTGGGACCAGGGCAGCATCTAGCCTGGCTATTTACCCAAGTGCGATTTGCACCTGACTCCGGACCTTGTCAGAGCAAGAAACAGAGCTCAGGTGAGAAGGGGCAGGCAGCCCGGAAGCTCATCCTGCGGTCTCCTCCCTGCGCCCAGGACTGTGCCGACTGATGGCCTGAATGTCCAGTGCATTTGCACTGCAGCTGTGACATCCCTGCTGACCAGAGCCAGCCTGGACCCCTCTACATGGGGATTTTCCCCCGATGGACCTCTCCAGAGATGCCCTGCTCCCAGGGAACCATGAACTTGGGTGAAAGGCTGAGGCCATGGGCAGCAAGGCCCTCTGGTAACCCTGAGCCAGACCCATCTTGGGACACTGTGTGGCCACTGTGCTCATGGCCAACCATGGCATCCTAGACACTCTCCAGACACTGGCCTTCACAGGGCTGGCCATGCTGTCTCAGAAGCACGTTGCCGCAGGCCAGAGGTGCTGCGTTCTCCAAGGCTGGACCCTGTCAGCACATTTGGTGGAGTGCATATTTTGTTGGACACAGAGAGGGCTGCTGGCAGGGCCGCAAAATGGTGCAGCTGCTGTGAAAAGTAGTCTGGCAGTTCCTCAAGTGGTTAAACACGGAGTTAGCACATGACCCAGCAATTCCCCTGGGTTTATATGCAAGAAGATGAAAACACACATCTATACACACACACACACACGCACACACACACACACGTGTAAGAATGTTCATAATAGCCCAAAGATGGAAACAACCCAAGAGACCATCAAGGGTTGAAGGGATAAGCAAACACAGCATATCCATGAAATGGAATATTACTCAGTCATGAACAGGCATGAGATAGGCTCCAACATGGATGAACCTCGGCAACACTGTGCTGTGTGAAAGAAGCGAGTTGCTAAAGACCACATTTTGCATGAGTCCCTTTATGTGAAATGTCTAAATCCATAAATACAGAAAGCACATCAGTGGTTGCTCAGGGCTGGTCGAACAGGGGGTTGGGGGCACCTAGCAGGTGCATCTCTTCAGGATGATGAAATGTTCTCATGTTGACTGTGGAGCTAAGCATACAGCTCTGTGTGTATACTAACCACCGCTGAACCGGGCCCTTCACAGGGATGAATCGTGTGGTCTATGACTTACATGTCAATAAAGCTATTAAAGAAATAAGCGAAAGTTAATGAAAGGCAAGGATGTGGTAGAGCTGGCGCTTTTGGACAATCCTGGAATGTGTGGTTGTAGACGGTCCCAGAACTGGCCACACCCACTCAGGCTGAACGCGCAGCTCAACGACTTCAAGTCCCCCTCCAGGCACGGACTCAACAGAAAGGAGCCCACCTGCCCACCTGCCCACCTGCAGATGCATTAGGACGGTCACAGCAGCGGCTGGTGGCAGCCCTCACCAGGGAGCCACCCGGGTGTCCATCAATATCAGAACCAATTCATGAGCGTGGGCTAGTCCCACAATGGAACACCATGCCGAATGAACACCAGAGGACTAAAATCCCATTCCATGCAACGTCGTAAATCAACTATACTTCAATAAAATTTTTAAAAATGAAAGAAAAAAAAAAAACCCACACACGCAAACACAGCATGGAGTGAAGGCAGCACAGGATGCGAAATTTCATTTGCATCCGTTCAGAACCCCAGCTTCCGTGTCAAAGGTCACATTGATGCTTACTCTCAGGGGGTGGACAGCGTTGGGGGACAGGGAAGGGGGCTTCTGGGGGCTGCGGATGTTCTATTTCTTGACCCGAGTGGGTTCACTCCGCAAATTCGAACAACAGGACACTTAGGATTTGCAAGCTCTTGGCTTGTACATCATACTTCTATTAAAGTCCGCTTTGGGGGCCATGCCTGCGGCATGCGGACATTCCTGAGGCCAGGCATCCAATCTGTGTGCCACAGCCGTGACCTGAGCTGCAGCAGTGATGACACCAGGTCCTTAACTGGCCAGGCCACCAGGGACCTCCAAAAGTCTACTTATTTTTTAATCAGATTGTTTTTCTGATGTTGCGTTGTAGGAGTTCTTTATATATTTGGGTCATTAACCCCTATGAGGCATCATTGGTAAATATTTTCTCCCATTCAGTGGGCAGCCTTTTCATTTTATCACTGCTTCCCTGGCCGGGCAGGGATCTTCATGCAATCCCATTCGTTTATCCTTGCTTGCGCTGCCCTTGCCCAAGGAGATAGATTCAAAAAAAATCACTAAGACCACAGTCAAAGAGCGTCCTACCTATGTTTTCTTCTAGGAGTTTTATGGCTCCTGGTCTTAAAGTCTTCAATCCATTTGAGCGGGATAATATATGAAGATAATAGTAAAGTCCACCATATAGAAAGAACTCGTTGGACTCAATGCCAAAGAAATAAACAATCCAATTAAAAAATGGGCAGAGGCGGAAGTTCCCTTGTGGCACCGCTGTGGCGCAGACTGCAACTGAGGCATGGGTTCAATCCCTGGCCCAGGAACTTCCACATGCCAGGAGTGTGGCCAAAAACAAATAAACAGGCAAACAAAAAGTGGGCAGAGGACATGAACAGGCATTTCTCCAAAGAAGACGCACGCACACGGCAGGCACAGGAAAAGATGCTGGACATCTGATCCACCAAGGATACAGACCAAAATCACAGGGAGCTATCGCCTCACGCCCATCAGGGCGGCTTTCACAAGAGATGGCAAGTAGCAAACACAGGAGGATGAGGAGAAGAGGAAGCCTGGTGCGTTGTGGGTGGGAGGGTGAATGGGCAGCCACCATGGAAAAGAGTCAGATAGTCCTCGAAAACCTGAAGATGGAGCTACCGCATGATCCAGCAATTCCACTTCTGGATGTTTAACCGAAGAACATGACAACACTAACAGGCAAAGATATCTCCACTCTCATGTTCTTTGCAGTACTGTTTGCAATGGCTCGAATATGCAACAACCAAAGTGTCTACTGATGGATGGAGAGAGAAAAAAGACGTGGTGCAATATCCAATGGAATATGACTCAGGCGTCAGAAAGAATGACTCTTGGAGGTCCTGTTGTGGCATAGTGGAAGTGAATCCGACTAGGAACCATGAGGCCTCACTCAGTGGGTTAAGGATCCGGTGTTGCCGTGAGCTGTGGTGTAAGTCAGGGATGTAGCTCGGATCCCGAGTTGCAGTGGCTCCGGTGCAGGCCGGCAGCTACGGCTCCGATTAAACCCCTAGCCTGGGAACCTCCATGTGCTGTGGGAGCGGCCCTAGAAAAGACAAAAAGACAAAAAAAAAAAGCAAAAGAACAAATGAAACAGAAAGAGGCTCACGGATACAGGAACAGACCAGTGGTGGCCAGAGGAGCGGGGCTGGAGGAAGAGGTGAAGCAGCTGAAAGGGACTCAAAGGCACAGACTCCCAGCTCCGGGAGAGGGACGTCCCGGGGACTCAGCGGACAGGGCGCTGTAACCTCTGCTCCATCTGCAGGGCGATGGCCTTAGCGGGACTTGCCGTGGTGACCCAGTGAGCAACATACAGATGCATTGTGTTTGTCACGTGACAGCCTAAGTCACTTGTATTCCAATTTTAAATGTCTGCAAATAAAAATCTTTAACAAGTTTTGTTCTGTTTTGCTTTTTAGTGCTGCACCTGCGGCATGTGGAGGTTCCCAGGCTAGGGGTCCGATCGGAGGTATAGCCACCGGCCTACGCCAGAGCCACAGCAACACCACAGCTCACAGCCACGCTGGATCCTTAACCCACTGAGTGCGGTCAGGGATCGAACCCACATCCTCATGGATCTGCGTCAATTCGTTTCTGCTGCACCACAATGGGAACTCCTAAAAAGTCAAGAAAGAAAGAAAACAACCCAAGTGCCTATGGACTCATGAGTGGATAAACACTGCATGTCCTTATGATGGATGATTATTTGGCAATAAAAAGGAATAAAGTGCCGATGCCTTTCTCCACATACACACGCACACTCGCCCTCTTGGTTCTGCTCCCCTGACAAGTACGAGCACCCCTCCCTGTGGGGCTGGCACACAGAGTGGTTCCACAGCACCCGAGGCTCAGTCTGCCCCTCTGCCCGAGGCGAGCAGCCACGCCAGGCACCTTATGAGCCGACACCAGATGACACGGGGTGAGGCTTGGTCAGACAGAGGGCGAGGCCGTCGGGTGGGAGGCTCCTCCCAGACAGCCGTGTGACCTTGACGGGCCGGGAACGTCCGTCCCAGGCTTCTGTCTCCTTGTCCGTGATACCTCGTGGGCAGTACTCCCCCCCGTGAGAACTAAATGGCACGAAAGGAAGTCAAGGGAGCCATGCCCAGCCCAGGGGAGGGGCTCCCCGAGCCGGGCCTGGGTGTGGCTCTGGAATAAGCCAGGGACTCAGGACCACCCAGAGTGGGTCTCGAAAGGTAGGCTGCTGGGCCCCTCTGACCCGCTGACCCCTCCTCTGCAGGTGGAGGAGCCCAGGACCTGCGTTTGAAGCCTGTCCAGCTTCAGGAGGCAGAGCTGGGAAGCTGGCTCCTTATGGAGAGGTGACAAAGGGCCCTCGGCGCACAGACAGGGCTGAGCCTCTTCGCGTAGGCACCGCAGGCCAGACCTCAGCTCCCTGGGCCGAGTCGGCTGGACAGCGGCTGGGTTCTCCGCCACCAACAAATACGGCCTGATGATGAGCTAGCTCGTTACCCCACAGACTGTCACTCCCCTCAGCCACCATCTGCCATCTCACCTGTCACCTGGCATGGCCCCACCTCTGCTGGCAGGAACAGAGGAGCCCACGCTGCCTTGAGCCTCCTCCCTCCATGTCGTGCCTGCTTCCTTCTTCCATGGGGGATCCGAGCGGAGCCGAGGCCGTGCACATTCTCCAGATGAGACAGAGAGCTCTGTGGCTTCCAGACAGGTCACAGAGCCATTCCGAGCACACTACGTAAGGCACACGGGGAGTTCCTACCATGGCTCAGTGGTTAACGAATCCCACTAGAAACCATGAGGTTGCGGGTTCGATCCCTGGCCTCGCTCAGTGGGTTAAGGATCCGGTGTTGCTGTGAGCTGTGCTGTAGGCCGGTGGCTACAGCTCTGATTGGCCCCCTAGCCTGGGAACCTCCACATGGTGCGGGTGTGGCCCTAGAAAGCAAAGAATAAAAAAATAAAAATAAAAAATAAAAGGCACACGGGGGGCCAGCCCTGTCTCTGGAAAAGCCCTTCCCACTTGGAGGCCAGGACGTCAGCAAGCGCAGGCGCCGTCGAGCGGCCATGAGGACAGGAGCCGGATGATGTCACTGCCGCTGGCGAGGAGCTCCTGCTCCAGAGAGAACGAGGACGGGGACGCCCAGGTCTGGGTGCCTCGGAGTCCCAGGACAAAACACGCTCCTTATGCCACCGTCTGAGTCTGGTTCTGTTCCCTGCAGCCACGAGCAGCTCCTCACCGGCTCGGGAATAAAGCGACAGCAAGGCGAGGAGTCTCCCTCTCTGCCCTGGGTGTCCTGGCACCCAGCTCCCCCGGTGGCAAGCAGCTGCCCCGGCTCCCGAGGTCTCCCCAGAGACACGGAGGCACAGACACGCTCCCCGATCAGAGGTTGTTCTATTCCACCAAGAGGCAGCGGGGACCACGCTGTTCCGTGCGTTCTCCCCGTGCAGGAGCTCAGACTCCCCCAGGTGGGGCGCAGCCCCTCAGGGGCCGTGCCTGCATCCTTCACTGGGTGCAGAGACTCGGGGTGACGTCACCACACGCCCAGTGATGGAGCCCAGGCTGTTTCTCCAGTCCCTCCAGGCACTTGCTTGGGCCATGATCTCTTAAGTGCTAGCTGGCCAGATGGTCAAGACTGTGATGGAGACACAGAGGCAGCCCCGTGAAAAGCAGGCCTGAGCAGCGAAAGGGCTATGAAGGTGGGTACATTTGTGTCTGCCTTCTCCAGCCAGGCCATGACCTGGCCCCGCCCCCAGGCCTGGTGCCCCTCCACTGGCTCCGCCCTAGGGTACACGGCACTGCCTCTAGAAAGTGTGGTGCTTCCCTCAGGAGCTCTGGCTTCACCTCAGAAGACCTAGCTCCACCCCAGGAGGCCTGTCCACCCCCAGGAGGTCTGACTCCGCCCCAAGAGGCCTGGCTCCACCCCTGGTGGCCTGCTCCAGTTCTGGAGGTCTGGCTTCACCGCTGGAGGCCTGGCTCTACCCCAGAGGGTCTGGCTTCAGCCCTGGAGGCCTGACTCCATCCCTGGAGGTGTGGCTCCACCCCTGGAGGTCTGGCTTCACCTCTGGAGGTCTGACCCTCCCCCCACCCCCACAAGGTCTGGCTCCACCCCAGGAGATCTTGGTCCCTCCCCAGGAGGCCTGTCCCACCCCTAGGAGGCGTCGCTCCACTCTTCTTAGGACCAGCTTCTCCCTCTGCACCTACCCAGCCCTTCCTCCGGCCAGCACCATCGGTCCAGCCCTCACCATCTAGTCTCTGGACTGCTCTAACTGCCTCCCCCCTGCCTCCCAGTCCTCTTTCCTGCCCCCTTCTTGCTCGCAACAGATGTCGCCCCCGCCACTCCCCACCCTCTGCTTAAATCCCTTGGGGGCTGTTGCCTCCGGGGGCAAGGACCACGACGAGTGTTCTGTGTTGGGAACATTCTGCCAAGACCCACCCGCCTCTGCTCCTGCACCCACAGCTCCTCCACCTGCAGCTGAACAGCCTTCTAGCAGGTTCAGATTGGGCATGAGCCTTCAGCCTGCCTGTCCGGGCGGTGAGGCCTGGCCACGCCCTTTGCTGCTGCCGCCGCTGCTGCTGCTGCCAGCATTCATCCCAGCTCCCAGAGCTGCTGTGCCCTGTGCCTGCCACGCTTTGCTGGTGCCTCGCCAAGCACCTCTCACTCAACCCTCAATCTGTCTTCGGAGGTCAGGCTGTTGTCGCTCCCCGCGGACAGAAGGGGAAACCAAGAGCTGCCTGCAGGAGTGTCCCCTGGGCTCCGCACTGTGGGTTTGTTGGCTGAAAGAAGGCATAAATGGGGCGGGGGGGGGCAAGGGAAATAGAGGAGGCAAGATCATTCCCGGTTTCCATAGCAACAGAAGGATGCAGCACTGTGGGGTGGGGAGGGGGTACGTCCTGGGAGCAGGATAAACCACGGAATTTCAAGACGGAAGGAAGGAGCTTCAACTTCCTCCTGTCCAGGAGTTCTCAGCTGGGGGCAAGTTCCCACTAGGGACCTCTGACAATGATCGGAGGCATTTTTAGTTGTCGTTTGGCGGGTGGGAGGGCTACTGGCATCTAGTGGACAGAGACCAGAGATGCTACAAAATGCAGCAGAGCGCAGGGCGCCCCCCGCCCCCCCAGCAGTTATCCAGCCCAGAGCAGCAACAGTGTCCAGGCGGAGAGGCCCTGACGCAGCCTCACCCTGTTCTGGATTTGAGTTCTCTCTGTGGCATCCTCCCACACCCTCCAGAGCAGTTCACCAGGTCTTTGCTTAACTCTAGTGACGGGGAGCTCACTACCTCTAAGAGCAGCTGTTCCGAGCCAGTGAGCTTTGCATCAGAACCAGAGCTGGCAAGACATGAAGGGAAGAATTCGCACATATGTCTCCCCAGCAGCAAAGCAGCACTCAGCTCACACTGAAGCCGTGGGGAGACATGAGCACCCAGGGAGCGAAGACGCCAGCGCCTGTCTATCTTCAGATTTCCTGGGGAAGAGGGTCTGCCAGGGGCCAGGGGTCTGGGGGGAATTAGGAGGGTCCTCTGGCCCCTGGCTCAGGCTCTCTCAGCCTGTGGCTTCAGGTGGAAGTGGGGAGAGGCAAGACGGAGGCAGGACTTGGCCATCTGCACATCCAGAAGTAAAATTAAGTTTCTGAAATATCCAAGTCTTGTTAATGCTGTGCAAGTTGAAGTATTTAGGGAGAAATATTCATGCTCTGAAATACAAAAAGAATAAGATGGATAGACGGGCGGGTGGGCGCATGGATGAAGGGATGGACAGGCGGATGGACAGGCGGATGGACAGGTGGTGGACAGGTGCTGGATGCGACCAAGCAAGGGCAGAACATGTCTCTTCAAGCTCCGTGACCAAGTGCATGTCGCCGATGAGGAAACGGAGGGTTCGAAGGTTAGAGAGGCTGCTCAGGGTCACCCAGCTGGTAAACCGCGGGGGCCAGGATTTGAACCCAGGTGAGGCTGACCCAGAGCTGTGCGCTGCCCCCCTCCTTGGGAGGGCCTCGAGGGCCACAGCCACCCCAGGGTCTCCCAGGGCGGTCAGCGCCCGCCCTGGCCGCGTTCCTGAAGGTCTTGGCAGGACGGGAGGGTGCTGGCTGGCAGGAAGCGGAGACATCAGCCCGCTGTGAGCAACGGCAGAGGCGGGGAGCTGGGGGTGTGGGGCTCGGCCTGAGGCTGTCGGCAAAGTGGGAAAGTGAGGGCGTTTCAGGCAAGGAGCAAAGGCAGGGCAGTGGCATCCAGCAGCAAGGACGGCGCCCTGGCCAGCGAGGAGGCTGACCACGGAGAAGCCCTTCCAGGACTCGGAAGGCGTCGCGGGGCAGGCGGGCACCGGGGGCCAGGCCTGCTCGACACACGGCCCTGGGCAGCGCCAGTGGCCAGGAAGGGGTGTCAGCTGCCGTTCGCAGGGGGGCCCTCTGGCCTCGGTCTCCCCATCCGGACTCTGGCCCATCCTCCAGACCACTCTGGATCCGACCTGACCCCCCTCTCTGGTCTGGAGATGGAGTCCAGCTCCCTCCCCTGCCCTCTTTTAAAAGTCCGTGTGGGGTTAAATTTTGTGCGGATCCTAAAGAAAATCTGAAAGCAGAGAAAGGGTCGAGCAGCCTCTGCCACGCTGCCCGAGGGCGGAAGGCTGTGACATCACCCTCCCAGGCGGGCGCTCTGTCTGCTGGGGTTGCAGGCACACACGTGGGCAGCCTGGCGCCCTGTCCACTTCACAGCGTGTCAGGAAGCATCTGTCCAGGTTATTTCGTAATCCTGGTAAACACCGCTTTTCCTTGCAACAGTTATTTATGTATTTATTGCAAAATCACGATTTTCCTGGTTGTAAGAGCAGTACATACTCATTGCAAAATATCGGAGAATGAAGAGTGTGATGAAAAGAGAGAAGCAAAAAAGATGCCCTTTAACCCCAGTGCCCAGGGGTCGTCACCCTTACCCCTGGCGCTCACTTGGCCAGATGGCGATTTTTTTTTAAATCTACATAAATTTGTTTAGTTATGCATAAACTTAAAATCATACCTACATATGTGCTTGCTGTTTTATATATATATATATATATATATATATATATATATTCTTTTCATTATATACACATATATGTATTCACATATATACATATATTTACACACTGTTTTGTCTTGTTTTTGCTTTTTAGCAAAACAAAACATATGGAGATCCCCAGGCTAGGAGTCAAATTGGATCTGTAGCCGCCGGCCTATACCACAACCACAGCAACACCGGATCCTTAACCCACTGAGTGAGGCCAGGGATCGAACCCGCAACCTCATAGATTCTGGTCAGGTGCGTTTAACTGCTGAGCCATGAAGGCAACGCCCCATACAATGTTTTTTATTTAGTTTTATATAGTCTTACACCTCCCCTGAGATTAGAAGAGTGAGGACACTGATATACACTGGGTTTTGTTTGTTTTAATTTTTTATGGCCATACACGCGGCATATGGAAGTTCCCAGCCCAGGGATCAAACCCGCATGTCCGCAGTGACCTGAGCCGCAGCTGTCAGCTTCTTAACCAATTGTGCCACAGTGGGAATGCCCGAAATATATCGTAGTTAGGATTTGGGGATATACACAGAGCCTTTTTTAAAAAAAATTTTGGGGGAGTTCCTGTTGTGGCTCAGCAGGTAGCAAACTCGACTCTCATCCATGGGGTTGCGGGTTCGATCTCTGGCCTCGCTCAGTGGGTTAAGGATCTGGCGTTGCCGTGAGCTGTGGTGTAGGTCACAGATGTGGCTCAGATCCTGTGTTGCTGTGGCTGTGGTGTAGCTTCGATTGGACCCCTAGCCTGGGAACCCCCATATGCCATGGGTACGGCCCTAAAGAGACAAAAAGACAAAAAAAAATTTTTTTGGGAGTTCCTGTTGTGGCTCAGTGGAAACAAATCTGTCTAGGATCCGTGAGAATGCAGGTTCGAACCCTGGCCTCACACGGTGGGTTAAGGATCTGGTGTTGTCGTGAGCTGTGGTGTCGGTCACAGACACAGCTCGGATCCTCCGTCACTGTGGCTGTGATGCAGGCCGGCAGCTGTAGCTCCAGTATGACCCTTAGACTGGGAAACTCCATATGCCGCAGGTGCAGCCCTAAAAAAAATAAAAAGGCAAAAAAATAAAAAAATAAAATAAAACAGCCATATCCTGGCACAGGGAACTATATCTAAATCACTTGTGACGCAACATGATGGAGGGTGACGGGAGAAAAAGAATGTGTGTGTGTATATATATGTATAACTGGGTCACTTCACTGTACGGCAGAAGTTGACAGAACACTGTAAATCACTTATAATTAAAAAAAAATTTTTTAATAAAAATAAAACAGCAAGGAGTTCCCATCATGGCTCAGTGGTTAATGAACCCGACTGGTATCCACGAGGACTTGGGTTCGATCCCTGGCCTTGCTCAGTGGGTTAAGGATCCGGTGTGGCTGTGAGCTTCTGTGTGGGTCACAGATGCAGCTTGGATCCCAAGTTGCTGTGGCTGTGGTGTAGGCCTGCAGCTACTGCTCCAATTCAAGCCCTAGCCTGGGAACCTCCATACGCCACCGGTACAGCCCTAAATAGTCAAAAGACTAAAATAAAATAAAAAAAATAAAATAAAATAAAATAAAATAAAATAAAATAAACAAACAAACAAAAAACCAGCCATACCCACCAAGTTCAAATTGAGCGAGTGACAGACCCAACAAGACCCACGGCTTTGTGTCCAGAGGTCCCTGGGTCCCCACTGGCATCAGGCGGTAACACCCCCATTAGGAGGCAGTCTGTGGTGTCCCACAGCAAGAGCTAACTTGAAAATAAAGCGACAAAACCTCCTCTCTGAACCAGGGCTTCAGCTGCCTGTTCTGCCACAAGTGGAAGCAAAGCACTCCCGGCCGCAGGGGCTGGTCCCGGGGGCTGGGCGAGGCCGGCCCGCGCTGCCCGCCCGCGCTTGCTCTGGGATGGATGGAGGGGATTGGTCTGCAAAGCTTATGCTCTGAAGCTGGATTTCCCACTCGTGTTGCTGGAAAAGTCACGCAGTCCTGCGCCGTGTCTCACGTGACCTCAGAAACCTTCCAGGCGGATCTGAGGCCTCTGAAGCCTCAGGATCCCTCGGGAACCTCACAGCATCTGTTCATGTGTTTCCAGCACTTTCCAGCAGACCTCTGTTTCCCTTAAATACCTCAATAACCCCCAAAAGGCATGGGAACCTCAGGGGACTTCGGAGTGTGAGGGGTACACGCAGAGGGGTTTTCTCTTCGCTGCCCTCCCGTGAAACCCTCCCCACCTGAGTCAGGGCTCAGCCAGAGCCAAATGCTCTGATCCTTCCCCAGCGCAGCTCCAGCTTCCCTCCTCCTCGGCCGGGTGCTTCCCGGTAGAAGTCAAGAAGTTGGCTGTCTCTTGTCTGTCAGCTCAGCGGTCGTTTTGAGAAGCACTTAATGCTTACAGTAGCTATGGAGCATTTATTGAGCACCTGCTGTGCACACACTACAGCGTCTGGTTCCATCCTTACAACAGCGTGATGAGCTGGGCATAACCTGCCCATTTTATGGATGAGAAGACAGCTCAGAGGTAAAGTCCCCTGCTCACGCTTGTGAGTGGCAGAGGCAGCATTCCTGACTGCCTCGGCCTGGAGCACGGTTCAGGTGTGTCCTCGGAGTGCACACACGGGCCAGGTAGGGAGAAGGATGCAAGCGACACGGGTGCCCAAAGTGCTGGCCCGGAGTCTTCCCCTGAGCAGAACGTCATGCTGGGGAGTCTGGGGAGGAACCAGCTGCCCCACGTGCAGCCACACCTGAGGGTGTCGGAGAGAAAGGGAGCCGGGGAGCCAGGCCGCTCCTCAGGGTGCTGTGAGCCAGGTGCTGGGCCAGGCCTGTCTCCTCCTGACCCCTGCGTACACCCAGGGCACCTGCTTCCTGGGGCTGCTGTGACGAGAGACCCCAAACCACAGGCCTTAAAAGAACAGACACCTATTCTCTCACATCCTGGACTGGGAGCCTGAGGTGAGCGTGTGGGCGGGGCCCTGCCCCCCCCCCCATCCAAGGGAGGGTCCTTCCTGCCTCTTCCAGCTTCCAGGGCTGCCTGTGTCCTTGGCTGGGGGTCACATCCCTCCAGTCTCTGCCTTGGAGTGTGTGTCCACCCCCATGTCTCTTCCTGAAGTGACACCTGACAGCCCTCGCCCACAGCACCTCATCGTCACCTGATGACATCTGCAAAGACCCTATTTCCAAGGAGGGCCACCTCTGCAGGTCGTGGGCCGGGCCGTGAACACATCTTCGGGAGACACCCTTTCACCCACCACATCCTCCAGTGGACCAGGGCGGGCTCGCCGAGGGGCCTCCAAGGGACCTTTCAGACTCATTTGGTCCCCACGCTTGTCCTCCAGGATGGCTCGCCTTTCCCGGGACCACAGGGAGGGGAGGGGCTGGACCCTTGCAGAGGACTCGGGGCCGACGGAAGAGAGGAAGACGCACAATAGAAACGGTGTGAGTCCTGGAGGGGCTTGGGCTCAGCCGACGCTGGCGGTCTATATGGAGGCTGCGCTGGCTGTGGGGTGAGGGTGATGCTGCCCTTCCCAGCAGGCGCACGCCTGTCCCCTCTCGGGAACGCAAGCTCCAGGGGGAGCCGGCCCTCCGCACTGCAGCCCCCAGTCCAGAGCAAGGGCCAGGCTGGGCAGGGTCCCCCTCATCCTGCTGCAAACTACCCATGCCGCCCCCTGCTGGATGGCCGGCGTAGTGCGTGGGTGGGAGCATTCTGGAAAATCGCTTGGCCAGGTCCCCACGCCTGTCTCTGTGTCCTCCCTCAAAGGCGACTCCTAGGGTGACCAGAGAGCTTCCTCCTTGTGATGCCCGCTAATGGCCTGGCTGGCAGAGCGGCCCCAGGCCCGGAGTCAGGGGAGCGGGGACCTTGGTGGCAAGCGGGGAGGCAGAAGCCTGAATCTCGCGCAAGGCTCGGGCAGCGCCCGGGACCACCTCTCCCAGGCATCCTTTCTGGGCCGGAAGTAGTGTTATGCCGCGCTCCTCATTCAGCCTTTTTGGTTCCATATGACACTCCGGTGATTCATCGATGGAGCTTTGGCTCACTTAGGGCAACAGCACGTCCTTCCGTCCGCATTTACCATAATTACTGACTCCTGCCTGCTCCCGATGGACGCGTCCAGGCTGCTTCTACGCTGCACGATTCTCCGTGAATGTTGGGGTGCACCTCCTCCCGTTTGTGAGCATTTTCTGCAGCGGAACTTGCAAGGGCGCCTGAGGTCTCGGGCTGTGTGTCCTCTGTTGCTGGACGACGCGGGCGGGGACCATTCCGCATCCCCGGCGTCACCCAGTGTGGACAGGTTTGTTGAGTGTGGCTGATCCGGGTGCGAGGAGAGGGCTACACTGTGCCTGGGTCGCATGCCCTGCTGCCTGGCGAGTCCTGCGTTTTGCCTACGGCCGCCTACCAGGCACACCTCTCCTCTTCCACTTCCCTGTTCTGTTTTTGTCTTTTCAGGGCCACACTGGAGGCTTATGGAGGTTCCCAGGGTAGGGGTTGAGTCTGAGATGCAGCTGCTGGTCTACACCACAGCCACAGCAATGCAGCATCTGAGCTGTGTCTGTGACCTACACCACAGCTCATGGCAATGCTGGATCCTTAACCCACTGAGTGAGGCCGGGGATCGAACCCGCAACCTCATGGTTCCTAGTCAGATTTGTTTCCGCTGTGCCACCACAGGAAATGCTCCCTTGCCTGTTCATTTTTATGTTAAAGTCAATAACTTTTTCTTCTTTTTAAATGCTTTAAAATTTTTAAATTATTTTTTGGCCACACCCATGGCATGCAGGAGTTCCCAGGCCAGGGATCGAACCCACACCACAGCAGCAACAATGCTGGGTCCTTAACTGCTAGGCCACCAGGGAACTCCGACGATCTTTTCTTCTACAGTTTGTGCTTTGGGGCGGTTTTTTTGTTGCTGTTGTTAAAGAAATCTTTCCCACCCTAAAGTCCTAAAAATGCAGCTTTTTTCCACAAAAGGGTTATGCATTTTGCTTTCTGCCATCGTAGACCAGAAACCAACTGGACATCCAAGAATCATTAGGACCTCGATCCCCTCTAAGCCTCAGCCGACGTCCTGCCGCTTCCCGGCTCTTCCTCCTCCTTCGACCCCATCTCTCCTCACTCCCTCTGTCTGGCCCACTCCGTCCACTCCAGACCTCCTCCCTCGGCGGGTGGTGGGGACAGTTCCACTCGCCCCAGGCCCCTCCCGCCCACCGCGGGGAGAGCCCTGACTATCACGGCAGCTCTGATGCGGTGTGCTCTCCACTGTGCTCCTCAGCCTGCCGCGTGCACCTGCTGCAATACCCGACACAAATGCCCGGCCACCAATGCCTGCCTCCCCTGGGGCCTCTGCGCCAGGACCACCCTGCATCCTGTGTGCCCCTCCCTGCCCTGAGCTGGCCTGTGCCTCCAGCAGAAGGGACACCTTGCTCTCTGGCGCCTGGCTGCCCTCAGGTGCCCTGGGCAAAGTCTGCACGAAGGCGTTCACTCTCTGGATCCCTTCCTGCAGGGCTGTGGCGGGTGGGGTGTCCCTTGAAGGTCACACCGTCTCAGTGCTATGGGCTCCACGCAGGTTCCCTCCCGGCTCCAACACTGCCCATCTTCATGCGGCAGGTCGGGCAGCGGTGGCAGCCGTGGCAGCGCTGCAGGCTTCCTGTGTCATTTCTGCATCACCCATGCTGGGCCCCTGCCACCCACGCCTCTGGTTACCCTGATGTGCACGTGCCGCGAGTCTCCTGAGGGACACGCCAAGGCCACCCTTCCTCCTTCAGGACGCCCTGAGGCCCGTCCATGGAGGCAGGAACCCCAGCAAAACTCAGGAAGGTCCCGGCTGGCAAGGGCGCTGGCAGGCCCCGGCCACAGTCAGGACTGTGTTCTCCTCGAGGTGAGACGACATCATAAAGATTTAGAGTGACAGTGAGCACACGCCAGTACCAACCTTGCCGCTGGGAAGTCAAGCCATCCCCACGCCTCCCCTGGCTCTGCCCTGAGTTCTGCTGGAAGCAGGGGGCGGGGAGGTGGGGGGAGGCCCCGGTTTGCCCAAGCACTTTATCAAGGTCACAGGAGCCAGCCTGCTCCCTACCCACCCCTCCTGCTGAAAGTTAAATTCCATCAGAGAGCCGTGACGACAGCTACCAATGAGAGACAGGGTGGCAGCAGGAAGGGCAGGTGCTCTGAAGCCAGACCTGCTGGGCCAGCGCCCAAGCTCTGGGGGTCTGGGGCTGGCCCCCCTGCCCCGCCCCCCCCCCCCAAGCCTCGGAGCCAGGCTCCCTGGTCCACAGAGTGAGGAGAGCAACCCCGCCCTGCAGGGAAGTTGAGAGGGTTATAGATGAATGGGAAACAGCCCCCCGCAGTCCCCGATGGCTCTCCGGGCCCCACAGCTGGGAGCACCCTTAAAACCAACATGAAAAACAGAACTGCTATTCATGTTCTTAAACGGAAGCAAAACGAGCATCACTTTCAAGGTGGACACTAATGACCACTGGCCTCTCCTGCTTTGCCATCGAGATGAGGACACCGAGGCCCAGGGAAGGTGGGTGGCTTGCCTGAGGTCACACAGCACCAGCAGACCCAGGTGTGTGAATGTTTTCACAATCTCGTGCTGCAGCCGACGCATCCCAGGGCGGCCCCCTCCTCTCGGGGGTGGTCAGGACTGCTTCTAACCAAGAGAATGTGGGAGGTCACCCCCGTGGCTGCATTTCACTAAGACTCTGTCTTAGCAGATGAGTGAGAGAGGAGGAAAGAGCCAGGCTGTAAACTGCCAAGGAGAGGGACTGAGGGTGGCCTCCAGCATTCACCCAGTGACACTTCGGTCCCTCAGCCGCGAGGAAACAATCTAAGAGCAACCAGAACAAGCGTGGAGGCTGAGACTTCCTAGCCAACCTCCAGAAGAGCACGCGGCCCGGCCAACACTTGACTGCTGCAAAAGCCCAGCTCAGGGAGTTCCCGTCGTGGTGCAGCGGAAACGAATCCGACTAGGTACCATGAGGTTGCAGGTTTGTCCCTGGCCTCACACAGTGGGTTGAGGATCTGGCGTTGCCATGAGCTGTGGTGTAGGGTCACAGATGCAGCTCAGATCCTGCATTGCCGTGGCTGTGGTGTAGGCCGGCACCTGTAGCTCCAATTCAGTCCCTAGCCTGGGAACCTCCATATGCTGCAAGTGTGGCCCTAAAAGAAAGAAAATTAAAAAGTTCAGCTCAGCCCAGCCTGGACTCCTGGCCCTCAGAAATGGCCCTCAGAAACTGGGGGACAGCCCTGAGGATTGTTTGCAGCTGCTAAGTTTGTGACAACTTATTAAGCGGCACAGAAAAGTAACATGATCGTGGCCCCTCTGAGTGACTCGAGCCTTGAGAAAACACCCCTTTCCCTGCAGACAGCAGGCAGCCGGCCCTTCACCCTGGGCTCGCTCAGGATGGACTGAGCACCGGGTTCCAGGCAGCCGAGTCCGTGCCAGGTACTCCGCTGCTCTCGTCTGGTCTCTCATGGTGGGAGACCACTGCATCCAACAGGCACGTGGCTGTCCACAGTCAACCACAGCTCCCAGTGGGAGATGCAGCCTCGTGAATGAATTCGGGTGGGGGCGGGGGGGGGGAGGATCTGCACGGAGGTGGGCGGTGCAGCTTCTGAACCATGTCCTTGAAGGCCAGGGCACACCCTCCCTCCCACCCTTCGTGCTGATGGGACCGCAGCCAGCGGGGCGGGTGCTCTGTGCCCACCAGACCACCCTTCAGGACCAGAGAGCCTCTTCTCCCTCTGCTGCCCCTGCCCCCCCACCCCCATTGGCCCTTTCCAGAATCATCCTCAGCAGAAGACACCTCCCCTGCCTGGAGCCACACCCACTCTGGTCCAAGTGGGGACACAGAGGCCCAGCCCCTCACCTTGCTGGGGAACACCCCTGAAGGACCACCCCCACACACACACACCCACATCCTCCCCCACCCCCCACCCCCACCTCGGAGCTCCCCGTGGGGTCGGCTGAGGCCCGTGGAGGCTGCTTCAGGGTCTCCCTGCTGCCAGGCAGTGCCCTGCAGCGCCCTGCCTGGAAGCTGACCTACACCTGAGAAATGCACCACAGGATCCGGGAGCCACAGGTGAGAAGGGGGCTGCTCCAAGCCAGCTTGACCTTGCCCTGCGAGAGACAAAGAAACTCCCGGCTCTGCTATTTTGGTGTTCTTTGCCAGAGCACCAAAATCATCCCCTAATCAATACACCAGGCTGCGGGGCTGCCCGGGCAGCCCAGAAGCATCTCACCCCTAGACCCACAGGGCACCCTTTAAAGTCCCTCCGCCCAGAAGGCGGTGCCTTTCGAACATTAGTCCAGCGAGAGGAGACTTTTCAGAGCTGCACAGACAGCCCGTGGGCTGACCCCGACCCCACCTGCTCTGTGGGCTCGAAGGCTCAGGGGAAGACAGTGAGGGTCCCCTGTGCCCATGGCGAGGCCCCGATCGGATGGGGAACGTGGATGAGGCCGGGCTCGGCGCCAAAGGGGGGCCGAAGGAGGGTCGGAAATCCTTCCAGGAAGCTTCTTACAGAAACGCCTCTGGTTGGGGAACGCGCAGCTCATGCAGGACCCCATGGCCCCTGCCTGAGTTCCAGCCTCTGCCTGTGGGGTGATTTTCACATCACGCACACAGGCATAGGTGGGAATCAGGATGGTGACGACAGAGCCGCCAAGAGGCCTCAGGTCATGCAGTGTCCGCCGGCACCGACAAGGATTCGGCTCCTCTCCAAGGCCTCAAATGTCAGTATCCAGTGTCAGAGTCAATCCGCGAGTTACTACCATTGACCGTATTTCCCACTGGATGCATGAACAGATCAAAAAAAGAGTGATTTTGGCGGCAGGGCTCAGTGCACACCGAGGCTGGGCGGTGCAATGGGGAGCCCCTTCCTGAGACCCCACAGGAGCGTGCAGGGCCAATCCAGGGATGGGGACGCTCCCTGCGGGCCCGATCGTGCCCCCAGGCCCAGGCCTCCGAGGAAATGGCACCGTTCACACCCTCTCGTTCACCAATGGTCCCTAAACTAGGGAAGGGCCTTTGCACCTTGCTCCCCAGCCGCCGAGGCGCCGCCAGTCTGAACCACAGATAAGAGAAGCACTCGGGTTTCGGTAGCAGGATGAGCACCAGCAGGGCTCCTCCGGGGTCTCCGGGTCCCTTATTACCATTGCCCTGCTCCCGGGGCACTGGGGTGTTCACGCCAGCCAGCACCTGCGCCCTGCTGCAAGGAGCCCGTGGCTCTTGGGGGTCACTCTGCCCATGTGAGATGCCTGCGGATTAAGCCCCCTCCTGGCTGCCCTTCACCAGGACGGGGGCTTGGGCGGGAGCATGAAAACCACGCCTGGGCTTCCTCGCGTGGCCTCTGTCCCTCCTGTCCACCTTCCCCAACTCCCGGTCACTTGAAAACCCGCCCTGGTGGTAGGTCTGCTTCTGGGCAGGCTGTTCCTGGAGGAAGACGACAGCCTGGGCGAGTGACTCCTGAGACAGCCACACCCAGGAAACGGCTGCTGCTGGGAGCAGGAGAAGCAGCATCTACGGCCTCGGGAGGCCTTGAGAACAGACTGCTCTGCGTGGACGGGGAGGTAGGTCCCGCCGTGGGGCAGTGGGTTAAAAGCCCGACTGAAACGACTTGGGTCGCTGCGTAGGTGCGGGAGGGATCTCTGGCTTGGCGCCTTGGGTCAGTAGATCGGCATTGCTGCAGGTCAGAGCTAGGGCCCAGATGCCATCCCCGCCAGAGAACTTGCAAATGTCATGGGTGTGGCCGTTGAAAAAAAAAGAAGAAAAGTGGATGTGGTACCCTTGTTTTTTTGAAAGGGGCAGGAGAAGGATGTGTTATACGTGCTTGTATCCCCAAGAAGAACACACGTGAAAGTAGGGAAGGCAGAGCCTCAGGGTGCAGGACGTGGGCAACCCCGCCGTGGGTTTAGATTTCAGAGTGCTGTGGATTTCCACCCATCCAGAACATTAAACACACTTCCCGGGCCCCGCCCTCCCAGGAGCCTGCGCCGCGGGTCTGGAGTGAGGGCCCAGGTCCTGAAAGCCTCCCCGCTGCCCGAGGCTCTGCCAGGCCTGGGACTGTTGTTCTGGGTGATTTCATCAGGAGGCCTGAACAAAGCCCAACAGCAGCCAGCAGCTCGACCCCCAGGTGGTGCTCCTTCCAGGAGGGGAGCCAGCCCCCTACACACACACACACACACACACACAGGGGGCGCAGCTGAAAGCCTCCTTTCACGGCTGGGTGACCCCGGAGAGCGCGAGGGAGCCAGGGCTCCGGGATGGAAATCGACGGCCTTCCCTCAGCCCCTCCAGGCCCTGCACTGGCGCCACATCCCGTTGCCACAGCAACGGCAGACACAATGGTTTCTGTGCCATTCGAGTCTATAAATAATTTCTAGATCAGTCGTTGGGGTGGGAACGGGTGGGCTCCACGGGGTGGTTCGTGGTGGCGAGGAGGGGCCGGGCCGCCATCCACAGGAAACTGCCCCACTCGCCGCAGCCGCCGGTCGGCGTGAAGCCCGACTGCGTCCAGCGGCCCTTCGGAGAACACATCTGGAAGTGTCTCCTGCGCGAATCTGAGATGCATGCACCCAAACTGGCTGCCCTGGGCTGGGGGTGGGCAGGCGGGTGGCCTGGGGCTAAAGCCCTGCACGGGGACCGGGAGACCGAGAGAGCGGCAGAGCGGCTGCTCCCGGGCTGGCGAGCACCTGCCTGTCCAACATCTTGGTTCCGCAGGGTGAGCCTGGCGGGGCGAAAGGGCAGGGGTCCGAGGATCCGAATCCAAGCCTGTCTGGCCCCTTCTGGTGCAGGCGGCGAGTCTGTCCGCCTCCGAAGGCACCTTTTTGGGGGTTTGTTTTTAATACCCGTGTTTCCAGGGAAGGCTCACATTCCCAAACCAAGGGCAAAGGAGGTGATTTGTGAAGTCAGTTGAAAATCAAGCCTGAAGATGCCTTTGCTGCCTGAAGAGAGTGAGTTCCTGGTAGGACGCCTGCCGGGCCTGGGCACATGGCACACAGTGTGGTGGTGGCAGGAGAAGGGCAGGGTGTTGCCCTGACACGTGGCGGGCAGGAGTGGGAGCGGGGCAGCCCCTTTGGAAGGCAGTGAAATGACAGCCCTCAGTGCTGACGGGGCGGGTCCCCCCCGGGCAGCCAGCCTGCCTCTCGGGGCTCTTTCCCGCAGATGCCCACTGGCCTGAGCCAAGGCAGGTTCCACAGCCGAGCAAGGAGCCACGCTCCACGCAGCTGTGTTTACTATCAGGCCGGGCCCGATGTCTCCTGGGGAAGGCTGCATGCACACAGCTCGGCACCCACGTACCAACAACGGGCACCCAGTCAGACAAGAAGAAGAGGGGTGTTTGAGCTGATGCCCAACAATCTCCAAGATCAGTTAACAGAGATGAGCAAGAGGCACGGACACGTGTGTCTCTGTAAGAAATTATGCTGTACTGCAAACACACAGAGACACGTGTGCACACACGTACCCATGCAGGAACACACGCGGTTGTGGACAGAGACTCCGTCCGAAAACATACACCAGACACAGCTGGCTTTGCTCAGCTCTGGGAAGCGGGCCTGGGCCCGGAAGGTGGGCTGGAAGGGGCACTTTGCCCACGTGTCCGAAGCCTTTGGCTTTTGCTCCACCGTCCGCAGAGATTAGTTTTCCAGTTAAAAGCAGATGGCTGGAGAAAGAGGAGCCGAGGCGGGAGAAGGGGACGAAGCCAGGAATGCTCACTTCTCGTCCCAGTGCCGCCGAGGTCAGAGGACACGGGCCCCAGCGTGGTTTCAAGAGGCAACGGAAACACAAACCAGATACGGGAGCCTTTTCCTCTGAGGCTGCGCCAGCTCCTGGGAAACTGGTGGGTTTTGTTTTCCCGGCTGAGAGGCCCGCTGGGGTTTCGGATTCTCTGAGGAGCAGCCCTGACCCTCGGCCCAGCGGCTGACACCCGTCTCGGGCGGCTGTGGAAGGGGGGCGGGAATGCAGAACAGGAACTGGAAGCTCATTTCCACATTTCCCAAGGACTCCAGGCCCTGCCCTCGGGCCTCGAGACCCACCTGCAGACAGTCGCTGGGCTACCGGGGAGGGAAACTGGCACGAGTGGGGAAGGCCGAAGGGCTTCCCTCCTCAGACACAGCGATGGCCCCACTGTGACACGGAATTTCAAACAAACCCCCCAAAATGGGGTTTTTTGTCTCCAGGGACGAAGACGGGAGTGGTGGGGCTGGGCGTGCAGGTGCTGCTGCGCTGCCCTGGGTCCCGGAATGCAGGAGCTCAGCGCCCGCAGCCGCGCTGTCGGGCTCAGCGGGTGCCGCGACCTCGACTTGGGACCCCGTGTGCGGAGGGGTGTTAGCAGGTCTTCCGTATTTCCCAGAGCCGGCAGAGCTGTTTCTTAAGCACCAAGACATGTTTGGAAAACACAGACTCCGGGCACCCCCTGGACGTATGCAGGGTGATCTGTTGAAAGGGTGGGAAGAAATTATGACACCTTCTCTCATCCCTTGTCAAGGGACTTTTTTTTTGGGGGGGGGTGTCACACCAGCCACATGTGGAGGTTCCCAGGCTAGGGGTCAAATTGGAGGTGCAGCTGCCGGCCTCCACCACAGCCACGCCTGATCTGAGCCACCTCTGTGATGTACACCCCGGCTCAGGCCACACCGGATCCTTAAGCCACTGATCGAGGCCACGGATCAAACCCACAACCTCATGATCCTAGGCAGGTCCGTTTCCGCTGAGCCACGACAGGAGCGCCCTTAAAATGACTCTTTGGTGTTTGACGACGTGAATTACATGGTGGCAGCAGAGACTAGAGACTGCTTTCCACGTAGTCTCGATGACACCTAGCCCTTGTCCTGCCCCACCCCACAGCCCTGCTCCAAGCCCTTCGGGCGTCCATGCGTTTGGGCCGCAGCAAGGTGCCGCGGCCTCCGGCCAAGGGCTGACCTGTGCACACCCCTCTGTTTACACGTGGACATCCTGACCCCAAGCAGGGCTGCCTTTGGAGCAAGGAGGCAATAAAGAGGAAGCGGTCCTGAGGGCGGGGCCTTGACCCGGTCGGAGCCGCTCACCTCCCTGCTTTGCGGACCCAGCGAGGAGGCGGCCCGTCGCCCGCCAGAGCGTCCTCTCCAGATGTGGCTCCCCAGAAGCTTGGTCTCGGACCTCCGGCCTCCAGAACCGCATGGAATGGGCGAGTGCTGGGGAACGCACCCGGGTCTGTGCCCGCCTGTGGAAGCAGCCACAGGAAACCGTCAGCTGCCTCACGCGGGCGAGGCGGGCGGCGTTGGGAGTTTGAGGACTCGGACAAGGCGGCACAAGCTGGGGGTGGGGCCGGAATGTGAACCCGGAGAGTCTGGCTGCAGACCCCAGGCCTTAACGCCATATGTGGGGCCATCCTCTTAAAAACAAACAAACAAACAAACAAAACTAGCACTGGAATATATGCAAAGACGTTTGGAAACTACCAGCTTAGAAAGAATGGCTGCGAGGGTCTGCGGTGGTGACCTGGTCCTCGGAAGCTGTGTTTCCCTTCCTTGGCAAAGGGGACTTGGCAGAGGTGATTCGCTTAAGATGTGGAGAGGAGGAGGTACCCTGGGTTATCCCCGTGGGCCCCACGTGCAGCCTCAGGGTCCTTACAAGAGGGACGCAGGAGGTCAGAGAGCAGAGAAGAGGCCGGATCACTGGCCTCGAAGGCACAGGAGGGGCATGAGCCAGGGAGCGTGGCGCCTCAAGAGGCTGGAGAAAGCAAGAGAAGGAATTCAATTCTAGAGCCTCCAGGAGGAACACAGCCCGCCGAGCCCTTTAGACTTGAGGCCTCCAGAACTCGGATGATAAATCGGTGTTGTTTCCAGGCACCACGTTTGTATAATTAGTGAAAGAGCAGTAGCAAACTATGCAAAAGGGAAACACTGCAGACTCCAGGAGTAAATTATCAAACGTGATACGGTCGCGGAGAGAGTGAGTCTCAGTTTGGAGCTGAAATAAACTGGCCTGGAGTTCCTATTGCAGCTCAGTGGGTTACAAACCCAGCTAGCATCCATGACGACACAGGTTCGGTCCCTGGCCTCGCTCAGTGGGTTAAGGACCCGGCATCACCATGAGCTGTGTGTAGGCTGTAGGTGCGGCTTGGATCCTACGTTGCTGTGGCTGTAGTGTAGGCCGGCAGCGACAGCTCTGACTGGACCCCTAGCCTGGGAACTTCCACTTGTCTCGGGTACAGCCCTTAAAAACAAGGAAAAAAGAAAGGAATTACCTGGTCTGAACACTGGCCCCTGTTCAATAAGAAGCTGCAAACCTACAAAGGGCTTTGGCATCAGAACGCAGTGGGCACGATGCTGTGCCCGCTCTGACCTCGGTCCCGAGACACCCGGCCGTTCCTGCTCTCATGCTCTGTGCCACCGTGAAGACACCTGATCTGTCCTCCGGGACGAGGCCACGGGAGCATCTGCGTGGCGTTGACTCTACAGGTCTGTGGTGCCATCCTGGGTGTGTGGCTTTCCCCCTGCTGTGGGCTTTGGGTCCAGGAGGCGAGGAGGGGCTTGGCAGCAGTGGGCCTGTTTCTGGTCACATGGCCACTCCCGGCCCAGTCCCTGTGGCTGGAGAGACGCTGCGTCACCACTGGCCCAGTCCAGGTCTTGGGTGTCCCCTGTGGACTCGGGATGGACTTGCTGCCTAACAAAGGCGGAGGCAGGAGTGCAGGCGCGGAGGGCAGACTGTGGTCCCAGCAGCTGCAACACCTCCCATCCCACACTCTCCTCTCACACGGGGCCTGCACCACTCGTCCCCAAGGACGTGGGTGCCAGGTCTCCTCCCTTTTCGGAGGTGGGCTTGTGGCAGTGGCCCAAGGGATTCCATGTGACGTGGAATGCTTGGCCCTAAATGGAGATGCCCCTTCCACCCAGTTCTCCCGGGCTGCTCTGTCTTGGCGGCCAGCTGCCAAGGAGAAGTCACCTGCAGGTGAGGTCCCCCCAGACCTGTGAGTGACAGAACCTTCGGCTGACCTCAGCCTCCGGCCACCGACGCCCCATCAGGCTTCCAGCAGCCCCACTGAACCCGTGGCGGGCAGAAAGCGCTGTCACAGACTGGCTACCATAATACAGGCTTTTTCCCTTGAAGCCACAAGGTGTAGGGTGGTTTGCTGGAAAGCTGCACATGACAAGACTAAGAGGTGATGAAAAATGGGCACTGTTGAGACAGACCCGTTCTTCTGGGGAGGCAAGAGAGAGCAGGAGACGGACGGAGACTGCAGGAGAGCGAGGTCGGGGGAGCCGGGTGTGCCTGCTTCTTACCAACAGGACAGAATCTAACCGACCGGCTGGCTGCTTGCTCTCCGGGTCAGGAGGGGCCTGAGAGTGCCCTGCCTGGACTGATGGGGAGTAAGCAAGGGATTCAGGAGGCTGAACAGCCCGGGCCCACCCTCCTGGGCGTCCTCCCCAGCCAGCTGGAACCACAGAGCCAGACCCACCCACATTCCTGAACCAGCTCTGGCCACGGGCACTACCTCCTCTGGGCTTTGCTCTGGCAGCTCGAACCCTGCCCTCTGTCTGTCGTGCTTCTGGCTGCTTTGTTGGTACCCTGGGCTCTTAGATTTGAATTTTTAATGACTGGACATTTCCTTGCTAAACACTTTTCTCACTTCTAACCATGCTTTTTTTTTTTTTGTAGATTCAAGCTTTTTTTTTTTTTTTAATGTAGTCATAACATTTGAGAGTAAATGATCACGTTGTTTCGTTCTTTCCAACCCCAATAAACATTCCTTTTCTTATTTTCCTATGCTGGGAGCTCCTCCAGTACGTTAACCAGAAGCAGAGAGAAAGCCGCCTTCGCCTTCTTCCTGATTGTAAAGGCTCTACTCTGACTGTGCACCATCAAAAACGATATTTACTGTAGCATTTTGGTAGACCAACTTACAATATTAAGAAAGTGTAATTTTGTTCCTAATCTTTTAAGATATTTTATATTTTTTTTGCTTTTCAGAGCAGTACCTGTGGCATATGGAGGTTCCCAGGCTAGGGGTCGAATCAGAGCTGCAGCCGCCGGCCTACACCAGAGCTACAGCAGCGCAGGATCCGAGCCGTGTCTGCGACCTACACCACAGCTCACGGCAACACCGGATCCTTCACCCACTGAGCAAGGGCAGGGATCGAACCCGCAACCTCATGGTTCCTAGACGGATTCGTTTCCGCTGCGCCACGACAGGAACTCCTTTCAAGACTCTTTATGAGAAAAGGATGTTTCTCCGTGCCCTTTCTGCGTCCGTGGGGAGGACGGAGTGGTTTGCTCCTCCTTTAATCTGTCAGCGTGATGGATGACACAGGCTCTCTGATGGTACACCACTTTCGCATTCCCGGCATAAATTTATGTTTGTCATGATATATTATGTTTTCGCACACTGAAGACTGGAATTGCTAATATTGCATGTAAGATTTCTGTGTCCATTTCTACGGGTGATTTCGACCTATGATTATCTGATCTAACACTATGCTTGTTCAGGTTTTGGCCTCAAGACTATTCATACTGGCCCTATAGACGGAGTTCAGAAATATTCCTTCTTTTTCATTCCTTGGAAAAGTTTTCGTGAGGCTAGCATGACAGACTTTAAGTTTTGGGGGTTTTTTGTTTGTTTTCGTTTTCTGCTTTTTAGGGCCACACCAGCAGGCTAGGGGTCGGATGGGAGCTACAGGGGCCAGCCTACACCACAGCAACACAGGATCCAAGCCGCAGCTGTGACCAACACCAGAGCTCACGGCAACACCAGACCTTTAAGCCACTGAGCGAGGCCAGGGGTCAAACCTGTGTCCTCATGGATACTAATCGGATTTGTTGCCACTGCGCCACAACGGGAACTCCCTAGAACGATAGACTTTAAATGTTTGGTAGAACTCACTGGGCCTGGTGTTTTCTATTGATTTATTTCTTTTTAAGGCCACACCTGCAGCATTTGGAAGTTCCTGGGCTAGGGGCCGAATTGGAGCTGCAACTGAGGCCTACGCCACAGCCACAGCCACGTGGATCCAAGCCGTATCTGTGACCTACACCACAGTGTGTGGCAATGCCAGATGCTTAAACCTGCCGAGAAGGCCAGGGACGGAACCCACACCCTCACAGACACTGCGTTGGATCCTTAACCAGCTGAGCAACAGCAGGGACTCCCCGGTGTTTTCCTTGCGGGAAGATCTTAGATTACCGCTCAGTTTCATTACTGGGAGGAGGACTCTTCGGACTTTCTATTTCTTTGGGGGTCCGTTTTAGTTAAGCCTATTTTTTTTCTAAGACTTTTTCCACTTCCCTGCCCCCAGGGTGTATTCCCCACCTTCTCCGTCTTAGGCTGATCCTTCCAAATTTGCCCTCTTGTCTCTTTGGAACGCCAGTATCTTCCTCTGCTGGCGTCTGTATTGGGATGGTTTGGGCTGCAGGTAATAGAGTATTTGACCACCAATGGCTCAAACAACAAAGTATTCTTACAAATGTTGGTGAGCCGTCCCAAGGCAGGCAGGCATGTCCAGGGCTGGTCTGCAGCCGCAGCGATACCCCTGGGGATCCAAACTCTTTCTGCCCCCCCCCCATCCCTGGCACACGGGCCTGCTTTCCACGTGGTCAGCGCCGCAGTCCCAGGTGTGTGTGTGGACACGTAAGTGCTCAAAGAGGGAGACAGCTCCTAATTTGCATCATGTTAAAAAATTCAGCTGTTAGTTGATTTACAGTATCGGGTTAGCGCCAGGCATAGAGCTTGCGATTCTTTTCCATGGCGAGTTATTACAAGAGAGTGAACACGGTTCCCTGTGCTATACAGCAGGACCTTGTCCACCTGTTTTACAAAGAGTAGGGTGTATCTGCTCATCCTAGACTCTTATTTATCCCCCACTCCCCTTTCTCCGTCAACGACCACGTTTTCATTCCATGTCTGTGAGTCTGTTTGTTTTGTAAATAAGTTGATTTGCACTTTTTTTTTCAGATTCCACATATAAGTGATATCATATATTTGTCTTTCTCTATCTGACTTGGTATGATCAACTCTAAGTCCATCCACGTTGTTGCAAAAGGCAGTATTTCGCTCTTTCTATGGTTAATCAATACCCCGTTGTGTACACAGACCCCATGCTCTTTATCAGTTCATCCGCTGATGGGCACTTATGTTTCTTCCATGTCTTGGTCTAGTGCTGCTATGACCATAAGGGGGCCTGAATCTTTTCAAATTAACTCTTTTAAAACTCTTTTTTTTTTTTTAAGTCTTCTGTGTGCTTTGAAAGGCACCTTGGGATACATGTATCTTTTCAAATTACAGTTTTTGTCTTTTCCGGATAGGTGGCCAGCAGTGGGATTGCAGGACCACACAGCAACTCTGTGTTTCGCTCTTAGGAACCTCCATCCTTTGTCCCACAGTGGCTGCGTGCGTTTACATCCCCACCAGCAGTGTAGGAGGGTGTCTTTTCTCCACACCTTCTCCAGCATTTGTTGTTTGTAGACCTTCTGACGATGGACATTCTGGCTGGTGTGAGGTGATACCTCGTGGTAGTTCTGACGTGCATTTCTCCGATTATTGGCAATAGTGAGCATCTTTTCATGTGTCTACAGGCCATCTGTGTGTCTTCTCTGCAGAAACGTCTACTTGGGCCTTCACTTCTTATTAGCATTGGCATCGCTTTTTGTTGGGGAGGAAAGCTTTCCCCAGATGGACACCCCCACACACCAGCAGGCCTCGCCCCAGGTCCTGCTGGCCACGCTGGGCTCCAGGGAAATAGGGGGCACTGAGGACATGGAGAGGGGGCAGCCAGGAGTGGGTGGGGCCACACCTGCTCCAGCACCGTGGGGTCTAGGCCTTGGTGGTCCCACCTGACCCTCCCCTGATCTCTCTGGCCTGTTGCCACTCAGCCCAGCTTGACAGAACCCACCAGAACCTGTGCTGTGCTTGCTGATGTGGACAGCGGCTCTCCACTGGGGGGAAGCCCTCACCGAAGGTTTGCTGGTTTCCGGGGTTGTGAATACTCTCACTCCAGCTGATTTCAAGCGACCAGTGCAAGGTCAACGACTGCAGAGCTGGCAGGAGATTGGCACAGCAGGCTCTCATGAGCCAGCACAAGCCAGCTCCCGCACAGCCTGAAGCAGACCCTGCTAGATCCTGTTAAGGCAGGCATCAAAGGGTGGGCTTGAAATGACGGAGAGACTGTGGACCGCCTACTATGTGCTGGTCATGTGCAAATACTGTCCCGATTCCTCATGGTCATCCGTTCGCATTGTGAGGAAACAAATGCAGAGAGGCCAAGGGACGTGGTGACAGATATGGAATCAGAATCCAAAGCCAGGCCTGTCTCGTTCATGTCCTTTCACGCAAAACAAGGCCCAGATTCAGAAAAATTTCCACTAGCTCTCATTCAGCAGCTACGATGTGCCAGGGGCTGGCTGGTGCCCAGAAATGGAGCATTACTCATAATAGCCCACAAGAGGGGAAAAAAACAAATGTCCACCGATGGATGAGTGAAAAGTAAACTGTGGTCCATGCAAACAATGGAATGTTATGCAGCCATGAAGAGGAACGAAGCCCTGCTATGTGATACAGTACAGACGAACCTGGAAAGCACCACGCCGAGTGGAAGCCGGTCACGCCGGACCGCTTGTCCTATGACTCCGTTTGTATGAATGTCCACAGCAGGCAAATCCACAGTCACGGGGTGACCGGGGCCTGAAGGAAGAGGGAGGGAGGAATAACCAAGAAGGGTTCGAGACTTCTTTTTGGTGATACAGATATGCTGGAGGTAGGTAGTGATGATGGCCCTCCATCTCGATGAACACCATAAATTGTAAACCGAATGTAAAAGTGGAGAATTAATTGAAAAGGGATTTTCTCTGCTCCCCTCTCCCCAGGCTGAGGCTTTTGTCCTGTTATCACTGAACAGGACTTTTCCTGCCACTAGGTGCTGGGCTAAGTAAGCATCTTACATGCATCTAAGTACTTTCGACCACCCGAAAAGGGGGAGGGGTCATATTATTGCCTCCATTTTACAGATGAGAAAACTGAGGCTCAGGGAGAAATTAAGCAACAGTCCACGAGCCCACGGACAGCTGACGCCGGAGCCAGGCTCAGACCCAGGGCCATCTAACTTCGAAGCATGTGCTCCAGACACTCCATGCTGGTCAAGTGAGGCTTCCTTTTCCTCCCTCTAGGATGAAAGGTCAGGTGACTCTTTAGGTTGTAAAGCTTTCTGTCTTCCAGCCCCCATCCCTCAGCAGGAAAGACGGGATGCTGGATGGCAAACAGTCCTGGGCAAAGGCGACAGCTCCCCCCGCCCCCCCGTTTGAACATCACCCCTTCCCAGCCCAGTGCTCAGCTCTGCTGCTGCACAGCCTTGTGACACACGCAAGCCCCCTCGCTCAGCCTCACCTTAAAAGCTGAGGGCCCCAAAGATCAGGGGTCCTCCAGCGAGCAGTGCCGGCCCAGGGCGTGCTCTGAAATCTGCAGGTGTTCCATGAGCAGGAGAGCCCCCCAAAATGAAGCCTTTCCCCAATCCCTCTACTTTCTGATGACCCACCAGAGCTTCATGCATGTAAATGAAAAGCCCTTTTGCAATTGACAGGTCTAGAATCAACTCCGCCTTCTGTCTTCGGTACAGCTGGACTACGCATTGCATATTCTGGGAAGGCAGCCACCATGCCGTCAAGGGCAGATGGTCACTTGACTAAGAGCTGTTCACCATTTTGGAAAATCCCATCCCCAGGGGCGGGAGTCCCACGGGGTTTGAGCCTCCCTGCGACACACGAGCGTCACCGTGAATCCCCATGTGGGTGCAAGAGGCTGACTCCTCGGCTGCGTCATCCAGGAAGTTCAGACCCAAACATTTACCTTTTGAAATCTATACTGCTTTATGTTAAATGACTTTTCCTTGATGTTACAGTTAGGGTATTATATTCATTGATTTTTTGTATTGCAACCAGTGTGTAGGAAGGTTATGTGTTTTCTATGACTTTCATTTCAGGATAAGAACAGGGAAAATTATAAAAACTTGGTTTCTCGGGGTTTTTTTTAGGCCACACCCACTGCATGCGGAAGTCCCCAGGCCAGGGATCAAACCCTTCCCACAGCAGTGACCAGAGCCACTACACTGCAATACCACTGCGCCACAAGGGAACTCCCTGTTCTATTTTTAAAAGGATGTTGATTAGAGAGGATGTGGATCCGGGAACCTGTGAGACCCCAGCCAGATGTAAACGAATTAAACCTGACCTCAGAAAACGTTTCCCACAATCCTAGCAAAGCCAAGTGCACGGGGCCCTGTAAATGATGCCCAAAGCGCTGTCACACCCACAGGGGCCCAAGTGCAGCCAGAGGCTCATTTCAGTTAGTTGGCCCCGGGGACTCCAGAGAGGCTTCCTTCTGTTCCTGGGAGAAAAATCACCTGGTCTGTTAACACGGACAACACCTGTTTATCTCCTTTTCGTCTCAAAAAAAAAAAAAAAAAAAAAAAAGAAAGAAAAGCTGATACCTCAAACTAAAACTCGTTGTTAGGCCATCTCTTTGTGCTGTGACAAGCTCACTGCATGTCTAGAAGGCTTTACTGGAGAGGAAAAAATTCATGGAGCTCCAAGGAAGTCTTTGCAAACCCATTTCGATGTGTCTGAGCGAGGGAGTTCATGCCACGGGATGTGCCTTCGCGTTCGTGATGTCTCCCAGGCTGGTCTCCCCGCAGCTCCTCTCGAACTTATTATATTTTGACGGCAGCTAGTGGAACGCTTTGGGTGCTGCCTTGCCCATCTGCGTGGAACGGAATGTTCAAAACGGGGGGAATCGGGGATGTCTCACAGAACTGGCAGATGTGCTGGGGAGTGAAAAATGGCAAAAAAAAAAAAAGAAAGAAAGAAAGAAAAGAGCAGCACTGAGCAAAGCCAGACAGGGAACAGACCACGGCAAGGGATGTTCTCCATCGAACGGCGCTCTCCAAATAGTTCCATCCCCAAAACCTCAGAACGCGCCCTTGGATCAGGGAGGACCCTCTCCTTGGAAAAAGAGGATGGACTCAGAGACAGGGGACAGGGCAGGTGACAAAGGGCAGAGGCTGGAGGGACGCACCCCCAGAAGAGGCAGGAAGGACCCTCCCCTGGAGCCTTCGGAAGGAGCACAGCCCTGTCCCCGCCTTGATTTCAGACTTCCAGCTTCTGGAAGGGTGAGAGAATGAATTTGTGTGCTTCTAGGCCCTCCAGGCCATGGTAGTTTGTTCTCGCAGGCCCAGGGCTTACGAAGGAGAACCACGGAGAACAGAGGAGGTACGTGTTATGCCTTGAAAGTCTGCAACCTGCCCCAAACTTCCGTGTTGAAGCCCTGCCCCCAAGGTGATGGTGCTGGGAGGTGGAGGCTTTGGAGGTGATTAGGGTTAGATGAGACCTTCAGGGGGGGCCCCCATGAATGGGATCAAGGCCTTTCTTAGGGTCAGGAGAGATCAGGCCGCCGGGCTCTGCTCTCTGCCACCTGAAGATACCATCAGAAGTTGGCGGTCCTTGACCCCGAAGATGGCGCTCGGCTGCACCCTGACCTTGAGCTTCCAGCCTCCAGAACTGTGAATACCACGTTTCTGTTGTTTATGAGCCCCGCTCCCGTATTTTGTTACAGCGTCCTGATGACTAAGGGACCTGTCCCCACCCCTGCCCACCCAGGCCTCAGCCCCTCCACCTAGTCATCAACGGCAAAACTCATTTTAAAATCAGTGCTGTGGGACGGAGGGAGGGACCTGCCCGTCTCTTGCCTGGACGACAGCTGGGTGGCTTCCTGAGGCCTAGCCATTATTTTAGCCCCAGCTGAACAGCCACTTTCTCCTCCCTGAAGATACACCATAGCGGAAAGAGCTGGCATTTATTGAGCTCTTACTCTGATCCTGTGCAAATGAAAACCACGCATGCAAACATTCTAGAGTCTATACATTCTATTGATAATTCTATAAATACACAGCATATGTAGAGTCCACATTTTTTCCTCAAAACAATTGTATTTTACACACACCAGTAGTTGTAAGATACGCTGTTATGCTATGTACTACGAAGAATGAAAAAAACCTGTCAACTAAAACGTCATTATTCATAAATGCATTCCAACATGGGAATTTTAGAATCAATGAAATACGGTGTTAGCGTCATCCCTGTTTTATGGATGAGAAAATCGAGGCTGAGATCATACAGCTACTCTGAAAGATCGCTCTGGAGCCTGAGCTCTTAATCAGGGTGCACACTGCCTCTCTTACTAGGAACTCAAAAGCTTTCAGGGTCTTGGGCTACGTCTGCTGATTATCATCCAATACCCATCTTCCTCTTCTTTCTTTAGCAATAGGACCCTTAAGTTTCAGTAGGCACAGCGTTGCTAGCAAGAAACTACATTTCCCAGCATGCCTTGCAGCTAGATGTGGCCATGTGATTATGTTACCACCAATGGGAAGTAAGCAGAAGAGAAGCAGAACACTTCCGGGGCCTGTCCTTACAAGGAGGAAAGGGCACCCTTCACTTCTCTTTGTCTTGGCTGGAATGTAGACGTGCTGGCAGGAGCTGGAGCAGCTATCTTAGGTCTGAAAATGGAAGCCACATATTGGGATTGGCAGAGCAACAAGATAAATGTAAGAGCTGCTAGAATTGCCACACTGGCCTCGATTGCTTAATCTGGAGAAAGAAAGAAACTCCTGTCTTACTCAAACCATTGTTATTTTGGCCTTTGTCACAGTAGCCAAGGCGTAATCCTCATTAACACACACCCTTACGAGCCAGATCAGCCCTGGAGGCTCAGTCCCTGGCCCCCAAGACGGCAGGCTCATTCAGTGAGAATGCATCTATCAGTCACACAGTGCATTGCTGAGCACACGTTAGGGCCTCACACGGACATGGGTAACTCGGGCATTAGCTGCTTGCCTATCTTGTCATTCTCCTTCTTTCTCCAAGTCCTACCCAGTTATGGGTGGAAAAAACAGCATGCATCTTATTTTTCTGAGTTCCTTTTCCCAACTCCCCTTCACCTATACTTTAGCAAACAAAACATGTCCTTGACTGGCAGAGCAATTCGCAAGTCAACTGTGGACCTGCCTCTACAGGCTAGAGCGCTTCCCCGGCTACCCGATAACTCCACCCCTTCTCCTTGCTGGGGTCCTGACCCTGCTGACTACCTCTGTGCCCCCTCTTCACCAGCAGAGCGTGGCCCAAGGTCCAGCCTAACCAGCCAGGGGTTCTCATCTCTCTGGCCACAATGATTGGTTTGGAGATGAGACCCACCCACTGAATAAATCTGCATCTTTACTTAGAACTGATATGTGGATCTATCTGCACAGCTATAATTTGAGCTCTAGGGATCACAAAATCTAGTAGAGTTGCTATGGCGGTCCCCAAACCTAGGGACAGAAAACAGCCACCTACTATGCTTACATATTGTGCGGGCCAAGACACGGCGTTGTGTGGGCAAATTTTGGCCCTACTCTGCCTGGGGCCTCAGGTGGAAGACCCCAAAGCTAGATGCTGCAAGTATCTGAAGGCTCATTTTTGCACACCTGTCAGTTGATGCTGCCAACGGGGTCCCCTGTTCCTCTCCGTGTGGGTCGTCTCTCTGCACCGGCCAGCCTGGGCTTCCTTGTAGTATGGTCACTGCCTTCCAAGCATCTGGAAGGCAGGTGAGACAGGTGGCTGCTGTATGCTTTTTATTTTTTACTTTTTGTCTTTTTGCCTTTTCTAGGGCCACTCCCGCAGCATATGGAGGTTCCCAGGCTAGGGGTCTAATCGGAGCTGTAGCCACCAGCCTATGCCACAGCCACAGCAACACAGGATCCGAGCCGTGTCTGCGACCTACACCACAGCTCACAGCAACACTGAATCCTTAACCCACTGGGCGAGGCCAGGGATCAAACCTGCAACCTCATGGTTCCTAGTCGGATTCGTTAACCACTGAGCCACCACGGGAACTCCTGCTATACGCCTTTTAAGACCAAGCCTTGGAAGTCGCCCAACGTCACCTCTACCATTTCCTGTTGGTTGAAGCAGTTACAAAGGGCATCCAGTGTCAAGAGAAGGGAACAGCAACCCTCCCTTTCTTTGTCTTTTTTCTGTCTTTTTAGGGCTGCACCTGAGGCATATGGAGGTTCCCAGGCTAGGGGTCGAATCCAAGCTGTAGCCTCCAGCCTACACCACAGCCATAGCAAAGCGGGGTCCAAGCTGCTTCTGTGACCTACACCACAGCTCACAGTAATGCTAGATGCTTAATCCACTGAGTGAGGCCAGGGGCTGAACCTGCGTCCTCATAGATGCTAGTCGGGTTCATTAACCACTGAGCCATGACGGAAACTCTTCAACCCTCCCTTTTGATGGAAGTGTGTCAACTTTACATGTAGAACATGTGAGGTGGGACACATGCAGATGTGGCCAAATTTGGAACATATGACCAGACATAGAAACTGCCACCCTTAATCAAACAGCTGAGGAGACCTACAAAACAAGATCAACACCCAGAGGAAAGCGGAGCCAATGGAAGCAGAGCTGCTGGATACAGTTGTTCCTGAAGCTAGGCACACCTATAGAATCTCTTTTGCACTTTGTGAGCCAGTCAATATTATTCTTACTTTAGAGATT